>NC_080066.1:170866939-171466939 GCF_949987535.1 Balaenoptera acutorostrata
ACGAAGACCCAACACAGCCAAAAATAAAAATAATAAATAAATAATAAATAATTTAAAAAAAAAAGAAACACCACATACAAGGGTAAGAGACATGGAATCTACTGAGGGGAAAAAAAAAAAAAAACCCAATACCCTTTGCATCATTAGAATCCCCAACGTAAAGAGAGTTCTTATGAAACAATTTTTCAAAAGAACTGTCTTTAAAAAGGAACTCAGACTAGAAGAGGTAGTTCCTAAAAAGACAATTATACATGGCCGATAAATATTTGAAAACGTGTTCAATCTTGCTAATACTAAAAATCATTGTTAAGAGATAACTTTGTGTGTGTGTGTGTGTGTGTGTGTGTTCCATGCATCTATTAATCAGGGTTTGGCTACAGATAACAGAAGTCACTCTAGGTAACTTAAGCAGAACAGGTTTTTTGGGTTGTTTTGGTCGTGCAGCGGTCTCCATGGGTCACCGACCATGGGACTGGCCTCTGTCTCGGCGGCCTGAGGAGTCTGAGGGCCCTTGGGGTTCTGGGAGCCTGGGTCCCTCAGTGATGACAGCTGAGCAGCGTTTGGGGACCTGGCCCTGCGGGCGCCAGCAGCTGAGATCTGCCTCCTTAGCGGGGCCTGGGCACTGGCGGGAGGACCCAGACCGGCTGCTGGACTAAGGCTCCCGGGCAGGGTAACCTGTCTGCACAGGGAACCCCTCCTCTTAGGCAGTGCCTGGACCTCGAAGGGTGAAAGTTGTGCCCTGGGACCTTGCCCTTCCTTGTCAGAACAGAGAATAACATTTGTTTGGTGGAGGCTAACAGGAACATGGTGACCCGACCGTGACCTGACCTCAAGAACAAGGGATGTGACACCAGGAAGTCTGCAGCCACTCACCACGCCCCTCCCTCACCTTTCCTATAAAAGGGCTTTGCTGAAAGCTTGGGGAGTTCTGGGTTTTTAAGGCATGAGCCACCCGTCTCCTTGAAGGGCCCTGCAACATACCTTTCTCTGCTCCGAACTGACGTTTTGGTATTGTTTGGCCTCACTGTTTGTCAGGCACACAGACTAGCCTTCCGTAACATGACCTCTTCCTTGGGTTTGATAATTTGCCAAAAGGCTCACAGATCTCACGAAAGCACTTTACTCACCATTACTGATTTATTACAAAGGATATTAAAGGATACAAATGAACAGCCAGATGGAAAAGTACCTATGAGGAAGTCCGGAGCACAGGAAGTGCAGTCCCCGTAGGCTTCAGGCACCAGTTGGGCACAGACTATGCCACCCAGGCTCTTGGGGACACACTGGCAAGTTCCTCCAAGAAATGAGTTAAGCTGTGTCCCATGCTGGCTCCGGGGTGGTGGGGAGGCTCACTCGACCTAAGCTTGGTGAATTCCCCCATTGTCCTTTAGGACTTCCCAAAGTCACCGGACATAGAGACAGTGCGTGGGAAAGGTTTCCCAGATGGTCTGGTGATCCCCACATCGAAGAAAAGATTAACTGCCGTGAAGCTGATTTCTCTGCATGTAACAAAGGACCCAGTTTAGCTTGATTATTGGAGGCAGCCCGACCTTCCCCAACCATCAGTGAGCAACAGGCGAGGCATGAAAACCTGCGGAAAACACCACCTCCAATACAGGCTGGTTGAGTTGTAAATTAAATGCTAAAACGTTTTCGAGGCTCCAGGCACACAGCCAGTACGTAAACAGCCACTGCGCTAAAACCAAAGCAAGAATACAAGAACTTATGTTCCCATACAGGAGCTAGAACAGAGCCCCTTCAGAGGAGGTACGGCGGGCTCCACCTGTTGATCCCGCTCCCTAAGCCCGAGAGGAGGACCTACCTGCGCAGCCCATTGCACCCACCGTCCGCGCTCTCGGTACCTGGACTGCGAAAGCCGCCCCGCGCAGCGAATTAAGGGCGGGGTCTAGAATGGGGGCGGGACTTCCTTCCCAACGGAAAGGCGTGCGTGAGCGCAAGCCCCTCCCCGGAACTGCGGTGGACGCGGCCGAGGAGGGCTGGTGCAGCAGTGTCTGAGGTGGTTGGTCGGCGTCCCTCTACGGTGAGTACCGAGGCCGGAGCCGTAGCGGGGCCGGGGCCGGAGCCGGCACCCGAGAGGAGCTGGAGGCGGCCTCCCAGCGCGGGGCTCTCCAGGCCGTTGGGTTCTCGGGACCAGAGAGGGCGGCCGCCGGCCTCGTCAAGCGGCCTGGTCGACCCTGCGCCGGGGGCCCCTCGGTTTCTCTGCTTCGTGAGCCGGTTCGTGCCTGACGCGAGGCGCCAGCGCCGGGCTCCTGGCCGGGCGCCAGGAGGAGCGACCCCCCCCCACCCCCACCCCCGCTTGCTCTCTGTGTCGCAGTCCGCGTCCTCGCCCCCATGTGCCTCCTCCCTTCCCCCCCATCGTTGATCCGGGTTGCTTGTGATCGCGGCGTAGCCCGTGCTGGGGGTGAACCTTCGTTGCGCTCTGGGTTGCTTTGCCGGTGGGGCGCCATGCTGAGCGGTTCTGGACGTGCGTCACCTTTTTGTCTTCGCGTGATGGTCCAAGGATAAACAGACCCTCATCATCCCCATTTTCCAGACGAGGAACTGAGGCTCACAGTGATTAATACGTGCACCCCAGACCCAGAGCTGGCCAGTGACGCGTCCATATTTGAACCAAGGTTTCCCTTTGTCTTTCCACAGGATCTATTTTTCTCGGCCTTTCTGAAAGGGGAGAACGTGGCTCGAGTTCCAGTCTGACGACTTGTTCATAGATCACTTGTTTTTAAATCACTTAAAAGGTAATGAAAAAGCTGGTTGGGTTTTAAGCCATTTGGCAAAGGCCAGAGTGGTGGCAAAGGCATCTGCCCTCTTGGGGCAAGGCTTGAGAAGGAAGAAGGCTCTGTGCACTCTTAATAAAGCTGTCCCCCTCACCCACCCTCCAGCGACCCCCTCAGGTTCTTATTCAGCCTTCAAAATGGCTTGGGAGTGGCAGGCTTCACCCACCACGCTTTACAGAATGTTATTTATTGCAGAGAACATTTTGTGACCTAGCTAGTAAACCCCTCCCCCCTTTTAAAAATATGAGAACGCCGAGGTTCAGAGAGGATTAAGCAGGAGCTGCCAAGGGCACACGAGCGGTTGGCATTGGATCTGGAATCCAAACCAGATCTCGCTCATATTTCTTTGCCACACCTCCTGTGTCCCCTCTGTTGCAGGCCAAGCTGCCCACTCTGCGGGTACATTTCTTTCCTTCTTTGATCTTCTCTAGCTGGCAGCATCAGCGTTAGAGCCATCTTTGTGTCTTCACTTCTTTGCAGGGCGTGATACTCTGTAGGCTGCTTAGAAACTATCTGTTGCCTCAGAACCCTGTGCTTCTCAGTTGCCAATCTAATGGAACATTTCTCTCCTTTTCAGCAACCATGAAGCTGAAAGAGAAAAAATCGAGGCCAGAGCCACCAAACTATGGCAGAATTCAGAGGAAGGGCATCAGAGTTGTGGGAAAATGGAAGCAGGTGAAGATTGACCCAAATATGTTTGCAAACGGACAGATGGATGACTTGGTGTGCTTTGAGGAACTGACGGATTATCAGTTGGTCTCCTCTGGGGAGGGTTCCTCCAGTCTCTTCTCAAAGGAGGAGCCCAAGAAGAGAAAGTCACAAGCTGTTTCAGAAGGAGAGGAGGAAGGAGAGTCTACCTCCTCAAAGAAGAAGATGAAGTTGAAGAAGAGTAGAGCTGTGGAAACTGAAGGAAGCAGTGCCCAGAAAGTGTTTGAGGGCAAAGATACTGAGCCAGGGCCCCAGGGAGATGGCACAGTTTGTCCTGATCCAGAGGTAGGGGAGATGGCATCAGAAAGCCCGGCCCAGACGGTTCCAAAAAAGAACAAGAAAGGGAAAAAAAAATCAGAGCCTCCCCAGGGTACTACTCCAAAGGTGCCCAAAAGAGCAAAGACGTGGATGCCTGAAATGCGTGATCACAAGGCAGATGTATCAGCTTGGAAGGATCTGTTTGTACCCAAGCCAGTTCTCCGAGCGCTCAGCTTCCTAGGCTTCTCTGCGCCCACACCAGTCCAAGCTCTGACCTTGGCACCTGCCATTCGTGACAAACTGGACATCCTTGGGGCTGCTGAGACAGGTAAGGGCATCCTTATCTGGCCAGCGCAAGATTGCTTCTGGATTGAGCTTGTGGCTGCTAACAGGCTGGTTGGCTGGGAGACGGGAATGTTGGGGGCACGACCACAAAAGCACTGTTGAGTGAAGGTTTTCAGAGGTCGGCTAGCTCTGGGTTGAAAGAGGCCACTTCCTGATTGGTGCCCTAGGCAGGTCACTTTATTTCTCTGCGCCCTGTAGACCCTATTATAAAATGGAGATAGACAACTGCAGTACCTACTTCTTTTGCTATGTGGGTTAAATGTAAGTGCCTACTAAATTTATACATTTACACAATAGTAAACTAGTAACAAAGAGCAATAGTAAACTAAAATTTACACAGTGCATTGTAAGTGATCTGTAAATGGTAGTTTTTTTCCAGGTCTTGAGCCTTTTCTGAATGGCTCAGAGGTAAAGTAGGGCTAAGATCAGCCCTCTGGAGAGGTAGATCTTCATTAGTATGAGGAAGAAGTGTCTCATTCGCAAGAGTTGTCCAGAGATAAAAAGGGCTGCGTTGGGAGTTGGTGGGTTTATTGGCATTGGAAGGATTTGAGTTTGTGATGACCATTGGGTGGATTTGGTAGGCAGATTTGGGCAGGAGGTGACTGTTGGGACTAGGCATTGTTTGAAGATCCCTCATTCCTTGGGCCACCTAAGACTTTGTGAAGCCAGGACAGGTTGACTCACCCTGGGGAGACTCAACTACTGATGGGGGAAAGAGCAATACAAGCCTGGAACTATTAGTCTAACTTGACCAGCAATAACCAATAGAAATATATATGTAACGTGAGCCACATATGTAAGTTAAAATTTCCTAGGAGCCATATTAAAAAAGGTTTTTAGAAAGTGAAAATTAATTTTAGCAATATATTTAACCAATTGCATAGCATATTTCAGTACGCAATGAATGTAAAATTTTTGAGATATTTTACATTCTTATTTTTATACTGTTTTCAGACTCTGATGTGTATTTTCAACTTGCCGCCCATCTCAGTTTAGAGTAACCACATTTTAAGTGCTTGACAGCTGTATGTGGCTAGTGGCTATTATATTGTATGGCATAGAACTGTAACCAAAAGTGGGTCCAGCTGCTCGCCGCTCAAAAGCCAATAAAGAGACCAGCTTGGTGGAAAGGAAAGTTTGCTTTATTTTGGATGCTGGCAACGGGGGCGGTGGGGGGTGGGGTGGGGGGTGCTCCTGTCTGAAGGCCGACCCCCCCCCCAACCAGTGGACAAGAGCTGTTATAGATGGAGGGGAGGGGGCCGCATGCAGAAACAGCAGAGTCAGCTGTTGACAGTCATCTTGAAATTGGTCATTGGTGGTCTGACCAGCATCGTCTTCATTGTTTTAAGTACAGTTAATCTTCAGTTCCAGGGTCGGTTTGTTTCCATTTTCTTGAGGCCAGTTCTCGGAATGGCAGGTTATGTCATGGCTACAGTCTGGTCATCATGTAGTTAACTTTTTCCACCTGGTGGGCGTTTTATCTGTAGATACACAGAGGGTATCTACAAGACAGCTCACAGAATATGGCTCAGAATATTATCTGTAGCCCTCGAGAAGGAACTAAAGGTCCTTAGCTATGCTTATTGACTAAACTATTATGATTTGGTCTTGTTGGACTGCTTTCCTTTGCTTCTGCATTTTCTCACTTCTCTGATTAAACTTATTCTTTGGCTGAAGTTTTTCCACAGACAAAGGCAGGCAGAGGACATGGGGGGTGAGGACCATAGGGTCCTGCTGCATTTCAGAGCTAGACCATGTAGACCAGCGGTCCCCAACCTTTTTGGCACCAGGGACCGGTTTTGTGGAAGACAGTTTTTCCACGGAAGGGGGTGGGTGGTGGTTTCAGGATGATTCAAGTGCATTACATTTATTGTGCACTTTATTTCTATTACTGTTAGTTACATTGTAATATGTAATGAAATAATCATACAGTTCACCATAATGTTGACGGGAGGCCGAGCTCAGGGAGTAATTTGAGCAATGGGGAGCGGCTGTAAATACAGATGAAGCTTCGCTAACTCGCCGGCCGCTCACCTCCTGCTGTGCGGCCTGGTTCCTAACAGGCCACAGACCGCTTCGGGTCCGTGGCCTGGGGGTTGGGGACCCCTGATCTAGACACTCTGTGCCTTGGATTTCTGGAAGAGTGGTCAGGAAACTTGAGGTGAGGTCCTGTATAAGAATCATAAAGATGGAAGAGGGAGTAAACCCCAGGAAAGGGGGATGGAGGTAACAGTAATAGCTTAGAACATTTATTTAACATTTAAAATACGTCACGTCCTGTGTTACATGCATGAACTCAGTTTCTCAAAACCACCCTGAGGTAGGTTCCGTTATTATTCCCATCTTAGTGAAGAGGAAACTCGGCCTCACAGAGGGTAGACAGTGTCCCTAAAACTGCCCCACTGAAAAGTGGTAGTGCTTGAATAGTTCTAGACTAGGTCTATGCGCTGTTAAGCATTCGGCTACACTACTTTGGTATGTGCAGAGAGGCCTGGAAGTCTGTTTCCGGAAGGCAGAGGAGAGATGTGAGCCACTGTGGCTAGAGATTGACATTTGGATTTATACCACAGCTCCTATCAGGCTATTTCTATGGAATGCTGTGAATCCACAGGTCCAAGTCTCCAAGACTTTTGGGGCTGTGGGCAAACTGCTGCCAATGCAGATAATGAATATATCCATCACCCCCAAAAGATGTTTGGGCCCCTTAATAATCCCTCCTTCCCTACCTAGGCTCCCCTCCTTGTTCATCCCCAGGTAACCTCTGATAGTCTTTCTATCGCTATCAATTAGTTTGCATTTTCCAGAATTTTAAAATGGAATCATACAATATGTATTTTGGGGAGGGAGAGTGTCTGCTCTTTAAACTCAGCATACTTTGAGATTCAAAGCCATGTTACTGCAAATACCAATGGTTCGTTTCTTTTTATGGATGAGTAGTATTCCACTGTATGGATAGAGTGCAGTTTGTTTATCTGTTGATGGATATAGTTCTGTTCTTCCTAGTTGTGGGCATTTACAAGTAAAACTATCATAAATATTGGTGTATCAGTCTTTGTATGGATATATGCTTTGATTCCTGTTGGGTAAATACCTAGGTGTGGAATGGCTAGGTCTTATGGTAAATGTAACTTTTTAGGAGTTTTCCAAAGTGATTGTACCATTTTACATAATCACCAGGTTATGAGAGTTCAGATTGGTCCATGTCCTTGCCAGTACTTGGTGTGGTCAGTCTTTAATTTGATTTAGACTTTAAAAATTTTAGTGATATTTCCTTGTGGCTTTGATTGGTATTTCCCTAGTGACTCCTTGAGCGGTGTCTTTTCCAGTGCCTAATTGTATCCATGTTATCTTCTTTGGTGGTGTCTGTTTAGTTCTTTTGCCCATGTTTTAACCGGGTTGTGGTTTTCCTATTATTGAATTCATAATATATTCTAGATACACCTCCTTTATCAGATATGTGATGTGCATTGTTTTCTCCCAGTCTGTGGCTTCTTTCTTCATTCTCCTTACAGTGTCTTTCGAAGAGCAGGAGTTATTTATTTTTTTAATTTTTATTTATTTATTTATTTATGGCTGTGTTGGGTCTTCGTTTCTGTGCCAGGGCTTTCTCTAGTTGCGGCAAGTGGGGGCCACTCTTCATCGCATTGTGCGGGCCTCTCACTATCGCGGCCTCTCTTGTTGCGGAGCTCAGGCTCCAGACGCGCAGGCTCAGTAATTGTGGCTCACGGGCCTAGTTGCTCCGCGGCCTGTAGGATCTTCCCAGACCAGGGCCCGAACCCGTGTCCCCGGCATTGGCAGGCAGATTCTCAACCACTGCGCCACCAGGGAAGCCCAGGAGTTATTTATTTTGATGAAGTTTAAATGATCACTTTTTCTTTTACAGATGTGCTTACCTAAGAATCCTTTGCCTAACACAAGATCACAAAGATTTTCTCCTATATTTTCTTGTAGAAGTGTTACTAGTTTTAGGTTCTGTGTTTCAGTCTGATCCTTCCTGTGTTAACTTTTATGGGGAGAAATACAGATCAAAGGTTTGGTTTTGTTTTGCATGTGGCTATCTAATTATTCCAGCACCGTTTGTTGAAAAACTACTCTTTCTCCACTGAATTGCCTTTGCATTGCATCTTTTTTAAAAATCAGTGACCGTATAGGTGTGGGTCTATTTCTGGAGTCTTTTCTTTGCCATTGATCTATTTGTCTATCTTTACTGTTTTCCCAATACGTCACTATGTTGGATACAGTAGCTTTAGAATAAGTCTTAAAATCAGGTAGTATAAGTCCTCCAGTTTTGTCTTTTTAAAAGTTATTTTGGCTATTCTAGGCCCTTGGCGTTTCAAGGTGAATTTTAAAGTCAGTTTTTCAATTTCTACAAAAAAGTCAGCTGGTATTCGGATTGGGATTGCATTGGTTATAGAGCCAACTGAGGACATGACATCTGGACAATATAGAATCTTCCAGTCCATGAATGTGGTATAGCTCTCCATTTTTTTAGGTCTTCAGTTTTTCTTAGCTGCGCTTTGTAGTTTTCAGTGTATGCACATCTATTAGATTTATCCTTAAGTATTTCATATTTTCAATGCTTTTGTAAATGGTAATTTAAGATTTCCTATTTCTGATGCTAATAAATAGAAATCTGCATTTTTGTATATTGATCTTGTATCCTGCAACTTGGTACCATCAACTGGTTTCTTCAAGATTATATAGGATTTTCTTCAAAGATGACTATTCATCCAGTCTGGCTGCCTTTTGTTTATTTTTGTCTTATGTGTTGCACCGGCTAAAACTCCAGTACAGTTGGAATTGAAGTGCTATAGTGGGCATCATTGCTTGATCACTTATTTGCTTCTGCTTGAGGCATTTTAATTTTGGAACCACTTTAAATTCTCAGCTTGAAGTGTTTTGTTTTGTTTATTTGTTTTTGTCCACACAGATGGTGTGAATACTTGGGCTCCATATACGTTCAAAGGCTAGTTTGAAAATGTTCAAGCATAGACAGAAGTTTTAAAGTTTTCTCGAAAACTAAGAAAATTTTCTTTTACTCCCTCCTTCCCCACCAGGGAAAGGTTTTGGGAAGGTATTATATAGATTTTCATTCCTTACCCTTCAATTTTGTGTTCCTTCACAAGAGCAACAAACACACACACACACACACATACACAACTTGCCCATCTCTATAGGGTTTCATTGTTTGGACATTTGTCTGTAGTTTATTGGTGACCTCAGCCCGCAATGCCAGTCTGTCAGACTTTTCCTCAGACTCCTAATTACAGGTGCCCTCTGGTTGCAGAGCTGTAGGGGTACCGTACCTGTGTAGGGTAGAAGGAGCTTTGGATTGGTCAGGGTGGCACTTGGCTATGTCAGGGTCCCTCATTCCGTGTAAAGGATAGAACCTCAGGCAAAAGTGTGTACATCTGTTGATTGACACTGTTTTTGTTTGTTTTTTGTTTGTTTTTTGTTGTTCTTCTAAGGAAGTGGGAAAACTCTTGCCTTTGCCATTCCAATGATTCATGCGGTGCTGCAGTGGCAGGTGAAGAAGAAGCCTATCCCAGCTCTAAGAAACACAGGAGCACCACTTGGGAAGACCAGTAATGAGGCTGGAGTTGAGACAGGATCACCAGGCAGGGCTGGAACTGAGTCTGGAGCTTTGCCTGCTGAGATTGGAATTGAGGGTGAAGCACTGCCCAGTGAGGCTGGAGCGAAGGCTAGAGCACCACGCAGCCAGGCAAGAGCCAAGATTGGAGCTACAGTCTCAAACCAGGTGCTGCCCTCCTGTGATGATGATGATGATGATGATGATGATGATGATGATGATGATGATGCCGGTGAAGGACCTTCTTCCCTGATCAGGGAGACGCCCATTCCCAAACAGGATGAAAACAAGGAGGACAAGCTTGATGAAGAGCAGACTAGAAAGTTCAAACAAGAATTGGGTGGCAGAATTGCACATCCAAGGCGTCCTTTGCTTGGACTGGTTCTGACTCCCACTCGAGAGCTAGCCGTTCAAGTCAAACAACACATTGATGCTGTGGCCAAGTTTACAGGTGAGGTTTAATTCCGTTTAATAAATGTTGCCTGAAAGGATTCCAGTAGCTGGGGTGGCAGAGGTGAATCAGCTGTGCCCGCCCTCTAGAGGGAACCTTTCTCTTCTGCCAGAGAATTAAGCCCGACAGAAAACTGTTTGAGTGACACATTCTTTATTCTCCCAAGGATAACACATAGCTAATGCTATTCTAGCTGCATAGGAAATTGGTTAACTTACTGGATACAGTAGATACTTGGGGCAGTGTTTGGCAAACCACTGTTTGGGTTTCTTTTTTTTTTTTTGTAAATAAAGTGCTGCCACACCCACTTATTTACATATGTCTATGGTCACTTTTGCATCACCAATGCAGAGTGGAATAGAGGTAGTAATTGTACAGAGACCATTTAGCCCACAGGGCCCAAAATGTTTACTGTTGGAAAAGTTTGCTGACTCCTGCCTTAGGGCATTAGAACTTAACTTTTTCAGGGAATTCTTTGGGAAAGGCTGCAGAGTCGGGGTTTCAATTTTGTAGTAAAAGGAGCAGTTACTTATCAAGCTCTGACTGTGTATTACAAGGCACTTTACTAAACACTTTGCTTGCATGATCCTTTGTGTTCCTTCCATACTGGCTACCTTACGAAGTCCTCCACTAGAGAGGAGAAGAGAACACTAGCCATCAGAGGAGATTCAGTTTAATTTTAATTGAGGGGCATGGACAGGAAGGAACTCCTAGGGGAGGTGTGTCACAGCTACAAGTTACATCTTTCCCAGCACTG
This sequence comes from Balaenoptera acutorostrata, assembly GCF_949987535.1. Classification (NCBI taxonomy): domain Eukaryota; kingdom Metazoa; phylum Chordata; class Mammalia; order Artiodactyla; family Balaenopteridae; genus Balaenoptera; species Balaenoptera acutorostrata. Next base: position 170,877,844 of record NC_080066.1, read on the forward strand.
TGGTGCACCACTGCTCATTTTTTCCAGAGCTTTGGATGTCACCATGCCTGGGTTCAAATCCAGCCCTACTGGTGTGGTTGGAGGGGAAAGAGTAGAAAAAAATGAGGTTGGGGAAATAGTCAGGGCCTAGATCATAGAAGACCTGGTAAGCCCTCTAGCAATGGCATCAACAGGGCAAGCCAGCTCTTAGCACCCCCCTGGAGAGGGGAGCTGTGCTGGTGACTGGCAGCCTTTACTAATCTGGGGGCGCCTGTGTCGGCGTTGGAAGAACTGAGCAATTAGTCTGAATAACAGTGTCCCTTTTGTTTTGTGTACCATAGGCATTAAAACTGCTATTTTGGTTGGTGGAATGTCCACACAGAAACAGCAGAGGATGCTGAACCGTCAGCCTGAGATTGTGATTGCCACTCCAAGCCGGCTGTGGGAGCTAGTTAAAGAAAAGCACCCTCATTTGAGCAACCTTCGGCAGCTCAGGTGAGAAACAGTACCTCCCCCTTGCCCCCACCCCCTGTTCTGAAGCGGACCTGAGGTGACATGGTACAGTGTGCAGTGCCTTCTCCCTGTTACAAAGTGCCATGGTGTGGTACTAGCCAGACTTGGGCCTTTAGAAAACCGAGCATGTGTGAGGGAGATTGGCTGAGGGCCCTGGGGGTGGTGGGGTGGTAGAGTATGCTGTGGATGACTCCTCTTACCTGCTGCTAACCAGGTGATGTGGGTCTGTCTGGATCCGTAGGTGCCTGGTGGTCGATGAGGCTGACCGCATGGTTGAGAAAGGCCACTTTGCTGAGCTCTCAAAGCTGCTAGAGATGCTCAGTGATTCCCAGTACAACCCAAAGAGACAGACACTTGTTTTTTCGGCCACGCTGACCCTGGTACATCAAGCTCCTGCTCGAATCCTTCACAAGAAGCACGCTAAGAAAATTGACAAAACTGCCAAACTTGACCTCCTCATGCAGAAGATTGGCATGAGGGGCAAGCCCAAGGTCATCGACCTTACAAGAAAGGAGGCCACGGTAGAGACACTTACAAAGACCAAGATCCATTGTGAGACTGATGAGAAAGACTTATATCTGTACTACTTCCTGAGGCAGTATGCAGGCCGCACCTTAGTGTTTGCCAACAGTATCTCCTGCATCAAACGCCTCTCTGGGCTCCTCAAAGTCCTGGATATCATGCCACTGACCCTACATGCCTGCATGCACCAGAAGCAGAGGCTCAGAAACCTGGAGCAGTTTGCCCATCTGGAGGAGTAAGTCAGGCCTGTGCACAGATTAGCCATTGGGTCTAGGTCACCAGGATGGTGGGAAGCTACCTTCTCTCGTGGGAGCCTTATCGGTAGAAGGTAGCCTTTTTTTTTTTGCACAGCGTGAGGCAGGCTTACTCTCATCTAGTACATTTGGTTGCTGGGAATGCCCAACAGAAACTTCTTTAATAATGAGTAATGGTGACAATAATACCTATTATTATTGAACACTTAATAACAGATTAAGTATTGTGCTTGCATTTTAGATACATTATTACATTCATTCACTTGGAACATCCTTGAGAAGAAGAATAGAGTCATGGTTAAGAGCACAGACTGGAAGCGGACTGCTTGAGATCAAATCCTGGCTGTGTCACTTCTAGCTGGTCAGATTACTTTGTGTTTCAGTTTTCTCATAATCAGTATAATAATAGAAGTTATGGCAGAGGGTTGTTCTGAGGAGTAAGTGAACTTATGCATTTGAAGTGTTCGGAACAGTGCTTGGCACATGGTATGAGCTTGCTAAATGTTAGCTTTAATACTTACCACTTGTCATTATTCTTATTTTATAGATTAAAAAAAGTAAGGTTTAGAAAAGCACTTAAGCTTGCCCAAGGTTTCTCAGCTTGGAAGTGGTAGAGCTGGGCCTCAGACCAGCCTGTCAGACTGCGGAGCTCACGCTGTCGTGTCCATCTGCTCTTGGGCCAGAGTGATGGTCAGGCAGGCAGCACGGGGCAGATTGTCAAAATGAGGGCCTGGGAAGCTGGGCTTTAAATTGGCTTCTGCCCACATTGTTTTGTCAGGTTACCGGTTACAGATGAGTTTCAAGAACAAGTGGTTCACTTCCCTCTGAATGTTAGTAAGTAGAGTTAGTGGTTCATTGGATCAGGAGTTGGCAAACGATAGCCCATGGGCCAGATCTGGCTTGTTGCCTGTTTTTATAAGTAAAGTTTTATCGGAACACAGCGAGGCCTATTTATGTATCGTCTATAGCTGTTTTTGTGCTATAATGGCAGAGTTGAGTAGTTTCAACAGACGTCACCCACAAAGCCAAAAATAGTTTACCCTCTGGCCCTTGACAGAAAAAGTTTGCTGACCTTGACTTAGAGCGGTGGTTTAATATTTTACAAACTTTAGTTTGCATCATATTCCACAGCCCTATCTCAGAGATACAGGAAGTGGGGACCCTGAAGGGCCTAAAATCTTAAGTTTTTAAGACATACGTCAGGTGCTTTTGACTCCCCTCAAACTACACATACATTAAGAAACATCACCCAGTACATATTACTGAGTGCTTGCTGTGAACCTGGCACTGTTCTAGGGGCTGGTAATAGAATAGTGAGTAGTACAAAGTCCCTGCTGTCATGGAGTTTACATCCCAGGGGAGGGAGGTAATAAACTGAGAAGTAAGTATGCAGTTCGTCAAGTGGTGCTAAGTGCTAAGAAGTAAAGTTGTATAGGGAGTTGTGCAGACTGTGGGTGTGTGGTCTGGGAGGCTTTTCTCATAAGGTGAGATTTGAGCAGAGAGTAGAAGAAAGTAAGGAAATGTGAATATCTGAGGAAGACCTTTATGGCCTAAGGTGCACTAAGTGCACAGGCTGGGAGGCAAGAGCAGGTTTGGCATGTTTGAGGAAGAGCGAGGAGAGCAAGGACGCCTGTGTGACTGGAGGGAATTAAGTGGGAGGGTGATAGGAGATGAGGTCACCGACCTAGAGTATGGCCCCATTTAATGCACTTGAGGTAGTCTTTATTATTGCAGAGTGTGTGGCTTGTCGATTGCGGCCAGTGAAACCCAGGTTTGGATCCTGGCTCCACAACTGAACAGCCATATATATACCTTGGGAAGTTAATCTCTCTGAGCCTCAGCTTCTTTATCTGTCAAAGGGACATATGTAATAGTATTGTCTCGTAGAGTGTTTGTAAGGATTGTTGTGTTTAGAGTACTCAGTGGTAAGAATTTGATAAATGATAGCCGTTAGTTATTATTAATGAGCTTTCTCTCTCCACCACAGTTGTGTTCTCCTGGCAACAGATGTGGCAGCTCGGGGCCTGGATATTCCTAAAGTCCAGCATGTCATCCATTACCAGGTAGGGACATCAGGGAATTTGTAGGCATCTCCCAACATTGAGTGGGGAATTTTTAAAGCAAGGGTTGAGGGAGGAGGAATTGTTGGTCCCAAGGCCTCACGCAACAGAGAATACCACGAGCATCTAGTGACCAACTGGCTGCTGCCACTTTTGGAACACTGTGGTGAGAGTTATTCTCCAAAACCTCTTGACACTGTCTGATGTCAAATATCTGATAGCCCCTTTCTTTTTGAGTTGGGCAGGCTACTTAGTATTGGCAGGTTAGAGTCTTAGTTTCTTCCACGAAATGGGCATAATAAGTTTAGCATGTAAAATGATTACCCTGCTTGTAGAGAAATAAGAGAGTGTGGTAATTAAGTCCTGCCTGGACTTAAATCCCAGCTGTGTACCCTTGAGCAAGTTATTTAGTGTCTTTGTGCCTCAATTTTTTCATTTGTTAAATGGCAGTTATTACAGTATCGACTTCTTAAGTTCTTATTAAGGTGAAATAAGTTATTACGTGTGAGGAGTTTAGAAAGCCAGGTGGTACTTCCTAAATGTTAGCTGCTGTTGATCCTGACATTAATATCAGCACATGTACCTGGTAAAGATTAGCATAGAGTGGTGGTTAGGCATATGGGCTCCGGGACCACACTTCCAGTGTTTGAATGCTTCTTGGCTGCTGCTTAGTGGGTGAGCTTTTGGCATGTGACTTAGTATGTCTGGTTTCAGTGTCATCATTTGTAAATTGGGAGTAATAACGCTACCTACGCCATAGGGTAATCACCGAATTAAACGAGCTAATGCTGACGGATCGCATAAATAAATAAAGTAAAATAAAGACTCTTCACTGCATAATGACCGAGGGATCAATCCTAGACGAAGATATAACAATTGTAAATATTTATGCCCCCAACATAGGGGCAACTCACTACATAAGGCAAATGCTAAGGGCCATGAAAGGGGAAGCTGACAGTAACACAGTCACAGTAGGGGACGTTAACACCCAGCTGGCGTCCTCAGCAGCCTCACTACCTGCAGAACTTCTGACACTGCTCTTCCTTCCCAGACAGTGACCTCGCAGGGTAGGCAGGGCCGTAGGAGGTGGGGGAGGGGAGAGAGCAACAGGACTCCACTCACTGTATCCCTCTCTGCTTCCATCCAGGGCTGCTGTCACTGTGACCAGAGGTGAGTGTGCTGGGAAGGGGCTTGAGCCCACCTTTACCAGGAGACTTTGGGAACCTCCAGTCTTGTATCAACCCAGGTCACTCTGAAGCCCTAAGACTTAGGCTGGGTGGGCAGTGGGCGGGGCAGAGATGGATTATTAGACGTGAACAGGATTCTGGAGATCAGGGAGCCAAGTAAAGTCATTATTAACTTTAAAAGCTGTGGTCTGTGCAGATTTGGGGGGCAGGCTGGAAGTGCCCGCAGGCTCCTGTAGGACAGAGGACAAGTCTGGGGCAACAGAGAGGTGCCCCTGCCCTCCCCCCGCCAGTCCATCATAAATCAGGCAGAGCACTTCTGATTTTCACACTCTGTTTCTCGGAAAGATAGTGGTGTCCTTGGCTCTGCACCTAGTGTTCCCACACTGCCTCCAAGATGTCAGCTAAAGCCATAGAGAGCGGGGGAGGAGATGCCATTGACCCCTTCCGGCCGGAATCCCCCTCTGATGGTGAGTGCCCTAGGGAAGCTCCAGAGGGCGGGGTGGCCCAGGGCTTGGGGTACCTGAACCAGGGCGGAGGGGATCTGGGTTCTGGCCTGGAGCTGCCACCAGGTGCACTGTGCCCCATCAGGTCTCTAACCTCCTGGGCCTCACACTCCTGCTCTGTGAAGTCTGGAACCTGCCAGCTCCGCGTTGGTGCTGGGTCTCCCTCTCTCTGTCTTCTCCTTGGGTTCACCTCCAAGCATCTTTGTCACCTCTTAGCACAGCTGCCATTGAGGTCCCCTCCCAACATCAGAGTTCTTGGGAGTTTCGGGAGATGGTGGAGGGCGCCGTGTGGGGCCTCTGGTCCCTCAGCTGCCCACCCTGCTGGGAGCTCCCCCACCTCTTTTTTTTGTTTTTCCAGAGGAGGATGAACCTTCCCAGTCATCCAACCAGGCCTCTGATGGTTCTCCTGGCAAGCCACCACAGGGGCCACCCCAGGGGCCAGATGGATCTGGCTCTGACCCCAGAGACCCACCCAAGGATGGAGGCAGCAATTTCTCCCGTAAAGCAGGTAACTGATCCCTGACCATCAATCCACGGGCCCTCACCCAACTCCCCACTGCTTAGTTCAGCCTTCTGAGTTGTCAGTGTCAGGCCCACGTTCCTGATAGAATCGCTCTGACACTCACATTGTCAGAAAAAGGGCACAGTATACATGAGAGATGAAATAAATGACGCTCTAGAATCAGAGGAGCCACACTTCAGGACTTGGCTCTGCCTCTGACTTGCTGAGTGACCCAGAACCAGTCACTTGCCCTCTCTGGGCCTTGAATGGTTTGCTTTTAAGCACAGTGTAGGATGAGGTCCCTCTTAGGGCTTTCCCAGAGCCAGGTCATATTCTGTTAGGAGGGACGGAGGTGCTGCTCAGGCTCCAGGGCAGCCGGCAGGCGCAGGCTCAGGCTCAGGCACGGCTCCTTGCCGGTTAAGTCCACTGGCCGTGCCCGACCTTTTGGCCCCATAGCACCCAAGGCGGGTGAGTACCATTTCTCCATTTTCCCTCCTCCCGTGATGCCCCAGGGCCTGGTTGTTAAAGTCCACCCAGGACACACCCTCGCAGAGCAGTGTCACGTGTAAGGGTGGGGCTAGCCTGGGGCCAGGGCAGCAAAAGACACAGGCTTTTTGTTTTATTTTGGGGGGGTGGCCCATAGAATACACACAGCATTAAATTTACCAAGGTAACCATTTGTCAGCGTGCAGTTAGTACTGTTGACTATATTCGCATTACCATGCAGCCAACCTCCAGAACTCTCTTCATCTGCCCAAAGTGAAACTCTGTACACATTAAACATTAACTACCCATGTCCTCCTGCCCCCAGCTCCTGGCAACCACAGTTCCTTCTGGCTCTAAAAATTTGACTAATCTAATCTAAATTCCACGGAGGTGGTATCATACCGTGTTTGTCTTTTTGTGACTAGTTTATTGTACTTAGCATAACGTTCCCAAGGTTCACCTGTCTGTCAGAACTTGCTGTGTAAGGCTGAATGATATTCTATTGTGTGTATATACCACATGGTGATCATCCATTCATCCGTTGATGGACACTTGGGTTGCTTCCGCCTCTTGGCAATTGTGATCAATGCTGCTGTGAACACGGGGGTGCAAATATCTCTTCAAGACCCCGCTTTCCATTTCTTTGGATATATATCCAGAAATGGGATTGCTGGATCATATGGTTTTCTATTTTTAATTTTCTCAGGAACTGCCGTACATTTTCCATAGAGGTGATGGTGACTAGGGTGGCAGTGGTGGAGCCAGAGACAGATTGGAGTCATGCAGCCACAAGCCAAGGATTGTTGGCAACCCCTAGACAATGATGCTAGAAAGAGGCAAGGAAGGATCCTCCCCTAGAGCTTTCAGAGAGAGCCTGGCCCTGCCTACACCTTGATTTTGGACTTCTGACCTCCAGAACTGTGAGGGACCATGAGAGAATCAACACAGTTTGTGGTAGTTGGTTACAGCAGCCTCAGGAAACTAATATGGGCAGACCTCATTTTATCGTACTTTGCAGATACTGCGTTTTTTACAAGTTGAAGGTTTGTAGCAACCTAGCCTTGGCAGATATTGGTTCACATTTTTAGCAATAAAGTATTTTAAAATTAAGGTATACTCCTTGTCTTTTTAAACAAAAGGCTATTGCACATTTAGTAGACTAGAGTATAGTATAAACATAACTTTTATATGCAGTGGAAACCAAAAACTTCACGTGATATTCGCTTTCTTGCGGTGGTCTGGAACCGACCCCTCAGTATCTCTGAGGTGTCCCTGGACAGAGCTTGAAAATCCCATTGTGGTTGAAGGCTGCATTAGAGTCAGAGTCTATACAAGGAGGAGGTGGGAGTCTCTAGGGGGGTGCTGGACATTGGTAATAGAAAGGGGGCAGTTTCTGTTAGTGACAGGGTCTAGGGCAGCACCGTCCAATACACCTTTCTGCGGTGGTAAGCATGCTCTCTGCGTGATCCAGTATGGTAGCCACTAGCCACATGTGACTATCGAGTCCCTGAAATGTGGGCCGTGGGACTGAGGACCTGAGTTTTAAATTTTATTTCATTTTAATTAACTAAGATTTAAATAGCACACATGGCTAGTGGTTCCTATAGTGGCCAGCATGGGCCTAGTGTATGACCTTGGGTGTGTGTGGCAGAGAGTTCAAGATCTTTGGAAGTGAGGCATGAGAACTTCAAGGCCAGTTTGTCGGAAATATCATCTGTGCAGAAACGGAAACCCTCAAGACAGGTCAGGGGTACTGATGGAGAGAGAGGTGATGGTGAGCCATGAGCTGCAAACTTCAAGAAATGACTGCAGGTCTGAGCCTGATTTCGTACCTTCTCTCCCTTGCCTGGGACCAAGGCTCCTCTTTGTGGGGAGCTGGCTGAGCTCACTCCTGCAACTCCTGAAATCTCCGGAACTCCTGGTCCCAGCTGCCCCAGCACCCCAGTCCCTGCCCCTGTCATATGTCCCTGCCAGCCCCAAGAGCTCTCAGCAATTCAACATGGTCCAGGCATGCTCTGCCCCGTGGTGCCAGGGGCTTCAGCCACAAGGCAGGATACACACAAGGAGCAGGGTGACTTCTCTATTTTTTTTTTTTAATTTTTGTATTTTATTTTATTTATTTTTTTTATACAGCAGGTTCTTCTTAGTTATCCATTTTATACATATTAGTGTATACATGTCACTCCCAGTCTCCCAATTCATCCCACCAGAACACCCCCCCACCACTCTCCCTCCCTTGTTCTCTACACTTGTATCTCTATTTCTGCCCTGCAAACTGGTTTTTCGAGGTTCCACATATATGCGTTAATATACGATATTTGTTTTTCTCTTTCTGACTTAATGTCACTCTGTATGACAGACTCTGTATGACGTAGATCCATCCACGTCACTACAAATGACCCAATTTCGTTCCTGTTTATGGTTGAGTAATATTCTATTGTATATATGTACCACAACTTCTTTATCCATTCGTCTGTTGATGGGTATTTAGGTTGCTTCCATATCCTGCCTATTGTAAATAGTGCTGCAGTGAACATTGGGGTGCATGTGTCTTTTTGAATTACGGTTTTCTGTGGGTATATGCCCAGTAGTGGGACTGCTGGGTCATGTGGTAATTCTATTTTTCGTTTTTTTAGGAACCTCCATACTGTTCTCCATAGCGGCTGTATCAATTTACATTCCCACCAACAGTGCAAGAGAGTTCTCTCTCCTCCACACCCTCTCCAGCATTTGTTGTTTGTAGATTTTCTGAGGATGCCCATTCTGACCGGCGTAAGGTGATACCTCAATGTAGTTTTGATTGCATGTCTCTAATAATTAGTGATGTTGAGCAGCTTTTCATGTGCTTCTTGGCCATCTGTATGTCTTCTTTGGAGAAATGTCTATTTAGGTCTTCTGCCCATTTTTTGATTGGGTTGTTTGTTTTTTGTTAATATTGAGCTGCATGAGCTGTTTATATATTTTGGAGATTAATCATTTGTCCGTTGATTCATTTGCAAATATTTTCTCCCATTCTGAGGGTTGTCTTTTCGTCTTGTTTGTAGTTTCCTTTGCTGTGCAAAACTTTTAAGTTTCATTAGGTCCTATTTGTTTATTTTTGTTTTTATTTCCATTACTCTAGGAGGTGGACCAAAAAAGATCTTGCTGTGATTTATGTCAAAGAGTGTTCTTCCTATGTCTCCTCGAAGAGTTTTATAGTGTCCGGTCTTACATTTAGGTCTCTAATCCATTTTGAGTTTATTTTTGTGTATGGTGTTAGGGAGTGTTCTAATTTCATTCTTTTACAAGTAGCTGTCCAGTTTTCCCAGCACCACTTATTGAAGAGACTGTCTTTTCTCCATTTTATATCCTTGCCTCCTTTGTCATAGATTAGTTGACCATAGGTGTGTGGGTTTATCTCTGGGCTTTCTATCCTGTTCCATTGATCTATATTTCTGGTTTTGTGCCAGTACCATATTGTCTTGATTACTGTAGCTTTGTAGTATAGTCTGAAGTAAGGGAGTCTGATTCCTCCAGCTCTGTTTTTTTCCCTCAAGACTGCTTTGGCTATTTGGGGTCTTTTGTGTCTCCTACAAGTTTTCAGGTTTTTTGTTCTAGTTCTGTAAATAATGCCACTGGTATTTTGATAGGGATTGCATTGAATCTGTAGATTGCTTTGGGTAGTATAGTCATTTTCACCATATTGATTCTTCCAATCCAAGAACATGGTATATCTCTCCATCTGTTTGTGTCATCTTTGATTTCTTTCATCAGTGTCTTATAGTTTTGTGAGTACAGGTCTTTTGTCTCCCTAGGTAGGTTTATTCCTAGGTATTTTACTCTTTTTGTTGCAATGGTGAATGGGATTGTTTCCTTAATTTCTCTTTCTGATCTTTCATTGTTAGTGTATAGGAATGCAAGAGATTTCTGTGCATTAATTTTGTATCCTGCAACTTTACCAAATTCATTGATTAGCTCTAGCAGTTTTCTGGTGGCAGTTTTAGGATTCTCTATGTATAGTATCATGTCATCCGCAAACAGTGACAGTTTTATTTCTTCTTTTCCAATTTGTATTCCTTTTATTTCTTTTTCTTCTCTGATTGCCGCGGCTAGGACTTCCAGAACTATGTTGAATAATAGTGGTGAGAGTGGACATCCTTGTCTCGTTCCTGATCTTAGAGGAAATGCTTCCAGCTTTTCACCATTGAGAATGATGTTTGCTGTGGGTTTTTCATATATGGCCTTTATTATGTTGAGGTAGGTTCCCTCTATGCCCACTTTCTGGAGAGTTTTTATCATAAATGGGTGTTGAATTTTGTCAAAAGCTTTTTCTGCATCTATTGAGATGATCATATGGTTTTTATTCTTCAATTTGTTAATATGGTGTATCACATTGACTGATTTGCGTATATTGAAGAATCCTTGCATCCCTGGGATAAGTCCCACTTGATCGTGGTGTATGATCCTTTTAATGTGTTGTTGGATTCTGTTTGCTAGTAGTTTGTTGAGGATTTTTGCATCTATATTCATCAGTGATATTGGTCTGTAATTTTCTTTTTTTGTAGTGTCTTTGTCTGGTTTTGGTATCAGGGTGATGGTGGCCTCATAGAATGAGTTTGGGAGTGTTCCTTCCTCTGCAATTTTTTGGAAGAGTTTGAGAAGGATGGGTGTTAGCTCTTCTCTAAATGTTTGATAGAATTCACCTGTGAAGCCATCTGGTCCTGGACTTTTGTTTGTTGGACGATTTTTAATCACAGTTTCAATTTCATTACTTGTGATTGGTCTGTTCATATTTTCTGTTTCTTCCTGATTCAGTCTTGGAAGGTTATACCTTTCTAAGAATTTGTCCATTTCTTCCAGGTTGTCCATTTTATTGGCATAAAGTTGCCTGTAGTAGTCTCTTAGGATGTTTTGTATTTCTGCAGTGTCTGTTGTAACTTCTCCTTTTTCATTTCTGATTTTATTGATTTGAGTCCTCTCCCTCTTTTTCTTGATGAGTCTGGCTAATGGCTTATCAATTTTGTTTATCTTCTCCAAGAACCAACTTTTAGTTTTATTGATCTTTGCTATTGTTTTCTTTGTTTCTATTTCATTTATTTCTGCTCTGATCTTTATGATTTCTTTCCTTCTGCTAACTTTGGGTTTTGTTTGTTCTTCTTTCTCTAGTTTCTTTAGGTGTAAGGTTAGATTGTTTACTTGAGATTTTTCTTGTTTCTTTAGGTAGGCTTGTATAGCTATAAACTTCCCTCTTAGAACCGCTTTTGCTGCATCCCATAGGTTTTGGGTCGTCGTGTTTTCATTGTCATTTGTCTCTAGGTATTTTTTTATTTCCTGTTTGATTTCTTCAGTGATCTCTTGGTTATTTAGTAACGTATTGTTTAGCCTCCATGTGTTTGTCTTTTTTATGTTTTTTTCCCTGTAATTCATTTCTAATCTCATAGCGTTGTGGTCAGAAAAGATGCTTGATATGATTTCAATTTTCTTAAATTTACTGAGGCTTGATTTGTGACCCAAGATGTGATCTATCCTGGAGAATGTTCCGTGCGCACTTGAGAAGAACGTGTAATCTGCTGTTTTTGGATGGAATGTCCTATATATATCAATTAAATCTATCTGGTCTATTGTGTCATTTAAAGCTTCTGTTTCCTTATTTATTTTCATTTTGGATGATCTGTCCATTGGTGTAAGTGAGGTGTTAAAGTCCCCCACTATTATTGTGTTACTGTCGATTTCCTCTTTTATAGCTGTTAGCAGTTGCCTTATGTATTGAGGTGCTCCTATGTTGGGTGCATATATATTTATAATTGTTATATCTTCTTCTTGGATTGATCCCTGGATCATTATGTAGTGTCCTTCCTTGTCTCTTGTAACATTCTTTATTTTAAAGTCTATTTTATCTGATATGAGTATAGCTACTCCAGCTTTCTTTTGAATTCCATTTGCATGGAATATCTTTTTCCATCCCCTCACTTTCAGTCTGTGTGTGTCCCTAGGTCTGAAGTGGGTCTCTTGTAGACAGCATATATATATGGGTCTTGTTTTTGTATCCATTCAGCCAGTCTATGTCTTTTGGTTGGGGCATTTAATCCATTCACGTTTAAGGTAATTATCGATATGTATGTTCCTATGACCATTTTCTTAATTGTTTTGGGTTTGTTTTTGTAGGTCCTTTTCTTCTCTTGTGTTTCCCACTTAGAGAAGTTCCTTTAGCATTTGTTGTAGAGCTGGTTTGGTGGTGCTGAATTCTCTTAGCTTTTGCTTGTCTGTAAAGCTTTTGATTTCTCCATCAAATCTAAATGAGATCCTTGCCGGGTAGAGTAATCTTGGTTGTAGGTTCTTCCCTTTCATCACTTTAAGTATATCATGCCACTCCCTTCTGGCTTGCAGAGTTTCTGCTGAGAAATCAGCTGTTAACCTTATGGGAGTTCCCTTGTATGTTATTTGTCGTTTTTCCCTTGCTGCTTTCAGTAATTTTTCTTTGTCTTTAATTTTTGCCACTTTGATTACTATGTGTCTCGGCGTGTTTCTCCTTGGGTTTATTCTGTATGGGACTCTCTGCGCTTCCTGGAATTGGGTGGCTATTTCCTTTCCCATGTTAGGGAAGTTTTCGACTATAATCTCTTCAAATATTTTCTCTGGTCCTTTCTCTCTCTCTTTTCCTTCTGGGACCCCTATAATGCGAATGTTGTTGCGTTTAATGTTGTCCCAGAGGTCTCTTAAGCTGTCTTCATTTCTTTTCATTCTTTTTTCTTTAGTCTGTTCCGCAGCAGTGAATTCCACCATTCTGTCTTCCAGGTCACTTATGCGTTCTTCTGCCTCAGTTATTCTGCTATTGATTCCTTGTAGTGTAGTTTTCATTTCAGTTATTGTATTGGTCATCTCTGTTTGTTTGTTCTTTAATTCTTCTAGGTCTTTGTTAATCATTTCTTGCATCTTCTCAATCTTTGCCTCCATTCTTATTCCGAGGTCCTGGATCATCTTCACTATCATTATTCTGAATTCTTTTTCTGGAAGGTTGCCTATCTCCACTTCATTTAGTTGTTTTTCTGGGGTTTTTTCTTGTTCCTTCATCTGGTACATAGCCCTCTGCCTTTTCATCTTCTCTGTCTTTCTGTAACTGTGGTTTTTGGTCCACAGGCTGCAGGATTGTAGTTTTTCTTGCTTCTGTTGTCTGCCCTCTGGTGGTTGAGGCTATCTAAGAGGCTTGATGGGAGGCTCTGGTGGTGGGTAGAGCTCTCATTTACCAGTTTTATTTTACATAGGATGCCTCATTTACTAAAACCATAGATTCCAAGTTGCCCCATGAAAAATGTGATATTCTTAGCTATCAACATTAGGGAATTTCCCCAATCACATTTTTAAATTGATTTAATGTGTTATTTTTGAAAACATAAGTTGGGATATCACAAAATGGACTTAGCCTGCAGAGGCTTACTTTCAACCAGAGAGCTCCATTTCCGTGTTCCGCTTAAGAGAACCCAAAATGATCTTCCTTCCCAAACCTCTTCCTTTTCCTGCACTATCTAAGAAAAAGTAACCACACTCTACATAGTTCCCTAAGCCAGAACCCTAGCAGCCATTTTTGCTTCTCTTTTCCCCTTCCTGCTCCATATCTAGTCACTGAGCACTTCTATTCTACCTCCCAAATGACCTCAGATCCTTTCCCTCCACTCCAATCTCTGCCACTGCCTTTAGTTTGAACCCTCACTCCTCTCTTAGATGAATATAAAGTCTCTTAATGGGTTTTGTTGCTTCCATCAGTCCTACTTATTCTCAAGCGTGACCTCACTACAAACCACCTGATAGTGACTCCTTAACTTCACAACATTCAATGGCTCTCAGGTTTCTGGGAAGAAAACCAAGCTCTTTACCCCAGCATCTACTTGGGGTTAATAGATCTAGGTTTGAATTTCAGGTTTAAGTACTTTGCAGCAGTGTGACCTCAGACTATTGGGCTTTCTAAGCCTTTGTTTTCTCACCGTGCCTGAGGTCACTGAGGGCAGGACTATTTTTCACACACGGGTGCCTGGCATGTAGGAGGGACTAATCAATGTTGCATGAAGGGAAAGTATTTTAAAATCCACATCAAAAAATTGTTCCTCCTTAAAAAAAGAAAATCCTGATACACTATGCCACTTCCAACCAAATTTGACTTCTACCTTTATTTTCTGATGATCACAATAAGGTGCCTTTGGGGATCCACACAATCAGGGATCAAATCCTGGCCACACCCCTGAGCAATCATGTGACCTTGGGAATGTTACTTAGCTTCTGTAAAATCTGTAAAATGAAGGTTTCTGAGGATTTTGTTCCCGAGGGTTAAATGAGTACCTCACTTGGAACGGGGGCGGGCGCATAGTGTTTGCCAAATGTTAACTATCGTTATCATCTTCATCAAATCAAGACCGTGGTACTTCACTTTGTGACTCTCAAGTTTGTATGAGAAAATCGTGCTTTATGCGTTGTTGTTGGCTAAAGTAGGGAAACCTGGAAACTCCTGCCGTGGAAGAGAGAGACAGGCGAGAAAAGCGAGTTGCTGAATCCCAGCGCCTCAGAGGTGGTAGGGAGGAGTTCGGTACCTAATTTACTGATGAGGAAGTGGAGGGGTGACGTGTCCTCGAGTCTCATTCAAGACACAGCCACAGCTCTTTATTGAGAGTAGGACCAGGGCCCCGGGGGTTGCTATGGTTAAACTGTAGGCGGAAACTAACACTCTTTGGAAGGCAAGATCGGAGGAGCATTCAGTTATAAAAAACGGTCAAAAATTGGGGTGAAACTAAGTTCGTTGAGCAATACATCAAATGAGTCAACTGTCGACCCGGTGAAACCGAGTTGCTAACTGAACTGGCATTTTAGGACTAGGGGCTTTCTACAGAGCCCACTGACTCAGGATGGCTTCGATTAACAAACTCCCACGGCGCTTCCCGCAGGACCGGAAAGCTTGGAGTGCGAGAGATGAATGGAAACCAGAGTCCGGGGCGCGCCGCTCGGGGGGCGGGGCAGCCGCGGGCGGGGGCGGGGCATTGTGAGTCACATGCCTGCGCTCTGAGGGAACTCTGGTCGTGATTGGTCCGTCGTAACCAGGTGACCGAAGGACACATTCCGGTAGGCAAGGGCCAGCCGGGCTAGCTACTTTCAGTCGGGCAGGCGGTGGCGGAAGGAGGAGGAGTTCCGGCTGCGCTCTCTCCCTGCAGTGGCTGCGCATCTCAGCGCTTGTCTGGTTCCCACCCATTTTAAATAAGCCGGTCTGGTCACAGCCCTCACAGACTAGTTGGCTCCGGGGAGGCGGCAGCGGCGGGGGTGTGGCCGCCCCTGCCGCCCCTGCCCGGGGCCCGGCGGCTGGGCGGACAGGAGAGCGGCGGGCGAAGTCGCGTCTGCATGTGCGGCACAGTCCCGGCATAGCCCGGGGCTGCCAGTGCCCGCCGCGCCATTGTTGGGGGAGGGGGCGGCTTCTGAGCTCGGCGGAGTCGGGGGACGAGTGGAGGCAGCGGCGGCGAGGAGTGAAGGCGCCCCATGGGGAACTCTCTGTCTTGTTGCCTGTCCCCCAATGCCAGCCCCAAGTTGGGCCGGCGCAGGGGGTCAGCGGAGCCGGACTGTGAGTCTGAGGTCTACAAGGCGGCGGCCGGGAACGCAGTGGCAGTAGCTCCGGCGGCGGCTACCGTGGAACCCGCCGAGTTGGATTTCGCAGGTGGCGAAGGCCACCACCTGCAGCACATCAGCGACCGGGAGATGCCCGAAGGTAAGAAGCGGCTGGCGCGCCTCGCCCCTCGCGGGGTAGGCGCCATCTGCTCTCGGGCTTACCTCTGGCCTCCGCCGCCCCCAGGGTCCCCCGGGAGGGAGACGCCGCCTAGGGTTCCTTCTTGCCCGGAGTTGGCTCTCCCAGGGCTGGGCACCAGGGACGAAGGCTGGCTCTGCTTGGCGTCCCCACCCCTTATTCTTTACCAGTCGCGTCCGGCCAGTCTCCTTCCCTCTTCCCTACCCGAATGCCCAATTCTTTCCCCCGTTCCCATTTCCCAGCCCGGCCTGAGACCCTCCAATCCGCAGCCCTTCCTGTTCGTGGTTCTATTTAACATCTCGTGGGACTTAGCAGAGACTTTCTGGTGTATTCTCTCTTTTCTTAATGAAAACTTAAATACTCTAACTTCGGCGTATCCATCCCGTCTCCCTATCCAGATGGTACCTAAGCGAAGGAACTAGGTAAGGGCCTGATGATAGACTTCTGTTCGTTAAGGTAGTTGATACTCGAGACAATTAAGACAAACATTAGAGGATTTGTCATTTAAATTCAAAATAGAGATGGACAGAGTCAGTGTGGTGTTCTTAACTAAAATTCTTTGGATTTTAATGTTTTCAGTCGCCCTGATAGAAGCTACTTTATCCCTTCTAACTATAATTTGAACACGATAGGAAAGAAAATGGTGGGAGAGGGGCTTAAAATAACTGGGAACGGTGTGAAACGTTACTGCCACGGCTGCAGAGAATAGTTGTTGGGTTTTTTTTCTTTACCAAAGGAGACCCCATGGAGTTCTGATTACTTTTAAATTCCCACTTTGACACAAGTATGTCTTCAGCTGCACAGCCTTAACCGACTTCTTTTGCACGTTGCCTGTTGTAAGGGAGGGGTGAGGTGGTTCCTGAGACTGCTGGACAGAAGTTTCAAAGGAGAAAAAACAAATTCAGATTGTCATTTGTGATATAAAGGTTTGGGAGTTAACATACCACATCCATCCTGCAGAAAAATGTCTCCATGGCTCCCTCCTCCGCCCCCCCCCCCCCCCCCCCGCCCAGTAGAATACTATTCAACTTTAAGAATGTTCAGGTAAAAGTTCTGAAGACTAAGTGGCTGGGGGTGGGTGTTGTCGGGGAGGAGAGGAGAGAGAGAAGAGAGGAAATGTTTGATTTTTGCCTCTAGAATTTTGGAAAGGGATGGCTCTAGGTTAAAAAAAAAAATTCTGGGTAGCATAGTGGCACTTTAATAAAGACTGTTCTTGGAAGTATAAAACATTGTATCATAAAGATGTTAAAGCCCCACTGGCCCATTTGTTTCATTGAAATGCCAGAGATTATTTCATTATTTCATAGACGAAATGTCTTACAGCTCTTCTATTTAAATTTTAGTTGGGTTTATTTAATTTCTTTAAAAGTTAGAATAATTAAGCCTGTGGATTCACCCTTATGATGGACGTGGCTTTGTAAGTGGAAAGTACTCCCTTTTCAGAATAGTTAGATATTGTGAAAGAATGAACACATTATGTGAATTAATTGTAGCTTTAAACACAAAGCATGTAAGTACTTGTGAAAACTGCTCTGCTTGTTGGTATAAGGTAAGCCTCTAAATGATTTTTAAAAACAGTTAGTAGTTGGCTAGTGTAGGATGAGAGACGAAAATTGGACCTTTATAGAATTCTTTTCAGATTTACAATGCATTTTCTTGTGTATTTCACTTGGCCCTTCCATCTACAAATAAGGCCCGTATATATTCTCCCTCTGTTGCCGATGAAGAAGCCAAGACTTGGAGATCTGAAATGACTGTGTAACACAGCTACTGAACAGAAGAGACAGACTTGGGAGGTGGTAGATATGCCAAATTCAGTTCTTGGGATGCTTAAGAAACTGTTTAGAGTGCACCTTATATTTTATAATTTATCCATAAGTTAGGCCTATCTCAGCATACTCCAGTTTTGATTATTGCCATTCCAGTTTATTGTACACAACTCAGAAGCAACATTTACCTCTCCATTCTCTGTCTGTACATACATTGCAATGGATATGAATAAAAGTAGAAGTCATGAAATAGCCTAAATTTATCAGTCAGGTAAACACGTTGATATAATTTAAAGAGTTTGTTCTGGTGAAATCCAATTGAAGCCGAGAATGCCCTGGACAGAGGGACATTAGGGGAAGCTGGTAAGCGGGCAGGTAAGGTACTAAGCATTTAGCATATGACTATGTATGATAAGGAAGGAGTGCTAAATCAGGAACTGGAAAAATAGAGTTCATGAGTACAGAATTTACTTTTTTATGTTTAACATGATTGTTAAAATTTCATTTCAATTTGTCTTTTTTGGGGGGGCATTCAATAAAGTGATAAGAGAAACCTCAATTTCAGCATTTGCCTATTAATTAAGTTTCCATAGAAACAAGGTCAGAACACCAAATATAAAGTACAGGCACATTGGAAGTTTGCTCTTAATGTCTTTATTTCAGACAATTTTGTATCAGTTTCCCTGGAAACTGAGAAATACCTACTCAGATATAAAACATTTTGGCTTTTCTACAGGGAAGAATTATTTGGTTACTTAGAGAAAATCGTACATAAATGATGCTCTGTCTTGTTCTTCAGAAACATTGGAGAAGAACATGATTTCTTCAAGCCATCTCAAAAAAGTAACTCCTAAGAACGTAGTATAGATTTCAGATAGACTCAAAAGAATTTTTTACTACTTTGTCTTTAACAGCATATCTAATATAACTGATGGTAGTGTCATAATAGAAAATAAGATGCTACGGTCCTGTTATCTGATTTTATGTTTATTCATCAACTTTTCATACAGCCTTTATGTTCTGACCTTAGGAGCTTTGCTAATTTTCTGGTGAAAGGTGCTCTCTCAAGTGACCCCTACCTCCCATCCCCCTGAAGAGTGGGTAGGGAAGGAATTGGCAATATGATGTGGAAAAACCTCTGAGCAACAGATCTTTCCTTTTTTTGGTGACAGTATTAATAAACGTTTGATGTAAAAGATTTAGAAAACACAGAAAAGTCCTTCACTCACACTCAGAATATCCAGAATTTTTATTAATATTTTGGTGTTGATTCTTTCTGAACCTTTTGTATGCATATAAACATAGCACTGTGTTTATTTTACAAAGATGGGATTGTTCTTTATGTGCCACTTTGTAACTTTTTGTTATAAACAAAAGTAACGACATGAAGCTCCTGGAACTGTGCTGACACCTAGAGAGTGCTCCAGGGTGATGTATTTCCATGCAACTGCGCACAGCTCTACAGCCTGCCTTTTACCAACTGTTTACTGTGCCATCGAATGGTTGGAGCATAATTCATTTACCCAGCCTTTATGGTTGAGCATCTTTTATAATCCCATTCTAATGCTTTATTCAGGGGACACAGATAAAAACGGATGCATTGTATTGATACTTCCCTATAGCATTCTGATTGTACACTTTGTCTTACGACTTAATTAAATTCATAGGGTGAGTCATTTTGTAGTAAAGGTATTTTTTTTTAATGTCTGAAACATTTATATTAACATATTTCCATACATATTTCCATACAAATACAAATATAAGATTTTTAGAAATTTCATGTAATGTCTGAAACATTTATATTAACATATTTCCATACAAATAACCCAATGAAAGTTTAGTATTAGTTGTTTTGTTTGTTTTTTTATACTGCAGGTTCTTATTAGGCATCAGTTTTATACACGTCAGTGTATACATGTCAATCCCAATCGCCCAATTCAGCACACCACCATCCCCACCTCACCGCAGTTTCCCCCACTTGGTGTCCATATGTCCATTCTCTACATCTGTGTCTCAACTTCTGCCCTGCAAACTGGCTCATCTGTACCATTTTTCTAGGTTCCACATACATGCATTAATATACGATATTTGTTTTTCTCTTTCTGACTTACTTCACTCTGTATGACAGTCTCTAGATCCATCCACGTCTCAACAAATGACTCAATTTCGTTCCTTTTTATGGCTGAGTAATATTCCATTGTATATATGTACCACAACTTCTTTATCCATTCGTCTGTTGATGGGCATTTAGGTTGCTTCCATGACCTGGCTATTGTAAATAGTGCTGCAATGAACATTCGGGTGCATGTGTCTTTTTGAATTACGGTTTTCTCTGGGTATATGCCCAGTAGTGGGATTGCTGGGTCATATGGTAATTCTATTTTTAGTTTTTTAAGGAACCTCCATATTGTTCTCCATAGTGGCTGTATCAATTTACATTCCCACCAACAGTGCAAGAGGGTTCCCTTCTCTCCACACCCTCTCCAGCATTTGTTGTTTGTAGATTTTCTGATGATGCCCATTCTAACAGGAGTGAGGTGATACCTCATTGTAGTTTTGATTTGCATTTCTCTAATAATTAGTGATGTTGAGCATCTTTTCATGTGCTTCGTGGCCGTCTGTATGTCTTCTTTGGAGAAATGTCTATTTAGGTCTTCTGCCCATTTTTGGATTGGGGTGTTTGTTTCTTTGATACTGAGCTGAATGAGCTGTGTATATATTTTGGAGATTAATCCTTTGTCCGTTGATTCATTTGCAAATATTTTCTCCCATTCTGAGGGTTGTCTTTTCGTCTTGTTTATGGTTTCCTTTGCTGTGCAAAAGCTTTGAAGTTTCATTAGGTCCCACTTGTTTATTTTTGTTTTTATTTCCATTACTCTAGGAGGTGGATCAAAAAAGATCTTGCTGTGATTTATGTCAAAGAGTGTTCTTCCTATGTTTTCCTCTAAGAGTTTTATAGTGTCCAGTCTTATACTTAGGCCTCTAATCCATTTTGAGTGTACTAAAGGTATTTTAACATTAAATGTTCTTTTCCCAAATTAAAGTTACCATTGATTTTTCACTGAACATTAGATTTCCTCTTTTAGGTTTTCGTGGTTCTTGGTAACCTGTCTTGTGTCTTTGATTCTGAGTCACTAAACTACTACTCTAAGAGATCTGAAATTAACTCTGGTCTTAGGTGACAGACACATCAAAAGACAGCATTAGAAGAAATCTTAGATGATGTGGGAAAATTGGGAGAAACTTAACTGGTTTTGGGTACACTGAAACGTGATTATTAGGCACCATTCCAGAGGCAGGACAAACAGTGGTTAGACAAGACAAAACCCGTATCCTAACTCAGGTCCTTACTTTCTAGAGGTGCCTGGGGGCTGACGACACAAGAATAACATCAGGTAGTGAGAACACTAAGAAAGAAAATGAAGGTGTAATGGGCTGGGGAGGAGGACAGTTTTACAAGGGGTGGTTAAAGACAGCTTCTCTCCTTAAGCGACCCATGAGCAGTCCTAAGAGAGCCATGTGAGGCTGTGGGAGAAGAGGCTTCTGTGCAGTTCCTAAGAAGGGAATATGCTTGATGCGTGCCAAGGACAGAAAGATGGGTGGCTGCAGCTGAGTGAATGAATGCCAGGAGGAATATGGGGGATTAAGACCTTGTATGCCTAGTGGGCCTTGACAAAAAAATATGAATTTTAGTCTCATTGTAATGGGAAACCATTGAAGGATTATATGCAGAGGAATGATAAGGGTCTAAAATAGGCTGTAGTATATAGATTGCTCTTGCATTTCATTTGATTCTCACCATGTTCTGAGTTAGGTAGTGTAGGAATTCTTCTCTTAGGTATAAATTGAGTTGTCCAAGGTTTTAAAAATGAGTATTGATAGAGAGTAGGACTGTAAGTTCCAAATGCATGGCATATAGGAAGAGGATTTATTGTTGACATTATGTGAGCTTCTTTGGAATACTACCTTTTTTCTCACCCTTTTTTGTTGTTGTTGTTTTAGTGTATTAAAGTAATAAAACTTAAGAGTTAAAACAGTAACACTGCATAATGTGAAATGAAATGAAGGTAACTTGCAACCCAGAAAGGTTCTTAAAAGTCCAAGAAACTGAGTAAAGTACTCTTTAGAAATATATAAAGCCAGGTGTACTTACCTATGTGTCACCTCTCAGTCATGATCACTGTACCACTGATTGAGGATTAAAATAAGGCAAAACTGAGAACCAGGGTAGAGGCAGGTACAGAAGCAGTTGGAAACCAGAGCTGGGAAGTTGGGAAGCCAGGATTGTCAGAAGCTAGGGAAGCAGGGTCAAGGCGTGGGTGAGCCGGAGCCTGGCAGGTGCAGGAGCCTGCTGTGTCCCCTCTGGTGAGGCAGCCCAGCTCAGGGCTGGCTGGCAGGAACTCCCTGACTGCGGTGGCAAGTGTGGACTCAAAGAGATGAAGTCATCAGTTTACATGGTAATTGTAAAGATTGTAATGTTTGTATTATGAGCCATAAAACTACTACACTGTCCAGTGTAGGGATGCTCGGGCAGGTCAGTAAGTGCAGTGGTTACCGTTAAGTAAACTGGTGCTCAGCAGCTGCCCAGAAACTGCTGACGTCGCCTGTTTCTTTGGAAGATATTGGAACCAATATGGTGATATTAATCGCTTTCTGAAATATGCTGCTTCTGTCAGATGCTTTCTTGGTCACTTCCCTCTCCCTCTAATATTTTAACAAGGAAAAATCATTTATCGACAGTTGGATAGCATAGTTTTTAACACTTTTAGCCTTCAGTAATGCATTTCATTTGTTCTAAGTTGCCTATGTTTTCACACTTTTAACAACTGCAATTGAGATGGATCTTAACAACTGGTAGAATCTTAGATTGGAGGAAAAACAGTATTCAGTGTCGGTGGTGTTTTACAGGTTTCCTCTGAGGAATGTTTACATTAAGACCGAGTTTAAGTTTTTTTTAATCATACTTTTTCTACATCGACCTATCATGCTGTCAAATAAGTTGCAATTTAAATTGATAATACAAAAATGATGGGTCTTAAAATACAATTTTAATCATAACCCCTAATCATGAGCTCAAGAATAGTTCTCCTGGGTAAAACATTCTTAGAGGTTTCTAAAGAAATAACTTTCGGAAGAATCCATGTAATTTCCTGAATGCACAGTAATTTCCTGAAGTCTCTAAATTACTGTGTGTGCATGTGGTGGGGAGAGGGATGAGAGGGATGGTGGGTGGTAAAGCTTTGCTTAATAGTCGGCAGTCTTACCTTTGTGATAGTGAAGAGTGTGGTAGGTTTTATCATAGTCTCCTTAGGCTCTTGGGAAGATAGTTAATGGGAAGTGCAGAAATATTGTGTGTATGTATGAGTTTACTGTCTAATGGCTCACATGTCCATTCTATAAGATAGTGATGTGGTATTTTTCATTAGCAAAAAGTGCAAGTTATATAGAAAATTGTTAGTTATATAGGCTATAAACAAAAGATTAATATTTTCTGAAAACCTCATGCAAACTGACAGCAGTGTTGTTTACAGTACATTGAAATGATAGGCCAACTCACCAAAGTGGAAATGACACTGATAACTGTGGGAAAATGGTCAAACTGTGTAATCAAAAGAAATACAAATTAGATCTACAGTGAGGGTCCTCATTCATATCAGTAGGAATTTTTTTTTTTTCAAGTATCCAAAGCAAGGGTAGGAACTCAAAATGTCATGATTGGTAGCATTATACCCTAATGTGCCCCCCACCTTCTTTAGGAAGCAATTTAGCATTGTACATGGAGCCGTGAAAGTGATCTAACCTTTTGGCTTAGTCATTCCACTTCCGAAGATCTTTGCTAAGGAGATAAAACCATTATTTTAAAAAACTATGTACATGAAGATTTTCCTCATAATATTTTAAGAATAGAACTTTGTAAGCACCAATCCCCAGCAATAGGGGATTGGCTAAGTCCAGTATAGGAATAACACTTGATGGGCCAGTGTGTATTCATTAGACAATAAATATGCAACAGTGGGGTGGAGAGCGCTTGTTAGTAACAAGAAGACATAAATTGTACACTAATTAGAGCTTTTTTTAACGTATAAGAAAAGCAACTAAAAGTAACGGTTGTGAATCATTGTGTGTTAATGATTGTGAATGGTTGTGTGTAATTTTTAAACAGAGCATCGTTTTGTCTCATGCAGATTTTTGCTCATGATATTTGTTAAAGGAATGAGCAAGTGACTTTTACCTTTCCCCACCTTTAGTGTGATCATCAGTACTGCTGATTAACCAGGTCTCCTTCAGTTGCAAGTTAAAAGAACATCACAGAGTTAAGCACTACTTGACCCAGGAGTTAAATGATCTCCTCAGTTCTGCTCTCTTCTGTTGATGTCTCCTGAAAAGCCTTTCCCCTCATGATAGCAAGGGGAGTGTCCAGCAGCTCAAGACTAGCTAAGGATCCTAGAGTACAGTTCTGCCTTTCTCTTTTCTTGGGAAGTCCCAGGACAGCTGTGATTGATTGGCCGGTCCTGGGTCCTGTGCCTACCTTTGAACCCCCTAGGATAGAGTAGGGAGAGTGCCAGCTTTTTTCTGGTCACTTGGGCTAAGTTTACTTTTTTTTTTTTTGCATGTTGTCATTTCTTTTATCCCAGCCTTCTTGATTTTTGTATTTAGATCTGTAGTAGCACATCTTGGTTTGGCGGGTGTGTGTGTGTGTGTGTGTGTGTGTGTGTTAAAGCTTGCTTCTCTTTGATTCTGGCACT
Source organism: Balaenoptera acutorostrata (assembly GCF_949987535.1). Lineage (NCBI taxonomy): Eukaryota > Metazoa > Chordata > Mammalia > Artiodactyla > Balaenopteridae > Balaenoptera > Balaenoptera acutorostrata. The sequence continues at coordinate 170,902,119 of NC_080066.1, forward strand.
TAATTTTCCTGGACTTCCATTGAAAATTGTTAAGTTTTACCATGCCATAGACACTGATAAATAATACAGCTACTTTGCAAACATTTCTGCTTATTTTTTAGATTCAAATGTAGTCTATTTACTTTCTTTTTGGTATAGGTAAGTAGTCATGAATTCTTTCGGAAGCTATAGGTTAGAGGCAGCTGTGAAAGTCTCTGCCTGCCATTTTGTGTACAGCTGAAATAATTTATTTTCCCATTGTCTTAGTTTTTCAAATATGTAGGAGAAAAAAACTTTAAAATAATTCTATGGGTCTTTTACATAAAAATGTTGAATAGAATATTTTCTCCAAAAGCAGCTTGATAAACTTCAAATTCAGTGAAGGAATTTTCATGAAGAACAAAGCAGTTGGTTTAGCTCTGTAAATTACTAGTGCTGGCAATGACATTAAAATGGATGGCTCAGATTCCTGTTAAAACGGGAAGTCCAAAATTACTGTTCGTGCAAAATTCTTTCTGGGTGGGAGAAGGGGATTCTAGGTAGATACATTTGTGGAATGCTGGGTTAGACAGAATTCACTACTAGACTAATTAGTTTTTAATATATCAATGTGTGTATTCTTTGGATTCTCTAAGAGGCAGGGATATATTTGTATTTCACTTTGACCATCAAAGCTATCTTTCAAAAACAGATCAGTTATTATGTGGTTTGGGAAATAATTGCCTTAACCATTACTCTTTATCTGAATCTTGGTCCAGTTTCTTAAAAGATTGGTTAAATGGTTTGAGATGGACTTTGCTGAGGACGTGTCATAGGGCTTTTATGTTTGTTTGTTTGTTTTAAACAACAACCTTACTATCCTGTGTGGTAGCTTGTGCTTGTTTTGTATTTCTGCCTAAATAGAAGACGCTATCCCACCTTGGTGCAAGGTGGGCTACAGGCAGACCCACCTTTTCGTGTAGGTATGGCCAAAATTTTTTTCTAGTAGCCCTATGATCTGCTCCAGAAAGTACTCTTATTGAAGCCCCAAATTAATCACGCAGCGTGGAATGAAGAAGTGAGGTTAGCTTTGGAAATAGAGGGCAAAGTTAAAAATCACTATCATGGAAGTGTTCCTATAGATTAGAACATTGAACTTTTATGTAGTCCTCTTAAATCTGCCATGATGAATAGCCCCCAGATAAACCACAGCCAATTAGATGAGTTCATTTGTTGAATGGAGTTAGAATTAGCCATTTGATTGTCTGAAGAACATTTGCCAAAAGCAGCTCACTTCGTTTTGGCATATTTGATATATTGAGCTGGTATCTGACAGTAGTTGGCCACAGCATAACTTGCTTCTTGAGACTGTTCCTGGAATGTGCTAGTAATATCAGCTTTAAAAGAGGGTGACTGAATTTTTAATTGATAAATAGGAGGGGAGTCACATATATGATTCATCTAAAAATGGCATAGATTATTTAGGTGCAAGTTAAAGAAGTCTAAGACATAGCCATGGTTTTATTCCACATGTATGGAGAGATTCTACAATTTTGCTGTTTCCCAATAGGATTTTTATATTGTGCCTTTACTAAAATTGCCTTTTTGTCATTACTAAAAGCTCTTCTCAAGACTATTAAAAGTGGTTTCAATCAATGTGTAGCTATCTTTAAAATCATGTATTTTTCTACTCAACTAAATCACCACACCTTTTTCTCTTCTTCCTATACAGACTTAGCTTTGGAACCAAACCCTTCTGACCACCCAAGGCCAAGCACAGTTTTTCGGAGCAAATCTCAAACAGAGGGTAAGGCAATGCTTTTTTTTCCCTGAGAAAAAGAGTGAAAACTGTTTTTGTTTTGTGTATTATAGGAGGTATTTAGAAAAACTCTTACAGTGGTTTAAATGTTTCACTTTTTTTATGTATTCACTTGTCTTATTTTAATATGTTGATGATACAGTTTCCTTTAGTTGTCAGTGTTTTAGGGAGGAGAACACTTAGACTACCTGTTTATACATTTTGCCACCTCTTTATCAACATAGTCAACTGGCCACATGATTTAGATGTGGTCTATTTCTCCATGCTACTTTGTCCTTTTCCCCTTGCTCCGAAGAGCGCATATGTTAAAGACAAATGATAGGGTTTAGGTCACAGTTAGGTTTTCATTTGATCAAATCAGAAAAATCAGTTGTTATATATGGGAATTGAGCCTTGTGATTTTGGCCCTGTTTTACACAGTGTTCAACCAGACAAGCCTATCTCACATCCAGATTTATGCTACTCAGAACTTTTAAGCTATTCAAAACTTTCTCATCCCAATGTAGTGCTGTGCCAGGGTAATAAGAGCAACATGCCATATGGGGTTTTCCAGAAGATTATCCTCAGCATGTGAAACTCATATAAATTTCCTGTGTCCTCCTTGTTTTAAGATGAGAATCAGAACCGTAGAATTTTTTGCACTCCTGCTTGCCTGCTTGTCTTCCTTAATGTTATGTTAAATCCTAGTTTATTTGCTAAAAAGCCATACGTGACCAAGTTTTTGAGTTGATTACGAGAGCAGGAATACAAGAAGTGAACATTCCATCATATTTAAAGTGAAGCAGCACAATAAAAAACGGAGGTTTGGTTTTTTGTTGTTGTTGTTTTGCTTTTTGTTTTTTTCCGTTAGATCACTGGTTTTTATAAAAGGATATAACTCAGGAACAGCCAGATGGAAGAGATGCATAGGGCCAGGCATGGGGACAGGGCACAGAGCTTTGATGCCCTCTGCAAGGGTACTACGTGTTCACCAACCTGGAAGCTCCTGGGGTTTCTAACTTGCATTTTTCTAGTGTGTGTACTTGAGCCACTCATTTCTGGTTAGGATTGCTCTATTTCTCAGTTTCTTCCAGAGCCATGAGCTGCTCACATGTAGAGGGGCTCTGGAGACAGGAAAAGAAAAGCTGTCCCATGCTTGTCTCTCTCTTCAGCCTTAAGGAATCCGTGCCTGTGATGCCTGTCTGGAGTTAAAGGAGGCAATGTGAGCAAGAGTGTGGCCTAAGACCCTCTTCAGGCTTTTATTCTTCTGGCCTTTGTTGGAGCAAAACAGTTTTGTGTGCTGTAGATATGTTCATTTAGGTCAGCACACTCATTTTAAAATTTACGTTTAACATAGGTTACTTTCCAGTTGTGTATTTTTTCAGTAAGGTATTTGAGTAGGTTACCATTAAGTGGTTCAGGATGCTTCCAGAGCTACTGGTGCGTTCGGAGATGAGTGCCTGGCCAGAAACTGGTTCTTAGAGTTGTCATCTGTAGGTTGTGGTAATTAAAGTAAGCTGTGTGTAAATGAAGAATTAGAAGATACTCCTGGCTAGTAGTTCAGCTATGCAGCAGGTAAATTTTTTTATTAGCTAAGTTTCTCACCTGGCCTAATTTGCTTTGTCCTTTTCTTTTGTAAATGGGGAGTCTTTCATTTGTACCTAATACAGAATATCTATTAGGTCAAAAAAGTGAAACTAAGTTTTTAGATTTTATTTATAGGACTCATCTTGCTGGGTGATTTAAATTATATATTTTGTTGGAAATTATTTTAAAAAATAGAATGGAATTTTATCTCATTGTGTTATTGGTAATCCATCAAATAATTAGTGACTACTTTTATTTTTCTATGGCATTTGTATCAGAATTCATCAGTTAATTTTTTTTATTCTTAGTGCGGGAAAAGAGGACGAGCAGCCCTTTAAACCATGTAAGTAAACAGTTGAAAAGTTAAGAAATTAATAGTTTGAATTAAAAATATGTCTGCCATGATTCCTAAAAATATGATGGATCCAATACTGTTAGCATGGACCTCTTTTTGGTAGATTTTCTAAATCTCTCTTTTCCTAATTATCAAATGTATTCAGGAAAGTCTTTGACTTAGTAGTGCCCATTTTTTAAGGGTTCTGACATTTAAGTTAAATTTCACTAATATGGTTGTAGTATAAAGATCTGCCTTAAATTCTTTTGCCTTATTTTTTTGATCTTATTTTTTAACCAAAGGAATAAAAGTATAACAGGTAAGTTAATTTTTAGCACTGTCCATTGACTTCTTGTCATAGCAGGTGAAAGCTTAGCTTCTTCGGTCCACCGTGACGTTATTTCCCTCCCTGTGTTCCCTCAACGTGTATCAGTTTTTACTAAATCAGAATCAATGTTTACATTACTACGACTCTGCAAATATTGTGCACTGCTGAGCCATATAGTTCTCTGACTGTGCCTCCTCCTTGTACGCCCTTCATTCTTCTTCTTCAATATTAATGAAATTGGAGCCCTTCTGCACTTCTCTAGGATAACCCAACCCCCCCTTTTCCTAGCCAACGTGATCTCACACAGCCACATGCAGTAAGTAGCTCCCTGCCCGGTCTCCCTGCTTTCACATTCTTCATTTTTTCTGTGGAATTAATTTCCTGACTATATTCACTTGCCTGTTTTCTAACAGCTATTTTTTTCCCCAAATGTTTTAACATTTGTCACATGCCTATCAAAAATATTTTCCGTCTACTAAGCCACATCTGTTCCATTTTTTTCTTGGAGACACTTTTCCCCAATCTTTTGTCTTCCTACTCCCATATAGACTGGTGTTCCCCTAGGCCTGCTCTATGCCTCTTTTCCTGGGATATCTGTGTGAAGTCATCTGGGATCTCACATAACTCTGCTCTCTTATGTTGGATCCCCTATGTCCTAGATTCTGTTTCCCTCTTGTCTTGTTATACTTCCTTGTTTTACTGGAGCACATTTTCGTGGGAAAAGGGCACATGGGCAGAAAGTTTATAGAGATCTAGCCTCTCTGAAACTCCTTCTATTTGATAAAGTATAGAATTCTCAGTTGAAACTAATTTTTGCAGTTCTAAAGACACTTCCCTCTCATCTTCTCATTTACACTGTTGCTCTTAAACCTGTTGACATTGTATGGTACATTGTACATTACCGATTGTAGTCATTTCCCCCCATCCCTTCCTTCTCGGGAACCTTTTAGTACCTTCCCTCTCCCTGGGATTTTGAAATTTCATAATTTGGTTTGGTATAGACCTTTTTTGTGTGTTTCTTTGACATTCTGTTTTTTTCTTCCAGGTTCCTATTATTCGGATGTTGGAAGTCTTAGACTTACCAGATCGCTAACTTTTTTCCCCTCCTGCTTTGCATTTTGTCTTTTTGTCCTGCTTCCTGGAGATTTCCTTGACTGTGCTCTAATCCTTCTATTGAATATATTGTTTTGTCTACCTTATTTTCAATTTATAGAGTTCTCTTATATCCTGTCATTCTTTTTTTCACTGGTGCAATTTCAAGTTTTCATTTGCTCCTGAGTTTTTATCACTCCCATCAATTCCTTCTTCCTGTTTTGTTTTGTGTTTTTTTAAAGCATCCTTATATTTTATTTTATTTATTTATTTTTTGGCTGCATTGGGTCTTGGTTTCTGCACGTGGGCTTTCTCTGGTTGCGGTGAGCTGGGCCTACTCTTTGTTGGGTGCGTGGGCTTCTCATTGCAGTGGCTTCTCTTGTTGCGGAGCACAGGCTCTAGGGCGTGTGGGCTTCAGTAGTTGTGGCTCATGGGCTCTAGAGCGCAGGCTCAGTAGTTGTGGCGCATGGGCTCAGTTGCTCTGTGGTATGTGGGATCTTTCTGGGCCAGGGCTCGAACCCGTGTCCCCTGCATTGGCAGGCGGATTCTTAACCACTGCGCCACCAGGGAAGTCCCATTCCTTCTTCCTGTTTTGATCTCTTACTTGTTGGGGGCTTCCCTCAAACGTGTGATGGTCCTTGGCTGTCTGTTAAGATCTAATTGGAAGCATCACTTGGACAACTCGTTAACTGATGGGCCTCACTGCAAGGATTTGGGGACCACGCCTCTGAACCCTGAGCCTGCCTTGGGTTCTGTAAGACGAACTGGTTTTCTTGTTCCTGTCCTAGTCACTCTCCGTAGGTACCAAGGTTGTGCTTCCTCCTTTCTGCCATGTCAGTTACCACTCCTTTATCTAGTCTTTTCACCTTTCAAACATTAAAAATCATCTGCTGTTTATCCTGTCTTATGTATAGCTTTTTTAAAAAATGCCTTTAATTCTACTGAGATGATATCTGAAAGAAGGGGAAGAGGAAATAGATTTGTGGTCAGTCTACTCAAACTTAGATTTATTCTTTGAATATAGGTTCTGAGTTTGAGGTTTAATTCAATATAATTAACGATATTAATTCAGACAATATTTTTGATTATACCTATAATTAGAATATTATACTTTTCTACTAAGGCCTGGAGTATGAATTCTATTCAAACCACTCACCCTACCATATTGTCCATTAATGTGCAACATAGATGGAGTATTACAGACTTTTCAGTTAAAGTCATTGATTCTTAATAAACGTATCCAAAACTTGTGAAAAGGGGGAAGAAAAAAGTGAACTTCAGCTTTATTCTCTTTTTTTTTTTTTTTTCATTTATATACTTTTATTTGGGAATGTTTAAATCAATACAGAGAAAACTAAATTTCAGAGACACTGAATATCATTAGTTTGGATATCATTACTTTATTATTAAAAAAACACGGAAATTATTTACAGGATGAAAGATTTCAGAACTTCAGTGGCAGCTTCACGTGATGCCATTGGGGGAACGGGCAGCTTCACGTGATGCCATTTCAATAGTGACTTATTTTAGTCGACATATTTTCCAAGAATGTCACCATCTCTAAATAGGAAATAATCCTTGTCATCTAGAACTACTTTGGTGCCTCCGTATTCTGGGAGAAGAACTTTATCTCCAACTTTCACACTAACTGGTTGAATCTCTCCAGCCTTTCCTTTAGAGCCTGATCCAACAGCTACTACCATTGCTTGCAATACTTTTCCTTGCGATTTTTCTGGAAGCATAATGCCTCCTTTGGTTACAACTTCGGGTGCACTTCTTTCAACTAATACTCGGTCAAAGAGGGGAAGAAACTTTCTAAATGCCTGTCCTGCCATGACTCGGGTTGCCGCGCTTCGTACTCTCGCTCTCTCCAGCTTTATTCTTTTAATGGGTTAAAATCAGAGGCAGTAGGCACAGTGGGAAGAGTCATTGGGTGGGGGCAGGATTTCAACAGGTACTTGACCTTTAATGATAAGCTTTGAGGGTTGTTACTTACTAGCCTCCTAGGTATGATTATTTTCTAGTCTTCACCATTAAACCTGAAGTCTACTAAGCAACCTTTCCCCTTATAAAGATTGTAAAAGTCCATGTATTTTGTCCTTAGTGCTGAATGAAGATAAATACTCTTCTTCAGTGACCAATTGAAATAATACCTATGAACATTAAACTGTCAGTAGTGTTTTTTGCTACTTGTTTTTTTTTTTTTGTATTTGCATTTTATACCCTTATGTGTGTCAGTGCAGTTTATTGAGGTTGTGAGCCAGCAATGGTAAGGCTTTAATCATAAAGGACAGTTATCTTAAATTTTCAAGCAAGATGAGAGGAAAGTAATCTGCTGGCAGCTAACATAGCTAGGCTTTGCTCAGAGGCTTCAATTCTGCCATCCTTTAGTGAACACTAGATGCTGGAAAGTTTGAATAGTTTCAGGAGTAGGCCTGTGGAAGTGTTTCTCTTGTAGGATCGAGCCAGTAGACTGTAAGTTGCTGATACATTAAATGAGCCCCCATAGGACTATAGACCACATCTAATTAAAAATTTTAAATGTTTTAGCAGTAATATTTCCAAAGACAAATCAATATACATTCATAATAGAAAAAAAAGTTTTTAATAGAGGAAAACAGGATAAATAGCACCCAAAGCTCTACCAACTAGTCTATATTTTGGTACATTTCCTTACTATTTTTATTCCCCTCATATATATAGATTTTTGGTCAGAATTGACTTTTATTACGTGTAGTGTATGTCATATTATACCCTAATAGTAGTGACCTTAAAAGATAACCTGCTTCGTTTAGAATCAAAGTATTTGAATGAGTGAATTTTCATTTTTCATGCTGTATCTGTTTTTTGAGATTCTAAAATTACACATTAACCAAATAGCTTAAGGACCATATCAGAGTTTTAGTTTAAAACATTTCTAGCTTGAAGGAGAACTTAGTCTTCCAAATAGTGATACTTTTCAAATATGTTACATCTAGAACTTTTTGTTAATAAGGAATAAGTGGCTTTGCATAAAGCATCTGAAACAAGCAAAATGGTGTTTTATATATGCCCTTTGGATATTTCTGATGATTGGATACTGGCAATTTTTATTTAAATGCTCTGTATTTTAAAAAGCATCAACTAGATTTTCTCCCTGCCTCACCTTTCATGTATTTGTGGAGGACATTGATGGGAGAGTGTGACAGCATGGTGAAAACTATTTTATATTAATGGGAGGAAGGAAGGCTCATCTGAATTAGTAAACAAACAAAAACCAAAAACAAAACCCAGCTTTAAAATTGTTTGTATTCTGTGGTATTAAAGAATGCTACTCTTCCTTCCAGTGGCTTTCAGTGATTGGGATTTGGTTATTGGCCTTACTTTAAGGAAGAGAGTTGTCCTAACATAGTTTAGGCCATGTTAGTATTTGACTATTGCCGTGTTCATGGGCTCTTCACAAATAAATGGATACTTCTAAAGTGTTTTAAAGATAGTTCATTCTCTAGAGGGTCTCAAAAAGTTCTTTGTCACCTATCCAACACCACTGTAGATAAATTCTCACGAATTTGTATCTTTAGTAAGATTTACCTCCAGTTGTAACTGATCTTAAATAATTTCTCAAACACTTGTTGAATCCTAATTTGTCCCAGATTCTGTGCTCAGTAGCTGGAGGTAGGAGAAGAATCTTCCTAACCTGGAGAAGCTTGTTTACTTAAGAGGGTGGTACTATGCAAGCAGCTGAGACCATGGAACAGTTGGTAAATTAGACGTGTGAGTGTGCAGAAAGCGAGAAGTGTTGTGGTGTGCCTGCTGGCAGAGGGATCCTAGAGGAAGATGGGGTCAAGCTTGCTGGGACAGGAGGAAGAAAAAGGCACTGCAGGCAGAGAGCAGCATGGGTGAGGCAGGAGTGTCAAATAACACGTAGAACCGAATTAGTACAAGTTTGCAATGAATGGCAAGTATTCTCTGAGGTTCTCACTTGAGTAATGTCATGGCAGTCTTACTTAAACATGAAGTGAGAAGTTAAATTCTCAGAGTTGTTTTATCCGTTTTTTTTGGATGCGAGAGAATCTTCAAGCAGTACCTTTTTGTCCTCCAGATAAGGAAATTGAGGCCCAGAGAGACTTATGGCCCCCAGCTCTTTAGTGATAGAGCAGCCCTGGCATGCCCAGCCTCTGATTCGAAAACGTTTGTTTCGTCACACTGTCTCCCGAACTAATACGTTTATTATTGGTGTTCATTTACTGCAGTGAAATGCTCCTACATCGGTATTATAGAAAGCATTACGTTTTATTGTAGTAAATGAATAGAAATAGGAAATCTCAGCTGCATTTCATTGCTTAAGGAAAAAACCCTGAAATCTTATTCTAAACTTTTTACATTATTATAAAGGTAATTTATAATAGGTGCTTGCCAGGTTTGATTATAGGTACTATATCAAGGCAGCATTTTATAACCCATTTCTCAAAGCTCGTCTGTGGAAGTCAGAGTATAGAGGTTTCCCATAGAGCTGCACATGACATCACACTCAGGCAGTTCATGGAGTGTAAGAAAAATCTTAATGCTTTATCGTTTGACATTTTAACCAAGGAAAAAACACTTTATAGGTTTAACTTACTGTGACATTTTCTTCTATTTCCCTTCCCCTTCAGGTATCTCCAGGGCAGCTTACTAAAAAGTATAACTCATGCTCAACAATATTTCTAGATGACAGCATAGTCAGCCAGCCTAATCTTAGAACCACAATAAAACGGTGAGTACAACTAGGTTGCCAAGGGCTGAGTGACAGACCCCCTTATCGCTAAAAGCATCCTAGCCATACATAATTTCATTCATTTGAATTGTCCTTTTCAGTGATCAGGTTAAAAAACTGGTGTCAACTATATATTGATTTCAAGGACCTAAATATGAATTTTCAGTTTCCATTTTAATCTTAGAGCGCATGATAGAAGGGAAAGCCAGTTAGCAAATAAGAAATCCCAGAAAAAGTATAAATCTTTATTTGACGCATCTCTGTTGTTAAGCCATTGTTGAACATAATGAGAAAGAGAGGTACTTTTTATTGGCTATTTCTAGAAAAAATTATTTCTTTATGAGTTGTAGTCCTCAAACAATGTATACTACTTTGGAAGCTACTCTTAGAAGAAGGAACAGCTTGTCCCCTACTGGCACCAAAGCGAATCTGCATTTAAATTTAATTGGATTTTGTCAGATTTATCCCACTGTGCATTTTTTTTTTTCCTGCACTATTTCTGTATGAAATTTTACTTCTCCTTCCTGTCCCCCAGAGAGGGGGAGAATATATCAAACCAGTCTTAAGAAATACACACTCAAGCTTAATTTCTTTGTAGATGAAATTTGTTCAACTGAGGTTTTAACTTAATAGACACATTTAATTTTTGTTTATATATATAAATATATCTCCAACACACTGTATCAATCACAGCAGAGAACAAGAAAAGAGGTGAGGTTTCGGAAACATGGCTGTGGTCAGGCTTATACTTAAGGAGACACGAACAGTGTCATGATGATGGAAACTGTTCTTTAATTTCTGGGAGCACCTCATAGTCCACAATTGGAGATGCACTTTCAAAACACCCTAATGATGAACCTTTCAAGCTTATTTAGGAGAAAAAAACCAAACGGGATGCAGAGCTTCTTGCCTCCTCCCTCGCGGTTGTCCACGAAACATTAACATCTCCTTAGGATATGAATGTTGATTTTCCAGAACACAGTTTGGGAAATGCTATTTGAAAATATTAATGTCCTTATCCTTAATTTTATTTGTTGTCTTAATTTTATAAGCTAATTATATTTTTAATTGGTTTTTAATGTGCCAGCTTTTTTTTTAGCTATTTAAATGATCAGTAACTTCTACTTTAATTAAAGACAGCAAGTTCACAGTCATAATAATGTAACTTTCCTCTCTTGCTTACAATAATAGTTGCAGTCAAATCATGTTTCAGCAAAAACTGAGCCCCATCTCTAAAGTCCTGAGTTTGGGCACTTATCACAGAATCACTGAATGTTTTTATTCAGCCAAGACACTGAATCTGTGGGTACCAAAACCACTCTACTTTGGCTAGAGTCGCAGCTTCTTTTGAATTCAAAAGAGTCTGATGTCCAGTATATAATTCAAAAGTACTTTGAAGGCTAACCTTGCTCAGGGACTTCCCTGGTGGTGTAGTGGTTAAGAATCTGCCTGCCAACGCAGGGGACACAGGTTCGAGCCCTGGTCTGGGAAGATCCCACATGCCGCAGAGCAATTAAACCCGTGCGCCACAACTACTGAGCCTGTGCCGTAGAGCCCGCGAGCCACAACTACTGAGCCCGTGTGCCACAACTACTGAAGCCCACGCACCTAGAGCCCGTGCTGTGCAACAAGAGAAGCCACCACAGTGAGAAGGCCGCGCACCACGACAAAGAGCAGCCCCCGCTCTTGGCAACTAGAGAAAGCCCGCGCACAGTAACAAAGACCCCATGCAGCCAAAAATAAGTAAAATTAAATAAAATTAAAAAAAAAAAAAAAAAGATTAACCTTGCTCAGACAAGTAGGTTTCATCCTTTTTTTTCCCGACCTAGTCTAATTTTTGGAAGTACAGTAAATTTTAATTTGCTCTCATTAAGTTTTAAAAATGATCATTCATCACATTCATTATTGGTGAAATAAAGGTTTACTGAGAAAATTAATAGGGCCAATTGGCTTTTAGGAATGATTTTGAAAATGTTTATCATGGGCTTAGTTTTCAGTGGGGTAGTTGTTCTCAGTGGGGTAGGTGAGCCTTATTAGTATCACTTATGCAACTTTTCAAGATATATGTTTCTGGATGCACAAAGTCCACCCGCCTGCCCCCGCCTCCAAGACACAGTGTCTGTGTGTCTGTCTGTCTGTCTCTCTCTCTCTCACCCACGGACACACACCTTCTGACAAGATGGGGAATGATGTGAAGCATGATTATATGGACAAAAGCATCCCGAGTGATTCTCCGATCTTAACCCTAACTCATTCATCCCTAAACTTTGCTGCACGCTGCAGTCATCTGGGGATCTTTAAAAACAGTCCTGATGCCCAAGTCATACCCAGTGCCGGTTAAATCAGAACATCTTGAAGCAGAAGCCAGGCAGTTTTTAAAGCTTCTCAGATGATCCCAGTGTGCAGCTGAGCTTGGGAGCCACTATTTGGTTAGAGGGCAGGAGAAAGAGAACTGCTTCTGATAATTAGTGGGACCTTAGGTAAGTCAGTTTTAAACCTTGGTTCCCTTATCTGTAAAATGGGTTGTTTAATTAAATGTCATCTACGGTTCAGTGGTCCTTTCCATCATAAAACTTCTAATGCTGTGATTTTAAAATCCATTTGAAGATGAAACTTTGAAGCGCTATAGAAGTATCCATCTCTGATGCTAACGGTGTTACAGGCCTTTATACAAGTGCTAAGATTCTATAGACCTATTATAAAATTCAGATTTGCCTTCCCTCAATTATTTTGAGTTTCATTTTAGACACTGAGAACAAAGGGGAGCATATAACTTAACCAGAGAACCCCTTTGTTGCCTAATATACAACATCTGTGAATAACTTAGGAATATAGTAACTTAAAAAAGACTACCGGGCTTCCCTGGTGGCGCAGTGGTTGAGAGTCTGCCTGCTGATGCAGGGGACACGGGTTCCAGCCCTGGTCTGGGAAGATCCCACATGCCGCGGAGCAACTAGGCCCGTGAGCCACAACTACTGAGCCTGCGCGTCTGGAGCCTGTGCTCCGCAACAAGAGAGGCCGCGATAGTGAGAGGCCCGCGCACCGCGATGAAGAGTGGCCCCCGCTCGCCGCAACTGGAGAAAGCCCTCGCACAGAAACGAAGACCCAACACAGCCAAAAAATAAATAAATAAATAAATAATTAAAAATGAATATCTGCTTTAAAAAAAATTGTCTTTAAAAAAAAAAAAAAAGACTACCTAAGGACTTGTATCTATCTGTTCATTAATACTTTATTTAAAATAATTTGGAAATACCTGTCATTAATAGTATACTGTGTAGTATTATGCTGTATTATTAGCACTGCTTATTTCAGGATAGCTAGACCTATCATCAGTTTTGTGGCTATAAAATTTTGCTATTAAATTTTCTAATAATTATGTAAAAGTGATTTTAAATCATTTTGGTATAGAGCACTTTTATTATTTACTTTTAGGGAAATAATGGAAAACGGATTGGTAGGTGGATAGCAAACTAAATCAACTGAAATGCAGGGGCTAACAAAAAAACCACACACACACACACCCCCACACACAAACAACTACTATATGGCTTAAATTTAAACATGTGTATAGATAGATATAACTTGTACAGGACAGGAGGTTTTGTGGGTAGACGGACAAATGACAGGGGAAATATGTAATAATTTATATATTATAATAATCAACCAAAACATGCCTTCAGCATATCTAGCATTTTGGGTCTCCTAATTTTGCTAAAAGCTGAAGAACCTAAAACAAGGGGGAAAGCACCCATGTGGTACTGTTCTGAATTCGAGGATTTCGGGGCCACTGGGCCTCTGGAAGGTCTTCCCTCCTTGCTAACCCCTTTTTAAAAATGTCTTCAGGCCTGATATGATAAAAATCAGTTATTACAATGTATTTTTTTTCCTCCACAGTATGACCTTAGCAATATATTACCACATAAAGAACAGGTGAGCTCTTTTAAAACCTATCTTGTTATTCCAGCTAATTAATTTACAAGGTATCAAGTTTAGTGTTAGGTAATAACTATAGATGTTACTGGCATAAGCTTTTATTATTAGAGTGCTTTTATTACAATATAGAAGTGAATCATTTATTTTTATCTTAGGACCCTTAATTCTTAGGTTACTGAGCATCCCAAAGAGTATTTGTTTATATGGGTTATATTGATAATTTACTGTATTAGAAATTGAAATTGAGAATTTAAAAACTTAAATCCATTGTATGTTAAAACAGGGTTTGCCTTAGCACTATTGAAATTTTGAGCTAGATAATGCTTTGTTGTGGGGTGTCGTCCTGTGTGTTATAGGATATATAGCAGCACCCTTGGCCTCTACTCACTAGATGCCAGTAGCACAGCACCTTCTTCCCTCCACATTACGACAACCAAAACTGTCTCCAGCCATGGCCAGAAGTCCCCTGGGGGACGAAATCACCCCTGATTGGGAACCCCAGTGTTTAACATAAGTCATTTTTTTTTAATGAATAATAACTATTTTCCACAACAAAAAATATTGAGAGAAAAGTATCTCCTTAATAGAAGGCAGCTGATTCTCATATCTATTCTGTCTTCAGTCATTTGTTTTGAAGAAACAATATGAAGAAGATCCAGCCGCTTGCAGATACATAGTTGGAAAAAGATGTATTTTTAAAGCCTTCAGATAATTTGGTATATTCTTTGATACTGTACCAAAAGTCTGCATGTGCTAGTTTCTTAAATTAGTTAAAATGGAATTCTAAATCGTATCAATGAACTTGTAATAAATACTATGTTAAATTAATACCCGTTGATCTGTCATGCATACTGAGTAGATCTTTTTACCTGTACCTGAGACTTTATAATATTATACGTTGGTCATTTGGAAAGTATTGGTTCACATTTCTTTAGACAGTGTCAAAAACTCACTTTTGTTATTAGTATCACCACCAGTCTTACCAGAAAAGTCTTAAGTGTTGAGAAGTTGTCAAGTTCACAATAGAAGGTAGAAGTTTTTCAAAAATCCTGATATTTTTAGCTTGATGGCTTGAATTTTATCATTGGCAACAAATAACTTTAGAGTTATTTTCCTTGAAGTGACAGGCTCACTTTGTTCATTTTTGAAAGAATGACTGTGTCAGTTGTACATTCAGATAACGATGGTGTTCGATGAAAAAAGTGTTTCAAATAAAGATGGTGTTCTATGAAAAAAATGACTTACCGCCAAGTCACAAGTGCTTTTCCTTAACACAGCCATATTTCAGTATGTAAAAGTGCTTAATGCATACTTTCCACTTATTCAGAATATTAAAAAGAAGGACCAAGGTTTAAGAACACTATTAATTTTTACTCTTTTATCAAGGATGTTCTTAAAGCAGATTTTTAACTGCAAGTGGCAGTGAATAATTGAATGACTTCTAATTCAGTTTGGTACCACTGCCTTGATTCATGCTCAGAAACCAGCAGTTTTACCCACTTTTGCTTTTATACATCCATAGCAAATGTCACACAATGTGAAGGGCAGGTAGTGTCTTAGTATTCTTATAAAAGCAGTTTTGACCTCTTGGGCCTCCTGAAGGAGGGGATAGGGGAGAATCCCAGAGGCCTGCAGACCACATTTAGAGAACCGCTGTTCAAATGAGCGCAGTGTATTAGTGTGGTGAAATTTTAAATTAAAAAGCCTGGTTTCTTTTAAAATAAAAAGACAATTACATTTTTAACTCAAACTATTTAAAAGAGACAAGAAGAAATACACAATAAGAATATAAAGAACTAAAGAGAAAAAAACGGGAAAAAACCATGAATCTCATATTCACATTCATTGAAGTTAGAAGAATTTATTGCCCACCACCACTGCTTTATAAAATGTTCTTGCATATTTCCAGTGTGAGGTTAGAGGAGTGAAAATATATTGGTTTACTAGCATTGCCTGTTAGGGAGGGTCAGTGCTTATAGAGGCAACTCTGGCTGGTTGTTGTAGAAAAGATTTCACAGAACTTGATGTGCTGAGTAAAAATAGGTCAGGAAACCTTTCGAAGGGTGGAATCCAGGAGAAGAATTGATAAAACTGTTTGCTTTGTTGAAGGTTAAGCTTCCTCTACCCCTCTCTCTACTCCTAGCAGATATTTTACTAAGATAGTAACTCCTGAATTAATTTTTTAAATACACATTCTTATTTTATAGAGCTGCAGATAGATCCTTGGATATTTTTGATGAGAGATTACATCCACTCACAGTAAGTGTCAGTTTTATTGAAGTTGTATTTTTCTCTTATACAGTTGTGTTTATTTCACGCTGATTTGCTTTGAAATTAATTACTAGAAGAAAATTACTTCCTCCAGCTCGAAGTCAAATTCATCTTCCTTTAAGTCTTCTTCCCCACGCCATGTTGTGTCTAGTCATTTTCCCGAAGGCGTGTTGGATAAGGGGTTGATGGATATGAACCGAGTTGCACTTTGTATGAATAGTGAGCAGGTAAGTAAACATACCCAAGTAACAGAAAATGTATCTTTTTAAAGGATGATTTTCCCTAGCATCAAACAATATAAATATTTGTAAATAAACCTAATATGATAAGGCCTGTAAGAAGAAAATTAGAAAACTGTTTAAATTTTAAACGAATTAAAATGACAAAGTTTTAAAATTCACTTCTTCGGGTGCTCTGTAGCCACACGTGGCTGGCGACTGCTGTACAGGACAGCGCATTCTTAGAGCCTTATGGTTACAGGACACTGGGAATGTGTTTTCAAAGTTGATGACAGAAAAGTATGACATATGGTGATCAGCAAGACTTCTGAGCCTAAAAATATTGGGTTGGCCAAAAAGTTTGTTTGGTTAGTGAATATATTGTTCAATAAAATGCTTGGTGAAAATGAAAACTGTGTCTTTTATTTGTACTTAAAACCAAATGAACTTTTTGGCCAACCCAATAGTTTACATTTGGTTAGAATTCTGTGGGGAGGAACGTGGAAATACATAAATTCTCTGCGGTTGTGCCTGTATTTTTCTTTAATGAATGGTGGTGAATACTGGATCACTGTGGTATTTTAGGATCCCATTGTTTATATTTAAAAGACTACAAGACATGTCACCCAATCAAAATTATTTTAAGGGGCACGTGGGCCCAAGTGTGAAGACTGCTATCTTAAGGGTACTTTTAAGTATTTTTCTTCCATGGATACTTAAATTGCATTTTTTCTCCTTTCAGCGAGAAAAGATTCCAGAGGAATACTTCGAGCATGATCCTGAACACGAATTCATTTACAGATTTGTTCGTACTCTTTTTAGTGCCGCACTGCTAACTGCTGAATGTGCAGTAGTAACTTTGGTAAGATATTTTTTCTTTCATAAAGCATCTGTAGAAATTTCTGTCTTGTACACATGGTATGGTCCTGTTTTTCCCAAATGAAAGTAGGTTCCTGAAATGATCATTAGAACTTTATTAAGAGAAAGCTATCAAAAGAAAATAAAGTATACACATTTGAGCTTTAATAATCATTATGATTTAAAATGTTGCCATTGCTTTTCTCATCACAAAACAATTGCTATTAAAGGCAGCAGGAGAGATTTCTGGTTTCTCCTTCCACACCTGAGGGGACACATGCACGCACAGTGCACACACGCACACACAGACGACGCATGTTGTGGTGGTAGGGCGGGGCAATAACTGAACGCTCTGGTCCACAGGCAGAAACAGGTTCCGGGTAGTTTGAAGCTGAGTCCCAGACTGTACTGCCTAGGCAGTTCTGATGTGTGTCCTGATTGAGAACTACTGCCCTCAGTTCTCTGTTCCTTGGGTAATGGATAATGGTGTTAACCATCCCTGCTGTCCTCTTATTGCCTGCATGTGAAGTTGCCCAGGACTAGGGTGCCAGTAGGACTTCAGAAGGCTTTACTCTAGTTAGCCTGCTAAGCTACAGCTGTGTAAGGACCTTTTTGTCATCCATTCCTAATTCCTATGGTAAGATTTTATCATTTGAATAATAAATCATATTCAAGTGAGAGGTAGTTGGGATTGTTTTACTCCTCCCTATAGCAAACCTGTAGGGGGGAAAGTCAGCTGCGTGGTCTGCAGGGAAGGAATACTTAGGCCACTCACTGCCTGCTCCTATCAAGGCAGAATTTAGGACAGGAAGCTTGTCCTTTTGAAAAGAGACCCCTCAGTGGGTACTGGATCAGACACAGGCCTTTTCTTGGAGCTACAGGCCACTTGGAGTGCTTAGCACATGCTTGAGAGAGGCAGGAATGGTGCTTGCATATGGAGAGCTAGGAAATGCAGGAAGGAGAGTATTTGGGTTGGAAGAGGGGCATTTCTTTGTAGACAAGTTAAGCTTGATGTACCTGCGAGACAGCAGAATGGCAGTGTCTAGTAATCATTTGAATATATGGGATTGGAGCATGAATCTGAGCTAGAGGGAGGGAATTAAGTGTAGCTGTTCAAATGCAGAGAAAGTATGTAAAATAAAAAGTGGGTAGAAGATAGATCTGTAGGGACTGTCAGCACTTAAGGGACAGATCCCCAGAGGAGTGGCTACAGTGGTAGGAAACCCAGCAGAGAACCCTAAGAGGCACCAGGAGAGGTTCAAGAAGGAGAGTATGGTCCAAACGCTAAATGCTACCAAGAAGTTGCTCATGTCATAAATACCATGTCACTGAATACCTACTCTGTGTCACTTTTCTACATGTGGGGGGTGGAGGAGAGAACAAGTTGGATAAATAAAGTTCTTGCCTTTATGGAGCAAGTGTGGAAGACGTAATTTTTTTTTTTTTTTTTTTTTTATCGGAGTACAGTTGATTTACAGTGTTGTGTTAGTTTCAGGTGTATAGCAAAGT
Source organism: Balaenoptera acutorostrata (assembly GCF_949987535.1). Classification (NCBI taxonomy): domain Eukaryota; kingdom Metazoa; phylum Chordata; class Mammalia; order Artiodactyla; family Balaenopteridae; genus Balaenoptera; species Balaenoptera acutorostrata. Next base: position 170,920,743 of record NC_080066.1, read on the forward strand.
ATAAGTGTTTTTTTTTAATGAGTGTTTTTTAAGAGATGACTATTTCAAGTAGTGGTCAAAACCATGAAGAGAAAGCAAGGTAAAGGGATAAAGTGATTAGAGGGGCGTACTAGAAAGCTCAGGAAGAGCCTCTTTAAAGAGGTAATGTTTGAACCCAGGACCTGGCTGAACTGAGGAAGATCAGGTACGCTGGCATTACGGGCAGAGGGGACAAGTGCAAGGCTCTGAGACAGGAACTTGTTCTGTGTGTTCAAGGAAAAGCAAGGTGGCCATTGTGATCCGAGCGGGGAATGAGGGAAAGAGCATAGGTGATGAGGTCACGGAAGGACAAGGCCTTACCGCACAGGGCCTCGTAACTTGCAGGCCACGGGAAGAAGGTATTTGTTTGATGGGAAACCTCTGGCAGATCTGGAGCAGGCGCATAAAGTACTCTTAATTTAAGAGGCTCTCCTGGCTGCTTTGGGGAGAACAGACTGTAGTCTGTTGGGAGGCAGAGAAGTTAGGCAGTGGCAGCGATACAAGTCAGAAGTGACAGACAGAAAAGCGGTCAGGGTACCAGTGAAGGTAGAGATAACAAGAAGTTCTAACAGATTGGAGCAGGATACACTCAAGTGCAGGTTTTTGGTCTCAGCGACTGGGCGTGTGGCAGTGCTCTTTCATTTATGAGGGAAGGCCTGGGGAGTGGAGCTCTGGGACGAAGAGCTCTGGGTTGTTTGTGTGAAGGCACCGGTGACCACGGCAAGAGTAGTCTCTGTAGAGTGGTAGCAGCAGGAGGCTGACTGAAGTGGGTTAAGGAGAGGATGGGAGATGAGGAGCTGGCCTCAGCCCTGAGGACGCCGTCTAGGGGCAGTGGGGGACAGGCTGGGGACATGGAAGCATTCCCACTGGAGGAAGCCTCTGACAGAGAGGGAGAAGTTGTTCAAAAAGAGACTAACTGTGGGCACAGTGCTCTGCAGAAGTGAGGTGGGATCAACTGCATTCATAGGAGAGTTAGCTTCAGTGAAAAGAAAGAAATCTCGCTTCCTCCGAGACAGGAGGGCAAGTGGGATAAATGAATATCGGCACGTGTACCAAGTTTGCCAGTACAAAGGTGAGAGGAAGTTGAGAGATTGCCAGTGTCGTTTCAGTGCCTCTGATTAGTCCCATAAAGTAGAGAGTTGAACCTTGCGGGGAGAGTCGTTCTTAGGGTACTAGAGAGTGCTGAGTTCTTTGGGGAATGGGAGCCGAATTTCACTAAGAACATATAATCTCAATACCCGTGTTTGAAAACACAGTAGAGTTTGGAGGGCATGGGCGAATCTGAGCTGTCAATCTGATAACCCTTCAGAGAGGAAACAGACTCTTTAAAAACTGGACATTTTTCTTTTTGTCAAATGGCATATACACTCTTCTACAGAGGTAACAACAAATCACAGCTTACCTCTCTAATCTTTGCTCAGCTGTTAACTCCATCCAGTTCTTTGTAGGGTAGACATTTGATACATGTAAAAGAAACCATGAAATCATCTCACAAACCGGCAGGTTTAGAGGAGCCCCAGGGATACAGACACAGGCAGGTCTTCCCACCTTAAAACCAAAAGAATTGACTAAGCTGCAGATTATGTAAGACAGAAATGAATAATGAAATGATAATGGAGATGTGAAAAATTGGGGATCTGAAAAGGACTACCCTTTGTATGCATGTGTGTTCCTTAAAAAGGCACTAAAATATGGGAATACTTGCCAGCTAGCTGTCAAGCCCCTTTGGACTGCCTGTCCTGCTGTGCCACGCAGCAGCCACTGGGAGGCTCTCTTGACCACCAGTTTTTATCTTCAAGTTCATGCCACAAAAGGACTGGTGACTCTGAAGAGAAGGTAAAGATGTGCTCAGTCTGACCAGAATTTTACACACTCAAGCGTTATGTAAAATCGCCATGCAACCACCACCAGTCTTGTAGTTAACATTGCACGTGATAGGCACTCAAGCATTTACTGAACAGTTGAAGTCGACACTGGGCTGTATGTGCTGCCCTTGACAAGTGGGAAGGTAATAACACAATGCGTGTCTTTAGAATGCCCTTTGCTGAGATGTCCTTTCATTCCTGTGACCAAAATTGGGTTGGAAATTCACACGGGCAGAGTAGAAATATCAGACTAACAGAAATATCTGACTTACAACTGTGACCTGGCCTCTGGCCTTGGCTTGGCTGAGCAAAGTCTTTGTAGAACCTAGGAATAAAAGGGGTGTCAAAAAGAGATGAAATCTGTCATTCCTAACAATTCTTATCACGGCACTTAAACTGAACTAAAATCAAAGATCAGTGCTCTACTTTTGCAGGTTTACTTAGAAAGGCTTTTAACTTATGCTGAGATCGACATGTGCCCCACTAACTGGAAAAGAATTGTTTTGGGAGCCATTCTTCTTGCCTCCAAGCTTTGGGACGATCAGGCTGTATGGGATGTGGACTACTGCCAGATCCTCGAGGACGTTACAGTTGAGGACATGTGAGTTTGTAAGGTTACCGTGAACTTTCTAACCATTTTCCAATACCTCATTTGCTCTCATAAAGTTTACATTTTTAAGAAATGTTACATTTTAAGAAAGGTTACCTTGTGCAGAGAGCTGAAATAGACATAAAATTACAGACTTCTTTCTATCTAGCTGTAGTATAACAATTTGTATTTCCCCTCATTAATTGGTAGGTCTTGATGTGTTATTGTTGTAATATTCTGCTTGATAAATTGAAATTATTTTTCTGGTGGTTTTTGCCAAACATTTTACAAGCTCACTACCAGAACAACATGGTACAGTCAGTAACTTGACAGCTTTCTTAAAGCTGTCTACCAGGTCCAGTCCATTTTTAAGGGGCACATGCCTGGTCTTTGCAGCAAGTGGCCACTGTTAAGGTCTTAGGGCCTCTAGACTACTGACAGGTTCTAATTTCAACCTGAGTCACCCATTGTGTATTTGCTTTTGCTGGTCTTTTTCTCCTTTTGATCTGAGGTTCTGTTGTTACAGAAACTAGGATGTACAGGTAGCCACATATAAAGGTTTCAGATCCCTGTGTTCCTGTCTCCTCCCCTAAAGTCTGCTGAGTTAGGAAACACCTACCTCTCAGGTAGTCCGGGAAGCATCCCTGGGGCCTCACCCAGGGCACTCAGCAAACACAGCGGCACTTTGTGGGGCCTTGAGTTAACTAGGCAGGTTCTCCTCACGGATGGCACGCTCACATGGGCATGAAACGCCAGGCTTCCAATCTGGCTCTGGTGAAGGGCCCCAAGGGTGGGAAGCAGGATGAGCCAGAGAGGTAATTCCAGCAGACTCTCGAAGTGCCCGCTTGACAGTGAACCTGTCTTTGTGGGTGGCATTCAGGAAAATGGGAAAGGACACCTCTTGATTATATTGGACAGCAGAGGCCGATCAAGATGGCAGGCAGGGGCAAGAGTTTGTTTTTGTTACCTTTGCCCCTTACTCTGGATAATTCACAATTACCAAAGTGCATATTTACAGCTGAAGCGAGGAAAGTTGTGACTAAGAGAAGGGACCGGTGACTGTCAGTAGCTGTCAAAGTGGCTTTTGGTGAAAATGCCCACTTTGGTGATCATGTAAACCAGGTGGTCATGGTGATATTGCTGGTAGCGATCTTAGCGAACAGTGTAACAGCAGATAATGAATTTGAAATGAACAGAAGTACTTTTGGAAGTTGCAGAAACTAAAGTGACGTTGACCAACACTATCATCAGTCTTTAAACTGGTCCCTTGAAGGAAGGAAAATTTGTAATCGTGAACACCATCCCTGCCATGATGGCAGCTGAAATTTTCCCAGAATCTGCAACTGAGCTGACTGGGGCTCTGGTTCTCCAGGTACAACATCCGAGAACATGCAGGGAAACGTGTGGGTGTTCACAGACATTGAGCCCAGGAGCATTGGCGGCACTGTCCAGCTATGAAGAAACTAATTCTAAACAACGCTTTTCTGTGTAGAACGGAGAATCACCAGGAGTTATGTTTATAATAGGCTGCTTTTGTTTATGATCTTTGGGAGTTGGGAAGCATTACAACAAAGTGTCTAATACACATTTGTTTCATCCCTCTGCTGTTGACTACTATTTGTAATGGTCTCATTTTGAGTCTGAATTGAAAAATTGCTGTCTATCAGCTTTTCCTTAAAACTTTCTAACATCTCTGTGTCTTGTTAAATATATATTTCCCTTCAAAAGAGTAAGTTAAACTGAGCAGCTGCCGTTCAGACAGTTTGCTGCGCCTGTAAGTGGTAGGCTCTTCAGCCACCTAGCCATTTAAGAACAGCAGAAAACACAGAAGATGCATATTCTGTAGGCATAATGCTTTTCTTCAGTGATGAAAGCTCTATTAATAGACATGTTAATCCTATGAAGTACTGTATTTCCACACAATTAAAATGTATTAGTGGAGAAAATATAAAAGGGATCGTGAAGTGCATTTATTCCTGTAGTAAATTAAGTCCTGATTAGCTGATTATCAAAACATTATCTGATTTACATTGCTATCGACTTCTGGCCGTATGAACAGGAAATGAATTTTGGAAGTAGGTTCAGTTAGGTTTAAAGTTCAACAAATGAGAAACCTCATTTCTGCTCATACTCTGCTCTCCATACAGGAGAACATGGAGCATTTGTTGATTTATCCAATGGATAAAATATTAACACTTTAAAACCAAGAAACCAAATGTATTGTAAAATAAGCCACTTGCATGTTTGTTTGGGTATTTATCATTTTTATATAATCAACTCTCTAAAGTGATTGCTGTGGAAAGTGGTAAGATTTACTCTAATTTTATATTTATTTACTTAAACATTTGGCAAGCAAATGGCTGGATATGGTCATATAGCAGAAGCCTGCTCCCAGCACTCTACTTTCCCACTTCATTGAATTCGTCCTCTGTGGGCGTGTGCAGTCTGTCCTGGCAAGGGGCGGTAGGTCTGAACATTCTGGGCTGCTCTCCTAACACCGGGGGAAACAACTGCTCTATCAGAGGTCGTGTCGTAAAGTGGGTTTAGTCTAGCTGAGACATAATCTTACTGCCTTCCTAAGCTTCAAAAGTGCATCCTGTCCTGTCATGGTGACGACAACTCACCCTAGTAAGGTTTTAAGGTGAACAGAAACTTGCGTTATGCCCTTTGACACAGCCCCATGCACGGGGTGGGGGTGGGGGGATTCCCTTTCCCATCGAATGTAGCTTATTTATTTATTTACTTGAGATGAATCCTTGTTGCCTCAAGAGTTTTCCCCCCTCAGAGATAATAGCAGTGGCTCTCGAGGGATCCCTTGGTTGCCGTGGTGATGTGCCCACGCCTTGTGTTGGCTCGTCTCCACCTCAGTGAGCCCCTTCCTGTCCTCAGCCCGGTGCCAATGTCTGCAAGCTCTTCAGAGCTAATAAACAGCATCCATCATTCCTTTCATCTGATCACTATAGCGGGGCCTTGTGAGTGAGTGTGGAGCATGACTCGTACAGCTGCACTAATGGAACTCTGAAGAATGAGCCCCTGAGTCAGCAGCATGAGTGCATAAGAGGGCCATAACCTCTTCCCCCTTGTCCCAGACTCAAAGTGCTGGGACGCAGAAAGGACCACAAATAGCTGTACCTTGTTTGAACATTAGGGTATTAATCCAGCTGGGTAGCCATTATTTGTTTCAGAACAGTATTTAGAGCCATCCTAGTAGCTCAGAATGGTATTTTTGAAGATAGCCCATTTGACTGAAATTGTCCTGTGTTGGTTTTGTCTTCTCCTCCTCCCCCAGGAATGAGATGGAAAGGCACTGCCTGGAGCTACTTCATTTTAATATTAATGTTCCTTTCAGTGTGTATGCCAAATACTACTTTGACCTTCGCTCCTTAGCAGATGACAACAACCTGAATGTTCTATTCACTCCTCTTAGCGAAGAAAGAGCACAGAACTTAAAGGTAAGGCTGTGAAGTCACTAACTGGGGTTTTCTGTCAGCCACTGAAGCCACATCTGTAGTTAAATTATATTAAGCAGTGATTAGGAAAATGGAAAGCTGTTAACAGTTTGAAGAGCTTATTGACCCGTTGGCATCATATTTCCTGTGTCTTTTGTGGTTTATACAGGGATCCCACATTATAAAAAAAAAAATTGTCTCTTCTGTAACCATAATTCAGAATACTTTAAATCATATTTAATCTGTTCTTAATGGTTTTCCATTTGAACCTCTACACTTACATATAACCATACATGAATAATTTCTTAAAATTGTATCCCTAATCATATGTACCTACATAATCTACTTACCACTCTTAACTGTCTTTTTTTTTTTTTAATAATTGATGTTTTGGACTATTTCTACTGTCTTGATATTTTGAATAAATAAATAAATGTATTTATTTATTTATGGCTGCATTGGGTCTTCGCTGCTGCACGCGAGCTTTCTCTAGCTGCGGCGGGCGGGGGCTGCTCTTCATTGCGGTGCGCAGGCTTCTCATTGCAGTGGCTGCCCTTGTTGCAGAGCACGGGCTCTAGAGCGCAGGGTCAGTAGTTGTGGCGCACAGGCTTAGTTGCTCCTCGGCATGTGGGATCTTCCCGGACCAGGGCTCAAACCCGTGTCCCCTGCATTGGCAGGCGGATTCTTAACCACTGCGCCACCAGGGAATTCCCTCTTAACTGTTTTTTACTCAGCTTGCAGTTCGTGTGTGTGTGTGTGTGTGTGTGTGTGTGTGTGTGTGTATGTGTATCACAGTTCAGTCCCATGAGTTTATTAGACAAAGCATCCGTGGCTAACCTGAAGACCTATACTTGGAAGGTATAATGTGGATTCAGATACTGGCTGTAGAAAGTACATGAGTTTTTAATATAAATGGTAACGTACATGGAACAAAGTAATACTTATGGCTTATGATTTTTGGTGGGTATACAGCAAAATTCACAACTGAAATGAACACATTTAAAATGGATACTTTCTGTGGTACCTTGGTGGTACTTTAGAATAAGATGTTTTTCTACCATAATTTATGTGCAAGTGAAATAGCACCTTTCAGCGCTTGTCATTAGACCTCTCCTACCTTCAGCACATACCTACCTGATTAAAATTTTCTTAGAGTATGTAATAACTAATGAAAACTGAATAGAAGTTGAATAGCTGAGTAAACACTGATTTTGCCCAAGTGTATGTCCATTACGTTTAAGGATCACGTGTGTAGGTAACAGATGATATTGCTATTAGGAGCCTATCATTAGGAACCCAATTTTTAAGTAACTCTAAGTTATTAGGGCAAGTTACCCCTTGCCCCAGCAATCTAATCATAGCCCTTAAAGGTTATTACCTTAGGGAATTGTCAGTTAGTGTAGATATCAGCTATCCAAAGTAGCAGTAACTATGAACTATCTAAACGAATGTAGATGTGTGGCTTATCAATGATGCTTTTTTTGTTTTTTTAAGGTCCGAACATTTTTTTTCCCCCCTAATTATACCTATGTTCTACCTGATTGACTTTCCTAGGCCATTTCCAGATTGTGTGACGACGAATACAAAGACGTGTGTAGAGCTGCTATGAGAAGGTCTTTCAGCGCTGATAATTTCATTGGTATTCGGCGCTCCAATGCCATCCTCTCTTAAGGGAGAAGTGAGGGGTTGTAACATCATAAACCCCTCGAAACAAGGACTGGAGAAATAGCACCTCTCCTGCTCAGAAACCAGCAAAGTTAGTATTTTCACCTTAAAGAAAGACATTGAATTCAAGAGACTCATGGACAAGCGAAGATTATGCTCATAGGAAAGAACGGGACCTCGTCAATGTAACACGCTCTTCTGTCCTTTTTATTGTAAACAGAGTTACAAAAACCACTCCAAAGCTAAAAGCTCCCAATCCATGCACAGATATCTGCTCCCAATCGACACACAGATATCTGATAGCTGAGAACTATGTGAGGTTTTTTAATTAATAGCTTAAATTTTTAGACTTTAAAGACTTTAGACTTTAACTATATAAAGACTTTTAACTATTTAAAGACTTTAGACTTTAACTATATAAAGACTTTTAACTATTTAAAGACTTTAGACTTTAACTATATAAAGACTTTTAACTATTTAAAGACTTTAGACTTTAACTATATAAAGACTTTTAACTATTTAAAGACTTTAGACTTTAACTATATAACTTCTATGTTTTTCTTGCCTCACTGTCCCATACTGCTGCATATTCCTTTAGAATCAGTGCAGTATTACCATCAAAAAATGGGACTCCAAAAAAAAAACAAAAAAAAAAACAAAAAAAAGAAAAAAACAAAAAAAAACAAAAAAAGAAAAAAACAAAAAAAACAAAAAAAGAAAAAAACAAAAAAAAACAAAAAAAAGAAAAAACAAAAAAAACAAAAAAAAGAAAAAACAAAAAAACAAAAAAAAAAACAAAAAAAAGAAAAAAAACAAAAAAAGAAAAAAACAAAAAAAACAAAAAAAGAAAAAAACAAAAAAAACAAAAAAAAACAAAAAAACAAAAAAAAACAAAAAAAGAAAAAAACAACAAAAAGAAAAAACAAAAAAAACAAAAAAAGAAAAAACAAAAAAAAGAAAACAAAAAAAAACAAAAGAAGAAAAAAAACAAAAAAAGAAAAAAAAACAAAAAAAAGAAAAAACAAAAAAACAAAAAAAAGAAAAAAACAAAAAACAAAAAGAAAAAAACAAAAAAAACGAACAAAAGAAAAAAACAAAGAAAAACGAAAACAAACAAACAAAAAAAAACAAAAAAAAGAAAAAACAAAAAAAACAAAAAGAAAAACAAAAAAACGAACAAAAGAAAAAAACAAAGAAAAACGAAAACAAACAAACAAAAAAAAACAAAAAAAGAAAAAAAAAGAAAAAAACAAAAAAAAAAGAAAAAACAAAAAAAACAAAAGAAAAAACAAAACAAAAAAAAGAAAAAAACAAAAAAAACAAACAAAAAAGAAACAAAAAAAGAAAAAAACAAACAAAAACAAACAAACAAACAAAAAAAACACACACTAAAAAAACATGGGACTCCTAACAACTCATAAAGCCAAACTTCGGAACAGACTGTTGTAGCATCGTTAGGTTTTGCAGGGTTCTTCCTCCCTACTAGATCATTGAAGCTGCTAGTCATTATTGGCAATCAATTTAAACCAAAAAGCTGCTGAATAACACATGTCATCCAAATTCTTTGCAGGCAGTACTTATTAGCATATTAGCATGCTTGCGATCATAAACAGAGAAAGTAGGTTATTTCCTTCTATTGGGTCCATGCTGCATTTCTTGTTAACTATAATGGTGCTTCTGATTTTGTGATGATTTTCCTCTTTGTTCTATACTTGTATTAAAGGATATTTTCATAATTCCAGCCAACATGGTGGTCCAGTAATTAACAAGCCGGTGATGAAATAGAAGGTGTCCCAAAAGTCTTACAACAATTTTAAGCTTTAATATAGTGTGCTTGGATACTCCAGAACACTGTCGCAGAAGTATAAATGCTAGACTGGCAAAACATCACTTGAAACTTTAATCGAATTTCTTCTAAACTCATTTACTTTTGTACATTTTAAACATTAAGCTTTTATTTTTTAATTTTTTATATTTTTAAATTAATGAATTTATTTAATGGCGTGTTGGGTCGTTTCTGTGTGAGGGCTTTCTCTAGTTGTGGCAAGCGGGGGCCACTCTTCATCGCGGTGCGCGGGCCTCTCACTGTCGCAGGCTCTCTTGTTGGGGACACAGGTTCGAGCCCTGGCTTGGGAAGGCCCGTGAGCCACAATTACTGAGCCTGCGCGTCTGGAGCCTGTGCTCCGCAACAAGAGAGGCCGCGATAATGAGAGGCCCGCGCACCGCGATGAAGAGTGGCCCCCACTTGCCACAACTAGAGAAAGCCCTCGCACAGAAACGAAGACCCAACACAGCCATAAATAAATAAATACATAAATTGTAAAAAATAAAAAATAAAACAATAAACGCTTAACGTTTAAAATTTACAAAACTAAATGAGTTTAGAAGAAATTCGATTAAACTTTCAAATGATGTTTTGTAAGTTTGTGGCATTTATACTTCTACAAGTATCAAAGCTTAAAATTGCACTAAGACTTGAGGGGATACCTCCCCTCCTCTTTTTAAAATAGTCCTTTGCAAGGCTGGGCTGCTTACCTGCTTGATCACCTAAGTTTCTTTTTTCTAGATTTGGTAAAGGAATTATGAACAACAGTGTTAATTCACATGTAATAAATTGAAAGGAACTGGACCCTAATAGTAGGGACAGGAGAGTAAGTGATACGAAACAGCTTTTCTATCCTGTGTGTTAACCTGGCTGTAGGTGTCTCACTTCAATTTCTATTTAAGAGGAAACATATAAACCTTAGGAACCCTTACCTCAGGCTTTAAAAGGCAGGAGGTCCAGTAATCAGTCTTTTTGGAGATTGGTAACGATGTCACCTAAACTTGAAATATTAAAAAAAAAAAAAAAAGTGTTCTCAACTATGTGAAATCTTTCTCCTCCTACCTTCTCAGATGTAATCCTAGGAATTTTGCCTGTAAACAAAGCATTTCTGGGCCAGAAGTACTTTCTCTCTTTATAGCAAGGCTTCACATTCTACTGAGTGCTGCAGGTTCCATCATTTTTAAGGGACAGAGACATAAATGATAAATTATGGTATATAAAATACTACAATCTACCACCTCAAAAAATATTGTTTATGGAGTTTGGAGCTTGGAAATTCAAGTACTGATTGCAGTTTTATTTTGAAAAGAATGCTACAACTTTCGTGGTTTTTCTTCCTCATGTTTATATTAAAAGAAAAGCTAATAAACTCTATTTTAATTCAAATATATGGCTACTGTGTTTGTAACACTTCTCACTATTCACATAACATTACAACTCTGCCTAACTCAAATGTTTTCAGTCAGCTCTGATAGTCGGGCCTTAAAGCATTTTCAAACTAACCATTCATAAGTTGTTTTGACCCCTGCCTTTAGTTAAGATGTAGACATTTATTTCTTCAGCTTACGCTCTTTTCAACCTGAAGATAATCTAGTACACTTAAAATCACTGGCTACAGTGCTCAGTGGCATAATGCATTAGATGGCATTTTTGAATTGTTTGTTATGGTGCCAAGATGGAAATGCACATTGAAAGATAAAAGTAGGTAAATACACAGAGAAAGGAATTACAGGAATACTGTAGAATCAGAACTTGTTGTGTGAGGGTTTCAAGCAATTGTACAGGAAAGAAAATGGAAGAACAGGAAGCAGTAGAATTGTGGTTGCTGTTAGGAGGGTGACTTTTACACAAGCCACGTCATTTGACGTTAACCTGCTACTTCACTTAGCATTCAGCTGGAAATACACCAGATCGCTGAAGTTTCTTTTAGACCCTAGCCACTGCACTTGAGCAATATTCCATCAGTCCTGATAGTATTGCCATCGTATTTCATCCACCTTAGTTACCTTCCTAAGGTCACATCTTTAACTTTGTTCTTGTGAAGTTGCTGATGAGGAGAAATGATCTGATTTAGTACAGAAGGGGAAAAAAATCTATCACAAGTCACTGTTTATATCAATAGTTTGCACCGCGTAGTAATATGCCAGTTACTAAGCAGAAATGCTGACCTATCTCGAGTGGTCGAAGGTTTAAATTTATTTATTTATTTATTTTTGCTGTGTTGGGTCTTCGTTTCTGTGCGAGGGCTTTCTCTAGTTGCGGCGAGCGGGGGCCACTCTTCATCACGGTGCGCGGGCCTCTCACTATCACGGCCTCTCTTATTGCGGAGCACAGGCTCCAGACGCGCAGGCTCAGTAGTTGTGGCTCACGGGCTTAGTTGCTCCGCGGCATGTGGGATCTTCCCAGACCAGGGCTCGAACCCGTGTCCCCCTGCATTAGCAGGCAGATTCTCAACCACTGTGCCACCAGGGAAGCCCGGTCGAAGGTTTAAAAAAAAAAAAAAAAATTGGGGGTAGGAACATTGGGCATGACTGTAGCTTCAAGAACAAGTTGGTAGAATAAGGGGAATCGCTAAAAATTGCTTTTCCCCTTCAGCTTTAATTCTAGAGGCAATACAGCCATTTTAATAAATGGGAAATTGAGGCACCTTAAGGTAAAAATTTAAACATCACAAAGTAGGTTCTCCAACAAATATGGGGCATGGAAACTAGTTATTAATAGGGTGGCAACTATGGCATTTTTTTCCAGATTTTTATACCTAGGAAGGGTTTGTTCCCTAAAGTAGTAAGACTATAAAAGAATATCTGACTACCTGAACTCAAATTTTATTTTTTCGCTTTTAAAAAAAAAATGATTTTTCTCTATTGGAATACTGACATCTGTGCAATTTTAACTCTGGTATACCGTGAACTGAACTTTATTCTTTACAAGGAAAAGACAAAAGTTTGAAATGTATGTTTGAACCAAATTAAATTGCCATTTTTGTATGTTAAATTCATGTGGTTGACCCTAAGACAACTTCTTAGGGCCCAGTGTTTCTGGTTAAGAGAAATGTTTTCCACCCTGTATCAGAGTCCATCATGACCCTATTCTTTCACATTTAGTCCTAATGTACCCTGTATGCCCATTATTGAAATTCAACAGCACTAAAGCCTAGTTTTACAACAGGTCAAATTTCATTTCTTAGTTTTCCCATTCTATAAAATATACCATTCCTTGATTTTTGAAAAATGCTGAAGCCAGTATTTACTGGAAAACAATTCACTCTGTATTCAGGTTATGCAATGTTTTTGGAAATGTTTACCTATAGCGTGTAGGTTAGCTAAAATCTTTCATCACCCAAGACTTCTCTCTAACCCCATGTAAAATGACTACGACTGTTCCCTCACCCAGAAGCCGCATTCTTGAGTATAGAGCTATTTGGTAAAGCACTTGACAGCTGGTAGGGGCTCTCCCAGGGGTAAGTGCTAATTTCTATGCAGAATCTGTAGATTACACCCAGCATCTATCAAGTTAAGGATTAGATCACCTAAAATCTGAACTGTTAGCCACTCACCAGCCTGGCCAGCCTGACACCGTGCCAGCAAGAATACAAAAGATCTAGGAGCCCTTCAGAGACACCTGGTCCCTTGTACACAGGTGCAATCTGTTTGGCTTCTGAGGCAATTTCCACTAGTCCATTTTAAATGGGTTTGGCAGATGAGATAACAGGTACTTCATGTGAAAGAAATGTTATGAATACCAGTTTATGGTTTAGGATCTCTAACATGCAGAAAGAACCAGGAAAGTGAAGTAGTATAGAAATTAAGAGAAATCCAGAGTCAAATGAAAAGAGGTTAATGTTCTTTAAAAAAAAAAAAAGAACAGGTTAGGTGATTACTTAACTGCTATGAGGGCAGCTAAATAATTTGAATGTGATTAGAGAAAGTCAGTGACAGCCTCAGAACCTAAGGTCCTCAAGAATATGTCGATCTCTACTTCAAGACCTCAAATTACTCTGCTAGCTTTTTCTTACAACATCTATTCCTTCATCTTACCGTTCTCAATTCTACTGACCTTTACTTCTAGCTCCCCAGATGGTGGCCCTTGATCTCCTCGCTGTGGGAACCGACTCTTCCAAACGCAGGGCATCAGTGTTTTGTCCACCTCCCACTGCCCTCTCTCAACAAGGTCATCTCAGCTTCACCCTTTGACTCTCTGCTCGTGTCCAATGTGGCAGTGCTTGATGTTGGTTACTACTGTGACCCATTTCTAAAACACTATCACCAGGTTCCAGGAAATACAGGATTTATATGGCTCACGGGCTAACTGGCCCCTTGTAATCCCCTTTAATCAACTACTTGAGCCCTCCTGTGTTCCCACAAAGTAGTTGTTCCCAATTTGCTGCACTCACTCCCCTGATCTGCCCACAACCCTAGATGTATCTCCTCAGGCTAGGCAGCAACCCCACCTTCCAAACTCCAAAACTCATTTCATCTGGCATTAGGAATAGATGCCTCACTTCTTAAGGTAACCCCTCTCATCTAAGGGAGAGGATTCCATCCCAACTCTTCAAATCAAATTTCTATATCCAACACCCCCACCACCAGGATGGTGGTGAGGATGGGGCAATTTGACCTTCCTCAGCCCTTGACATGTCCTAGTGTTTCTCAAGATGTGGTCTCCAGACCACCTGCCTCTCATGGGCTGAAAGTCCCTGTAAGAAATGAAGCTTCTCTAAATGCAATGTGGAATCCTAGAACAGATAAAGAACATCAGTGGAAAATCTGGTGAAATCCAAATGAAGTCTGGAGTTAACAGTAGTGCGTTAATGTTGACTTCTTAGTTTAACAAATGTGCTATGATAATATGTTACTATTAAGGCAAAATGGATATATCTTTGCAACTTTTCTGTAAACCTAAAATAATTCTAAAAGTTTACTAAAACAGAACCAAAAGACCTAATTCTTGGATCCCAAATTAATCTCAATTCCTGGAGCTGAAGCCTGGGAATCTACATTTCTAATAGGAACCCCAAATGATTCTTATGCAGACACAAATTTGAAAACTAGTCTTTCAATTCCCTTTCCATTCCATGCCTGAATGGCTGCTTCCTCCTTGTTTTACTTACCTTAACCTGATTGAATCTTTTAGATCCTCTCAACCCTAAAATATAAGTACTATCATTATCCCCCTTTCACAGATGAGAAAGTACTAAGATGCAGTACACAAATGAAGTACTAAGAGCTTAAGTAATTTGTTCAGGATCAACAGCCCATGAATGATGGAGCTGGGAGTTGAATCCCTAATCAGTCTAGCTCCCAAATCTATGCACAGAACCATTCTACTTCCTCTCATTCTGTTGCACGTAAGAGCTCTGTAACTAAATCACGAAAAGAAGCATTATTACCTATTTCTCCAACTTCCTAAGTCCAGCAGTGCCCCCCTTTTCCACTGGGGGGAATGAACAATGAGAAAGCGCTGGGAAGACGTGCCCACTAGAGACCTGTCCGGGTCAGGCACAGCGGCTCTTGCACCAGGATCCAGCTCAACTGCTGTATTTTCTGTTCTCCCAAATGCCCTAACATGTACCAATCTAATAATGCTCATAGTACTCACTTTGATGCTAACTTAACTATCTCAGGTTTACTAAGCATCGGGCCAGATTGTCAGGGAAGTGCCAACTCTAAATCAATTTACAGTTGGCCCTCCGTATCCACAGGTTCTGCATCAGTGGATTCAACCAACCATGGACTGAAAATATTTAGGGAAAAAAAGTTCAGAAAGTTACAGAAAGCAAAACTTGAATTTGCTGCACACCACCAACCATTTGCATTATATTTACAACTACTTACTTAGGATTTGTATTTGGTGTTATAAGTAATCTAGACATGACTTAAAGTATAAAGGAGGGTGCGGGGGAAGATGGGAGGATTGTGCGTAGGTTATATGTAAATACTGCACCGTTTTATATAAGGGACTTGAGCATCCATGGATTTTGGTATGGGGTGGCACGGGGGGGGAGGGAGACGACTGGAACCAATTACCCACAAATACAGAGGGAGAACCATATATCCTCTTATCTTATCTGGGTTCCCTGACTTGTATTTAGACCTTAATACAAAGTTGTGGACCTAACTGCTGAATGATGAAGTTTTGGGAGTTTCTGACTGCAAACCAGACACACACAACAACAGCAGCACTTCTATCCAAATTGCTTCAGTACAGAGTATAGATGGAGGGTTGATAAAATAGAACACAATCTCAGGTAATGTCTCTGTTCTTATGTGTATTTTCCTTCATTTCTTCAAGTGAATCATGAAACAATCACAGGATCAGCAGGAGAAACCTATGAAGTATATTCAGGTAAAACATGTTTTCATTAGTTCTCCTTCTGGTGATTGGAATTTCTTTGATTTTATTATCCATAAAAACGTTGCCACTTATATTCAAAGTACATCCGAGAAATCTGATCATGAAGTTAGAATGCACATACCTCCTTCAGATACTCTTAGAAAACAGTGTCTCTCCATGAAAGCATGAGAAAAATACTTGTACAGCATCTTATTTGCTTTACCATTGCTTTAATGCACTTTAAAATTTATCTACATTAATTGGGAACAAAGAAACAAAAATAGACATTTCTTTGTTTTTCATAAATAACTACTCTCCATATTTGATAAAAATCTCAAAGCATTATTTTAACTTCCCACAAATATAATACATACAATTTTTTTTTTCTGAAATAATAAGGTCAGCAAATTAAGTATCTTGACACTAATATAACCACATACAACTGCTATTCTACTGACTTCCAGGAACAAAACAAAAACAGAAAACTTCTTATCAAGATGCTCTGGGTTTCCTTTTGCTAGTGTTAGGGATCTGGAATTATAATCACCTGCCAGTAATAATTTTATAGATTCTAGTTGATTGTCTACAAATAAAATATCGCTGGCTCTGCTTTGTGAGTTCTGGATTTGACATGACACTGACAATACCGCATGGGACAGGCACTATACACACATGGAAATCAGAAAAAGTACTGAATGCCCTGGACTCGAACTACTGACTCAGTATGTGCCTCACTTGGCTCAGTAATAAATTCACCTGCACCAAACCCGTATCAAAAGTCACTACATCTCTCATATATATAATATATATTATTTATGTACACACCCACAACACATACACACTATACATACAGTTTGTAACAACATGAAGTAATATTGTCTTCAAATGATGTACCACAGACTGAAATAAATCCTGTAATTGTCATCAAGCTGCTAGAAGCTTTTGAGAGTTCTGAGCCAGGTTACTTAGTTACTTTCATCCTGCCTACCCTTCATTCACCCTGCTTTAATGTCTTGGTAGCTTTTTCTTTCAAAACCACCCTCCTCAACCCAGGCGTATTTCTTTCCCAGGATCACTTGATTGGACTTTGGAGGCAAGAAAGGGCATGCAGGGGGAGCAGGAAATCCTCAGCCACTGTACCTCACACCTGCCTAGATTTGTGATGTTCTCTGTCCTGTTGGCCACATTCGGTGTTAGAAAGCAGTTATTCAAAGCTTTGTCCCTCCTACCCCCCTTGGTCTTTCTGTAGAGCACAAAAGTGAAAGAAGCCTCTTTAGCAGGGGCAGCAGTTCATTAAAATATACAACTACATTTCCTAGCTCTGGGGTTCCCATTCTGTACTTGAGACTGCAGGTCACGGATGCTGTTATTAAGGTGCGGTGTGGGATCCATGAGGTTTTCTCCTGGCAGCCGCTGTCAGGATTAGTGCAGCCCTAGCCCAGGAGGAAAAGGCCTAATGAATACCAACTTGGAAACAGTGGTGTCAGCACGTTATTTAAGCTTGTACATTGCTCACAATTACACACAACACACACACAGGCTTATCACTGGAAACGACTACGAGAAAACATGACAAAGGTTTGCAAGGATAAACCAATAAGGCACCAAGAATACTTATTTTCAGCCAATTTAGACAACTTCAAAGTGTGAGGTTAATAATAGAAATTAAAATGACTTCCTAAGTCTTATCAACTGATTTACTGAGAGGTTACCTATTAGTTCCTTCTAAATCTTTACCCCCTAATCTGTGATGGGAGACGTTGCTTACAATTGAACCACGAAAGGGACAGCCCAAAAGCTGTACATGTGAAACTAAACTGGGCCTTAAATCCTCACTAAAATCACAGAGCTGGCTGTGAAGAAGCTGCTAAACCACCCCACAACCTTCCATTTTATAATTGTTTTCACGAGTATGGATTGTTTGCCTAATAAAAATAAAAATCAGAAGAAAACAGCATATGAGATGGAAATAGGGGGCGACCATAAATAGATGGGCTTCTCTGCCCTGGGTAGCGGGAGGGGTGGCTGAGGTAAGACTTGAGGGAAGCAGGTGGGCTTCATCTTTGAGGGAAGGGAGGGGGAGAGCAGCGGTGAGAACAGAGGCTGAAAACACAGGCAGCTCTGAGAGTTGGCCTGGACCTAGACCTCCAAATGCATTACCTGTATTGCCTCTCCTTGGCTTAGTATCCTTTGTCTTAACTGTCTTTTTTTTTTTTTTTTTAAAGTAAATTGGTTGTTCTTTTTAGGTTTGGTATGTTGCCAAAATGAAAAATAGTTGTTTTAACAGGAAGAATTAAATCACTTCAACCACATCATCCCACAACTTTTAGATACATTCTGCATCATCTTTACACTCCTCCACAAAAAAAAAAAAAAAAAAAGGAAGAGGAAAAACCCAAATTAGGCACAATGACCTAAGGCAGCAGAATAATCTATGTACTTTCTGGGAAGACATGTTAACTGAGGGAAGAGGTCAAGGTGATCAGAAAAGTTCCTCATTTGAAAAACAAGAGAGGAACTGGCCCTCAGGCAGGGGATCTATTTCAAGGTTCTAAGAAGCTTCTGAACAAGTAGAGGAATTAGATGTGCAAAAAGTTCTGTAGCTCTGTGTACAAGGTTTTGTCGAATATACTGAAATTTTGATTCAGAGGATGAGTGTGTAAGAGCAGTGCATTTTTATAAACGTGAATAGCTTTTGAAAGTCCATGAAAACTATAACACCACTACCTAGCCACTCCCTTCTCTTCAGAGTCAAACCGATCTTCTACTACCTTTCTCAGAATCTCCCCACAATTCTGCCCGGAACACTTTTCTTTCATCTCCCCATCTTCTTTCCTGCAAGGAATTAGGGAAGCTACCTGAAACGGACATGGTGACTTTCCCATCTCCATCCTGGATCATCGTATCTCGCCACTGCTTTCGAAGGCACGTACGTCACATATGACTGTCTGTGCACTTGTTAATGACCTGTGCCTTTGGGGTGGGTATCATGACTTTGTAAGCTTGGCTAAGTGAGCGTTTCTGCCATTGATGTAATATGACGCATCTTTGGTAATGAGGCCCGGAGCGACACTGTGATGGAGAAGGGCACAGTTAACCGTGTCAAGGAGTCCATATGGGCAGATTTAGGAGCTGCAGGGCCAAGAGCCTTGCCCTACACAAGCAGCACCCCTCAGCGAAGTGTTCCCTGACTCCTGACTTCCTCCCCACAGAATCTGAGCCCTTCTACAGTGGCACAAACCACCCAGGCTTCTTAGTGATTCTGTCTCCCAGCTAGACTGCGATGTCGCAGCTAGGGTACCTGGCACATTGTAGGAAATTAAGGAATGTTCGTGAAATGTATGCATGTAATTCACTGTTATGGGCTGAATTGTGTCCCCCTCTCCAAATTCATATGTTGAAACTCTAACCCCCAATATGACTGAATTTGGATACAGAGCCTTTAAAGAGGTAATTAAGATTAAACGAGAAGTAAGGGTGAGGCTCTAATGCAACAGGACCCTAACAGGGCCCTAATCCGATAGGACTGGTGTCCTTCTAAGAAGAGGGAGAGACCAGAGGAAGCACACGTACAAAGGAGAGGCCATGTGAGGACACAGAGAGAGGGTGGCCACCTGCAAGCCAGGGAGAGGCCCGGGAAAAATCAAGCCTGCCGACTCCCAGCCTCCAGAACGGTGAGAAAATGAATCTGTGTTGCAGAAGCCCCTCGGTCTGAGGTATTTTGTTGTGGCCGCCCTAGCTGATTAATACATTAACTGCCCAAGCATCCTGTATTCTGAAGTGAGGACCCTGGGGATCAACTCTGGCTGCTGAGAGAACTTCTCAAACATCCCGAGGTTGGTTGCTTAAGGTTAATCCTCAACAAAGGGAAGCTGTATCCCATCTTCTGTCTGTCCTTTGTCACCAATGTGGCAAGTCTGGTTAAGGTAATGCATTTCACCGACCCCCACTTTGCCAGGGAAGGTGAATGTCATCATTGCCTAAGATCCTGCGCCTCTGGGAAATTACTTAGCTTGACCGACACCACCATATGCCCTGAGACCTTGGCACCTGTACCCTCATGGATGATGGCCCTTCTTGGGCAAAGAAGAGTCTCAGAGGGGAAGATGTGCACTCAGCCTTCGACCTCCCACTTGATGGCCACGAATACTTGCATATGTAACCTAACATTTTCTTGTCCATTGCCTCGTTTTTTTAAATGGTTGTGCTGTTGTCACGGACAGTTCCTTTCCCCCTCTTTGGGAACTGACCCTGACTTGCAATCTGGAGACCCTTCCATCTCCCCATCCGTCCATGTGCTTCCAAGTGACGCTTCCACCCCCCATGTAAACCAACCGGCGCCTCCCATTCCTCTGATTACGGTCCTGGTTCCAGATGGTCACGTGATGCAAGCTGGTCTCATTACAGTGCTGCTCGTAACTTCTTCTGGGAACACTGGGAAAACGCTAGAGTCAAAGTTTGTAGCCCAAGAGGCTGCAGGCAGCCCCTCTGTAAATTCAATCTGACCCTCTCCGAGCCTATTCCCACCAAAGGCAAAGCTGAGTTGGGGGAACAGAGAGAATAGGTATTATTATTACCATGATCCGACTTTGTCTGTTTAACTCAACTCACCATCTCGGGAAAGCTCTCCAAGCTCATCTTCTTTCAAATGACAGCCAAACCACTAAGTGGGCATCCTAGGACAATGGGGAGGTTGGAATTTCACTGACACACAGAAATCATCAGTGATATATATTTAGCTGAATGGATGCTATTCACTTAGAGATTCTTTATTAGTCAGGACTCTTGGATGTACACATACATACACAGACAAAAACACCCACGTCAAGCTGGGTTAAGTAAAAAGGAGAATTTATGAGCTCATCTAATCGAACCACAGGAAGGACAGTAGTAGAGTGGTCCCTTGTCTCTGCTTCTTTGCGCTGGTGCCATTTCTTGTACACTGGTCAGTTCTATTGATACATGGAAGGCCTTGTGATGACAGCACATCCTTTAGAGCTCCCATACGCAACAGAAGAAAGACCAAGGTAGAACTCTGGCCTGGGCTGGGTCATGTGCCTATCTCTCAACCAATCGCAGAGGCCAGGGAGCTCCTGTAAAAAGTTGGCACCTCTCATTTGTAATATTATGTTGCAATATCATGTTGGGGGAGCGAACAGTGGGCCCCACAAGAGAAAAAAGATGCCACTCATGCCCTGATATGGCTATTGGTACCCATGCCGTCCCTGTGAGCACCCCAATCAGGGCCTACAACAGCTGCAAAAGTTTAAAAGTGAAAACTTCCTTCATAATTGTTTCATTTCCCAACCATGGCAAAACTTAAAAAATGAAGTCTCTCAAAGTCTGAGAAATATGGTACACACAAATGATAAATGCAGAACTGGCTTTTCTATATGTCACAGGCTTTTTGTCTCTTGTCACAATGTCCTCAGAATCTTGTCCAACGTGTAGGAAATGACTCCATAGCCAAGACACTGGGTTAGAGTAGCCCTAGTGGCAGGTGTCATCAGGCACAGACCTGTGGTTCTAACACCTCCCTGCAAGGCGTATCCAATAAGCAGAATGCGATCATCCTGAGCATGCCGCATAAAAAAAAAAAATCACAGCCCAAAGAGGGGCCAACCATGTGCGCTACAGTGACCGTGAAGCAGGGGACAAGTTCAAGAAGATCCTTTAAACAAAGTTCTAAAGTTCCTTATCACTGCAAGTATGTCTCTCCTTCTTTCTCTCCCTCTCCCTCCCATCTTTTTTTTTTATTTTTTAGTTTTTATTTATTTATTTTTGACTGTATGGGTCTTCTTTTCTGTGAGGGCTTTCTCTAGTTGTGGCAAGCGGGGGCCACTCTTCATCGCGGTGCGCGGGCCTCTCACTATCGCGGCCTCTCTTATTGCGGAGCACAGGCTCCAGACGCGCAGGCTCAGTAATTGTGGCTCACGGGCCCAGTTGCTCCGCGGCATACGGGATCCTCCCAGATCAGGGCTCGAACCCGTGTCCCCCGCACCAGCAGGCAGACTCCCAACCACTGCGCCACCAGGGAAGCCCCCTCCCATCTTTGAAACGAATCTTTGCAAATAGTTCGTATTCTGGCACCATCAAGACACTAAGAGGAAGAAACAGGAATACAGATCACAAACTATTCCAACCCATCCCCAAGGAAACTTCTTCTTCTGTGTCACATTTCTGCAAGATCTTAGTCACTCAAAAGCGTCCGTGAGAACAGCTGGTGAGGGCTCAAGTTCTCCTCCTCCTGTGCATATCTTGTGGACATTTGCCTTCATGTAGCAGGAGCTTCAGAGAGGCTGAAAACAGTCTTAAACATTCCTGAAGATGTAACATCAGTTCAACTGGGCAAGGATTTTTTTTTTTTTTAATGTTGTTGTCTGGGGGTGGAAGGAATTGAAAACCTCAGGAAATCGCAGAAATGCTATCATAAACATAATGAATTCTATTCACTGAACACAGTAATCACCAGGCACTGTGCTAGCCCTGTACATACACTATTTTAATTCTCACAAAATCCCATGAAGCACTACTATCTGCTTTACTGGCTGGAAAGGCTTGAACAATCGGATAAGCTGCTTGAAATCACGCAGCTGGTGGACGGCAGAGGTTGGCCTTTGCAGCCAAGACTGGCCAGCTCCAAGATCCATACTCTTCTCTCCCATCATGCTGCCTCCCCTGGAGGGGAAGCAGTGGTCATGGCAGCTACACTCGGAGCACCTACTAAGTGCCAGGGACAATACGCAGATCGTCATCTAATCTTTACATATAATTATATTCATCTTGCAAGACTGGTATTTTTGCATTTTACAGCAGTTCAAAGAAGTTTACGTAACTTTCCCAAAGTCAGAAAGCAATTAGGCAGTAAGGCAGGGAATGGATCCAGGTGGGCCTGAATTGAAAACTGAGGTCTTTTATCCTCATACCATCTTTTGTGGGATGGAAACACCAGAGGAAGAGGGGCAGGGGGGTGGCAGGGGAGTCACATCTACACACACGCGCACACACACACACACACACACACACACACACAGGCATACACTCCTGACCTATCACACGCAGCGCAGCCAGTACTACCCAGGGGTTCTCAGCCACACCTTTTGGTCGTCAAGGGAACCAAACAAGAACACAAACTTGACCTCTTGCAGTTTACAGGTGGATGCTTTTAAGTTCACTTCTGAAACCGTGATGTGAACATTTCCCTTAGCCTATTCTAAAAAATTCTTCTTCATTGTAAGCCTCTTGGCAATTGTATTGAAATATTTCTAAACTTCCATCCACGCACGGTTAAACAGGACTTCAAGGGGGCTGACTTTTTCAGTTGTATTTTAAGATTGAGCACTTTGATAAAAGCAGGTTCTGCAGTACAATACGATCCAAAGTTCTCTAATCTTTTTATTTTATCATCTGTACGATACAATTTAATAGACAAGGAAAACATTTTTAAAGGCTCCAGAGATTAAACTATAAGGAAATATTCCTGTCACTGAATTGTAACCCGTGTAAAACTATCTTTATCTCTCTATTTCCTAGTATAAAATTCAGATACACTCAAATAAAATATTCATTCTGATAAGAAGTGCACCCTCTCATTGCATTAATCTTTGAATGACTAATTTCAGGATTTCCCTTTCTCTCTTTCCTCAGTCTTTAAAATATCTTAAAGTTAGCTGTTTGCAAGAGTCATGTGAGGGGACAAAAGAAGAAAGGAAGCCCCTTAACTACTCAAACAAAAGAAGACAAGCATTCATTTCTATCTTTTTGTCTCATCGTTATAAATTGCTTTTAAGCATTATAACTGGATTCTCCCCAGCCCCAGTCTGCAAAACACAGCAGGCTGTCTGTCTAAACACCTAAAGTGCAAAGCTGTTTAGAAATATTGATGCCATTTTGAGCCAAAGATGAGTGTGAGCCCAGGTTTCTGATCCTGGCTCTGTGACCTTGAGCAGCACAATTGCTCCAGGCCTTATTTTTCCCATCTGCAAAACGGGAGTAATAATACCTAAGGCATAAAGCTAATATAGGAATAGTGTAAAGACTATATACAGCCAGACACAAAAGGTCACTTACTGTCTGATTCCATTTATGTGAAACGTCCGGAATAGGCAGGTCCATAGAGACAGAAGATTAGCAGTCGTGCCCCAAAGGCCCTAGTGCCACTTTAATCATCAGAGCCCACAGGTGGCTTTTCTTCAGCCCCATCCATCCCCCCGACGCCCGCACTGGCTTCTCTGCAGAGTGGCTGCTCTTGCCCAGTCCCCCGTCTCTGAAACTCTTTCCCTTCATTTCAGTGATTTCCTCCAGTTTCTGACTAAGCGGCTTCTTTGATGTCATGGTTGCTTGCTGCCAGCTGCACTCCTCTTTCTATCACAAATCTAGGTCTTCAAGATGGAGCTTTCCCCTCTTTTTCATTCTATAACCCCCTGAAAATCTCATCTATGCTCGTAACTTCCACGGTCATTTCTGGATTGACAACTTCTAAAACTCCCTCTCGGGCCCTGCCCTCCAATCTCCTAAACTCCTGCCCCAGTTTCCACCTTCCTCTGGAAACAGCAGAACCAGCTTATACCCACCCACCCGGCAGGGGCCTGGCCCAGAGGAAGCTCTCAATGCCAGGTCCCTGGTAAAGCTGGCAGCTCCTTCTGGCCTCCCTATTTCTGTCTATAGGGCCGAGTACAACACTGGATTTTCATGAACAGGGTTTCTATGGACAATGGTACAGAGACTGGCTGAAATTAAAGTCAGATAGGAAAACACAGGCTATCTGGCTGATGCTTTCTCAGTGTCCATGCCAGGCTGCAGACACTGGGAAGCTGGGGCAAATCTGGATTCCCAAGAGACAGTGAAGGACTTTCCTGGTGGCACAGTGGTTAAGAATCTGCCTGCCAATGCAGGGGACATGGGTTTGAGCCCTGGTCCAGGAAGATCCCACATGCCGCAGAGCAACTAAGCCCGTGCATCACAACTACTGGGCCTGCACTCTAGAGCCCGTGAGCCACAACTCCTGAAGCCCACAGGCCACAGCTACTGAAGCCCGCGCACCTAGAGCCCGTGCTCCGCAACAAGAGAAGCCATCGTGATGAGAAGCCCGCACACCGCAACGAAGAGTAGCCCCCGCTCGCCACAACTAGAGGAAGCCTGCATGCAGCAACAAAGACCCAACACAGCGAAAAATAAATAAATAAATAATAATAAATTAAGGGAAAAAAAAAAAGACAGTGAAGGTCAGAATTCTATCAAAGGCTTCTTTTAGAATTTCATTTCCTGAGTCAGACAAAGACAAATACTGTATGGTATTACTTACATGTGAAATCTGAAAAATACAACCAGCTAGTGAATATAACAAAAAAGAAGCAGACTCAGATGTAGAGAACAAACCAATGGTTACCAGTGGGGAGAGGAAAGGAGGGAGGGGATTAAGAGGTATAAACTATTAGGTACAAAATAAACTACAAGAATATACTGTATAGCACAGGGAATACAGCCAGTGCTTTATAATAACTATAAACGGAGTATAAGCTTTAAATATTGGGAATCACTATACTGTACACTTGTAACATATAATATTGTACAACAGCTATACTTCAATAAAAAAAAAAGACGGGGGTAAAAATAAAACAAAACTGCATTTCCTTACAGTTTTTAACTAACTTAGGAGCATGTTCTCAGTGACCACACAGAACTTGAGTGATGAGAAGAACAGAGCAGCAGCCCTTTAACTTCACTTGATAGTAAACAAAAATAGCCAGGTGACTTTATTATTGTATTACATAAATATCTTTACAAATAATTCAGGGCAGAACAATAAGACAAACAGGCCAAGAGATAAGGGCTCCTCCAAAAAACCAAAGGGCTTCTGCAGGCCAAACAAAGACAGAAGGCAATTAGCACTAGGGGGAAAATGTAGAGAGGTTTTTTTGTTCCCTTTCTGTTATTACTGTCATTTTTTTTTTTTTGAAATGGGTATGCCTGGGGGCAAGAATCAAGAGATTATGCATTAGGTGGATGCCCTCTTTGCAAAATGGACAAAAGAGTCAGCTTGTGGAGCAGATTAGATGAAAGAAGCCAAAGAGCCCAGAGGCTGCAACCAAATGGGAAAGCAATGTGTAGGGGAGGGGCAGGGTAAACCCGAACAAAACCTTCAATCTGTGTCTTGATGGAGAGAAAGAAGGAAGCGTCTGGACCAGAGACCCAGGCCATGCAGACACCCTGGTTCTATCAGACAGGAAACACTGGCGAGGCTGGCAGTGTGAGTGGACATCATGCAAAGGAGAGGCTTCTGGGAGACCGCTCCTTTAAGGAATTTTGGAACCTTTCACCCTGAATACGCCAGGCCAGGATTAACGATCAAAAACCTTGGGCACGAAACAGAGTCAAAGGTTAACTTCACTCTTTATTAAGTGTTTGTGAGGTGCCAGGCCAGGCACTGGACTGGACAAATGTTTCCACGTTCACACCTTCCTTTAATCTCTGCAAAGATTCTGGGGAGCACAACTCGTAGCCCCATTTTACAGACACTTGAAACTGAGGCCCAAGGTCAAACAACTGGGTGCCCAAAGAGAGAGGGATTTAAACCTGGGCTGATGTGGTGCTGAATCCGTGCTTTGTTGCGTGGTCATCTATGCACCTGCTGGGTATGTACAACTGTACAGCAAGGGGTATAACTCAGTCTTTGTGAGCTGGGGGACCTCACACGGAAGCAGTCCTATTTGAAAGGAATCTGATATAAAGAGTTGAACAAGTTGTCTTTCAGATCCACATATAAATCCAATAGGATCCGGGGTATCCCATCTTTTGCCCTGTTCTGAGAATCACTAGCCCCAACAAATGGACAAGGGAAATTTTAGCAGCGAAGAGAAACAGCACAGGGACACCACATTCAGAGGATGCTAGCCCTGTTTTCCTAAGATTCATAGTTTTGTACAATGATATAATAACTATGGGAATTCAGCCTGTTCTCAGGGCTTTACTGATATGAATTCATTGAGTCCTATAAGAACCCCATACGGCAAGCATGTTTATTATTATCCCCACAGAGAGGGTTAAGCCAGGTGCCCACGAGGCCAAGATGGGTCCTTTCCAGGTTGTCCAAATCTGTAGTAGGTTGCCTTCCTACGATCCATGAGAAAGGGTCTGAGAAAGGGTTTGTTCAAGGATCAAGATGTAGCCAGCCAACCATCACCCTGTTTCCTCTCCTTGGGCCATCCGCGGACACTGCTGGCTGAAGGTAGCACTCCTCCCGCTGAGCTACGCCTCGAAACCATTTTGACCCACTTTACTATATTTCATTTTTTCTTGTCTTTTTTTTTTTTTGGTCGCACCACGCAGCATGCAGGATCTTCCCCGACCAAGGATCAAACCTGTGCACCCTGCAGTGGAAGCACGGAGTCTTAACCACTGGACCACCAGGAAAGCCCTTGACCCCCTCTAGGGAAGTTGCGAGTATGGCTCAGAGCTGTAATCCGCAGGAAACCCCTGCCACTCCTGAGGTCCGCTCCTTAATTCACAGGCAAGAACATGAAATCCTAGGGGTGCCTGAGTTTTGCCCAAGGTCAGAGTTTACCAAGTGGCAGAGTTGGGACCACAGCCAGGTCCCATCACTGGTAATCCAGGGCTCCTTTCCACAGGAGCTTGTTTCTGATGTACTGACTACTTGCTGCTGAGACTTTCACAGCCCCAAACACAACCAAAGGGAGGTACTGCATACATTTTACCAGAAAAAACCCACTGCGGAGCTATGGGAGAGGGTAAGGCATAAGGGTTGTGGAGAGCGGGCAATACATAATAGGACTCCCAGGAAAATAAGCGCATGAAGCCGGCCTAGAACTTGGGAAGCTGGCATTCCCCAAAGCAGGTCATCTACTGGGCATAATCAACTTCCTGCACGTTTCACACCAGTGGCAAGCACATCTGTGCGCTCATGGGGACAACGTGCATCTGACAGCAGAAGAGCTGGTTTCCTTTCCCCTATCTGCTCTCGGGCCTGCGGCAGCTCAGTCCTGCTCTGTGCACTGAAAAGGCCTGGAAGGTCTTCTTTCCATTTCATTAGCTCATCCAGGGGGCTGTCAGAAGTGAAAAGAAATAAGCATCTGCTAGGCATGTTAGGGAATTTATTTTAATTCCACCCCTGCATCCTATGGGAATAGAGTTAATAATCATTAGTGGCCCCATACAGGAGGGATAGAGAGGAGAAAACCGGAGGGAGGGCCCGGAAGGCTGGCAGGGGGTTGGTACCTAGACAGGTCTGCATGACCTGTGGTGGCATCAGGGCCTGCCTGAGCTGCTTTGCAAGAAGGGTTGGGACGTGTGGTCTGACCCCAGGATGGGCGGTCAGTGGTGGAGGGGGCAGGCCCTGGGCCTCCCAGGGGAGTTCCAGCCTAATCTAGTGCCTGACACACAGAGACAGAGACTAATGAAATGCTTGCAGGTGGGGCAGTGTGTGTAGGCCCAGACGGTCAGCTGGCTCAGAGCTGTAAAGGCAGCAGCTTCTCTCTGAACAAAACTCCGTGGGGAGCTCGGAGGCCTATAAAGCCTATGAAGGCCAAAGCGGGGCAGACATGGAGGATCGGATGGGCGGCACCTCGTAGCAACTCCTAGTAGAAGAAATGATGTGAGCCAGAGCAGCGATGCCGTGTGTAGCTGTGGGATGCACCCTCCAGGGGGCAGACCCTGAAGGGTCAGACCAGAGGTGAGGAATGTCTTTAATTAGGAATCACTGACTCATTAAATAATTCATTCAAGGGTGATAAAGTAACCTAATTTTAAGTTTGATGGGTGAAGGGAATATGTGTATCTATGTGGCAGAAGGAGAGGGGGGAGTTCGGGGCCAGGGAGTTTGGAAGAAAACATACAATAGTTTACTCTTTTAATTAAGAAAATAAGAGATATTATAACCTAAGAAATTTAAAAATGTACTTCACAAGGACACTCTACTCAATACTCTGTAATGGCCTATATGGGAAAAGAATCTACAAAAGAGTGGCTATGTGTAAATGTATAACTGATTCACTTTGCTGTACACCTGAAACTTACACGACATTGTAAATCAACTATACTCTAGTAAAAATTAAAAAAAAAAAGATGGTTAAAAAAATGTATTTCACACACAGAGATTGTCACCAAGACACACAGAGACAGGCAGAGGGGACAGTTGGGGACACCTGTCAGCTGGCCACTCCTGAGGGCTCTGAATAAGCCACACTTATCTGTTGGGCCCCATCCTGGGTCCCCTTTTAACAAAGGGTTTGTCCCCTTCTGGCAATCAGCTAGGTTACTATTGTACAAGATCTGAAGTGCTCTCTACCCACTGAAACTGCTAACATACTAAAATGTCTCTAGCAGCCTAAATGGCATTTAAAATAAATACTGTGAATTGATGAAATGACCAATTATGTTAAGTACCCATGCCTGGTGTAATCCAAACTGAATCTTACCCCATTATCCTCAAAACTGCAAGATGATTCAGCAGGCCCTCTTGCCAGTGAATCTGTGAGAACCGAAACACAGAGGCCGCCCTCAACAGGACCTCGAGCGCTTCCAGTTAATTCTTGCAATTGCTTTTATGCTGGAAAAAAAGAACTGTACTACCTCTCTGCTCAACAGCTTATAAACCAAACAACTATTAGACAATACACATCGGTTCCCCACTGTACCAATTAGGTCATTCTGTTCCACTGATTTCAGGTTTTACCTTCCATTACTTCCTCTTTGGAAATCTCAGCTTTCTTCTGAAAAACATCTTGGAGTGCATGATGATGTCATTATTGCAAAGTGCCCGCAAAGCCCTCATTTCTGCATCCACCCCATAGAGCCCCCATCGCTCTCTCTACCTGTGGTCCTCTCGTGCCCCTGTGCTCTGGGCGTTTCCCTCCTGGCACCACCCCCATCTATTTACTTTTTAAGGCCTTGTACAAGTGTCAACTCTCCCAAGAAGTGACAGGCCCACGTTCCCTCCCTCCTGTCAAAAACAAGGCTCTGTCCTCGAAGCAATGGGGCACATCTGCTCATTTTGCTGCTTTTGGATTCTTTTAGTCTCAACCCGTAGGGTGACTTCACAGAGCAGGTTCTCCCCGGCCCCGTGCAGTCCGGTTTCGCCAATTCTGGTTGTAGTCAGGGCCCACGGTCACAGCTGGGCTTTACTGGCCGGCTGCTGGGTCCCTGTGTCACCCTGTGTGACCAAGCTTCACCTACTACCCTGCTTCTAGGAACTGGGTTTTTTAGGGGATCCTCCTGGCCTGCAATCCCAATCCTTGTGGCTGGAACCTAGTAACAGAGTTCTTTCCTAGTCTGA
This sequence comes from Balaenoptera acutorostrata, assembly GCF_949987535.1. Classification (NCBI taxonomy): domain Eukaryota; kingdom Metazoa; phylum Chordata; class Mammalia; order Artiodactyla; family Balaenopteridae; genus Balaenoptera; species Balaenoptera acutorostrata. The sequence continues at coordinate 170,950,777 of NC_080066.1, forward strand.
TTATCTAGAAAAACATCCTCCTGCTTGCTTTAGACATAAAGAAAAAATGTGGACATATATTGAAAATATAAAGTATAAAGATGAGAAAGTGAGCATAAATCAGCTACATTTTCTTCTACTTGATTCTAAACTAAACCTTCCTCTGCCATGACTGGGCAGCTCCCTTCTTTCTATGCCCGTATCTTTACTGTAAAACTTTTGTTCGTGGGCATCAGCAACTTCTTGATGAGCCAGTACTGCCCGCCAGAGAAACACAAGAATATGACACAAATGAACTTATCTATGAGACAGAAGCAGACTCACAGACATAGAGAACAGACCTGTGGTTGCCAAAGGGGAGGAGGGGTGGGAAGGGGATGGAATGGGAGTTTGGGATTAGCAGAGGCAAACCATTATATATAGAATGGATATACAACAAGGTCCTATTGTATAGCACAGGGAACTACATTCAATATCCTGTGATAAACTATAATGGAAAAGAATATAAAAAAGATATATATATATATATATATATATATATATGAATCACTTTGCTGTATAGCAGAAACTAACACAACATTGTAAATCAACTACACATCAATAAAATAAAGTGTAAAAAATATTAATTCAGAAGAACACACAGAGTTTAAAAAACCTTATTACAATGTAAGTGTCTCGTGAACGCTCTATACAGATACAGCAAATGAAGAAACACAACAGGAAAAAAACCATTAGCAAATCCCCACCCACACTCCAGAATGCTCACCACGATACTTCTGATTTTCACATGTACAAAAAAAGTAAATGGGATGTATTGAATTGGATGTGGATTCAACGAGCATCTGAAATCTGTAATAATTTAATTCTCAATGCCTAGAGTAATTAGGAGAATGTTTAACCCTATGTAGAAAAGAAAAAAAGTCTACCACCCATGAGACAGAATCTCACGGTGAAATCACTCAACTTCATAAACCTTATCAATTTTTCCCTCATGCTTCTGTCCTGCAGAAATAACCCAAAACTAACATGCTTAGAGCAAATCTTCCCTAATGTGGAATTAATGAATAAAAATCCTATAAGAAAATGCTCTAAGTAAATAAAATCCCTTTTGTGAAAATAATCCAACCATGAATGATATTCATATCATTGCTACAGATCTAGAGGAAAAATAAGGATGCACATAACTTTGAAATCCACTTGAAAAAACCCAAAGGCTCATCATAATCGGTCTCCATTTACACTTTCTGAAGGGAGAACAGAATAGATTTTTTTTTAAATTATGTATTAATTTTTGAGAGTGGAGGGAGTTCTCTTTTTTCTTAAATATTTAGGATATTTATGATGGTCATTAAAATTAGGATTAATCAGACCTGCCTACCTAAATTTCACCTGGACCAAGCAAAGATGCAAAGAAATTCTTAAGTTCCCAATTTCACAGGCTATTAAAAAGACAGCATACAATTGTATGGCCTTGAAAACAATAGCACAAATGTGATGACATCTCTCACAATTGTTTGAGCTACTCTGGAAACCTGAAGATAAAGGCCTCTTTTCTTAGCTACATACATATTCTACTCCTTCACACACATGGCTGGCCCTGGGCGTGTAACTTTTAGGGAAAAGAGGCGTAACAGCTCTAAACCAACCAAGATGCACTGAAACTCCACACCCTAAGCCCAGTACAGTTCCAAAGCTCTTGGCAAAACCAAATCCATCTGCTTTGGGCCAGTTGTGCCACTCTGACACCTACCCAATCAAGAGAGGCTAATGGGGAAGTTGGAAGACACTCGGGGGCCAGCCAATTCCAGCTGATCCGCAGAGCAGACATCTCCCCAAAGTACTTTCTCGAAGTAGTTAGCGTGCATCTCATGGCTATTTTTAGCTATGTGTTCTTCTTCGACTTTGGCCATTTTTAAAGAAACTTGACAGCAAAAGTAGAGATGAAAGGCGGTTTGAATTCCTTGAGTACAGGAAGTCGCGCAAGGCAGCTGAGGATGGACCGGACAGCAGAAAGAATGTCCCCCTGCAAATGATGCCGGCAGGGACGAGGGAGGGTGTGTGAACTCTGAGCCTCAGAACAAACCACAGTCACCCTTCCGGGCACACATGGACGTCAGGGCAGAGCAAGCAACAAGTGGATCTCCACGATGACCCAAGTGCCAAAACACCCACAACATTCCTCACAGCCCAAGCACTGGAAACCTGTAATAGGGTTTGATTTTACCAGCCCAATTTATGCTATCGTTGCATCCTAACTGCCACATAATTCCAATTTCACCAAAGCAAGCCAAACACTTCTGGAATCTGACCAGTGACAGCAGACCAAAGAAGCCGTCTTATTTCAGACCAACAATTCATATCAACCAGGAGACGTCAGTAGGAAGAAATAAAGAGAACTGGACAAACAGAGCCAACCCACAGCAGTCACAGAGTGCCCGCTCTGCAGCAGACAGAACTCTCCCGACAGATACCAGGAGTGAAGGAGGAGTGTGGGGATGGGGGAGGGGGAGGGGGAGGGGGGAGGGGGGGCCGCCAGAGACCTACCTTGTAGAAGGGCTCCATTTCTCTTGAAGAAGGTGCTGCCCAGCCAGAGGGGTGGACCTGATGTGCTAAAACAGAATAGAAACCAGCGTGAGGGCGAGCTTGTCTACACTCACTCAGCAGCACTCAGAACTACCGTTCCTCCAAACGCATCCTTCAAAATGGCCTCAGCACACTTTCCCAATTATGCATTATTTACACCCTCTGAAAATGCATCTTTAAAAACCGTTAGGGCTTCCCTGGTGGCGCAGTGGTTGAGAATCTGCCTGCTAATGCAGGGGACACGGGTTCGAGCCCTGGTCTGGGAGGATCCCACATGCCACGGAGCAGCTGGGCCCGTGAGCCACAACTGCTGAGCCTGCGCGTCTGGAGCCTGTGTCCCGCAAAGGGAGGGGCCGCGATAGTGAAAGGCCCGCGCACCGCGATGAAGAGTGGCCCCCACTTGCCGCAACTAGAGAAAGCCCTCACACGAACCGAAGACCCAACACAGCCAAAAAATAAATAAATAAATAAAGTAGCTATAAAAATGATCTCTCTTTTAAAAAAAAAAAAAAAAACCGTTAGGCTTGTCTTATGATGAATGGGCTTCATATTTCAACGTGCAGAACCCGTCCATGTGGGTATTCAGGTTACTGTCCTAACCCTGCTCCCTCTTGGGCACTGAAATCATTGGCAGGTAAACAAAATGGCCACATCAGATGCTCAACGTCATAGCTTATAACTTTCGCTAATTGCTTCATAATTTGATGACTTTATGAGGCAAAGAACTCCCATCCATGTCTTCTGAGATCAGCAGGTTTTCCACTACTTCCTAGTGCCACCTGCCCATTATAAATACGAGCTTGCCTTTCTTGGCTTTTCTACCACCAAATTCTTAATATACAGATATGACCTTGATCGACTCCCTCCCTCCCCTGTCTTCTTGTTTCGTATCCCGTTTTCAATTCCTTGGCTTAAAATGTTGCACTCCATATCCTATAAAACATTTTGCAGATATGTTACCACTCATGGTCCTGTAACAGGAGAGGCAAGAAAAGACGAAAGATTAATGTATCACAATGACACCTTACTACATTTATAGACAAGCATTTTCACTGTTTTAAGACACCCAGTGAAAAACTTTTTAACCAAGCCGGTCTTGGAGTAGAAAGGAGGTGATTCTAAATCAAGGATTGGTTTAGATTAATGTTAGAAAGCACTTAGTCAAAATTGTTACTACAGCCAGCCCAAGAGGCAGTATAAATTACTTTCTCCAAAATAGAATGTGGCAAATGATACCGGTTAATGCATCATCTATCACCTTCAATGTTAAAAATAATTTAAAAGTTGGTCTAAATAATAAGTTTGTAAGTTTGGCAAACACGGACACACACACACACACACACACACACACACACACACACACACAGAATAAGAAATCTGAAGGACTATCCAATGAATGTTTCTAGAGTCAATCAGGGTCTCTAGTAATGCAGGGGAACAATACTGTTAACAAGAAGGAGAAATGCCAGTGACACATTCTGTTGACCAACATTTCGTCCCCAGAGGTACAAATAGCACACCAGGTATGGGGACATGGACATGTTACATGGTTGGTGAGGAGTAGAGAAGGAGGAAGAAAAGTGCTACAGCACACAAATACATCAAAGCAATGTCAAACGTGTTAGAAAACACACAGTATGAACCTTGATGTAAATGATAAAACTTTTGTTTTATCTTGGTTCGGATCCACTCTACTCAGAGTAAGTGAGGATAATGCATCCCAGCTATGGCTTCTCCTGCAGCCCTGATTCTCAGCTCTGGCTGCTGTGGCCTCTGAGTGGCCAGGAGTTGCACAGGACAACAGGAGATCTGGCTGGGGTCTCAGGGCTGCAGGATGATGGCAGCAAGCTGAGTTCTCTTCTATGTGATTCCTGTCCTATTCCGATTTGAGGCTGTTAAGGCTCAAAGTTGCATGAAGAATAATGTGCATTAAAATGCTTAAGATTATCTTTTAACAACCCCAGCCAGCTCCTGGGATTCTACCATCTTATTTTTATAAGAAAGCAGGAAATAGCCAGCTGGCTGTGGCCAACACTGAATCACCTGATTTCTAAAGATATTTAAAAACTGAGGACTTCATTATAGAGGAGTTGGCGCTTCTGGAGAATTCAATAATTGACTATTAGTGCAGGAGCCTGAATATCCAGCTTACTTCCCTCCAAATCTCCTTTTTATTCTGAACTTGATTTGGCTGAAAACTGAGTAGACGCCAGGGATGGAGTAAACGTGGGGAACGGAGGACGGGTAAATCCAGTGGTTTAGCTAAGGAAAATTCTCTGTATGATAGAAATCTACTTCAAGATTTCTACAACATCCTTTTAATGTACCTAAGTCACTGATCGCTATTCTGGTCGTTCTGCTGTGCTGCCGGTGTAATCTACACTCTCACAGTGGAGACAGATCTGGACTGGCCCACCTACCTGCTCTGACGTAGCACCCGTTGTGACTGATGCATTCACCTGTGGGCTCGATTCCTGCCATGCTAATTGCAAAGCTTTTGAGCTCAGTGACCCCATATTCTACACTGTTCTTTGGGATGGTCCCTCCAAATGACATCTTCTAACTGTTAGGAGAGTTAAGGATTTATTAAGAGCTTGTTGAAAACTGTGCTTGGACATGGAGAGAAAAATTAGAAGCCATATTTTATGGCCTCTAGGAGCTTACTGTCATACTTAGCTAGCTATAACCTCTGTGACTCTATCTAAAGAGACTAGAAATGCTTGTGGAAAGGCCAACGGTTATGGCCCTAGTGGCTACAGGTTGGGGAGACAGCAAACTGATTTTTTTCCTCCATCTGGAGATATCCCTGGCTCACTGACCTTTAAAGCTCAAAGTTAGTTTTTAAAAAGTATATAAAGTTACTTAAAAATGTATAACAACCACAGTAATTCAGAGAAGCTAGTGGTTGAGATCTTTGTGGGAGTATCTCAGGCCACCCTGGAAACCACTCATTTGTGTGGCAAATCAAGGAGGGGTGGGTGGGTGGCCTGTGCAGAGGAGGATGGGGGACTCTCCACACTCAAGTCACCAAAATGCCAGTGAACTTGTAAATAGTCACTGCCATGGGAAGTGGCCACTAGGGCCCCCTTCAACCTACCAGGGTGGGTTTTAATCACCTTACAATGGTGCTCACATTGCCTGAAGACAGGATGCCAAATTACCACGTACAGAGCACAATGATCAACACTTTTCCGTGGGATCCTCCGATCCCATGAGAGGGCAAGGCAGAACCCACTTTCCCCATTCTTCAGGTGAGGAGATGGAGGGACTTGTCCAAGTCATCACACGGCTGGTGAGTGACCAGCCCAAGACCAGCCCACTGCACCACAGAGACACACGTCAACGGCCCCGATTTCATTTCTCATCGTCCAGCTTTCTCTTCCAGTCTTTCGGCACCAAACCCTTAGCTATCCTTCTCCATGGAAGAAGGCTGTGGACGGTATTTCACTAGGAATCTCTCCAAGGCAAAATCCCAGGCTAGAAAAAGCAATCAGGCTCACCAGATGCGAAAGACAAGACACGTGGGCTCATATTAGCAGAAACAATACAACGCTGGCGCCACCAATGTCTCACTTCAGTAATGCTCTAACAAAAGCTCATGACCTTCAGCACCAGAAGCCAACCCCACGTGTGGCAAAGGAAGTCGAGCAACAGGTTAAGAGGGCCTGGCCTGCCAGAAAAGGCAGTTTGTCAACTGGCATTTGAGAGCATTGATCCGGCCGATCATTAAGACCAGAGCTGAGCCAGCAAATCCCAAGGGATGTGCCCTTCCACCCCACCAGCATCTGCCAGAGACTCAGAGCTCTGTCTCTCCCTGGGCCTCACACGCTCAGCTGCAGTTCTTCCAGCTCCCAAGGCGACACTGTAGGTCAACAGGTCGTCCGGCCCTAAGGTGGCTCTTGGCATAATGATGTCATCTGTCATGTGACACCCATGAGCTGTCATCATTGTCAGAACCGGATGAACTCTAACCAAGACCCTGGGAGGTTCTGGCAAGATCCACACCTGTATTCACCAGCCTGGACTTGCTGTGAGTCTAAGAACAGAAAATTAGGAAAAGTACTTCTTTTCTAAGTACTTTTTTTTTTTTTGGAAACTTTTTTTTTTTAATGCTTTATTTTATACTTTTTTAAAAATTTTATTTATTTATTTATTTATGGCTGTGTCGGGTCTTCGTTTCTGTGCGAGGACTTTCTCTAGTTGAGGCAAGCAGGGGCCACTCTTCATCGCGGTGCGCGGGCCTCTCACTATCGCGGCCTCTCTTGTTGCGGAGCACAGGCTCCAGACGCGCAGGCTCAGTAGTTGTGGCTCACGGGCCCAGTTGCTCCGCGGCATGTGGCATCTTCCCAGACCAGGGCTCGAACCCGTGTCCCCTGCATTGGCAGGCAGACTCTCAACCACTGTGCCACCAGGGAAGCCCTCTAAGTACTTTTTAAAAAGTACTTTTTGTCTAAGAACCCAGTTGCCAAATGTGAACTGGTTGATCTGAAAGAGAGAACAGGGTACTGAAACATGGATGAACCTCGAGGACATTATGCTAAGTGAGATACGCCAGTCACAAAAGGACAAATTTCAAATTCACAGAGACAGAGTAGAAGGGGAGTTCCCAGAGGCTGGAGGGAGGGGGGAGTAGGGAGTTGTTTAATGGGTACAGAGTTGCAGTTTTGTAAGATGAAAAGAGTTATGGGGGTTGGTTACCCAATAATGTGAATGTACTTAACACTACTGAACTGTACACTTACACGGCTAAGATGGTATACTTTATGTTATGTGTATTTTACTACCACAACAAAAAATTTTTACTGTAAAATGATAGAGGGAGAGAGAGAGAGAGAGAAAGAATGAATACAGGAAGGACCCCAGAAGAAGTGAATCAAAGTCTAAAGAGTTTTGGGCAGTGAAAGATCAACCTACATGCTGTGTTTCTGAAGGTCCCCTGCAGTTAGCACCTCTGCCAGAGTGGCCCAAAGTACACTGAACAGCGGAAAGGGATGTGGTGAGACCAGCCTATCCTAACCTGGTCCTTACAGAGGCCAGAGCTTGCCTGCTAGTCTTCAGGCAGCTGAGCGGATCTCTGACATATTCTTAGCACCAGAAACAATGTGAAGGCAGTCCCGCTGGATGTGTGAAATCTACCATCAGACTGTGTTTCTCCAGGAATAAAACAGTCAAAGCAGTTGTAATGAAGGGGGAAATTCCTGAAAAAATACTGGGAATTCTACTGTTAATTCTAACTGTGGATTGATCAACAGAATGTCATAGAAAAACAAATATGACCTACACCACATACTAACACAGACACGTTGGGTGAAGGATGCCAGTCTTCAAGTTTGGAATGCAGGAATCAGAGAGACGTGTGTGAGACGGTCTCAAGTTTCACAAAACACCCTTCATAATTTGAGACGCATCACTAAAGAGTCCAGTTGAAAGTTCAGAATTCTCAGGGACGTTCAGAAGTTCAGAAGTCTCAGGGACTTTTACAACCTTCCATATAAAACCAGAGTATGTTGACATTCAAAGGGATCTCAGTGGCCACCTGGTTCCATCCGAGCTGTGGTGGGGACAGCACAAGATTTGGACTCAAGGAATTTGTCTGTTGAAAACACAAGCTGAAAACAGGTCTCAATTCCACTGCTACAAACAGGGAGCAGTTACAGCATGTAGTGCTGGAGAATTAAATGAGATGATGCATGTACAAAGGACACTCTGTGAACTGCAAAAACCCCAGCGGTTGTCTTGATTACAAGAAAACTGCAGTTCAGAGAAGTTAAATGATGTGCTCGGTGCCAACACTTCCTCCTACATCCTGTGGACTCTCCCAGTTAGGCTCTTGGCTTCATTTCTGTGACGGAAGAGCTAACCGCACCTTCATCTTCCTCTTCCCCTTAAGGATGCTTTGAGATCATCTCATTTGCAAACGTTCCTCCACCCGAAGTAGCAATGAACACTTTCTAAAAATCAATAGGCTGGAAGAAGCAGCTTCACGGATGCCACCTACTCTAAAGAAAGCTAAAAAAAGACAGCTCTGCCCAGAATCCTGCATAGATCCAAACTATTAAGTATGGCTGCCCACAGTGACCTTTCAGGGTCAGGCAATCAAGAGGCAGAAGAGACCAGGTGGAAAGGTACCAGGACTGGCCAGTTTTCAGAGGCTGACAATTATTGGGAAGGCATTACTGAAGTGATCAGCCAATAACCAGCAAGGACCACAAAAGCCACAACGGAGAGTGTGGCAAGATCACTCTGAAGGCAAAACTCGGATCCTGGTAAGAAATGGAATGGCTTTGTCACCTTAGCCAAATGTTAAGACTGGAGAATTGGGAGACTGGGATTGACATATATACACTAATATGTATAAAATGGATAACTAATAAGAACCTGCTGTATAAAAAAATTAAGTTAAATTTAAAAATTTTTTAAAAAGACTGGAGACTCATCCTGTCTCCAACTGGATCAACCTGCAAAGCATTCCTGTGTGCCCATCACAGCCAAGGGTGTGCTAGGCTGGAGCGGATGGGGGGGAACGGCTGTGAGACTCGGACAGGGATGGCTGCTCTGGAGCAAGATCTACTGTGCGATTTTAAACACATCAATAATGTTCCACGAAGTATGCTATGAAGTTTAGGGCTTCCCTCCTCAGACACGTTTGAGATGTGCTGTTGACCTGTGGCAGGGTTTCTCAACCTTGGCACTGCTGACCTTTAGGGCTGGATCATCTTTATGGTGGGGGCCGTCCCGTGGGTGCTAGGGTGTTCGGCAGCCTCCCTGGCCTCTACCCACTAGATCCCGGCACCAACCCTCCCCAGTTGTAACAAATAAAAATGTCTCCAGAAACTACCACGTGTCCTCTGGGAGATAAAATGGCCCCCAGCCAAGAACCATTACCTGATGGTCAGCAACCCGACTAAGCTGCCCTCGCTCTTCTCTCCACTCGCCAAGTCTCAACCCCCCTGCCCCCCACCTCGCCCCCTGGTCCATATCTCATCAGGCAGAAACGTCACCTCCTCTTTTCTAAAACCAAAGCCATTCCTCACAAGCTCACTCACCCTCCGTTATTTCTACCTGTGTCTGCACCTTCTTCTTTGCCAAAGCAGCACCCCTATTGCCCTCTTTTCCTCTGGCATCCTTCCTCCTGCCATTATCCCTTGTCTCCCCTCGCCTCCCCCTTCCAGGACTTCATAGCTGACCCATCATCCAACATCACCTAGTGTCCAGATCCTCCTCTTGGCCCCCATGACCCTGCCATGCACTAACCAAGCCCAGGAGCTGGGCGACAGTGCCAGACCTCTGCTCTTCTGTGTCATGGTGTCCCCGGACTGGCTGCGATCCCCTCACGTCTGGGTCATCAGAGGCCCCCAAGTCACCCCGCCATTCAGGGCTAAGGGCCTTGATGGCTCTACAGTCCCTCTCCCCTGCCCACTCCATGCCCGCCCACATGCACTCACATGAGAGGCTTACTTTATTATTATTTTTTTCTAATGACATAAACTCTCTATCACTTTTGACATTATCTCTTTAAAACCCTTTCCAAGTTTAGCCTCACAACACCCACCTAGCCTGGCTCTCCTCCTCCCACTCTCCTTTCTATGAAATCTGCTAGCTCTTTGTCCAGCCTTAGCCCCATAATGATGGGTATTCCTAGAGTTTTAGCCCTCTCTTCTTTTCTATTCATTCTCCTTTCTTAGGAGAGTTCATGAACTCCTGGGAAATGTGGCTTTTCCAATTCTGTATCTCGAGCTGATCTTGCCTCCAGACTCTGGAATGTATTTCTGGCTGCATCCCCCCGTGCCACATCGATTCAAATGAGGGAGCCAGTTTCCCGCCTCTGTCTCCCCTGCCGGTCCCCACGGGCACTTTCCAAACTGCCCTGGATTTCTCAGTGTCTCTATTGGTTCTCTAGGGCTGTTATAACAAAGTACTACAGATAAGTATCTTAAAACAATAGAAATTTCTTCTCTCACAGTTGTGGAGGTTAGGAGTCCAAAGTCAAGGATGGTTCCTTCTAAGGGCTGTAAGTGAGAATCTGTTCTATGCCACTTCCCTAGTTTCTGGTGGTTGCAGGCAATCCCTGGACTTCCTTGGTTTATATATGCATCACCCCGTCTCTGCCTTCATGTTTATATGGCATTCTCCCTGTGTGTGCTTTCTGTGTGCAAATTTCTCCTTTTTATATTGGCTTAGGGGTCCAGCCTACTGCAGTATGACCTCATCATCACTAACAACTGCAATGACAATATTTCCAAATGAGATCATATTCTGGAGTGCTGGGTGTTAGGACCTAATATCAATATATGAAGTTTTGGAGGGGACAACTCAGCCCACCACAGTGTCTGTGATTGTCTCCCTTTACACACAGTGCACTCACTCCTTGAAACACTGCGACATCTGAGTCTGTCTTCTCCTAAATCCCTACCACCTATGGCAATGCTTGGAACTTGGCTGTACCTGTCAATGTTTGTTGAAAGAATAAAAGTCACCAATTAATTTAACTCAGCATTCCTCACAAAAAGAAAAAAAAAATGACTCAGCTTTTGGTGATTGCCCGTAAAATGCTCAAGTTAAAAATTCTGGTGCTCATGGAACATTCTACAGGATAGATCATATCTTGGGACACAAATCAAGCCTTGGTAAATTTAAGAAAATTGTAATCTTATCAAGTATCTTTTCCAACCATAACGCTGTAAGACTAGATATCAATTACAGGTAAAAATCTGTATAAAATACAAACACATGGAAGCTAAACAATACACTACTTAATAACCAAGAGATCACCGAGGAAATAAAAAAATACCTAGAAACAAATAACAGTGAAAACACGATGACCCAAAACCTATGGGATGCAGCAAAAGCAGTTCTAAGAGGGAAGTTTATAGCAATAGAATCCTACCTCAAGAAACAAGAAACATCTCAAATAAACAATCTAACCTTACACCTAAAGTAATTAGAGAAAGAAGAACCAAAAAAACCCAAAGTTAGTAGAAAGAAAGAAATCATAAAGATCAGAGCAGAAATAAATGAAAAAGAAATGAAGGAAACAATAGCAAAGATCAATAAAACTAAAAGCTGGTTCTTTGAGAAGATAAACAAAATTGATCAACCATTAGCCAGACTCATCAAGAAAAAAAGGGAGAAGACTCAAATCAATAGAATTAGAAATGAAAAAGGAGAAGTAACAACTGACACTGCAGAAATACAAAGGATCATGAGAGATTACTACAAGCAACTATATGCCAATAAAATGGACAACCTGGAAGAAATGGGCAACTTCTTAGAAAAGCACAACCTTTCGAGACTGAACCAGGAAGAAATAGAAAATATAAACAGACCAATCACAAGCACTGAAATTGAGACTGTGATTAAAAATCTTCCAACAAACAAAAAGCCCAGGACCAGATGGCTTCACAGGCGAATTCTATCAAACATTTAGAGAAGAGCTAACACCTATCCTTCTCAAACTCTTCCAAAATACAGCAGAGGGAGGAACACTCCGAAACTCATTCTACAAGACCACCATCACCCTGATACCAAAACCACACAAAGATGTCACAAAGAAAGAAAACTACAGGCCAATATCACTGATGAACATAGATGCAAAAATCCTCAACAAAATACTAGCAAACAGAATCCAACAGCACATTAAAAGGATCATACACCATGATCAAGTGGGGTTTATCCCAGGAATGCAAGAATTCTTCAATATATGCAAATCAATCAATGTGATACACCATATTAACAAACAGAAGAATAAAAACCATATGATCATCCCAATAGATGCAGAAAAAGCTTTTGACAAAATTCAACACCCGTTCATAATAAAAACCCTCCAGAAAGTAGGCACAGAGGGAACTTACCTCAACATAATAAAGGCCATATATGACAAACCCACAGCCGACATCGTTCTCAGTGGTGAAAAACTGAAACCACTTCCTCTAAGATCAGGAACAAGACAAGGTTGCCCACTCTCACCACTATTCTTCAACATAGTTTTGGAAGTTTTAGCCACAGCAATCAGAGAAGAAAAAGAAATAAAAGAAATCCAAATCGGAAAAGAAGAAATAAAGCTGTCACTGTTTGTAGATGACATGATTCTATACATAGAGAATCCTATAGACTCTACCAGAAAACTACCAGAGCTAATCAATAAATTTGGTAAACTAGCAGGATACAAAATTAATGCACAGAAATCTCTGGCATTCCTATACACTAATGATGAAAAATCTGAAAGAGAAATTCAGGAAACACTCCCATTTACCACTGCAACAAAAAGAATAAGATACCTAGGAATAAACCTACCTAGGAGACAAAAGACCTGTATGCAGAAAAGTATAAGACAGTGATGAAAGAAATTAAAGATGATACAAACAGATGGAGAGATATACCATGTTCTTGGATTGGAAAAATCAACATTGTGAAAATGACTATACTACCCAAAGCAATCTACAGATTCAATGCAATCCCTATCAAACTACCAATGACATTTTTCACAGAAATAGAACAAAAAAATGTCACAACTTGTATGGAAACACAAAAGACCCCAAATCGCCAAAGCAATCTTGAGAAAGAAAAACAGAGCTGGAGGAATTAGACTCCCTGACTTCAGACTATACTACAAAGCTACAGTAATCAAGACAGTATGGTACTGGCACAAAAACAGAAATATAGCTCAATGGAACAGGATAGAAAGCCCAGAGATAAACCCACGCACATATGGTCACCTTATTTGTGATAAAGGAGGCAAGAATATACAATGGAGAAAAGACAGCCTCTTCAATAAGTGGTGCTGGGAAAACTGGACAGCTACATGTAAAGGAATGAAATTAGAACACTCCCTAACACCATACACAAAAATAAACTCAAAATGGATTAAAGGCCTAAATGTAAGGTCAGACATTATGAAACTCTTAGAGGAAAACATAGGCAGAACACTCTATGACATAAATCACAGCAAGATCCTTTTTGACCCACCTCCTAGAGAAATGGAAATAAAAACAAAAATAAACAAATGGGACCTCATGAAACTTAAAAGCTTTTGCACAGCAAAGGAAACCATAAACAAGACAAAAAGACAACCCTCAGAATGGGAGAAAATATTTGCAAATGAAGCAACTGACTAAGGATTAACCTCCAAAATTTACAAGCAGCTCATGAAACTCAATACCAAAAAAACAAACAACCCAATCCAAAAATGGGCAGAAGACCTAAATCGACCTTTCTCCAGAGAAGACATACAGATTGCCAACAAACACATGAAAGAATGCTCAACATCACTAAATCATTAGAGAAATACAAATCAAAACTACAATGATGTATCACCTCACACCAGTCAGAATGGTCATCATCAAAAAATCTACAAACAATAAATGCTGGAGAGGGTGTGGAGAAAAGGGAACCCTCTTGCACTGTTGGTGGGAATGTAAGTTGATACAGCCACTATGGAGAACAGTATGGAGGTTCCTTAAAAAACTAAAAATAGAACTACAATACGACCCAGCAATCCCACTACTGGGCATATACCCTGAGAAAACCGTAATTCAAAAAGAGTCATGTACCACAATGTTCATTGCAGCTCTATTTACAATAGCCAGGACATGGAAGCAACCTACGTGTCCATCGACAGATGAATGGATAAAGAAGATGTGGCACATATATTCAATGGAATATTACTCAGTCATAAAAAGAAATGAAATTGAGTTATTTGTAGTGAGGTGGATGGACCTAGAGTCTGTCATACAGAGTGAAGTAAGTCAGAAGGAGAAAAACAAATACTGTATGCTAACAGATATATATGGAATCTTAAAAAACAAAAAAAAGGTTCTGAAGAACCTAGGGGCAGGACAGGAATAAAACGCAGACATAGACAATGGACTTGAGGACACGGGGAGGGGGAAGGGTAAGCTGGGACGAAGTGAAAGAGTGGCATGGACATATATACACTACCAAATGTAAAATAGATAGCTAGTGGGAAGCAGCCGCATAGCACAGGGAGATCAGCTCAGTGCTTTGTGACCACGTAGAGGGGTGGGATAGGGAGGTTGGGAGGGAGATGCAAGAGGGAGGAGATATGGGGATCTATGTAGAGATATAGCTGATTCACTTTGTTATAAAGCAAAATTAACACACCATTGCAAAGCAATTATACTCCAATAAAGATGTTAAAAAAAAAAAATCTGGGATCTCAAACAGGGTTCTCTCCTGAACCCCCATCTGCTGTCATCCATTCCTGCCAACCCCTTCTTTCAAAAATCTCTGACAATTTCCCTTCCTTTGTGTTTCTACTCTACTGTGTCAACTCATATGCAGATGTTCCCACTAGCATCCTAATAGGTCTGCCATCTCCAGTCTTTCCCCCAACCCCAGTTCTCCCTGCCTAATATCTTTGCTGTCCTCTCAGAGCACAGCATTTTCCTCAGCTCTCCCCTTGGTTTGCAAACTGTTCCCCAGGGAACCCCCAGGGGGTGCCTATAGTGCTGTCAGTGGTGGGTGTGGGGGACAGGTGTCTAGGTGAGGCCCTGCACCAATGTCAACAAAGCATCTCATACTATGTATAAAATAGATAACTAATGAGAACCTACTGTATAGCACAGGGAACTCTACTCAATGATCTGTGGTGACCTAAATGGGAAGGAAAGCCAAAAAACAGGGGATATATGTATACATATAGCTGATTCACTTTGCTGTACAGTAGAAACTAACACAACATTGTAAAGCAACTGTACTCCAATAAAAATTAATTTAAAAAAAAAAGCATCTCATTTTTCAGGTGTCTGACGTGTTGAGTTTCCACATAATTTTTCATTTGAAGAGCTTGATGGTTATAAAAGTGGGTGAAAACCAGTAGCTTATAGGGCAGAGTTAAGTCCAATAGGTTCTCTGCCCCTAAGAGGCCTTTCTATTCCTTCTCAACATGTTTCCCCTGCTCCCCAACATACCACCTGAGGCAGGTCTCCAGAACACACTCGTACCCTATATATTTCTATGACCCATTCAAGCCAATTTGAAACAGGAGGGAAGGGGGCAGGGAACAACCTTTAAAAGAATGACACAGCCATTGAAGACACAACATCAACTGGTTAGAACCAACTAGGTCCAAGATGATGGAAGATTCGACTTCCAGTGGACCTTGAGCCTCATTATATGCTCATTGTAATACATCAGCATATGCTAAATGACACACCCACCAGTGCCATGACAGTTCTGAGGCTACGCATAAAAGGTCAAAAAGTGGGCGGTGGCACAATTCCTGGAAATCTCCTCCCCTTCTCCACAATATCAATAGTTGGAACAATCCTCCCACTCATTAGCCTATGAAATTACCCTGCCCGTAAAAACTAACCACCCCATATTTCGGGGCCTCTCACCTTCTGAGATGGCTCACACTCTGTCTGTGGAGTGTGCTTGTCCCATGGCCGCTCTCACTTTCCAAGACGACCCCATGCCCTGGAGCCGCTCTCACCTTTTGAGACAGACCCCATTCTGTCTATGGAATGTGTTTCTCTCTAAATAAATCCACTTCTTACCTATCACTTTGTTTCTCACTGAATTCCTTCTGTGAGGGGACATAAAAGAACCTGAGCTTCATTAAGTCCTGAGACCAGGTGTGTGATCTCAATTAAAAGACACTGGGTTCAAGTCCCAATCTGGGTTGTGTGGTTTCAAATTCTGTTCCCCTCTGCTGAAATGCCCTGCTCCCATGTTCTCTTTGCCTATTCAACTCCCATCCATCCTTTATGGTTCAACTCAAATCCCGGATCTTTTTCTGGTCACTCCCACACTGGAACCTCTCCCCACTCTGAATTTGGTAATTCCTGTATAGTACAGTCTATCTGGTAATTCCTGTATAGTGCAGTTAATTTGGCAGCTGATCGTACTATGTGATATTTCCTGATCTGATGTCTTACACCTTTAATTCACTTTCCATAGGTGTGTGTCTTACCTTTCCAAAGGGCAGAAACCCCATGTAGGCAGAGATTAAAGGTGACTCCCCTCCTAGAATTTAGCCAAGTTCACTGTACACAAAAATTGTTGCTATTATTCTACTAAGTGATGGTGTAAAATTGCAGAAATGCTACCTGCATATCATAAATAGAATTATTTCACACAGTAGGATTTCTAAAAAATTCTCTTAGTAGACATAATTCTCTTACAAAGGAACTAGCCTATATAGTAAGTAACATTCCTTCTTCCACTATCATCATCTCAGATAAAAACTTAAAAATCTTTAAAATTGGAAACAAAATTATAAATCTCATCTTTGATGGTAAGTAATATGTGAGGTAATTTGGATTACTCTTTTGATTTTTTGATTACTTAGGAATATATAAATAACTAGATAAGTACATGTATATTTTTGATAATATGGAATGCATGTTTGAGTATACTGAAGAAATTCTGCCTGAAGCCAGGGCTACAATTTTAGATGCATACAGCTCATGATACATCTTATGAACAGATGCAAAGGTGTTTATCATTATCTTTGTGCTACACAGTTTCTAATTTTACATATGAAAACCAAGGCATCATTCAGCATAAAGTACATTATTTGCATGATATATTTGCATTTGTAAAACACCCACATTTACGTTTACTGCTTAATGGGCCTGGTTAAAATGGGCCACTCTATATAAATGGAGTACACTGGTTCCCAACTCAATGGTGCTGATAAGAAAACGACTCCTTTTAGATGCAAATGAACCTACTAATCACAATTAAAATGGTGGAGTTGAGGAAAGCTGAGCAGCTGTTCCAAGAGCTACAAGTCTAGGGCCAGTTTGGTTCCAGCTTAATCTCAGGAGCAGCCTGGGACTCCCCAGAGGACATCTGCCCAGGGGCCAATGGGGTAAACTTAGCTTTTTCAAAGGTGGTTGGGAGAGGTTAGAGGTAGCTCCCGAATCTGGGCTGACTGTGCAACTGTGGTCATCCGCCCAGTTCAAAGGACATAAGTGGTGCAGAAGGGAGGAGGATTGCATTTGGAAGACTCACAGAGGAAAGGCAAGACACAAAAAGTTAAGTAACTGAGGCATCCCTCTGAAACGGTGTAGTCGCTATGGAAAACAGTGTGGTGATTCCTCAAACAATTACACATAGAATTACCACAGGATCCAGTCCACTTCTGGGACTATACTCAAAAGAACCGAAAGCAGGAACTCAAAGAGTTGCTTGTACCCCCATGTTCACAGCAGCATTATTCACAATAGGTAAAGAGCAGAAGCGACCAGAGTGTCCATCGATGCATGAATGGATAAAGAGTATCTGGTAAATACATACAATGGAATATTATTCAGTCTTAAAAGAAGAAAGGATGTGAGGGCGATCTGGCTGCGACATCTGTCACCCCATTGATCGCCAGGGTTGATTCGGCTGATCTGGCTGGCTAGGCGGGTGTCCCCTTCCTCCCTCACCGCTCCATGTGCGTCCCTCCCGAAGCTGCGCGCTCGGTCGAAGAGGACGACCTTCCCCGATAGAGGAGGACCGTTCTTCGGTCAAGGGTATACGAGTAGCTGCGCTCCCCTGCTAGAACCTCCAAACAAGCTCTCAAGGTCCATTTGTAGGAGAACGTAGGGTAGTCAAGCTTCCAAGACTCCAGACACATCCAAATGAGGCGCTGCACGTGGCAGTCTGCCTTTAAAAAAAAAAAAAAAAAAAAAAAAGAAGAAAGAAATTCCAACACATACTATAACACAGATGAACCTTGAGGACATTAAGTGAAATAAGCCAGTCACAAAAAGACAAATACTGTATGATTCTGCTTATATAAGGTACCTAGAGTAGTCAAATTCATGAAAGGCAGAAAGTAGAATGGTGGTTGCCAGGGTCTGCGGGGAGGAGGGAATGGGGCGTTGTTGTTTCATGGTTACAGAGTTTCAGTTTTGCAAGATGAAGTTAGTTCTGGAGATGGATGGTGGGGATGATTGCACCACAATGTGGATGCACTTAATGCCACTGAACTGTACACTTAAAAATAGTTAAGATGATAAATTAATATTATGTGGATTTTACTATAACTAATGAGAACCTACTACATATAGCACAGGGAACTCTACTCAGTGCTCTGTGGTGACCTAAATGGGAAGGAAATCCAAAGAAGAGGGTATATATGTATACGTATAACTTTGTATACGTATAATCGTATACGTATAACGATTCACTTTGCTGTACAGTAGAAACTAACACAACATTGTAAAGCAACTGTACTCCAATAAAAATTTTAAAAACTAAAAATAAAAAAAAAAATAGGGGGCTTCCCTGGTGGCGCAGTGGTTGAGAATCTGCCTGCCAATGCAGGGGACACAGGTTCGAGCCCTGGTCTGGGAAGATCCCACATGCTGCGGAGCGACTAGGCCCGTGAGCCACAATTGCTGAGCCTGCGCGTCTGGAGCCCGTGCTCTGCAACAAGAGAGGCCACGATAATGAGAGGCCCGCGCACCGCGATGAAGAGTGGCCCCCACTTGCCGCAACTAGAGAAAGCCCTCGCACAGAAACGAAGACCCAACACAGCCAAAAATAAATAAATAAATAAATAAATAAAATTTAAAAGCCCTCTAATAAGTACTTAATGAAAATAAATTGAAAAAACAAATAGTAGCTAACTAGCTAGCTAGATAAGTAAATAAATATGCAGCCATTCCCTAATGGCCAGCCAGACACTCATGTAGGGCAGGTGGAGCTTCAGCTCCTCTGGGCCAAGGCTCTGGCAATAGGAGCTGGGTTGCCCACCTTCCTTCCTCTGACTCATCCATTCATTGAATAACATGTCTTTACACCTGCTATGGGGACACAGCAACGAAGAAACTCTCCTGTCCTCCAAGAGGCAGGGCCATGGCTGGCTAAATAGATAAAATAAAGAATCCGTGGTTGTTCAGAGAATGACACACAGCTCTGGACGCTACTGCCCTTGGGTCCCTCTATTACTAAGCTATGAATCTGGACACTAGCACCTTCTGGACAACAACCCTCTTGCTGGGCAGAAACCATGGACAATTCCTCTCTTCCATGAGGCCTACCCTGATTTGATCTGTATCTGTCCCTTGTGTGAAGCCTGGCAGCCCGGCCATCAACACACAGACTTCAACACCAACTGTCCTGCCAGCTCTCCAGCTGCCCCCCCCCCCCCGGGGAAACTACAGACCCTCCAAAAGTGTCATCCATCTTGCTGGGTGCTCAGCACAGGGCGTGGTACCTAGTACCTGCTCAATAAACACTGACTATTATCCCAGCCCAGAGAGCAGCCCCTCAATATACCCTTAGGTACGTTCCTGGGGGGTTGAAACCTGGAGGCTTTGTCATGGAATTTCTCTATCTCAGGGTCACTGCCCATGAACACGGACACCAAGACCCTTCAAGGAGCAGCGTGTGTGAGGATGGCAGGTCTGGGATGCAGTGACCTAGGGTGGCACAGGGACAGTGTGGCCCTCTGGCCATGCTGGGCTGCAGGGGCGTCGAGACTGAGGACCCCAGCCCTTCTCTCTTCCCGTGGCAGCGGTTTCGTGGCATCTCGAACAATTGTGCAAAGAGGCTCCAGCCTAACAGGTGGAACCAGCTGGGGACCTGAAACCGTATCACGTAGTTGGAGACAAGTGACCTTCCCCCAAATCCACTCCTTTAAGAGCATCACCTCTTGAGCGAAAATATCATTTTGTTTTGAACTCAATATCATTTTGCCTTGAAATCCTTGGGCCATCGCCCGTCACCAAGAAGCAGGAAGGGTCGGCCACACTCCTATCTTCCGTCCCAGGACTGAAGGGTTGTTTTGAGGCTGTCACAAACATGCACTGCACAATACAGATAATGTTAATAACGTTACCCATCACTATTCCATTGCACTAATACAGCTTTCAGGGAAAAACCTCAGCAACAGAGACAAAAGTCACTATGACCTATTTATCTTTCAGGCTTGTGGAGATCAAGAGATATAAATGTTTAGTCGAAGTTTTGGACACCGTTTGATTCCCAGTACTCCCTACAATGCTGAAAACTGGTCACAGACAAGAAAATGACCTATTTGTGGCAAAACCGTGGTTTACCTTGACAATTCATTTCCTCTCTTTGAGAGCCAGTCCCACCCCCGGGCTCTACCAAGAAGATGAGAGACATAAATGCTGATTTTGGAAAGCTGATGCTATAGAGCTGGACATCTCCATCTACACGTTCTATCAAGGGTACCAAATCCAGGCGTTCAAATGTTGAGTTGTACATAACAGAAGTTGTTTTCTTTCTTTCTTTTTTTTTTTTTTTTTAATATTTCTCCTATGGTTTATTGGATCTAGTTATGGTTGGCTTTGAAGTGACAAAAAGCAATTTTCCATTTCCAAAAGGTAATCTCTTACATCTGCCAAGGCAACAAATATTGTGATTGGCATCAGCATCTAAACTATGCCTTTGTCCTAATACTTCCACCTGAGCATAAAGAAGAGCTGGCTCTACCTTCAAAGATGCCCCCTCCACTCCTTCCTCTCCCCGCGATCCCTCGCCACCCCCCTCACCACCTGTACCAAGCCGGGACTTGCCCGTGACTCTCTTATTCTCAAATCGTCCCATGTGTACCCTGAGCCCCACTCAGGAAAACCAGAGAAGAAATGACTGGAAAACCCAAGTGGACTGGTCCTCTTCCCACACCATGTGGGCTAGAGCTTATATAACTGACTCTTCACCTAAAACTTCACACCCATTTGATTCTTCTAGAAAACCTACAGAAACATCCATTCCTCTCCTTAAAAGACAATGAAGCAGTCAGGGAGTTTGGGATTGACATGGACACACTGCTGCTATATTTAAAATGGATAACCAACAAGGACCTAGTGTACAGCACAGGGAACTCTGCTCAATATTATGTAACAACCTAAATGGGAAAAGAATTTGAAAAACAATAGATACATGTATATGGATAACTGAATCACTTTGCCGTACACCTGAAACTAACACAACACTGTTAATCAACTATACTCCAATATAAAATAAAAAGTTAAAAAAAAAAAAGACAATAAAGCAAATAATGTTGCTAAACTTCCTTAACAGTATTAAAGTCAAGGAGAATATAGTTTCAGAACAGTAATGTTACTTCTTGGCCACAGTTACAGAGATGGGGTTGTGAGGACTGCACTTTACACAATTCCAGGGTACATGGTGACAGGTGGGAACATTTCTTCCTGGGTAAAAACAGTCAGTGTAGCTGTGTGAGAGGTTTTTTGTTTTGCTTTGTTTTGTTCTGGACTTCCCTCTTCTTTGACTTACCACAACATAAGTGAAGCCTGAAGCACATTCAGGAAACCCTTAGCTTCCCGAAAACTCTGGGAGAACTCGACTCCCACGTGTAGACCGTGCTTCCTGGTGCCTGGTCATCATGCTCGCCCGGGAGTGTCCACTGATCACACACAGCACACACTTCACGTCCAAGGCTCACAGCATCCTCATGGGTGCCACCTGGCCTGAGAGCTCCTGAAGGACACGAGTCACGCCCCTGATTCGCTCGCAGAGCCCAGCACTAAATCTCGCTGGAAGAGGTCTTCCCACGGTGTTACCTCTGCACCTTCCACTGCCCTCCTTTCAAGGCAAAGCCCCAAGGAGTCACGTGCCACCCAGTTTCAGGACCACTGTCCCAGGCTTAGCCTTTCCTGGGACAATGCTTTATGTTTAGGGCATCCTTATCACACGTATGTTAAATAAATTGCCACCACTTCATCTCCGCAGATGTACGGACCTTCATTAGCAGTGACTCCACTGAATTTTTGTGAAAGTCAGTCAATCGTGTGTTCAAAACCACTCCCTGGGCTCCCTGTGGGTTGTGTCACTCCCAATTTTCCTAGCTCTAAGCGACTGGCTCAACCTGCTCCGGCTTCGTCTCCTACCATCCCTTGTCTTGTTTTTGCTTGTTTGTGTTTATTTGTTTATATTTTTTTGGTTTTCGCTCTGGCAACACCAAGTTGCTCATGGGCTCCCAAACACACCGGAATGCCTCTCACCTCTGTCTTTGCTCATTCAGCTGCCACGCTTGTAACACCACTCCCTCTATTGTCCTCTTTGCAAACTCTGGCGCGTTCTCGAAAATTCTGCTCTTCCGATATCTCCTTCTTGCCTTCATCCATGTCTGGAGCACATCCGGCTCTCCCATGCTGTTCTCTCCAGGTATCACCCTGTATTGTAATCTATTTGTTTATGCGGCTAGACCATGAACTCTGGGAGGATGACGACAACTCTTCTTTGAGTCTAAATTTCTCAGTAGCTGGCGCGGAGCAGGTGTTCAATAAATGTCTGCTGAAAAAAACTAGCCTGATGAAGTCTACAGAGCTGGTATCAGGATCCTCATTTTGCAGCTAAGGACACAATTCAGAAAGGTGAGATCACGAGGGTCCTGCAGCTAGTAAGTGACTCATGTTCTTTCCACTCTACCATGATGTTGATATAACCCAACTCTCATTTCCTGTCATCTCTTGAGTTTTGTGACCTACAGGAAATAAAAGTTTACTGGATGCTTCTGAGCATCTATACATCGCCTTCTTTTCAGAATGGACACCTAGGAGGACAGTCCTATAATTCACCATTATCAGTGCATCTAGTTTAACTCAGAGCCCAGGCAGCCAAGCGCTAAATTAACATTACTCTTCTCTGCAGAGGTGATGGGGCTCTGAACAGGCACAAGACGCCTGCATAACTTTGAAGAAGAGATTTACACACCTCTTTGTCTCCCATAGAAATGGACTCAAGAGCTGCAGCAGTGCATAAATGATCCTTTCTTTCCACTGTTTATAGTTGAAAGCAGCCGTTTTCAGCCTCTTGCCGGTGATCACTCCACTAAAAATAGCTTTGATGCTGTCACATGCAAACTTGAGCAGAACCTGAAAGCATTCCCCTTTTAGTTCTGAGCAGGTTCAACTTTAAAAGAGAGGCAGCTGTTAACATACTCCAGCGTGTTTACATGATGCTGAAGTAGTTTGGCTCGTAGTGAAAAAAAGAAGAAAAAAAAAAACACTAAAAAGGGACAGAAATGGGTTTGCAGCCTCTGGTGACAACACTTCTTTCTGCTGAACTGGAGCCCCGGGAGAACACTGGGGTTGGCAGGGAAAATCCAAAATGCCCAGCTTCAAGGGGAAACTGACTGAAGCACAACTGTGGAGAAAACAGGAGAGAGACTGCTTCCTACGATGTGAGATTCCCGACTCTGCTTGAGGTAGGGGTGCGGAGGTGGCCAAGAAAATGGTACTTTTAGAGAAGAGAACTTATAAAGGAGGGGTACTTTTCTATCTTGTAGAGAACATCAAAGAGCTGTTTTTAAAAATCAAGGAAACAAAGAATGAAACATATTCAACATCTTGGCCATTCCTTGGATGCCTCATGTTGGTTCACTGGGCAACTGGACCTCTCTGGATGTTTTCAGAAAGCCAGACCCAAACTGAAGGCAAAGCAGAGCATGGGCTTGGGAACGAGAGAAAACCTGAACTTTCATCCCAGTTCCTCCCCTTCTGGCCCAAAGGACCTGCTGTGTTTTCCCTATCTTCCACCCAGGGTACGAGGATTAAGTGAGAAAATGTACGCCGAAGTGCCTGGTGGGGTGGGCGACCCCTAACAGACAATCAACAGTGTCCTTTAGAAACATGTGACCAGAAGAAAGAGTGTCTGGGGTCAAGTCTGGAATACAAGCAGTTTCATTTAAAAAAAAAAGCATCCACCAAATAAATTGTGGTTTTTTTCTTCCTTCTTAATTCTAATGTCCAAAGGATGACTCACACCATATTTGCTTATGAAGTGAGAATTCATTTTCCAAGGGTTTTGTCCTAGAAAATTTGCACGGAGCCTGGCTGAGCTGCAGGGGGACAAGGGCTCTGGCTGCCACAGGACTTATCACAGGTGCTGGGTGCTCGCTGCGGGCCACTAGGAGATGGAGACCAAGGTCAAGGATGGCGAAGTGGTGGCACCTGCCCGTGAGCCAGGGTCCTCACTTGGGACGCTTATGCTGGAGCTCCACATACATTTCACAACCCATAATTTAACAAAAACCTCAGATCATTTTATGGAGACCTGGAGAAAACAACGCCTCTATTACATCACCGTCCCAGTCTATGAGCTTCGGTGCTGTGAGTAGTCGTCTGACTCAAGCACAAGAATGAACAGGCTCCCTAAACACACTACAAATTTTAGCTGCACCTCAAGGTTATATTAGTGGAGGAATTTATCACCTAAGTTGCATGTATTTGAACAACAGAACAGACTTTATATACTGCTGTATCTTTAACACTCATTTTTGGGTTAACAAGACAAAAGAATTTACAGTTACTGCCAAGGGCTTGCTGGCAGCTAATACCCACCCCACCCCCATTAGCCGTTGCCTAGCAACAGTCAAGCATGCTTCCTCCCAAATCAGGAGGAACCACTGCTAAATCTAGACTAATTACAAAATGCGACAAATATTTAAAAGCTTTATATTTATTAAGGATTTGGGGAGGGCATCCTAATAAGAATGATTTCTATTAAACAAATTTAACTAAATACAACACAAATCTGTCTTTGTTTCGTTGTCCCACGTTATGCAGATCATTTTAGGAAAACTGGATGTTTTTGCATCTTTCCTAATTTCTCCAAAGATTGTACTAAACAAAACCATGTGCTTTTTATTTATTTATTTTTTATACAGCAGGTTCTTATTAGTTATCTATTTTACACATCAGTGTATACATGTCAATCCCAATCTCCCAATTCATCACATCACCACCACCCACCCCCTTTCCCCCCTTGGTGTCCATACGTTTGTTCTCTACATCTGTGTCTCACCACGTGCTTATACTTTGTAGAAGCACGTCTTTTGCTTACTACTCTAAGAATAAGGATGAAATGAAGCGCCAGAGACACCTAAGCCTTTTAAAATATACATATCTGCAAAGAAATTAGGAGGCTACCATCACAATTCTCACAACTCTTACAGAGATATCTGGATGGAAAGCTCAGCAGCTTTCTACCTTCATTTCCTACCTTTGTCTGCATTCTCGATTCCCTCTATTTCAAGAGCCACTCAGAGTTCTCTGCGTGGAGAATGAGCCCAGAGTTTTTTCAGAGTCCACAATGCTGGCCTCCCTGCTGTAAAGGCTATTTTGCTGGCAAAGTTCTGAGCAATCAAAGTTCTAAAGTCAAGAGACCTGGCTTCATCCCCTAAAGTGGAGGCAGGAGGATCAGGAGAGCCCAAAACACACACACATATGCATGCATGCACACACACGCATGCACGCACACGCATGAGCACCAAAGAGTTTGGCCCCCTTTCACATGCAAATGTAAAAGGATTTCATATGTAGGAATATTCTCCCCAAAAGACAAGACACCAACCTCAAAGGCAGTATAGGAACTGAACAGGGGTCTGCAAACTATGGGCCAAACCATACTGCCCCAGAAGTAAGAATGGCGTTTACATTTTTAAGTGGTTGAAATAAAAAATGAAATATGAAATCCAAATTGCAGGTCCTTCACTTATGTGTATGTCTGTTTCGTGTTAATATTTAGTATTTGGCCCTTTACAATGAAAGCCTGCAGATCTCTGAAGTGGAATAAAGACCAGGGACATTTTAGTTCTTGAAAAAGAAATTGATTTTGGATTAACTTTAAACGTGACCAAAACAAAGCAAATGAGCCATTTCCCACCAAATGGCCTTGAGTCCGGGCTGCTTCGTGAAGGCACTACCAAAATTTCCAGAAAACAGTTCCTGTGGAATGCTAATTTAATTAGTATTAAATTTAATCATCGTTACTTGGAATCTTTTTGATTTCAGCTAACCAACCCTCCCTCCCCTACCACACACACAAATTCTCTTCAAAATGTTTCTCTTAGATTGTTTCTCCTATATCTTGTTATTAGTGGAACAATCTGAGTAACTCATCAGATGGTCTATGTAAATCTACACCATTTTCTAAACGGAAATAATTTTATTATTAAAAACAAACATGAGGACTGTTTTTAGGTCTGAGGAGAATATGGAATTAATTATATTTTGTGTGTAAATAAGCCTGCCCACCAGATAATGCTGCATGGTCCATGAACTTTGTTAGAAAGTGCTGATCCACATTAAAACATGGATATGCTGCTTCACTCAAGTCTGAAACAGCCCAAGGACTCTTCGCTTTTGCTACCCTCTCCCTTGGGTTCTCCATTTACCAAGCCACAGTATTTCCTTGAAGCTCACTGGCAGCCTGCACTTCTGTTTATACTTTAGAGACACATGTTTTGCATCATATTACAGCCCACGGTTTTTGTACAACCGTGGTTTTCACCATCTAACCATCCTTCCAAATTCCACTATCAACCAAAGCTTAGAAAAAGTGCCAATCTTCCAAGCCTTCCAGAATCACTTACAATAAACCCTAAAGCAATCTTCCATTAATCAAAACGCAAGTATGTGCCAGATAGAAGCAACTTTTGGACACTCCGCACCTGACATAAGAAAGAGGAAAGATCTTCAAGTTTGGTCACTATTTAAGACAACGACAATTTTGGAAGAAGAGCACAAGAATAATTATCAAAATGAAAATTGTATTTATGCCCCTGATCCAGAATTAGCTCTTCTAAAATGAACTTGAATCTTCTGGAATTACCTCAGGTTGTGCTACACTGTTCTCTGCAGATGGACACAGTTGTAGGGCCACGAAGGCCCACAGTTTTCTCTGAAAATAATCCTAGTATTTTCAGGCTGGAGTGGGTAATATGTGTGACTGGGGACACCTGGTGAACCTGGTGGTCGGCTGGCGCTTCTGGCCCACACTCGCCTCAGGAAAATGCCCTCCTCAGCACACAGAGCCAGGGTGGTCATGCTTTACATCAATGGCCGTGGCTGACTGGGCCGGGGTAGAACCTGACCCAGGTTCTGGGTCTAAGGGACATCAGTTTTAGGTGACCCTTAATCTACTTGGCCTAGCTCAAAACGAGGAGCTGAGCCATTCAGAGTCCTCAGGCCTGGAATTATAAGAGTAGAGGCAGAAGTACACACACATATATATTAAGCTTGTTAATGTGATGGATGAAACCGATTTTTGAATGTTGAACCACTGTTGCATACCTAGAATAAATCCCACTTGGCCATGGTTTATAGTTCTTTTTATACATAGTTGGATTTTATTTGCTAATATTTTGTTAAGGATTTTTGCACCTATGTTCATGAGTGATACTTGTCTGTAATTTCCTTTTCTTGTAATATCTTCATCCATTTTTGGTATTAAGGTAATGCTGGCCTCAGAACGAGTTATGAAGTACTTCCTCTGCTTCTATCTTCTGAAAAAGACTGGCAAGAATTAGTATAATTTCTTTCTTAAATGTTTGATAGAATTCATCAGTGAGCCCATCTGGGCCTGGGGTTTTCTGTTTGAGAAGGTTATTAGTTATTGATTCAACTTCTTTAATAGACCGAGGCCTATTCAGATTGTCTATTTCAGATTGTCTATTTCTTCCTGTGTGAGCTTTGGCAGATTGTATCTTTCAGGGAATTGGTCCATTTAATCTGGGTTATAAAATTTGTGGGCAAAAAGTTATTCATAATACTCCTTTATGATCCTTTTTAATTTCCATGGGATCTGTAGTGATGTTCTTTCTTTCATTTCTAATATTATTAATTTGCACCCTCTCTTTGTTCTTCTTAGTTAGCCTGGCTAGAGGCTTCTCAATTTTACTGATCTATTCAAAGAACCAGCTTTTGGTTTTAGCAATTTTTCTCTACTGATTTTCTGTTTTCAACTTCATTGATTTCTGCCCTCATCTTTTTTCTTCTGCTTACTTTGGATTTAATCTTCTCTTCTTTTTCTAGTTTCCTAAGGTGGAAACTGAGATTACTGATTTTAGATCTTTCTTCTTTTCTAGTATATCCTTTTGATGTTGTAAATTTCCACCTAAGCACTGCTTTCACTGCATCCCACAAATTTTGATAAGTTGTGCTTTCATTTTCACTTAGTTCAAAATATTTTACAATTTCTCTATTCTGTTTTAAAATTTCTCTTAAGAGTTCTTCTTTGACTCGCGTTAGCCATCAGTGTGTTGTTTAATCTCCACATAGTTTGGCATTTTCCAATTATCTATCTTGGTGAGCATTCCATGTGAGCTTGAGAAGAACGTGCAACCTGGTATTGTTGGACGAATTAGTCTATGGATGTCCATTATATCCAGGTGGTTGATGGTGCTGCTGAGTTCAACTCTGTCCTCACTGATTTTCTACCTCCTGGATCAGTCCATTTCTGAGAAAGAGGTGTTGAAGTCTCCAACTATAACAGTGGATTTATCTATTTCTCTTTGCAATTCTATTAGCTTTTGCCTCACATAGTTTGACACTCTGTTGCTAGGCACAAACACGTTAAAATTACGTCTTCTTGTAGAACTGACCCATTTATCATTATGTAATGCCCTTCTTTATCCCTGATAATTTTCTTTGCTTTGAAGTCTGCTTTGTCTGAAATTAATATAGTTACTCCTGCTTTCTTTCCGTATATTTTCTTCCATCTATTTACCTTTAATCTATGTGTGTCTTTATATTTAAAGTGGGTTTCTTGTAGACAACACATCATTGGGTCTTGTTTCTTAATTCACTCTGCCATTATCTGCCTTTTCATTGGTGCATTCACACTATTGACATTCAAAGTGATTATTGATACAGTTGGATTAATATCTAGCCTATTGGTTAGTGTTTTCTATTCACTGCCCTTGTTCTTATTTTTGTCTTCCACTTTTTTCCTGCTTTTTGAGGTTTTAATGGAATGCTTTATATAATACCACTTTCTCTCTTCTTTTAGCATATCAGTTACACTTCTCTTTTTTTACTTTTTAAATGGTTGTCCTTTGCTCCTTATATTTAAGAGCCCAAACTAAAAGACCAGGTTTGAGGCCCTCCCTCCAATTTCACCCCTTATAAGCCCTTGGGCCTCACTAGGCCTTCTCCTCTGATAAGTGTAAGGGTTGGACTTGCATTCTCTATAGCCACTTTGGCCTCACATTCTGGAACCCCATTCCTGTGCTTTTCAAAGGGCACCTAGCACCACCACTTCACGTTACAGTCTAGAAAACTGACTGGGAGAGGTTTTGCATAGCCCTGCACTGATAAGGAGCAGAGAGAAACGAGGTCACTGCTGTTTCCATTATATAGGCTGCCTCTGTTATGAGACTTAAAAATTTATTTTAAAAGGGTAGGGGGAATTCCATTAAAAAGTTCATGCTTTAAACAAAGGAAAAGGAATTTAAGTAACACCTTCATTAACTGGGCACAGCTAGCCATTTCAGTAACAGCAAAACCCAAGCAAGAGTGGGGAGGAGATGCACGTTGGCCAAGGGTGCGGGTGGGCTCACCGGCAGTCTGCCTCCTGGGTGTGCCATCCACCCCCGCAGCCAGCGGACGCTGGGGCCTCGGAGAGCGAGACCCACAGCCGTGCCGAGGAGCCCTTCTCTGGCTGCGTGCTGAAAAGGCCGGCTGGAAGCTCACCTCACTCATTAACAAGACAGGAACCCCACCAAGGTCTGCCAAGAGGCACTGATGGCCCTGGCGTCCCCAGGCTCTGCAGATGGCCCACAGCCACAGAATTTACCTGAAAAGGGGATTCTCTTGTCTTCAAGTCACCAGACCCAGGGCAAGCCCTGTTCTCTAAACATAGTTCCCATTCCAAGCCTGATGTCACGAACTTTTTTTTTTTTTTTAACATTTTTATTGGAGTATAATTGCTTTACAATGGTGTGTTAGTTTCTGCTTTATAACAACGTGAATTAGCTATACATATACATATATCCCCATATCTCTTCCCTCTTGTGTCTCCCTCCCTCCCACCCTCCCTATCCCACCCCTCTAGGTGGTCACAAAGCACCGAGCTGATCTCCCTGTGCTATGAGGCTGCTTCCTACTAGCTATCGAGTTTACATTTGGTAGTGTATATATGTCCATGCCACTCTCTCACTTTGTCCCAGCTTACCCTTCCCCCTCCCGTCACGAACTTTTCTCACCGTGAAAATAAAGCGCCATGAACGTGGATGTGGTAGGCATCTGCTGACATTCCTGGCCAGCCAGAATTTACTCCCTCTTCTTCCAGTAATCGCTCCCCAAATTGCCTTGGGTGCCAGCCCTCCCCTAGTGCAGGGTGAGCATAAGTCAAAAAAATGTACACCATCCCCTGCTACGGTTACTGGTCGTTAGGCGGATGGCAGTCAGACCCAAATTTTGGAGTAGGAGATCCTTTCTTTTTTCCACTGGCCTTGACCTTCAAGGATTCATGTCAGGTTGGGCAGCCATCTGCCTCCACGAGGTGAAAGCCTGACTGAGAATGGAACTGACACAGAGAACAAAAGCCAAAGGGTGGAAAGTGAGGAACCATGACTATGTGACCCACGGAACAACCTCTGCCTGAAGCGAGACCTACTCTTGGACTCTATAGTCGCAGAAGCCTAACAGATTTCCATTTGTTCTCAAGCCACTCCAAGTCAAATTTTCTCTCAGTTGCACATTTAGTACCAACTGACACACCGATAATTCAGATGGAGATGAAGCTCAAAGTTCCTTCTCCCACTTCCTTTAAGAAAAGGGTCTGCCTTGCAAATGAAGTTTACAGACAGGGCTGAAGAGAGAATGTGCTTTCACTAGAGAAAAGTCACTGCTGGCACTCGAGCACCACAGACACCATTATTAACTGCTAACAAGAGAGTTTTACCTATTCTTATTTGGGGCTGGATGGCCTATAAATGTCCTAGACTTGACAACTCTTTAGTAAGCATCTAGCTGACAAGAGAAATCCTGCAAGTTTCCATCTTTAAAAATGAGCTGTATGGTAATTCAAAGATTATAGCCCTAGCATAAGACTAGACAGAGAACTCAGTGAGAGTCTAGAAAGAGAATGAAGCGTTGGGACGGAAAAAGTATACTATAAACGCAGCATTTCCAAGCCCAGGGGTGGGGATCTGACACTAGTTCAAAGGCATCAAAAATGAGCATGAGGGGGCTTCCCTGGTGGCGCAGTGGTTGAGAGTCTGCCTGCCGGTGCAGGGGACACGGGTTCGAGCCCTGGTCTGGGAAGATGCCACATGCCGCGGAGCAACTGGGCCCGTGAGCCACAACTGCTGAGCCTGCGCGTCTGGAGCCTGTGCTCCGCAACAAGAGAGGCCGCGATAGCAAGAGGCTGCGATAGTGAGAGGCCCGCGCACCGCGATGAAGAGTGGCCCCCGCTTGCCGCAACTAGAGAAAGCCCTCGCACAGAAACGAAGACCCAACACAGCCAAAAATAAATTAATTAATTAAAAAAAAAAAAAAAAAAAGAGCATGAGAACTTAACGAAAAACTGGGCCTTGAGAAAAATACAGCTGGCCAAAAAACACGGGGAAGGGTGTCCATCTCCGCAATAAGGAAAGAAAGGAAAATCAAGGCAAAAAATCCCTACCAGTTGGATTAGCAGGTATTTAAAAGATTGACAATACTAAGGGATGGCAGAATAGTCTAAGTGTCGGCAGGACTATAAATTGATACAACTTGGGGAAGGGGTGGGGAGAGAAACTTGGATATACATGCGTATCTAAAATGCCTATCTCTTTGGCCCAGCCATTCTGCTTCTAGGAGTTAATCAATATGCACCAGAGGCTACTGATAAAGAGCCCAGGCCGTCGTATAGAACAGACCCTTCCAAATCCCACCCACCCCTTACTGACTGTGGAACACTAGGAAAGTCACTTACCATCATTCAATTTTAGTTCTTCATTTGTAACACGGAGATAAGTGAGCACCTAGGCTGTTAAACATGCACTTAGGTACGTAGCACAGTCCAGACAGAAAGAAAGTGCCACGACTGTTACAAGCACTGGTGGTGATATCCCGTCCACAGCCTCAGAACCAGGGGTTGCCCCCTCTTCTCCAGCCACTATGAGGGCTACACAAATAGCTCACACCCTGCACCTCCTCCAGAACTGCCCTTGGCTTAGGGCCACGAGAGGCCTTTGAGTTACAGGCTGACAGCATCCCCAGACCAAAGAGGGGCAACTCTGCCAGGGTGATTACACTCCAATCGGGCCGAGGCTAAATTTGAGGACTTCTCTGCTCCGTTCCTTACTCATCCTGTTTCCCTCACTCCTTTTCCCCTGAGAACACCTTTTTAGTAAATCGTTTTTACCCAAATCCCCCTCTTGGGCTCTGCTTCTGCAGAATTCAGCCTAAGACCCAAATGTTAAGATTTTTATTTCTAGGCAAGGGGGCAAAATTATAAGTCTCACCCTGCTTACTGAGGCACGGTTAGAATATCAAGAAATGGAAAACAATTTAAATGTCCAACCACAAATAGATAAATCTATACAAGGGCACACACACTATGCACATAGTAAAAAAGAGTACTGCCTGTCAATATTAATTGACAAGAGAAGATGTATATGGCAGTGTGGAGTAAAAACGCACATTACAAAGTAGCACCGTATGATCCCTTTATAAATATAGTTTGGGTGGATAAAGGGATATGTTAAAAGATGTTCAACACTCACGTTCATAGCAGCATTATTCACAATAGCCAAGAGGTGTCAGTAACTCAAGTGTCCATTTACAAATGAATGGATTAACAAACAAGCTATATATACATATATTGATACATATATATAATGGAATATCATACAAAAAGAAATCCTGACATATGCTACAACATGGATGAACCCCAAAGACAGTATGCTAAGTGAAATAAGCCAGACACACACAAAAAAGACAAATATTGTGTGATTCTATTCATATGCGATACCTAGAGTAGTCATATTCACAGAGACAGGAAGCAGAAGGTAGAATGGTGGTTGCCAAGGGTCGGGGAGAGGGTGAAATAGGGAGCTGATGTTTAATGGGTATAGTGTCAGTTCTGCAAGACGAAAAAGTTCTGGAGACTGGTTGTACAACAATGTGTACATACTTGCTGCCACTGAACTTTACACTTAAAAATAGTTAAGACATGGGCTTCCCTGGTGGCGCAGTGGTTGAGAGTCTGCCTGATAATGCAGGGAACACGGGTTCGAGCCCTGGTCTGGGAGGATCCCACATGCCGCGGAGCAACTAGACCCGTGAGCCACAGCTACTGAGCCTGCGCATCTGGAGCCTGTGCTCCGCAACAAGAGAGACCGCGATAGTGAGAGGCCCGCGCACCGCGATGAAGAGTGGCCCCTGCTCGCCACAACTAGAGAAAGCTCTTGCACAGAAACGAAGACCCAACACAGCCAAAAATAAATAAATAAATAAATTTTTTAAAAAAATAGTTAAGACAGTGAATTTTATGTTATGTGCATTTTACCACAATCAAAATTTTTTTCATAAATATTAACAATCTGGAAATAAGGGTACTTTTATTGAGTTCTTTATACTCTTTCATTGTTTGACCATTCTACATGAGTATGTACTAAGTTCATAATCAAAAAATACAAAAAAGCTATTTTAATTCTGGAAAAAGATAAATACACTTTGAAAAGATGGTATACTTCTACTACCCTAGGCCGGTAATCCATATAACTTAGGTTTCTAGTCTTTTAGTGTGTGTTTATTTTTAATAGTGTAGAAATTTCACTTTCGTCCCTTGTTTTGTCAGCTTCCTTTCATTTCTTATCTCACCACCACCAAAACAGCTTAAAAGCCATCAACAGTCATTGTTCTGGGGCTGATTAAAATGTCCAGGTTAATTATGTAAAAATTACTGCAAAAAAAAAAAAGTAAAGATGCTTAAAAAAATTCCTCTTCCAGCTTTTCTTGACTTGTTTGTTCAATAAATATTTCTTAAGTGCTTAATAGATGCCTGGCAACATGCAAAGCCTTGGGGACACAGTGGTGCCCAGGATAAGCTCGGTTCCAGGCTCCCAGAGCTTAGAACGTAACTGGCGGAGGCAGACATGAGACAGACGGCTTGATAGGGCTCCACTTGTGTTTCCATGCTAGGCTATGCATTCACACGCATGCACGGGTGCACGCACACACACACACGCAGTCACCCAAGCCAGCTTTCACAGTCAACGATACTGATGTTATTAGCCAACCTAGAACCTGCACAGTCCCCACCAAGGAGGGCTCTTGACTCCCACTGACCATTAACAGTCCAACTTGCTGAACCTGAGATACTGTCATAATATCAGACTGAAAGAATGGAAAATTCATTCTTGCTCAAATTTAATTCTTCCCTGCTTGCAGCAAAAGTCATCTCCCCAGTACTCATGCCCCAGACGCCTAGTCATCTTGAATTATTTCCCCAAATGCACTTAACAGAAGTTCTCTGATACCTGATCAGTCCCACCCCCTGTCACCTGGCTCAGCCAAACAAGTATCTTTGCTGCCCAGGGCCCAGCCTCATTCTAGGACCCGAAGACCATCCATCTTTCTGCTCCCTTCCCCTACTTATTCCAGATCCTACATCCAAACACCTACCTGACCTCAAAATCATCCCTTTGATTCCTGTCTCTTGGCAATATTTCTCTAATATTTGCTGAATACAATCTTTATTTATTTGTTTTTAGATCCACACACATATGAACAATTGATTATTGACAAAATACAAAAGCAAATTAGCGGAGTAATTAATGATAGACTTCCACAAATGGTGCAGGAACAATTGAATACCCATACGCAAAAACGTAAAACTTTATCTATACTTTGCATCATGTGAATACAATCTTTAACATGAGCAAAAACCTGAAAAGATACAGAACTTAAAGTAAGATGATGAGAACTGGGATGAAAGCAGATGTCATGGAGGCCATCAGCCCGCCCCTCCACATGCCCAGTAGTTCAAGTCTCCTGGCACTAAACCCAACTAACGAGTCTGGGTGTCCAGAGTCCCAGGCAGTGTCCCTCCTTCTCACAGCCCCAGACTTTCGTCCACTGCTCTGCTGTCGTCACAGCACTGTGAGGGCCACAGAGGACAGCTGCTGGCATTTCCTCAAGGATGCTCAAGAACGGAAGAAGGACACGGCCCAGGCTCGGGGCAGGCTGAGAAGACCATGGGGGATTTTAGATGTCATTTTGTCAGAACTATCTGCATGGGCTGTATCTGCTGTCAGCTTGGAGTTCCTTTTCAAGCACTGACGTCAGATTCGTGCTGATCCAGCTACACTCTCCTGGTGGGCCCTTTGGGACTGGGAGTACCCATCAATCTGTGAGCCAGATGGCTCGAGCCTTTGTAGTGTGGCTGGGCATAGAGAGAATGGTGCTAAGAGGGCCCACGTGGACCAGGGAGCAGAGCATCTAATCCACTGACTGCACCCATCCCAGGAGACCATCCGGAGGAGAAAGGCAAAGAGAGCAGACAATAATACTGCTGAGGCAAAAAGAGCAGACAATAATACTGCTGCTTTCATTTCTGGCGAGACCCCAGCCAAACACCTTGATGCAAACTGCTGCAGCAAGAGCCGACAACCACCATGCTTTCCTGTATCCACACCCGCAGATGGGCCCTGCCAATGGTTCTGCCTTGGACTCATGGCTTGCTGTGGCCAATGGGACATTAGGAAATAGGACACCAGCAGAGGCTGGAAAAGTCCTTGCATATTGGAGCAATATGTTCTCTCTTGTGGCTCGGAACCCTTCTGCCACCATGTGAATAAGCTTGGAATAGCTTCCTCAACGATGTGAGAGCCCATGGAGAGAGGCCCCTGCTGTCCCTGTCATCCTAGCTGAGGTCCAAATACACAAGAAAGCCTAGGCAACACCTCCCGGAACAGAGATGATCTAGCCACACTGAGCCCAGCCCAAACTGCCAACACACAGAATGATGAGCACAGAGATGACTATTCTTGTAAGTCACTTAGTTTGGGGTGTTTGTTATGCAGCAGAAACTAAATGATACAAAGATCTCTACAACAGAACCTACACAGCAAACCACAATCCCAAGACTGTGATGGAGCTTCAAGATGTAGCTTTACATGGTGACCCTAGTGGGTGCCTAACACAAATAAAGGAAAGTAGCCACAGCAATCCTGGTAACACCTTCTGCAGCGTGGCCTCTGGCAGTTACTCAGGCAGCTCCCAGGACAGAACTGCTTCCACGTGGCACAGCTGCCTTACACCCAACAGCAACTTACACCAACCCTTTCTACCAACTCCATGATGCAAGATTTGGTGATGGCCAGTCCAATCCTCAGACATGTGTTAGGAGGCCAGGGTCCTGGGAGATTGCACTGGTACTGACATCTATTTTCCACTCTCCCTGTGTCCCTTCTACCACAGAGAGCCGGGAGGAAATCTAGGCACCCTGGAGAGAATCGTTCAGAAATCACCAGACAGGGATTGTATCCTCAGAAGGGCACTCACCCCGTTAAGTAGCTCAAAATGTCACTCCAGGGGCTTCCCTGGTGGCGCAGTGGTTAAGAATCCACCTGCCAAGGCAGGGGACATGGGTTTGAGCCCTTGTCCGGGAAGATCCCACATGATGCAGAGCAACTAAGCCTGTGCACTACAACTACTGAGCCCGCGAGCCACAACTACTGAAGCCCGTGTGCCTAGAGACCGTGCTCCGCAACAAGAGAAGTCACCGCAGTGAGAAGCTTGTGCACCGCAACGAAGAGTAGCCCCCACTCGCCGCAACTAGAGAAAGCCCGCGCACAGCCAACAAAGACCCAACATAGCCAAAAATAAAATAAATAAAATAAAATAAATTTATTAAAAAAAAGTCACTCCAGAGAAAGACGAGTTAGAGTCTAAGGGTCCCGCGGGAAGACTCTGTTTTTATGATGGTTTCTTGGAGGCACACCAGAGCCTGACACTTCTCTGCCTCTCTCTGTGGGATCGGAAATGGTGGTAAAGCAGGAGTCTGGGAACTTCGCTTAAACAATTTGGCGCGCCTCTTTTCCCACCTGAGCCCTTTACACAATGTGCCACTTTCACCCATATGCCCCTCATACTCTCAGTTTAATCCATTAGAGCATCTTATATCCCCCAAATAACCACAAGCTTCTTGAGAGCACAAACCCTGTTTTAACCAACACTCCCTTTCTCTCTTTCTCATTTATTCATTCATTCATTTATTCAGCACTTGATTATTAAAGAGCCATAGCCAGACAATGTCAGGGAGCAGCTCCCAGCCCAGAGGAAGAAAGTCAAGAGATAATTATAAAAACTAAGCATAAGAAATAGAGTTATAGATTTAGAAAACAAACTTATGGTTACCAGGGGGTGAGGGAGAGGGAGGGATAACTTAGAAGATTGGGACTGACATAAACACACTACTATATATAAAATAGATAACTAGTAAGGACAGGGAACTCTACTCAATACTCTGTAATGGCCTACACGGGAACAGAATCTAAAACAGAGTGGATATACGTACGTATATGTATAACAGATTCACTTTGCGGTACACCTGAGACTAACACAACATTGTAAATCAACTATACTCCAATAAAGATTAAAAAACAAACAAACAAAAACTAAGCACAGCTAATAGTTATGGAATACCTTTCATCTGCCAGGCACATGTGCTAAGGTTTTTAAACATATACTCATTTAAACCTGCACCGATCCTAGCAGGAAGGTACTGTTCTTATCCTCACATACAGATAAGGACACTGATACACAGAGAGGGTGTGTAACTTGCCCGTGGCAGCAGCCAGTGAGGGGCAGAGCTGACGACACAAATCTGCACACCAACCGCCTTGCTGCGCCACCTCGCAGTGAAGGGCCCTGCAAGGCTGACCCGAGGCATTTCTGTTTTATTTCAATGGTGGCAGTAACTCAACCTAGGTTTTGGATGGAGGTGACACGAAGCACAGGCTGGAATGCAGATGAGAGGCAGAAAACCAGGGCAGGGAAGCTGCTGCATGAAGTCCAGCAAAGGGCAGTAGCGCTAACACTGGGACGGTGGCAAGGGCTATGGGAAGGCTGGGTTCAAGACACTTCAGAGGCAAAACTGACAGGATTTGGTGCCTGAATGAAGGAGAGAATCAAAGATGATTCTGAGGTTTCTGACTTTGGATACTGGGTTGAAGGGAGGAACCTGCTAAGATAGAAACATTCAAGAGGCAGAACAGGTTTAGAAGGTGCGTCAAGATACCCCAGGAAAAATAATTTACTCAGGCCAACAGATAATTATCTCAAACTGACACTGAATGACTATCCAAACCCTAGAAAACCCCCAGGTTTGGTAACTTACTAGGAGAACTCATAGGACTCAGTATATAGCATAAATGTTCATGGCGATGATTTATTTCAGTAAAAGGATACAAAGTGTATTCAGCAAAGGGAAAAGGGCAAAGTCTGGAGGAAACCAGGCACAAGCTTTCAAGAGCTCCCTCCCAGCAGTGCCCAAGGTTTTTATTGGGGACTGTGCACATAGGCACCCCTGCCTGGCTCGTGTGAAAATCCCAAATTTCTTCCATCATCACATTGTTTATACAAACAGTTAAGCCACAGTGAACCACTCTTATTACCAGTTTTGGAAACCTCTCAAAATCTAAGTACCCAGACAGCAGCCAAGGGCCAGCTTTGCAAGCAAGACTTGCTAAGAAGACGCCAGATAGGTTAATTTTTTCTCCACAAAAGGACAAGTATTTATGTTTTGTACAGACGATGTTTTATTTCCAACACACAAGTGCTCGAATTTTAGACACTGGAGCAATTCTTCAGTCATGTTCAGATTATGAAGCTGAAGTCAGTACTTTCCTCAGACCTGAATATAATACCAAAAGCAAATAGCAAATACAAAGTCCCGGGCAGGGCTAGCAGGTTTCGAGGCTGCTTCTACTCCCCCCCTTGCTGTCCAGTTGGAGTATGAGCTCAGAGACGACACTTTGCATTTCATTATTAAGGAAAGCAAACATGAGGTCTGCTGCAGAATCAAACACAATTAAAACTTTAATTAACTGAAACCCAGCTAGCCCCCGTCTTCAAATAAAAACATTTGCAGGTGGCAGGGAAAGCAGAGGATATGAGATTATTTCACTTTTAAGGGAAAGGGGCAAGTCAGATGCTCCAGTTGGGGATTTATTCAAAGCAATCACTTCTTGCCGCCTCTCGAGGGTGGACACGTATTTTACATCAATTATTACAAACCGAACACTGAAGGGCAAAATGCAACGTCCTCCAACACATCAAGTATTCGTTCAGCATAGTCTTAACTATTAGCAGCAAATCGACACACAGATTCAGAATAAATTTTTAACAATGGAAGTGCAAACACAAGGCGTGGTAGTTCTGTAACCAGGGTGCCGAGGTTTCCCAAACTCAGCGTTAAATCGGGTTCTGTGGTACGAAGAAACTCTCTTGAACGTTTTCTCTGGAATCACCCACAAACTTCTCCCCTCTCTGGAAATGGAAACTTCTGTGAGTGAGCTAATCCCCAACCATCATGCAAGAATCAAATCCAAGTATTATTAGCAGGGGGACAAATCCCTCGTGGGTCTCTCTGCTCACACAACAGGAGGAAGACCTGCTCTCCCATTGGCAAAAAGAAGCTTCACATCAATAACAACTTCAGGTAAGGCAGGGAGGACTAAGATTCAGGCACCTGGGCCAAGAGCCAAACAAAACACACCTCCAGGAAGCATCAGAGGTGAAAAAGACTTTCAAGCACTAAGAGAATTGCTATGACGGCTATACAACCCACCACAATGGTAGAGAGCACGTTGACTTGATTCTAACTCAGCCCCAACCAAACGTGAGACGTTCTATGAATGATCTTACATGTAGGGAGCTGAGGTCAAGGGGAAAGGATCCTTCTTCTCCAAGTCCAAAATAAAGAAACTGCATTCTGACCACACTGCCCATTCACCTTCCAGACTCTGGCTTGAAGACACACTGACCAAATAAGATGTTCTTTAAAGGGAGGCTGTTTTTGTATGTTCTTAACAGATCTGGCATTCAATTTTCTTCATTTAGAGGACCTTTAATGAGCTTTTTAAATTTCTTTCCATTCCTGTCGTCCTTCTTCCTTTTTTTTTTTTTTTTAACAAGAAACCCAGTAAGTACAAATACAGATCAACTGATTTTTCAGTATCTGAAGAATGCCAGGACATCGATCTACCACTCCAGGCCCTAAACTGGATTGTCTCGCTGCCTTGAAGAAAACCAGTATCTTATTTCCTGAACAAAAGCAAGGCGCTTTTAGGTGCTATAATCTCATTGCAAAGCCTTTTACCCACTCCCTACTCTTTTGGCCCCAAGATCGCAATCCTCTTTGGGTAATCGGACGGTAGCGGATGCCAGGGCGGTAGCTGCCTTTGCTTTCCCGCCCTGCTCTATGGCGCTGCTCACCAGGGGCTGGGGGGGGGGGGCAGCGTGCCAGGGTTCAGGGCCCCATAATGGCTCTGTTCTTCCAGGGCAACTGTTTTTTTTTTTTTTTTTTTTTTTTTTTTAAGGATTTTCTTATTTATTTATTTATTTATTTATTTTTGGCTGTGTTGGGTCTTCGGTTCGTGCGAGGGCTTTCTCCAGTTGCGGCAAGCGGGGGCCACTCTTCATCGCGGTGCGGGGACCGCTCTTCATTGCGGTGCGCGGGCCTTTCTCTATCGCGGCCCCTCCCGTCGCGGGGCACAGGCTCCAGACGCGCAGGCTCAGCAATTGTGGCTCACGGGCCCAGCTGCTCCGCGGCATGTGGGATCTTCCCAGACCAGGGCTCGAACCCGTGTCCCCTGCATTAGCAGGCAGATTCTCAACCACTGCGCCACCAGGGAAGCCCCCAGGGCAACTGTTAATAATTAGCAGGAAGCATTCTGTCTTCAAATCTCACAGCTTGAACAGTAAGGCCTCATAGTGCCAAAGAAACCCTGAATTCTACAGAAGTGAGACTTCCTTCTACCCATAGAATTAAATGGCCCCATTCATCCTTCAATACACAGCTGTCAAGCGCCTGCTCTGTGCGGGGTGCTCAGTGTGAAGGTGGGAGAGCAAAGGGGAGCAAGAGAGAGGTGGCTCCCGTCCTCACGTAACTTGGAGTCGACGGACGTGACCGTGAAGTGTGAAAGCCGGACAGACGAAGCTCAGGCCATCTGAGGACACAGGGCCCTGGTCTGCAGGGGTGGTGGAGGGAAGGACAGAGGACACAGGGAACGATGCGGCGGCACAGGCAAGAAATGAAGGAAACTTGGTAAGGCTGAAGGAAGAGGAGTTGTAAAGTTGTCAGGAGCCATAAACACAGAAAGCCTCTGGAAGGAACTGTCAAGGGCAAGTAGGAGTTTCAGGAGGCTCACCCCGGCCACCTGGAGTGGGGAAGCACACCAGAAAGAGGCAAGGAGGAGACCAAGTGAGGGGCATCAGCAGCTCTCCAGGTTACAGAGCCATTAATTCATCCATCCATTCAAAAATATGTATCTTGTGTTATTTTGGGTTGAGCACTGTTCTAGATCTAGAGGACATAGCAGTGAGCAAAACAAAGTCCCTGCTCTCAAGGGACGTACGTACAAATAACTGTATATGATACAGGTAAGAATAAGAGCTAAGGAGAAAAATAAAGAAGGGCACTGGGAATAGAGAATGTTGGTGTGTGTGTGTGTGTGTATGCATTATTTTTGATGGAGCAGCTAGGGAAAGCATCTTTGAGAAGGTGACATCTGAGCAAAGACCTGGAGGAGGAGAGACCAGACGCAATGACATGAACACTCAGAAGGAGGCAGCACAGGCGATACGGGAGAGGGCTTGTTCCCGGCAGGGAGCAAAGGCAGGCGCGGGGGATGGCGAATCGTGCAAAATCTGGAACCAAACCGCCAGGGGTCACACCGTGGCTCCTCATTTACCAGTGCTGTGACCTTGGGTCTGTTTTAGAGACACAATTTAGGGGCATGGAATCCTGGTGTGGTGCCCCTTCTAGCTCAGTGCCTCAGTTTCCTCACAGTGCCCTTGGCAGCTCCCAAGATGCAGCTTAATACAGTTTTGCAACCTGCCACCAACATCATATAGACAAACATCCGGTGGAGGGCCACCAGCACATCATGTCTGCGAGGATTCAAGACTGAAAAGAGGGCAGAATGAAAAGTCTCCATCAAATTCCCAACTTGGCTAATATCAGCAATACCCAAGTAACATCCCCATTAGCCAAAGTGATCTGACCGTTGGATGTCAAAAAGATCTGCGAAGTTTTCTGTGTTTCAATTGGCTAAATCAGTCCCATTACAGAAGAGAAATTATTAATACTTTCAGAGAGGTGGGGGACATTTCTCTCATTTCATGTAGAAAATGTTATTTATCCTCTTGAAATATTTATCAGTAGCCAGAGTGCTGGAAGCATTAAGATAACCACAGCCTGAATGTACTGGTTCGGTTTGAAACATCCAGAAAGTGAGAGAGAGAGAGAGAGAGAAATATATACGTACATACCCACATCTTTACCAGTTTAAGGCAAAGTAGTAGGAAAAATAAAGCTATAGTAGGATGAGTGGGAAGATAAAAAGAGAGTTACCTTTTGGGGAGCGAACATGGGAACATAGACATTAAGGAGGTTTATGAGGAGGAATAAGCAAAACAGCATTTAATCCTGAGTTAAAAGCTATATAACTTTTTCCTTTGATCTCTAAACCACAGGATGCACAGAGACCCACACGCACGGGTCCCCTGGAGACTGCATTAGGGTGTGTGAGTAGCCGAGAAGGCAAAGGTGACGGTGAGAACCTTCCAGCTCCAGGGGTCCAGCCTCCCTAGCACTACAGCTGCATGGAAGTCCATGGAGAACACCGAGCGGCTCAGAGGCTAGTCCTGTGTTTCTTAAAACCAAATGTGCACATGAACCGCCTGCGCTGATTCTGATCTCGTAGGTCTGGGGTGATGTCTGAGAGTCTGCATTTCTCACAAGCTCCCAGGGAATGGACAGACCACTAATCCTTAAGCCCCAGCAAGGCCCTAGAGCTGCACCATCCAATGCGCTCGTCACTCGCCATGTGATGGGTTTACATTCAAATTCAAATGAAGTGAAATGAAAAATTCAGCTGCTCGGTCAAACTGGCCACATCTCCAGTGCTCGACAGCCACCTGTAGCTAGTGACTGTGCCTGACAGCATGGATACAGAACATTTCCTTCATCACAGAAAGTTCCATTAGACACTGCTGCTTCCACCTAGAATGAGTCCTTCCTGTACTCATGCTTTAGCCTCTAACTCTGCACCATATCAAAGATTCCCTAAAGCACCAAGGAACCGAGGTTACTGTGGCCCTTTCCCCCACCTGCCCCATTTCATGCAGGAGGAAGAGGTAAACCGTTCAGTACACAGGAGGATGGAGAACACACCACTAGAAGGTAGAGGAATTTAAATGGATACATTTATTTAATATCTCAGTAAGGAGGGCATTACCCGCTCCCTCATTCATCGCCTACCACCCACTCTGCATGGTAGGTATCACTGGCCCAGCTTTACAGATCCATGAACAGACAACAGGAGAGGTTATACTACTTGCCCCATGTCAAGAGCGAGTGGCAGGTGGCTTTGTGCTTAGGTGTGTGTGACTCGCAAGCTCATGTTCTGTCCTCAGGGGCTGTGTGAGCTACACTGGGCGTTACCTGTGCCTCTTGGGGAGCAGGCCTAGCCCCTGCCCTGCCAAGTTAGGCATCGGAGCTGCAGCCCTTGAAGACAGGTGTGGTCATATCTCCCAACGCTGGAAAGCAGCCCCAACCAAGATGCTATTCATGGAGACTTAGACACAGTCACAGAGACCCTTTAATCCAGAAAACACTTTAATCAATGATAAAAGGCAAAACTAGTTAGTATTTATCTCATGCATCCTCACTCAACAACTATTTACCGGACAGCTGCCATGTACCAGGAACTGTGTGGACCCTGGAGGTAAAGAATGAACAAAACTAGAGGTCCCTGCCCTCCCGGAATGGACATCTTCTTTTATACGTGCTCTTCAAAGAAAAGGCCTCTCTTAACCTTTACATACTCTCTACCTAATTTCACTTCCCTAGATACTTGAAAAAAATATTAAAGAATGAGGAATGAATAAAACACATGCATATTTCTAACCTCAAGAGTTGCACAGCCTTTTAACTTTGCTCCACCTGCTGCCCTGAGGAAGACAATGACCGAATCAAAGCTTCTCTCGGCTACCTGAACACTCGGCTCATTTCACCATCCATAATTCTCTCCAGCGGCAGGAAAATTCACCCAGAGTGGCGCATATGATCACAGACTCACTGGACTTTAGTCAAAAGTAATGAATTTTGTGATAGAAAATTGATCTCTCTTGTTCACACAATACAGGCTCTGTCGAGAGAGCAAACAAACAGGGCTGTAAAAATTAATTGAAAAGAAAGGGTCTAATTAAATTTTTATATCAGTGTACATAATGGCCAGAAATAGTAAACACTGATTTAAAAAAAAAAAAAAAGAATCAGAGCTGGAAAACAGCTAAGAGT
Organism: Balaenoptera acutorostrata; assembly: GCF_949987535.1. Lineage (NCBI taxonomy): Eukaryota > Metazoa > Chordata > Mammalia > Artiodactyla > Balaenopteridae > Balaenoptera > Balaenoptera acutorostrata. Next base: position 170,995,597 of record NC_080066.1, read on the forward strand.
TCTACGGCTCTTCAGATAACAGCAACCGCTGGTCACTCTCTAGGGCGTACACACAGCTTCATCTTATTTTCTAACCCCCAGTAAACGGCATAAAGTAGAAAGACTAGAGAACTGTGAAATATTTACGCACTTACCATTCGGTCCAATTCTACAACTATTTACTGAGTGCTCCCCAGTGCCTGACACCGAGACCCATCCATTCCTGCACTGATGTTTACTGGTGTCTAACGCACACACATCCGCGCACAGCCCGACCTGGGCTGTAGGGTCTTTCTAGGTGGTTGAGTACAATCATGGCTCTGGGAGATGATTACAGTCTTTTAAGAGAACTAGCACATGTACACACAGGACCACAACATAAGGCAGTATCTGCCAAATATCATCCAGGTGATTCGGGAAATTTATTCTGACGTGCAGTGAGAGTTCAAAATTTGGTTTCTTGGAGAAGGTGAGATTTACCTGCAAGACTACACCTGAAAGGGCAGTAAGTATGCAGAGCTGTCTTGGAGAAAGAGAAGAATGCTCCAAATATTTCTCTCCCGTTATATACGCCTAGAGATCTCATTCCTGACTGGGCATCCCTTGCTGGGAGTTTGGCTATGGTCACCTTTGAGGTGACCGACCCTGCAATGCTGGGGATGGAGCTTATAGGATCCAGAAGTGACAGGTGTGGAGACAAGGTTTAAACTGGACAGTAAATTTACCTACAGCTTCAGGTGCAGAAGGAGTGGGTAACCTGAATCTAATGAGCTTATATAATTCCACAGGTGAACAGAAAGATACTGGTAAAAGGCATCTCCGCCCCCAAAAAGCCCGGTGGAAAGAAGCCCTCTGAAATTGATGGGTCTGTTTAGAGATAGCATCTTGCTTTATGGAGCTTCAGGGCAAGCTTTCAGACTTCTGGTTTACCCCTTCCGTGGGGCCCCGAAGTGCTGCAAGGCCTCCAACCCCAGCAGAGTTGTGCAAGTCTCCCCACCAGGCACAAGTGAGCTGGGAACCCATTGTAACGACATACAATCGCGCCTCCTCACAAAGGCTGGCTGATCACGAAGTTTCTAGCTCTAAAACATATTATAATAGTATTTAATAATTCTAATACAATTACTATTTTTTTAAGTACTAAATTCATTAACTTGAGATGTCTGGTTTTTTTCTTTAATTAATAGTAATCTTTTATTTATTTATTTTTGGCTGTGTTGGGTCTTCGTTTCTGTGTGAGGGCTTTCTCCAGTTGCGGCAAGCGGGGGCCACTCCTCATCGCGGTGCGCGGGCCCCTTCACTATCGCGGCCTCTCTTGTTGCGGAGCACAGGCTCCAGACGTGCAGGCTCAGTAGTTGTGGCTCACGGGCCTAGTCGCTCCGCGGCATGTGGGATCTTCCCAGACCAGGGCTCGAACCCGTGTCCCCTGCATTGGCAGGCGGATTCTCAACCACTGCACCACCAGGGAAGCCCTACAATTACTATTAAAATAAGCATAGACCGCTGGAGTCAGAGATGATCCAGCCCATACACATCATTTTACACAGCTAGGAAGTGCGATCCAGAAAGAGAAAGTGACTTGGGAAAGGGAGCACGGCTAATCAGGACCAGTGTCAACATGTAAAAACAAAAAGCCAGGTTTTCAGACTCCCAGAACAGTGCTCTCCCAGACTCCATGCTAGTACCTTCCAAACTAATCATCACCACAATCACTTCTGCAGACTTAGGAAGAACTTCCAAATAGGCAGGAAGATTAAACCACAGCACTTTGTATAGGTGATAGAAAGCAGTTCTCATGATACATCAGATTTATCATAAGTCCACCTTTCAAACTAGAGTGAGATAGGAAACCAGCTTAGTCATCAAAGTGTCTCAAGTGACTTGAACAAAGCATGGCACACGGGAGCTCCAGCAGCAATGGATGACTCAACAGTGAAACATTCCAGCTTATCCAGCCTAGGGGAAGAAAATGAATGTTTTGCTTTTTGGAAGGTAGAACCTGGGAATCCACTGGGGGCTCTGGAACAGGTAATGAAACCATGAAGAATTCCATGGTCCCAGACAACGACCCCATGAGGTGAGTTCAGCAGATGAACTGGCCACATCATGGCTATTTAATAAGATGAAGAGCAGGTATCCTCCACTTAGACGTGGAGGGAGAAAAAGACACAGGAGAGGAAGTAAATAACTTGCTCGTATCATTCAGCCACGTGACTGGCATAGGCATGGAGACTTGGACTGAAATCATAACCAAATACCCATCACAGAACAAGCCTATGACATGGGCAATGGTTTCACCTGACAGCAGTGCTAGGTATTAATTTCTCACAGTTGATGACACTTCACACACACTTTAAAAATTGGAGTTTTATACAAATGAGGCAGGGCTCAGACAAACAAAAAAAACCCCAAGCCGTTTCCCATTATTTCCAGAATAACAGCTGACGAAGTCCTCAATGCCTAAAACTCAGAACATGGCAGAATCCTGGCTGTCAGTGGTTCTGAGCCAGGGGCGATCTTGCTCCCCAGGGGACACAGGACAATGTCTGGAGACATTTTTGATCACCAGAAGTTTGAGGCGGTGGGGGGGCGGCCGGTGCTGCTAGCTGCTCTTGGCAACTGGTGGGTAGAGGGCAGGAATGCTGCAAACCACCCTACAATGCAAGGACAGCCTCTCACAACAAAGAATTCTGCAAACCATCCTACAGCGCACAGGACAGCCTCTCACAGCAAAGAATCCTGCAAACCATCCTACAGTGCACAGGACAGCCTCTCACAGCAAAGAATCCTGCAAACCATCCTACAATGCACAGGACAGCCTCTCACAGCAAAGAATCCTGCAAACCATCCTACAATGCACAGGACAGCCTCTCACAACAAAGAATTCTGCAAACCATCCCACAATGCAAGGACAGCCTCTCACAGCAAAGAATTCTGCAAACCATCCTACAGTGCACAGGACAGCCTCTCACAACAAAGAATTCTGCAAACCATCCTACAATGCACAGGACAGCCTCTCACAACAAAGAATTCTGCAAACCATCCTACAATGCAAGGACAGCCTCTCACAGCAAAGAATTCTGCAAACCATCCTACAGTGCACAGGACAGCCTCTCACAACAAAGAATTCTGCAAACCATCCTACAATGCACAGGACAGCCTCTCACAACAAAGAATTCTGCAAACCATCCTACAATGCACAGGACAGCCTCTCACAGCAAAGAACTCTGCAAACCATCCTACAGTGCACAGGACAGCCTCTCACAACAAAGAATTCTGCAAACCATCCTACAGTGCACAGGACAGCCTCTCACAACAAAGAACTCTCTGGTCCCAAACATCAACAGTGCCAAGGTAGAGAAACCCTGGGTTCGATTTCAAATCACAAGGTTACGCTGAGTTTTGAGGTAAATATCATGATGTATTCCCCTAACTCAGGGAGATTCTACCAGCCTCACTCATGGCGAATTTCAGGTAACATAAGAATAAACTATTTCTGAAGTACTTCCTTAGCTCCCAGTAAACCGAGTTAAATATCTTCACTGATTAAGTTCAGAGGCATTTTCTCTCAGTTTCCTTTATTGTGGATGCTGACTTAAGGGCCGCGGAGATTCCGATGGGGTCGCTGCAAGCACAGGCCAGCTGTTTGTCAATGTCTGTGGAGGCACAGGAAGCAAAAGGGTGCCTGCAGGACAGAGAGAAATCTCCAAAGTCCTCAAGCAGAGCCAATCAGTGACTCCCATCTGCTGCAACTTTTATGGGCAGAAGTTGCCTTGCATTGGGAGTTGCAAAACCCTTCTTGGCTCCGAGGAAGAAGCACACATCCACTTTCTGCTATCTGGCCGCCCCTGGTCTCACTTCTGGTTCACCGTTGTTCTTCCGGTTCTCATACCCAAACGTGTGAAGCGTGAGCGGAGAATGAAGACAGTGGGAATCACTATCAGCTGCTTGTGGGTAGTAGCATTTCACTTAAATGGCTGTTTGCAGCGAGCCTGGCGGTCTTGTAAAGGAAGAGGGAAGAGGAAAGGAGAACAGGCTATTTGTCAACGGGTCAGGGCTAGAGGCCAACTGAGGAGAGGGGTGAAACCAAGAGAAAAACCATGATATATGTTTCTCCTTGGCCTTCCAAAAGCAAATTGTGGGTTTGTCCAAATGTTGCAGTTGGAAAATCAGAGCTATTAGACGGAAAAGGTCATCTGCTGAGCAGGACCCACTGTTGTTAAATGCGTCACCTGCGGAAATGCTAGCAGTCATCACCTGCCAGGGAGTCTAGAATCAAGGCCACAGGTGGCCGTACTCTGCTCCAGGGATTCCTAAGCGCAGGAGGCCTGCCTAGGTGGCCTCAGAAACCTCAGTGCCTGGGCCTGCACAGGGGAAGGGCCAAAGGAAGGAACAGGTGTTAGAGTGTGAAACGAGGTCTGTTTAAAAGAAGTGCTATGCTGCCTTTATTATTATTATTGTTATTGTTATTATTTTGTGGCTGGATTCTTTTCAATTATTATTGTGATAAAATATACATAACATAAAATTTGCCGTATTAACCATTTTTAAGTGTACAGTTCAGTGCACTGAGTACATTCACATAGTTGTGCAACCATCACCACTATCTATTTCCAGAAGTTTGTCCTCATTCCAGACAGAAACTCTGTACCCAGAGTGGTTTAATATCACTACCTCCTGGCTGCCCCTCATCTCAACCCCAGGTAACCTCCAATCTCCTTTCTGTCTCTGTAAGTTGAAGTGGAATCATACAACACTTGTCCTTTCATGTCTGGCTTGTCTCTCTTACCATAATGTCCTCAAGGCTCACCCATGTTGTAGCACATATCAGAATATCGTTCCTTTTAAAGGCTGAATAATATTCCATTGTACATATAAGCCTTGTTTTGTTTATCCATTTGCCTTTGACAGACATTTGGGTTGTTTCCACCAGGGCTGCTTTTTATTGGTTTATTTGTTTTTTGTTTTTTGAATTTTTTCGCTGCGCCGCGCAGCATGTGGGATCTTAGATCCCCAACCAGGGATCAAACCAGTGCCCCCTGCAGTGGAAGCGTGGAGTCTTAACCACTGGACCGCCAGGGAAGTCCAGGGCTGCTTTTTTTTTTTTTTTTTTTAAATTTATTTATTTTATTATTTTTGGCTGCGTCAGGTCTCCGTTGCTGCGTGTGGGTGGCATGTGGGATCTTCCCGGACCAGGACTCAAACCCGTGTCCCCTGCATTGGCAGGCTGACTCCCAACCACTGCACCACCAGGGAAGCCCCAGGGCTGCTTTTTAAACAGGATGATTTATGGATTTGGTAGAGCGCTGGTGTTGGTGAAAGAGGAAGAAGAGTAGACTCAGGTTCTGTCTGCCACTAACTCCCCACGTGATCCTGAGATCCACATGAGTCTCAGGGTTTTCACTTATAAAACTGAGGAACTGAATTGGACCAGTGATCTCCCAAATATTTTTGGCCATCATCTATAGTAAGGAATAGAGTTTTCATTATGACTGAGTTTACACAAACCCACATACATAACTGAAACGAAAGTTTCACACAATAACATTTACCCTCCTATGTGCAACCCACTCTGGTATTTTCTATTCTATTATTTTTCATAAAAAAAAAATGGTTGTAAGCTCTACATTGATTTCACAACACATTAGCGAGTGGCAACTCATGCTTTGAAACACCCTTATTTTAGATTACTTTTTCCCAAATTGGTGTTCCTTGGAATATGTTGATAAGTGTGCCCCCCCAAAAAAGTATCTGTCTAATAAAGTGTGGGAAAAGATCTGAATTAGCTCACTACAAAGTTATCATGAGCTGCATTTCCCAAATTTATTGGCCATGGAAAACTCCACCCATGTTCAATAGGAAAGCCCTAACATCTCTGGAAACTGTTCACTGTAGTACCCATTTGGGGAAACTAAACTGGGTGGTTTTAGGTTCTTTTCTGCCCCACTTTCTATGACATGGAACAGTAATTCTCAGCATGATTTTCCTGGTGCACGCTATAGAGGGAGACAAGCACCCTTCACAGCAATGCTATATCTGACTCCCCAGAGTCATGCCATTCATCTATTCACATAAATGTTTGAAAGAAAATAATAGACTTTATTTTTTAGAGAAGTTTTATGTTCACAGCAAAAGTTCCCCCAACACACACAGCCCCCTTCACCATCAAGAGCCTATATAATTTTTTTAAATTCCCTCTAGTGATTCTGACACCCCACCTCTTGTTCCCTTAATGCTGATCTAGAGACTTCGTTAAAACTACATCTTCCAGGACTAATTGCAAAACAGCTCAATGGTCTAGCACATTAATATCAATTGATTCTCTCAAATTTAGTATCATTCCTACACCTTTTTATATTACTGAAAATGTCCTTACTTGTTGCATTTTGCCACCCAAGTAGTCCACTCAACTTGGCACATATAAGCCAAAGTGACCAGGAGAGCTTTATCATTTTCAACAATCTAAGTCTTGCCTTAGCAACTATACACTTTCACGGCACTATTTTGATAGTTATTTACAGTTTAATTTGTATATTTGTGGGTCAACCAGAATTAGCCCGGTATTGTTGGAAGAACCTTCACTTGCTTATTCTGTACCGAAATAAAGTTAATTCTGTGTCTTTCATCCATTTTATGATTTCAATATCAAATAAAGGATGCTAATCACATTTATTCATTTGATTTCACAAATATTTACTGGGTTCATACATATTGGAGGTTCGCGCCAATAATTAGTTTTTTTAAAAGAATGTTTACACAATATATTGCTTTAACAGCCATGACCAAAAAAACTTAACCCCAAAAGGTAGTTAGCTCTTGTCAGCTCTCCCCACAAACGTATTTTTTTTAATTACACATAAAAAATGATTAGAAAGATGGCTGTGTGGCCATTTATTCCCAAAGATGACAGAGTATTTAAGCAAGCTTAGAGGAAAAAACAAAACCTTAATGATCTCTCAGAATTCGGGACCTTAGTTTCTTAGTTCCCCAACCAGGGATCGAACCCACGCCCCCTGCAGTGGAAGCTCAGAGTCTTATCCACTGGACCGCCAGGGAAGTCCCAAGGTAGGTATTCTTATGCCACAACAGGAATGACAAAATGTAACTTGGCCAAGATCACACAGATAGGGAGTGGCCCAGGCAAGGTTCTAACCCGCATCTTTCTGAGACGTACTGGGATTTGCTCTAGGCCTGGTTTGATGGTGCTCAGCTTGCAGGAGCTGGGAGGGAGCCTGGGGATGGTCAAGTGGGGTTCTCAGGCTGTGCTCCCTGATGTGCCTTGTTGCACATGAGGAGCTGAGGCCCAGGGAAGCAGAAGGACCTGCCCAAGGGCACCAAAGCTCATCAGAGACAAGTCGCCTTGTGTGACTTCTGGTCTACCACAGGGCAGGATTCTGACAGGTGGGGAGGGTCGGGGATGCCAGCACCCAACTCTGAGACCTTAAGATCTTTAGCTCTTTTTCGTTTTTCTGCTTTCTTACTGTTGTTCCAGACTTGCCTCTTCCTCCTGAGGACGTCACAGCTGCTGCACCCGTCCATCCGCCTGCAGGACCAGCTAGGGTCCACTCCCCAGCAAGTGTGGGCGGACATGAGACCAGGCAGGGGGCTGTGGGCCTGAGGAACTCACCAAAGCCCATCAGAACACCCACTTCCAGTGGTTTTCTGCTGAAAAGTTTAAAAGGGGGGGAATCTCTCTATGTTCCTCAATTTCTCTATAAGCAGAAAAGGAAATGGTGGGGGGAGGAGGGAGTCAATTTCTAGGTCAAAGGAATCCTAAGATACTAAACTCTGCTCTCTTTATCACTAAAAAAAAATCCTTTCACTGAAAGTCCCACAATTGCAGACGGAAAGGGACAGGGAGAAGAGAAGAAAGAGGAAGAGGAAGAGGAAGAGGGGGAGGGGAGGGTAGAGGAAGAGGAGGAAAGGGGAGGGGGAGGGGAGGGTGGAGGAAGAGGAGGAAAGGGGAGGAGGAGGAGGGGAGGGTGGAGGAAGAGGAGGAAAGGGGAGGGGGAGGGTGGAGGAAGAGGAGGAAAGGGGAGGGGGAGGGGAGGGTGGAGGAAGAGGAGGAAAGGGGAGGAGGAGGGGAGGGTGGAAGAAGAGGAGGAAAGGGGAGGGGGAGGGGAGGGTGGAGGATGAGGAGGAAAGGGGAGGGGAGGGTGGAGGAAGAGGAGGAAAGGGGAGGGGGAGGGGACGGTGGAGGAAGAGGAGGAAAGGGGAGGGGGAGGGGAGGGTGGAGGAAGAGGAGGAAAGGGGAGGGGGAGGGGTGGAGGAAGAGGAGGAAAGGGGAGGGGAGGGGAGGAAGAGGAGGAAAGGGGAGGGGGAGGGGAAGGTGGAGGAAGAGGAGGAGTAGGAAGAGAAAGCCACTAAACTTCTACTTGTTTCCTCTGAATGTTTTTTTTTTCCACTCACTTTTATTCTTGTCAAGCTAGATGGGGGTGGGGGGTGGTGTGTGTTTGTGGGGCGGGGTACTAAGTGTGTTAGAGAGATATGGGTGGTTAACAGACTTTGACCAAAACCTTCCATTTAAAAGTAGATAAACACACCGTATACACGTCTCTACTTGGACTATTGTGATTAAGCAACTCAATCTAAGAAGATAAGGATTAAAAAATGTGTCTAAAGGGTTTATGGATGCTGTCTCCAGTTGAATGAAAAATCAGCAAGAGTTAGCAATTAATGTGGGATTAACGTGTGACGCTTCTCACACTCTTCCTGCACCTTTCACATACACAGCAGAGTCTCAAAGATGGTTTGACAAATAACGCGATGTGGCCCTTACGTAAGAAAACACGGAAGGTTAAGAATGTGACCAGAGACCAGCCCAAAACATGTGATACCACAGAATAAGGACACCAGGTTGGCTCTGCCACAGAGATTTACACAAAGGGTGGGTGTTGCTCTCGTTAATTCAGTGGATAAACAATAGGGGGAAGGTCTGGATGATTTGATGGACAGCTTTTGGAAATGATCTTCTGCTTGGCAAAACACCGCAGTGATAATTTTCTTCACACGGAAGGAAATGCAAAGAAGTGTCACTAAAACAAGAGAGGTAATTACAGGGCAGGAATCAAAATACTGGGTGACACAGAATGAAGAGTAACTAAATTAGTCCCATTACGGCCTTGAAATCTGGACTTAACAATTTCAAGAGAAGAATCTGACCTCTCATTGCTGAGTAACAAAGCCATGCCTATCTTCCCTGTGTTTTGTTTCCAACCTACACTGTGGGCTTGGAGAACTACAAACACCGCGCTACCAAGTGATATTCCATTACTCTCCTGTGCTGGCAGCTCAGCAGACTTAGAAACAGAACATTGCAAGAGCTGGAAGGGGTGACCTTGCAATTCTCCCAGCTTCAAGGGACCCTGGCAGCTGGTCATCTCAACTTGACTAGCATCCCAAGAGTAGCTGGTTCACACACTACCCAACACTTACCCACCCAAACACTTACCCATCCACCCAAACAGTTACCCATCCACCCAAACACTTACCCACCCAAACAGTTACCCATCCACCCAAACACTTACCCATCCACCCAAACAGTTACCCATCCACCCAAACAGTTACCCATCCACCCAAACACTTACCCACCCAAACAGTTACCCATCCACCCAAACACTTACCCACCCAAACAGTTACCCACCCAAACACTTACCCATCCACCCAAACACTAACCCACCCAAACAGCTAGCCATCCACCCAAACACTTACCCACCCAAACACTTATCCACCCACCCAAACATTTACCCATCCAAACACTTACCCACCCAAACACTTACCCACCCAAACACTTACCCATCCACGCAAACACTTACCCACCCAAACACGTACCCATCCACCCAAACACTTACCCACCCAAACAGTTACCCATCCACCCAAACACTTACCCACACAGTTACCCATCCACCCAAACATTACCCACCCAAACACTTACCCATCCACGGCAAACACTTACCCACCCAAACACGTACCCATCCACCCAAACACTTACCCTCCCAAACACTTACCCACCCACCCAAACACTTACCCACCCAGTTACCCACCCAAACAGTTACCCATCCACCCAAACACTTACCCACACAGTTACCCATCCACCCAAACACTTACCTACCCAAACACAGTACCCATCCACCCAAACACTTACCCACCCAAACACTTACCCACCCACCCAAACACTTACCCACCCAGTTACCCACCCAAACAGTTACCCATCCACCCAAACACTTACCCACACAGTTACCCATCCACCCAAACACTTACCCACCCAAACACTTACCCATCCACCCAAACACTTACCCACCCAAACACTTACCCATCCACCTAAACACTTACCCACCCACTTACCCACCCACCCAAACACTTACCCACCGAAACACTTACCCACCCACCCAAACACTTACCCACCCAAACAGTTACCCATCCACCCAAACACTTACCCACACAGTTACCCATCCACCCAAACGTTACCCACCCAAACACTTACCCATCCACCCAAACATTTACCCACCCAAACACTTACCCATCCACCCAAACATTTACCCACCCAAACACTTACCCATCCACCCAAACACTTACCCACCCAGTTACCCATCCACCCAAACAGCTCTTCCACCAGCCTCACCTTCTTCCACACATTTCCAGCTCTTCCACCAGCCTCACCGCTTTTCTCATTATCTTAAAGTCTCCCTCCCACCTGGTCAGAAACATCACAGTGAGGTCTGGTCTACACTGAAAGTGGGAATTACTGGTCATCATATCACTTGTTCAAATACTCACCTTTTATTAATATAACCTGAAACTACTTACAGTACACTTTTGACCAACATTAATTCACAGCTGATGCACTTATAGTACATGAATTCTCCCCACCTCCATTCTACCTTCCTCAAATCTTTTATGAATGATGGGTTCTACTGTCTAATCTAATTATATTAGGCCTCTACTTCTTAATCCCTCTCCTTTTTAGTCTATAGAATCCAGGAGTGTTTAGTGTAACCAGAAGTTGGAGAAAGAGGAGTCTTAGAAATGGCAGTGGTTGGTTTTAATTTTCTATCGTGATGAAAAATTTGCCGATTTTTAGATAACTAGTGAGAACCTACTATATAGGGAACTGTACTCAATGTTCTGTGGTGCCCTAAATGTGAAGGAAATCCAAAGAAGAGGGGAGATATATATGTGGCTGATTCACTTTGCTGTACAGTAGAAACTAACACAACATCGTAAAGCAACTATACTCCAATAAAATTTTTTTTTTAAATTTGCCGATTTTACCCTGCTGCAAAACAGAGTGTGCAGTCTGTTGTCTCATGTTGTACATCACTGATTGCATGCGTTTTTGACAGCTCTTTCATATTTCTAACATGTAGATCAATTTCTCCCCCTCTGAGAAGGTGAGGGGGTTGACAAACAGGCAGAATGCAGGTCGGCCCCTAAGATGCTCTGACCAGGAATCTGCCAGGTCCTCCGATGGCTATTTGGAGATGCAAATAAACAGGAAGCAAACCGGTAAAGACCCCGGACTCCTGCTGAGTCCATCAACACTTCAACTTTCTAACCAGGAATCAAGGACACAGAACCCCTTTGTTATCCATTATCTCAGTAGTTAGATCAACAGAAATTTATCAGTAGCAGATTTAAAGAGATCCTAACACTTCTGCTGACAGAATACCAACCAGGGACTGAGGGCACCCCAAGAGTTCAGAGGATGAAAAAGAACTCAACTTGGCTCTCTCTTGGCCATGAGTTTCACTCCGCACCTGAGTAAAATAGATATAATCAGCCCGGCTGCTTAAACATTCAACTTTCAAAGTGAGTGTGAAAACAGGATGAAATTGGATGACTGGGCACTATATTCATACGATACACCTAGTACATAAGAGCTCAAAGATAACAGAGACTATTTTCCATTTAAATAAAATAACGGAGGATGAAATGAGGATGAAATGTACAATGGACAGCATATTGCAGGCAAAATGCTGAGATTAAAAATATTCCGAGACGGGCTTCCCTGGTGGCGCAGTGGTTGAGAATCTGCCTGCTAATGCAGGGGACACGGGTTCGAGCCCTGGTCTGGGAAGATCCCACATGCCACGGAGCACCTGGGCCCGTGAGCCACAACTACTGAGCCTGCGCGTCTGGAGCCTGTGCCCCGCAATGGGAGGGGCCGCGATAGTGAAAGGCCCGCGCACCGCGATGAAGAGCGGTCCCCGCACCGCGATGAAGAGTGGCCCCCACTTGCCGCAACTAGAGAAAGCCCTCGCACGAACCGAAGACCCAACACAGCCAAAAATAAATAAATAAATAAATAAAGTAGCTATAAAATTTAAAAAAAAAAATATTCCGAGACCAACTCAGAAAATAGAATGGAAGTCAATAGACAATATGATTTGATATGCAAAGAAAATCATAGCTAACTAATGGATTTTTTTTTTTAACTAATGGATTTTTAAAGCTCACACTGTAAATGAGCATTGTTTTTTATATGTAAGAGTGAACCCCTACAATTGTAAGCCTTTTCTATGATGTCTCCTCCAATTTTTTAACAAAACAAAGTTTGTACTTCAAAGTACTATTATTAGAAAATCTTGTCATTCAATCCCATATTCATTTTATCACATTAATTTAGCACATCCTTCAATATATTTAGCACAGTGAAGCTTCACACTGATTTTAAAAGATTTTTAAAATTTAAAAGAATATTGTCCTTTAAAAAATTAAGCATAATGTTGCAGTTTAACGCATATGCTTTCAAAATACCTAATACCTCACCCTTTTTAATTACACTTACACAAGTAAGTGTATTGAATATGAGGAGCTTTTAAAAAACTATTCATGGTTTCCATCAAATATGTTGCTTACAAGTAAATATAAGGAGTGTAATGTGTAATAATGATGTAACTAATTTAAATCCTCACATTCATTCTTTATGCTTGACTGAATTAAAAGTTGCAATGACACAACAATCTAACAAACTCCTTTAATACAAGTTAAAACTGATTTTATTGTGGCTTTGCAGTTCTTCTGCCAACAATTAAATGCATACCACTTTGAATAACTGGAATGAAAGATATCTTATAAGTTAAAAAATGATTGGATGCTATCCAAGCAATGAATAAGCTATTCCTTGCTGTGTACAAATTCAGCATTTTAGTGGGGGAATTAACATGGTTATGTTAACAAGCTTAACATTGTAAGGATTTTCTAATCTTTTAATTGTCTAAAAGGATGAGTTCCCTAAACACCCCACCTTCCCTACCTCCTCCCAACGCAATCCCCCATCTGCCATCATCAGGTCTCTCCTTCGGCCAATGCTTACTTACCTGGTGAGGAATCCCTGATGATTTCCTTAATTCAAATACATACTGACCACTCTGTACAATTTCTATATCCTTAGCAGTATTGTTCTGCTATGTAGGCATTTTTAAAAATTATAAAGAATAAGCTCAAAGCACATGAATAGGGCAGCAGGCAGGATAAAAATAAAACCTTTTGGTGAGTCAGCACTAAAATCAGCCATTTTCATTAAGACCCTCAATATCTGAAAGGCCAAAACCTTTGGAGAGGTCATTAACGTATCTTTTGCGGCTCATTAAACTGCTCTGAAGAAGCAAAAAGAAACATAAGGAGCTAAATGATAAGCTTAAATGTTCGGAATTTTCTTTAAAAAAAAAAAAATAGGTGAGAGCGACAGAAACTTTTTTGAAATGTTTTGACTCTGTAAACTTTAACGTCATCCAAAAAATAAATCTTCAGACCTAGATCAGCAAATAAAAGTCTTATGGATTTTTCTAACTTTGTACATGTGAGGCTACAATACTTTATATAAAATATAAAATACGTTGTCATTATTTTTTTTTTTATAATAAGTTTTCTTATTTATTTATTTATTTATTTATTTATTTATTTATTTATTTATTTTTTGGCTGTGTTGGGTCTTCGGTTCGTGCGAGGGCTTTCTCCAGTTGCGGCAAGCGGGGGCCACTCTTCATCGCGGTGCGGGGACCGCTCTTCATCGCGGTGCGCGGGCCCTTCTCTATCGCGGCCCCTCCCGTCGCGGGGCACAGGCTCCAGACGCGCAGGCTCAGCAATTGTGGCTCACGGGCCCAGGTGCTCCGTGGCATGTGGGATCTTCCCAGACCAGGGCTCGAACCCGTGTCCCCTGCATTAGCAGGCAGATTCTCAACCACTGCGCCACCAGGGAAGCCCACGTTGTCATTATTTTTAAAGATATTTAAGCAAAAAGTGAAAGGTGCATTGGGGAACAGAAGTCCCCTCAATCAGGGTTTATGTTCCTCTAAAGCCCAGCTATGGCTGCCCCATCACATAGACCAGAGGCATATAAGATGCGGAGATTTCTTTGGAGGTACCAAGGAAGCATAAAACTATAGTGGCTCTGGCTCCCAAATTAGGTATATTTTACTAAATTTCCCTTCTCTGAAAAAATGATCATCCAGGAAACTCTCTATAAACCATCCTGTTTGATTCATCGTAAAACCTGTTCCCGCCTATGGTGAGAGATGATTGAAACTTTTTTTCTGTAAACTGATTTTGGATTGGTACCTATCCCAGAGAGGGTGCTACATTAAGACCCTAGACATAACTTTTGAAAACAATCTGTTGTCATAAACATTGTTTTGGGGTGCCCACTATTTAAGGGGTATGAATTGAGTATTGTCAAGTTGAAGGGCCCCCACTATAAAGTATCAAAATCACAAAAGCCAAGGTCACCCACTGGAGAGCTGTTTATTTAACCATCAGACATGGAGAGAGATTAGAAAAGGGAAAATTCCTAAAAAGTTGGTGGGAGTGTAGATTGGAACAGAGTCTAAAATTGGAAGGCAAATTGGCAATATCTATATCAAAAGCATTAAAATATGCATATCCATTAATGAGAAATCCCACATCCACGAAAGAGGGGCATAGGCAACAAAACCATTAAACCAGATAATAGGACTTTTCTGAAGACATATGGGCAAGAAACCCAACTACACCATCCTCCCTCCTCTTTCCAGACCTAGAGCCTGAAGGTCACACTGGCAAAAGCTGGGAACAAAAAGAAGTTGTTTTGGCATGGGCAGCTTGGCCTCGGGGACCCTACCAAGCACAGTTGAGCGCCATTTCACAGAAATAGAGTTCCAAGAACTTTAAGAGCCAACTTACAGCCAAGCCCCTTGTACGGCTCAGCAGATCCTAGAGGGAATGAGGTAAAAGCAAGAGCTCCTGATCACCATCAGCTCTCCAGTTGTCTTGTAACATGATAGAGACAGACTCCAAATGGGTCGGGCAAACTGCTCAGCGACGCAGTGATTTTTACTTTCCATTACAACAAAAGGGACGTGGTTATTTTAAACTGATAAACTCAACTAGTCTGTGCATCGGGGACTGCTTTTTCTTTAACAGAAAAGTTACAGAGACAGTGCAGAGAGTTCTCACAGACCCTACACTCAGTTTGCCCACAGTTAACATCTTAGGTTACTATGGTACATTTGTCACAACTAAGGAACCAACACTGATACGTTGCTATTAACTGAACGGCACACTTTATTCCTATTTCACTAGTTTTTCCCTCGTGTCCTTTTTCTGTTCCAGGAACCTATCCAAGAGATCCCATTACCCATTTAGTCACCATGTCTCACCATGTCTTCGTAGCCTCCTCTGGTCTGTAACAGTTTCTCAGACTTTCCTTGTTTTTGATGACCTGACAGCTTTGAAGACAATTAGTCAGGTATTTTGAAGAATGTCCCCCCCAACCTTGGGGACAAAACCTTGTCTAATGTTTTTCTCTGATTACAGAGAAGTTAGGGATTTGGGGGAGGAGGACAGCAAAGGTGAAGTGATAATTTCTTGACATCGTTATCACAGGTACATCTTGTCAACTTCACATCACAGATGCTGTTAGCTTTGATCACCTGGCCAAGGTAGTGTTTGCCAGGTTTTCCACCATAAACTTTCTTTTCCACCCCCTTTCCACACTCTGCTCTTTGGAAGTAAGTCATTAAGTGCAGCCACTCAAGGGGTGGGGAGTTAAACTCCCATTCCTTGAATGGATGAATACCTACATAAATTATTTAGAATTCTTCCGTATGGGAAATTTGTCTCTACTTTCATTTATTTATTTGAGCATTTACTTATATCAGTATGGATTCACAGACATGTATTTTATATTTGGGGTTATATCCCAATGCTATGTTATTTATTTGTTGTTCATATTGTCCCAGCTTTGGCCACTGGGAGCAAATTCAGGTTGGCTCTGGTATGCTTTTTACATCCTTGTTTTCTGAACACTGCCTTACTTTCTGCTTCTCCGTATTTTTATTAGTGAAATGCCTTACTGAAGAAAAGGGTTGTGATGGGATGAATTTTGTGTTCCCCCTCCAACATACAAAAAAAAATTCACATTAAAGTCCTGGTTACCAGTACCTCAGAATGTGATGTTATTTGGGAATAGAGTCATTGGAGATGTAATTAGTTAAGATTAGATCATACTGAATAGGGTAGTCCCCTAATCCAGTATAACCGATGTCCTTATAAAAAAGGGAAATTTGGACACGGCACACAGGAAGAACAAAGTGCAGCACACAGTGAAGATGATGGCAGAGATCACAGTGATGCGTGTAACAAATATTCAAAAGGGTATACTGGAAACAGAGGCACAAGTCTCCGTGTGGCAGTACTGAGCATCATATTTGGACGTGAACAAGGTTTGGGGGTCAGTGTTTTCAGATGCTTCATTTTCCCTGCAGAGTTTCCAGCCACCTGCAGCTTGGCTCAGAGCACTACTTGCCAAGCACACCTGCAAGTACTAGCAATAACCACCATCTAGTATAATCACCATCTTCAGCATGCTAAGTACCAGCTCTGTGAAATCCACGCGCTTCCCAGGTGCCCCTCACAGCAATCCTGCGGGGCAGAGAGGTGATTCCCTGCATCACAGAGGACCCAGCCAGATCGTGTCAGGTCATCATTTGTGGTCCCTGTTTAATGACTCGCCTTGTCCCACTTCCACCTTCCCTAAGTCACGTCCACAAGTGGCCCGATGGCTTAGAACGGAACTGACTACATCACTATCAGCTACACAAATATTATACAATCATCCAGCATTTAGGACCCTTAGTACAATTTTACACACTAGAGGATACTGAAGCAAACTCTAAGCTTTCAGATGAAGGAACTATAGTCCCCGGGAAAGAGAAAGTGACTTGTTCTTAGAGTTAAGACATGGAAGAGGCAGGCTAAAATCTGGTCTGTCTTCTCACTCCACATCCAGTAACCTTTACCGAGGTGAAATCTGAGCTCCCGCATGGGTAGAGGCAGAAACTTTTTTTTTCCCCTCAGTCACCTGGGAGAAGAGGAACTGGATGTGACAGACTGAGATCTGAAGTTTTCGTCTGGAAATTATTTTCATTACAAAAGTTCCAGTTCATCTGCATTTTTATTCCGATATTAACAAATCAAATGAAGTCATTAGGCTTAGGCCAGCTCAGAAAGCCTCTCGCCGGAGTATGCATTCCTCTTGCAACCTCTAGAACTCTACTATAATCCTTCAAATTATTAATTACTGTGTTTCCCTTGGGGTCGCGTTTGGCAACAAAATACTGGTCTAAATGAACCAGTGATACGACCCAGTGAATAACACTTATGTTCTTAACTTCTTAGAAGCAAATGGATACGAAATACTTCCGAGGTACAAACTGGGAGGAGAGTGAAGGGTTTTCTGTGGGGTGTGGAGGGTGAGGGGAGCAGAATGACAAAGGAACATGAGAATCTGGGAATTATTCCAATAATGAGGGTCATCCCCTCCCCCATCAACCCTGTATATCAGTAAGTCTCCACTCCAAACCCAGTTTTCTCCCATTTCAGGAGTGGTTACGGCCACAAGGAGAAAACCAAGCATATGGCTCTGCCCTTCTGGACATTTCTACAGTGCTGGCTGGGCTGCTTTGGAAAATCCCATTTTATCTCCTACAGCTATATGACCTCAAGTTGTCATTTCCAATAAAGTATGCTTCCACTGATTTTTATGAACATAGACAAAAGCTGCTACAACCTTTTTTGCCCCCAAATCTTTCAAACCAACTGTAGTTGCTATGTAGGGTTATTTGTTTCTAAGGCAACAGCCCATATCTAAGTACTAATGGCCTGTCCTTTTGCCAGGCAACAAACAGCCTTGTGATGCAACTGCACCTGTCTCGGCTACGTGTTACTATGGAGATGCTGCAGTTGCTATGGCTACCATCACGCTAATCGCCTAGCGAAGGCAGATATACAGCAGTCTTCTCAGAGAGCCCAGCTGTTCCTCCCCGTCTCTTGCTGAAGACTGATTGTCTAAGGCCTGTGATGGAATGCTTCTCAACTGAGATGCACAAGAACTTCATTAATGCTGTTTCAGAGGCTCACTTTGTGCTCCCTTCTGCAGAACAAACACCAGACTAGGGAAAGAATCTGCAACGACACAGACTGTGAAACTACCGACATCTATGAATTCACGCCTTTCCTCATTGACATAAACTTGTAGTCCAAGGATCATTCTCTTAACTGAGTGGTGACAATAGAAACATTTCTGTGCATTAAAGAAAAAAAATTTTTTTTTGTAGAGTTGAGGGATAGATTTCAAACCAAAACACTATGCAAGAGAAAATCAATTTTAAAAATTGGTTCTGTTTTATATGGCTATTTTTTTAGATTCTAACAGTAACCTATTTTTTTTAAAGTGACAGGTTGCATATCCTCCCCTCCAATTCTATCTCTGTAAAAATGGCACCCGTGACCTCACTGTCTCAAAACAAACGGGCATGTGAGGGGCAATCCTAGTCTCTACCGTTCTTTGTTGTTTTCCTTGAAGAGGCAAACACCAAGTAACCACAACAAAACGATCACTCTGGAGCACTGTCTACATGGAGACGGGGAATGGCAACAACTCTGTGCATCCTTCAGTGAAACACCTGGAGACACTCTGGCTTGAAGGATGGGAAGTTGGAATCGCTTACCCGACTCATTCCTGGACTCTCATCCCTGCAAACGGCCACACTCTGAGATGTTAAAGCTGTCAACTTTCCTTTGTAAATGTTTCTACCCAGGAAGACATTCTTTCACCCACCACGAAGCCTTCTGAAAGGAGACACATTCGTCCCAAGCAGCAGAAGCGGTAAGGTTTGCAAAAAAAACAATTGGATATGCCTCCAAGAATACTTAACTTCTTTCTCATTTATCTACAGTTATTTTTATAATCACACAGCCTATTAAATTAGTTTCAGTGCCTGTCTCTGCCAACATAATGCAACTTCAGTAGACAACAAACAAACAAACCCCAAAACAAAAAAAGTCTGAATGGCTTACCTTTGATATGCCTGAGGAGAGGTGGGAGGTGTATTGAACACATTCGAGTGTGGGTGATAAGGTGTCTTTTTCAAAGCCTGAATTAGATTTTGTCTATACTCTGGGTCTATGCACCACAATGACCCTTTCCGGATACTCTGCAAAGAACAATAAAATACAAAAGTGATTAATATAGAGACAGTACCTACTGTGCAGTAAGTAGATGCATAACTCTCATCATAGTTACTTATTCTGAAAAGCCTCTCACTTCTTTGTTAACTGTCTGCCAGCCTTAACTACTGTACTATTGTCCTCTGACAACAGGACACCAGGCAATGCACTTCTGTGTATTCACATTAAGTTTAACAAAATGAATATGTTATTTCCAGGTGATGCTGCTACAATAATATTGTAATTTTCATACCCTACTGACCAAAACCCTCAGTTCCCTTATTATTTTTCAGTGTCAACTTTGAAAAACATAGGTATTCCCTTTAAAAAGTGAGTTTTAAATTTGTCAGGTATCAAGGGTTGAGAGAAAAAGAGGGCAGAGACACCCTCAAAACTCTGTCTCTGCTTTAAAAATTCGAGGGTTATGTTTTCAAACCATATTACATCGGTGCCACTTTACAAAAACAGAAAAGTAATCCACTTGTTTTTTCCTGCTTAACAAAAGAATGACATTTAAGCTTCAAATGGAATTCTGTAATGACCTTCCCCAAGAAACAAAAGAACTCAAGCAGCAGTGGTAAACCTTAGCCAGAATCCAGTACTTATTTTTTGATATCCTCCATTCTGGATTTTGCTCCAGACCTGAATCTTCAGAAGTCAGAAACTTTAAAATACAAATTTTATCAAACTGGTTCCATGGAAAGAGGGAGACTTGCTCGGAGGCCCACTTTCAGATGGACGCTTTCGTTCTGGGCACACAGCATTTTTATCCTGGCTTTCTGCCTAGAGGTACCATCCGAACTGAGGTAAAGGGAAGGGAAACTCAAGCAGGGGATGGCGGTCTTACGGAGCTGAGGAGACAGAGGTCAGAGTCTGGGGCACAGAGCACCTAACATATTTGACACCAGGAGCCTATCATTTCTTAAACACCTCTCTTCTCTGTATGACAAAATTATTTTCAGCAATAATCATGTAATAATCAGCAATAATCACTATGTTCTTGATTTATTCTCTGGTTTTAAAACAAACCATTAACGGTGCAAAAAGGGAATAAACATCATTTTACAAAATTTTATTGAAATCTGTAAAATAGTTCAGGTGTAAACTAAACCTTACACTTAACAAACATAAATATGAAGCCTCACATTTCCCACTTGGTTTCACTATTTTACATTGTAAACACAAAGTAAAACTCTTAAGTGGTCACATACAATGAGACTTTAAATAACTCACGTTATTTCTTTATCTTCGTAACAACTACGTTATCGTTGTTTATACCAAATCTATTCTCTAAACATGGGAGTTTCTTATACTACAGGAGATGGAAACACAAACTATATTTGAAGCCAGTCCAAATGATTCTGAACTGCTACTGCTAGAAATGTACTCTCAAAATAAGCACATTTAGCTGTTTAATAAAAGAAATATATAATAATGTGCAATTTAAAGTTTACACGTGTATTATTAAAACTCAGAAGTAACCACAGCAATTGTTTAGAATGTAGGCCAACAAAAGTCCCGTTTCCCACCCCATCCCAAGTATTTTATCACCTGATTAGTCAGAGTTGTAGAGACATGATGATAAATACAAGATAGACTTTTAGTCATATTTATAATTATTTTAAAATTCTCTTCCAACTACATACCTCCAAATTCCCAGCACCTGGGTTGGACTGCTCCCTCCCCCTAACCTTTGGTGTACCTGGGTTGGGAGTGGCTGAGGGTCTGGAATTTGTGGTGTGGAGTGCCATGGGGAAGGAGCCATGCAGAGAAAGAGCTCCAGAAATCTGCATGGGATTCCCTGAGGACACGCAGGGGTGAGAATGCAGAAAACCTGGGGAAGGAATTGCCAGGGATGAGCCAGCTGAACAACCACTGATCTCACGCAGGGCTTGTACCTGTTGAGGTTCCCCCTAGTGAGACTGGAGAGACAGCATTGTACACCTTGGCTATTGAGTAGACACCGGAAAGGCCACACCTCCGGAGTGGGGCTAAATTAGCTGTAAAGGGTACTCTAAAACTATACAGTTCACCCTTGAACAACACGGGTTTGAACTGCGTGGGTCCGCTTATACATGGATTTTTTTCAATAAATATAATACCTGTATTTTCATTTCACAGATCTTTAATCAAGTGTGGGGAAAAGTTTGTGTTTGATTAGAGATCACAATATGTGGAATCAAAAGAACTAGGGTTTGAGACCTGATTCTGTCCAAACAGTTTTAGCTTCCTGACCTTGGGTGAGTCATCTTTCAATTCCTTTGTCTTTTGAGGCAGAGATAGCAGTACATGGATTTTTGACTACAAGGGGATCGGTGCCCTTAACCTCTGCATTGTTCAAGAGTCAACTGTACAAAGCTTATAAACAAGCCTTGAAAATCAAGCCCATTAGCAAGTAAATTTAAAACCTGTCAGGGCTTCCCTGGTGGCGCAGTGGTTGAGAATCTGCCTGCCAATGCAGGGGACACGGGTTCGAGCCCTGGTCTGGGAGGATCCCACATGCCGCGGAGCAACTGGGCCCGTGAGCCACAACTACTGAGCCTGCGCATCTGGAGCCTGTGCTCCGCAACAGGAGAGGCTGCGCCGTGACAGTGAGAGGCTCGCACACCGCGATGAAGAGTGGCCACTGCTCGCCGCAACTAGAGGAAGCCCTCGCACAGAAACGAAGACCCAACACAGCCAAAAATACATAATAAATTAAAAAAAAAAAAGTAATTACATAAGTAATATTTTTAAAAAAAAACCTGTCAGAACTAATCTCAATACTCAAAAGAAGACATCAAAATCTCAACTCTCAACATCATAACATTCATAATTGTGGTAGGCAGAAGTTCTAGGAATGGCCCCCAAGATTCCATACCCCCAAGTCCTCAGAACCTGTGAATGTTATGAGAGATCATTTCCACGATTGTTAAATAATCCAGGTAAAATAATCCAGGTGGGTGTAATCTAATCACATGAGCCCTTAAAAGCAGAAAACTTTCTCCAGTTGGAAGCAAAAGAGATCAGAGAGACTCAAAGAGTTAAGAAGGATGTGACACACCACTGCTGCTTTGAAGATGGAGAGGACCACATGAGAAGGAATGCAGGCATCTGCTAAGAGCGCAGAGTAGACTGGCTGACAGCAAGCAAGAAAACGAGGGCCTCTGACCCACAGCCACAAGGAAGCTTCCAACAACCCGGATAGGCTTGAAAGCAGATTCTTCCTATGAACTTCCACATAAGAGCTCAGCCCAGAGTTTGCATGCCACAACCAAGGAGCTGGTGAGCCACAACTAAGGAGCCAGTGAGCCACAACTAAGGAGCTCGCCTGCCACAACTAAGGAGCCCACCAGCCACGACTAAGACCTGGTGCAACCAAACAAACTAAAAAAAACAAAAAACAAAAAAATCTCAGCCCAGCCAATACCTTGACCCTAGGCAGAGAACTCAAGTGAGCACATCTGACTTATAACCTGCAGAACTGTGAGATGAAACCAGAGGCTGCTGTAAGCTGTTAAATTTCTGATAATCTGTCACAGAGCAATAGAAGATTAATAAAATAAAGTCTAGAATCCAATAAAAACATTGTTATACATGCTAAGAAGTAAGAAAATGGGACCCATAAACAGGAGAAAAATCAGTCAAAAGAAACAGAACCAAAAACAACAAAGATGACAGAATTGGTAGACAAGGACTTCTAATTATAAGTATGCTCCAGGATCAAAGAAAAGATAAACATAATGAAGAGAGAAATGAAAAACATAAAAGAGAACCAAGTGGAACTTCTAGAGACTAAAAGTATAATATCTGAAGCAAATAATTCATGGGATGAGATCAACATCATATTAGACATTACAGAAAAAAATTGTTTGTGAAGTTAACGAAATGGAAATAGAAACTTTCCAAATCGAATCTGAGAAAAAAAAGGCTGAGAGTGAAATGGAAAGAACATCAGTGACTTGTGTGGTAATACAAAGTGGTCTAATTTACATGTAATTGGAGTACCAGAATATCAGGGAAGAAGAAAAAACATTTGAAGGAATGATGGCCAAACATTGTCCAAATTTGGTGAACACTAGAATACCCCGATCCAAACTCAACAAACTCTAAGCAGGATAAATAAAGAACACTATAAAAAGGAACATCATAAGCAAATTGCTGAAAACAAACAAAACAAAATCTTAAAGGCAGCCAGAGAAAACGACACATATGTTCAGAGAAAAAAATGTATAAAAATTACCACTGACTTGTCATCAGAAATAATGGAAACCAGTTAGAATGACAACTTTAAAGTGCTAAAAGAAAATATCCTTCAAAAATGAAAGTAAAATAAAACGTTTTCAGACAAACAGAAACTGAGAAAATTTGTCACCAGTAGACTAGAAATTTTAAGGAAGTTCTTTAGGCTTATAAAAAAAATTATAAAGAATGGAAAATTGGATCTACACAAAGGAAAGAAGAGTCCTGGAAATAAAGGTAAGAAAGGAAGGGAAAAAGAAGGACAAATAGAAGAAACAGAAAATAAATATGAAGATGGCAGGCTTAAACCCCACCATATTGATAATTACATTAACTGTAAATAGGATAAACACTCTAATTAAAAAGAAGAGATTGTCAGAATGAATAAAAAAGCAACTCAACTGTATGCCATCCTTAGGAAATCCACTTTAATCATAAAGACATAGATAAATTAATAGTAAAAGAATAAAAAAAGATAACAAAAGAGGAATGGCTATATCAATATCACTTCAGAACAAAGAATACTATCAGAGAAAAAGAGATATTTCATAATAATAAGAGTCAATCAATTAATCAAGAAGACATAATCCTAAATGTATATATACCTAATAAAAGAGCTTAAAAACACATGAAGCAAAAAACTGAGAGAACTCAAAGAAGAACCAGACAAATCTATTATAGCTGATTATTTTAATACTCCTCTGGTAGTAAATATTGACATCTAAAAGATATTCATTCCACTCCATTTCTAATGGAACATTCACCAAGACAGATGCTGAGACATAAAAAAAGTTACAATAAATTTAAGGAGCTGAAGGGAACAGAATTAAATAAAAAATCAGTAACCAAAAAATCTGGAAAATATCTAAATATTTGGAAATTAAGCAACATATTTCTTAACAACCCATGGTTCACAGAAGAAAACACAAAGAGAATTAGAAACTATTTTGAACTGGATGATAATGAAAACACAAAATTTGTGGAATGCAGTTAAAGCACTGCTTAGATGGAAATATCAAGTTTTAAATGTTTACGTTGGAAAAGAAAAAAAGACTAAAATCAACGATGGAAACATCTACTTGAAGAAGCCATAAAAAGATCAAGTAAACCAAAATAAGTAGAAGGAAATAATAATATAACAGCAGCAAAAATCAATGAACTAGAAAATGGAAGAATAATACAGAAAATAAATGACACCAAAGATGGTTCTTTAAAAAGATCAGTAAAATTAATAAACCTCTAGCTAGACTGATGAAAGGGAAAAAACCCCACAAATTACCTATATCTGGATTGAAGGTGAGGCAGATCTTACAGCCATTAAAAATACTGTTAAGAGAATACCATGCATAATTTGTGCTAATAATTTTGAACTTAGATGAAATGGACACATTTGTTTTACATTTAACATTTCTTTTAAAAAAGAGAACGAGAGAGAAGAAAACTAAATCAGAAGCAAATATGGCAAAATGTCAAAATCTGTTAAATTTGGTTGGTAGGCACCTGGGTGTTATGATATCTTCTGCATGCTTGAAATGCTTCATAACTAAAATTATAAATTAATTGAGGAAAAATTATTTCTCAGGATCATTCAATCAACAAATATGTATTGACCATCTACTATGTGGTAGGCATTGGAGCAGCGTCCTAGGAATACAGTAGCCAATCAGACAGACAGGTCTCTGCCCTAATGGAGTGCAGTTTGGTAGGGGGGAGATGAACAAGGAAATAAAAAAGATCCACAAAGATTGTGGTAAGTGCTATGAAAGAAATGAACATACGTGATGACATATTTACAAGGGGAAAGGGTTGAAGGGAAGCAGTCACATACAAGAGCTTGGGGAAGTGAATTCCAATGAGAGAGAACTGTAAAGGTGGGAGTCCCACAGCCGGAAAGAGCTAGAAAGACTAGAACAACTGAGGAGAAGAAAGCGGTTTGAGATGAGGTTGAAGAGGTTAGATTTTAAGTGCAATAGGATGTCACTGGAGGTTTTAAGCAGAGGAGCTGGTTTTAAGGCACTTGGGTCACCATATAGAAAATGGATTGTCAGAAAGAAGGGCTGGAAGCCGGAAGCTATTGCAAACTTCAGGGGAGAAATGAGGATGGTGTGAGGTAGGATGGTGCAGTGCAGATGGAGAGAGGTGGGATCATTTGAGATTTGCCATCTATGACTTGACCTCAGTGTTTAAAGATGCGAGCTTGTCTTTTTTTTTTTTTTTCCTACAAATACACATCCAGGTAGAAATAGCCACCCCATTCCCCACTCTTAGTTGTCATCATTACTGCAATGATGGGTACACGCAGCAGCCTCAAGTTTCTTGCTTCAGTGGGCACTCCATTACCATCAACCCCTGGGGGTGATCCGATTAATCACGATGCCACTGCATGACGTGGATTACTACCACTCCACTTCCCAACGGCAAGCTGCTCGGCACTGCATTCAGGGCTGGACACAACCAAACCACTGCCAGACCAGCTGGGGCCACTGCCAGTACATCAGCTGGGATCCAGTCAGGAAATCCAGTCCAGAAATACAACAGTTATTTTAAAAGAGAGATTTTAACCTAAGAAATAGTTAGACAGGTATTGGAGGACTACAAGGCAAAAGGGAAACACTGCAGTTATTAAAAAGAAAAAAAAAAGTCGTAACTATGAGTATATGAAGCCTCTACCATCGTCAGGGCTGAAGACACAGAGGGAAGAGGCTGAGGTTACGACCTAGAAGGCTGGTGGAGGGTCCCGGGAAGCTGGAGCCCACCCTCTGGGAGCTGTGGCTGATGTCTCTGAGGGGTCCAGGGTGAGAAACAGTGGGAAACTAGAACCAACAGCAGGTGCTGGAATGAAGTGACCCTTCCGGGAACCGAGAGGAGACAGGGAGGAAAGAGCCACTGCTGCTCCCTTCTCCAGCCGTCAGGCATCCTCTGCACGTTGGGAAGATGGAACCTGCTGAGAGGCAGCTGGTAAAGGAGAAATGCGGCTTTCAGAGTCTTATCCCAGCCTCACCATGCAGAGGAGAGAAGGGTGGGTTTGGGGCTGAGAGACAAGAGCTTAATAACCAACACACGCTGCTTTTTCCATGATCACGTTTCATGAAACAATTTTATTCATTCTTGACATGTGCCTTCATATCAATGTTTTCATTATCACCAGAGCCACTTTTAGAGACATTAACTCTATTTTCCAGAGCATGTCATTTTCACATCTGTTAAAGTTGTCTGGAATACAGGACTTTGTAAATTCCATGCTTGGTACTGACACTAGAAATTTTTACCTAAAGCCACTTGGTAGCTATTTGCATAACACTATAACATGTATGTTTTGGGTTTCTTTTTCATTCAATCTGAGATTTATATTTGTGATCTCTAATATGTAACCACTTACTGGATTGCTTTTAAAGTGATCTTTAAAGGCTTGTTTACAATGACAGCCAATATTTGCAGTTATGAGTTTATAACATCAGGCAGAAGAACTGGATCTGTGTGACATTTCCTTCCTCCTTTATTTGCCAATTTCATCAGGTAACCTCTGTAAGCATCAAAAACTCACACTGACTGAGGCTGCTTCAGGCTCAACACTCTTTTCTTGTTCAAAATAAAGTAACTGAGAACATGTCTGATAGTTTGAAAGACTTCGTAAGAGAACTAATTCTTTTCAGAGGGTATGTTTTGAAGAAAAGCCTCATTTTCTATTAAGTCCCCTAAGGCAGTGCTGCTTAAATTCTCTTTGGTAAAGGACCAATTGAAAAAATTTTTCCAGTCTGTTGCAAACTGCTACTTTGTAAAACTTAATAAAAATGAATTACTAGAAAAATGAAATAAAAAGACTTACAAGATAAAAGCTGCAATTCTGTATTATTAGTTCAACCAACAGGAAATTATACTGCAATAAATATTACCAAAGTATACATAAGGAAAAACGTATGAAAATTGTACATGTTGTTTGTTCATTGAAAGTATGTATATAGGCAACTAATATGCAGTATAGGCTCACTATTACACTTGTAACTTTTTTTTTCATTTTGAGGGAAAAAAATGAATCCCCATATTAAATGTCTATAGGCACACTTTGAATGAACACAGTGTATATAAATGCTTAAAATTTTTAATGTGACAAATTGACTTGCTTCTTGATTGATAATTTATCTAATCTAGGTGGTTTTGCCAACAAGGCTACTTGTAGTTGATAAGGTACATCTAAACTATTTCTATGTTTTATGTTAATAATAATAAGAGGAAAGAAACCAGTCTCACAGAATGGAATAGAAGAAGAGGTTTTAGAGCAATTTCAGCAAGCTCAGTTTGTTCACTTTAAAATTTTATCTAAAATGGAGAAAGTACTACTGTGTTTTCAGAGTCCTTTAAATCCTTCAAAAGAAGTCAGTTCCAGCAATGTATCTTGTAAGTTATGGTTAAATTTAAGTTATCTTTTGATGAAAGAAATGGATTCTGGATCCATGAATTTTTTAGGCGTAGATCTTCTTTTGATGGAAAATAAAATTCAAAATGCCTTATCAAATTTTAAGGTGTTTTGTGATAGCTTTTCACAGATGTGCAGTATGAAGATCACCTGCATCATTGATAATTGTTAATTTATGGAACGTGTGTCATAATAATCTGTAGAAACTGTTCTTCCAAGCTCCTTTCTTTTTTTTATCAGCCACTGAAAAACATGTTGCATTTCTTCTTTGCATGGAAATACTGAGATCATTAAAAATAATGAAGGTATTAGATACATATGCAATCCTGCTTGTCCAATTCATATCTTCAACAAGCCGGGATCAAACTGTCTTCTGATTTTACAGAAACGTTTAGAGTTGTTCTATAAATTGAACATTCTCGAACACTTGTCCTCTTGATTATCATCACACCTCAGCATGTAGTAATAGCTGTTCATGATCTGCCTACACAGTATCATGTAACACAAGAGAATAATCCAGAATTTAACACACCAGCCTTTACCTAATTCATGATTTTTAGGACGGCACTAAGCCCACAGTTTAGTTCCACCAACATTTCTTTTCATAGCAGGACTTCTTCATGAGAGAGACAGCCCACTGATTTACATTCTGGTGCAGCCCCTAAATCAGGGCGATGTCTTCAGGATGTTTTCTGCACCATCGGAACACGCTCCTACACAAAATGTAAAAACTCCAATCCATGTTTGTTGACAACTAATCCTTCATCTACACAGTTCAGACTTAGTTGTTTGTCAGCCACAAAACTGAAAAAAGAAATTCTTCCTTCGTATCACCAACATGTTCAAATTGCACATAAATAGGAATATGAGTGAAATGATTGCACTACAATGAAAAAACATGTTGCTGGCTTCAGTTGCTCTATGAGTTAGTCCTCCACACCATTGGCCGGTTCCAGAATAGGCTGAGCTGCGGGGGCCCTGGAAGTATACTTGAGCTACCTTCTGTGCGCGGATTCACCCAACATTTCTGAGCAAATACCTTTGATACAATCCTTCACCAATGTCTCACCAACTGTATATGGATTTTAGTCTTGGCAAGCTGAAACACTACTTACTAAGGAGCCTGTAGAACCCTCATGTTTATAAGAGAAATACTGAATATCTGTTTCAATCAGCTTTTTAATCCTCTATTCTTTCTTTCAAAAAATTCTCGTGGCTTTGAACTTAATTATTTTTTTTTGGATGCCATTAAAGAATACTTTTTTTGTGTGTCATCGTGGATTCTACTACCCTATATGTTTTGATGGTTCCATTGCTTCATAGCCAGTATGTCTCTACAAATCACTAAACATTATGCTTTTAGGATGTCAACATCAATGACAGCTATAAACTGAACTCAGTATGTGAAGGATCACAGTTTTGAGGAAAACAAATATGTACTCTTGGGCCTTTGTTTCTTCAGAATCACTTCCACCTTCACCATTTGGTTTATACTCTTGCCACATTCAGAAAAGACAAGTGTTTCCTTGCCAACAAGCTAACAAAAAACTCCAGTGAGGCTGGTTTTACCTTCTGTAACTTGAGGGTGAAAATAATCAACATAAATTTTATTTCCTTAATTAACTAATAATGTTAAACAATAAAATGAAACTTTTTGATTAAAAATGAAAACTTGTAAATATAAGTTATAACAAGAAATGCTTACATCTTCACAGGTTTTTATACACTTTGAGAATACAGCTGATAAACCAATCATAAACTATCACATACTGTAATATGGTCCTATTGCACGGGATTATTTATTACACAACTTGCGCCACATGACTCACCATTTGAGCTTGCCAGAACTGAAGAGGTCTATACCCTGTTCAATGATATGAACCTGCCATAGTGAATGTGGCATCATGACAATTTCAAACTGCTGTAAAAGCTTCTAATGCTTACTCTCAGTGTCTATACCTAACTCATCACGGACCAGCACTGATCTGCTGACCACACTTTGAATAGCACTGTAATAAGGTATTATGAATAGAGAACCAATATTATTTGCTGATGAATTGCATTAGGGATGTGGGATAAGGGGAGGCAAGTAAAGGGAAGGTAGGATTCAAGGAAGACCCTTGGGCAATTTTTAGCTTGAGTCAATGGATGGATAGTGATGCCACTTACTGAAATAGTAGGGAGAAATATGTTTGATTATGAAGTCTGGGATGCCATGAGTCACCCAAGTAGAGATGGTAAGTATGGATGAGCCTGGATCTTAGGGCAAGATCTGGTCTGAAGGTGTAACTTTGGAAATCACCAGCATTTAGGTGTTGTAACTCTGCATAAGATCACGTAGCGAAAAAACGTGGATAGAGAAGAAAACCAGGAACAAGACCTGAGCTCTCCAACATGCAGAGGTGGGTAGAGGAGGGGAGTGAGTCAAGGATGGAAAGGCTCTGGGTAGATGGTTCTGATGTGCATCACTGGATTAGTCACTTTCAACGTTCCCCAGTGAGCATAAGCAAGGAGCAGATCTTCACCTTTGATTTGCAGAACTCTTGACACAGAGCACTGCCTATAGAAGCACTTAATAAATAAGCATCGGATGAACGAATGAAAGACACGATAGCCATGAATATTAGTGTATCTACTATTCTGGTACTGAAATTTTGTGCCACTTTAATTTCATAAAATGCCTAATGATTATCTGTATGACTAACTTACTCCTTCAAATGAACAGCAGCTCCTTCAACGAACAGAGCTCTTAACTGTTTTTGCACCATGAACCCTTGTGGCAGTTTGATAAAGACTCTAATTTTAAATGCATAAAATGAAACCAATTATACTGAAATAGATATGAGTATTAAAAAAACAAATTAGCGGGCTTCCCTGGTGGCGCAGTGGTTGAGAGTCTGCCTGCTAGTGCAGGGGACGCGGGTTCGAGCCCTGGTCTGGGAGGATCCCACGTGCCGCGGAGCAGCTGGGCCCGTGAGCCACGGCTGCTGGGCCTGCGCGTCTGGAGCCTGTGCCCTGCAACGGGAGGGGCCGCGATAGTGAGAGGCCCGCGCACCGCGATGAGGAGCGGTCCCCGCACCGCGATGAAGAGTGGCCCCCGCTTGCCGCAACTAGAGAGAGCCCTCGCACGAACCGAAGACCCAACACAGTCCAAAAAATAAAAAAAAATAAAAAAACAAATTAGCAATAAGGTATTATATATAGGTGCTTCTTTATTAACACATTAAATAACAAGATCTAGTGGCGAGACAAATAACTAGTGGTGGGTAAAGGAAAGGGAGGATTCAAGGGAAGGAGGATTCACTGTGATTCCAAAGCAGTAAAGAGGGTGAACAAATTCAAGACAGCCACAACATTTATACTATGATACAAAAATATTTGTGACTTCTGTTAGTGACAAAGTCCCAGATACTGTTAAAATGACTGTGCTGTGTTGGCAACATTTCCAGTTTAAAAAGATGCTGAATGTCCATCAGAAGTCTACGTTCATGGACCCCAGATGAAGGATCCCTGAATTAAAAGGTCCCTTTCACTTGTAACCTCACCCCTACATCCAGGTTAAGTTCTATTTTAAAATACATCTTTTTTTTTTTTTTACAAGAAGAATCATATAGTATACCAAATGTACAACCCTTATGGAAAGCAATTTACAATACCTATTACATTTAAAATAAGCATGCCCTTTGGCTCAGCAATTCCACTTCTAATAATTCACCTTGAAGAGATAGCCCCACATGCGAGCAAATAAATATGTATGTGGACGTTCACAACTGACACGTTCATAGCATCTGTTCATTCAACAAGTAGCTACTGTCAGCCTACTGTGGGGCAGGCACTCGTCCAGATGCTGAGGATTCCACAGAGAACCAAACAGACAAATTTCCTGCCCTCCTTATCTTCCAGGGGTAGAGACAGATAATAAACAAAACAAAAAGTAACCTCTATTGTAAAGTACATTAGATGGTGATAAGTACTACAGAGAAGAGGGCTAGAGAAGGCTGGGAAATGTTCTTTATAAATACCCTGAGCAAGGAAGACCTCACTGAGAAGGAGACTATTGAACACTTGAAAGTGTTAGGAAGCAGGCTTGTGTATATCTGGGGGAAGAGCATTGCTGACAGAAGGCAGAGCATGTGCAAAGGCCCCGAGAGAGGAGCATACCTGGCATGTTTGAAGACAAGTGAGAAGGCGAGTATGGCTGGGGCAGCATGAGCAAAGTGGGAGAGCTATAGGTGAGTATGGGCGGGGGAGACAATGCCGGCGGGGGGTGGAGGTGGTGGGGGTGATCATTTAAGGCCTTGTCCACCAGTGTAAGGACCTTGGCTTTTATGCAAGTGAGACAAGAATCCACAGAAGCGTGGCCTGACCTGCTGCACATTTGAAAAGGATCCCTCAGGTTGAGAACAGACTGTCGGGTAAAGGCAGAAGCATGGAGCTGACTTGGGAGGCAGAGCTGGTGCTGACATAATGGATGTGGAGAAAGAGAAAGGAGCCTGAGATGATTCCAAGGGTTTTGGCATAAGCAACGCAAAGGATGGAGTTCCGTGAATTAAGATGGAAAACTTTAAGATAAGCAGGTATGGGGGAGAAGATTAGGAGTTTGGCTTTGAACGTGGAGATGGCTATCACACATGCTTGTAGAGAGTTGGATGCAGAAAAATAGAAAAGCTAGAAGCAATTTAAACATCACTAACAGGGACTGGTTAAGTAAATTATTATATATTGATAAATAGCTGTTACAAAGAATGTGATATAATCATACTATTATGAAAATTTGTCTGTGATGCATTATATGGAAAAGCAAGTTGCAGAATGGTATGCAGTATTTTAATATTATATTTATGCATAATCTATGTGTGTAAGCATGTGCATGTATATGTTAGTTTATATGTTCAGAAAAAATGTGGATGAATATACACCAAACAGCTAATAATATTTATCCAGGGAATGGGATTGGCAGAGGGGAGAAAGGAAGAAACTCATTTTACTTTAGTTTCTATACTGTTAGAACTTTTCAAATGAAGAACATGTATTATATATATACTATAAAAGCTAACAAAGATTGAGAAGTTTTAAAAAGTGTTTTAAATGATGCTTGGTTAATATGTACGCAAACACTCGCAAACCCAGGCACATTTCATTAGTTATTACTATTTTTTTTTTTTTTTAGATTTTACTGAAGTATAGTTGATTTACAATGTTGTGTTAATTTCCTCTGTACAGCAAAGTGACTCAGTTATATATTCTTTTTCATATTCTTTTCCATTATGATTTATCACAGGGTATTGAATATAGTTCCCTGTGCTATACGGTAGGACCTTGTTGTTTATCCATCCTATATATAATCGTTTGCCTCTGCTAATCTCAAACTCCCATTCCTTCCCTCCTCTATCCCCGCCCCCCCCCGACCCTTGGCAACCACAAGTCTGTTCTCTATATCTGTGAGTCTGTTTTTATTTTGTAGATATGTTGATTTGTGTCAAATTTTAGATTCCAAGTGATATCATATGGTATTTGTCTTTCTCTTTCTGACTTACTTTGCTTAGTATAATAATCTCTAGGTCTATCCCTGTTGCTGCAAATGGCACTATTTCATTCTTTTGGATGGCTGAGTAATATTCCATTGTGCATGTACGTATACACACCACATCTTCTTTATCCATTCATCTGTCGATGGACATTAGATATTCTTTGAAATGAGGTAGAAACTTTGTGATTGCAGCTCTCAGCTGAAGTGGCAAGCAGTCCGAGATACAGGGTGGATGGTGGTGGGAAGTAAAAGAGTGAAAGAGGGTATGTGGAAAGGGGAATGGAGGAAATAAAGCAAGGGATAGGCATACTGCAGAGATCTAACACTTGGGCTGGGACAGTACTGAATCTCTAGACACGTTTTTGTTTGGCGAGCACAGTGCTTTTTCCATTTGTTAAACATGGATGCCTTTAGGCAACTTAGGAGCTCTCCAGCCCCACCACTGCCCGTGATCTCCCACCCAGCCTAAGTCATACATTTATGTTACCGCTGCAGGCAATGGCTTTTCCACTCCTAGGCTAACATGCATTGGCCTCTTATTCTGGGCTGGGACTGTATTCAATTCTGCCTTGTGCTCTCTTGGGCCCCTAGGTAACGCCAGAAGATTAAGAGCATTAATAATGTTTCCCACAAAATCTGCACGTCTCATCTATCTCCCTTTTAGCCATATTCATATTCTTAGACATGTCGATAAAAATTAAAGTGGCCGTAATACCAGTTTTAGTTCATACTTACGTTGTAAAAACGTGAACTGTACAAATCAGCAGGCAATGGAACCCTGACTTCTGATTTCATTTTGACAATTCCTTCTTTCCCTGGACTGGTAAGAGTTCCCTCTGCTTCAGGACAGAGTAGCACAAAGATACCACAACCCAAATCACTATTAAAATGACTGTAACAGGGAAAGATGGAATATAATAATATGACACATATGCAAAGTAGGTCCTGCTGGCAAACACATTCTGAAGGTGGGGAAAAGAAACCTTGGCAGGTAAAGGCCAAATAAAGGAAAAAATAAACTCAGCGTCTCTTTTTGCCATGCATCCTTCTGCACATTAAATAATACCCATTCTAAGATGACTTTAAGTGGCTATTAACATAATTATTTGTGGAATGAACGATGAATGAATAAACAAATAAATGCTCTACATGTGGCATCTCTTTATCTCAATGAAAAGAGAGCCCTGAATAGTTCTCTGTGGAATTCTTTTTTCAAAGTGGGTTTCAAGATCTAATTATGGCCCCTAGGCTGATGTTTGGCCCTCGAATTTTGGGTTTGGAACATGGAGCTAAGAGAAACTTTACGACGTTTCTCTTAGCTAGAAGGGAAAAGGCCATAATGTTTAATCACATGTCTCTAGGGGAAAAAAAAAATTTTGAAAATGTTCTATTTCTAATAATCATGGAACATACATTGCCTTTTAAGATTTGTTTCTCAGAACAGCAGAACTCATTTAGTCTAGGAGAACACAGTGTGGCTTAATTATTTTTTTTTCTTTTCTAGATTCTCTGCCAAGAACTACAGAGCAAAATGAAATGACAGTGCAGGAGACAGCTGCTAAGTTACCTCTTTGTTGTATTTCTAATAAGATAGCGACATCATTTCTGTTGCTAATGTATAGCTGTATTAGTTCTGAAATAAGCTATTATGGTTTTTTCTCCCTCAGTGGACTCCAGTTCCAATAAGTAATACATCATTCATAATTGGAAATGTGTATCCCTCCAAAAAAAAGTTTGCTCCTTCTTGCTTACACTTTTAAAGACTTGAGTTCCTTGCTTGAATTTGAAACCACTGCCTGATTTGCATACATAATTTGAGATTGATTGAGCACCCACAGGTCAGGGCTGAGAGTTTAATGAATAAGAAGAGAAGCAGCTGAGGGCAGAGCTCTGAAAAAGACAACAATGAAGGGAAGGAGACTCAGAAAGCTGCCCGGAAAAGCAGGAAGAGCATGGGTGTCAAGGGCAAAGAGCATGTTTAGAAGGCCAGCTCACTTGTGTCAAATACTGTGCAGAAGGACTAAAGTACCCATTGGCTTTAGCCAGTAGAGGTGACTGTTGGACCTGATCGGAGAGGTTTCAGCCGAGTTATTGGGGCAGAAATAAGACCACCGTGGACTGGAGGGGATTTGGAAATGAGAGGCAGAGGAGTGACTGCAGCTTAAAGGCAGAGTGTTAGACAGAGGAGATCACTGATGCAGTTAGGTCCCCAGCAAGCAGGAAGGGGCAGAATCCAAAGTCATGGTGGAAGGATCTGCCAGAGGCTGGGGGGCGGGGAAGCAGCCCCTTCACCTCTGAGACAGGAGGAAGGCGTCATGGCGGCAGGTGGGGCTTAGGGGTGGAAAAAGTTAGCCATTATCCTCCATCCTTATCCTCACCATCATTGTCAACAGTGTCCAGTAAAACTGCAGAGCGGTGTGGGGGGGGGCAGGAAGTAAAAGACACTGTGGCTTTGGTGACTTCTCTTTTCTTAGAGAAATGGGAAGCGAGGCCATTTGATGAGAGTGACAGAGAAGAGGTGGGGCAGGAGCCTGAGAAGAGTGGCGAAGTTTCGAAAATGTTTTGGGGGAACCAGGAAGAAGCTGGTGGTCCAGAGGTGCAACTGGGACGTGAATACTGCTTATACTGTTCCCATGGCAGGCCCTCACCAAGCCTGCGTAAAGCAGGAAGACGGAGACTCGGGTTGCCGGGTACGAATGATGGAAGGACAAGGGGGCTAGGAAGCTGAGGGCCTTGCTGAGAGCGTGATGGACCAGAGGACCCAGGCCAGGCGGGGAGGCTCACAGTCTGAGAAAAACACAGAGAAGAGAAGGGACTGGAGGTCTTGATGAAGATGAAGATCAGGTGCAATGGGACCAGCACTAAACCCAGGCCAGCGGGGACCCTGCCCTGGGACCTGAATTTCAGAGGCCTCTGCTCTGGCCCTTCTCTGGCTGCACCCCTCTCCACAAAGGGAGTCTGCAAGACGAACGAGATGTGCCCCGCCTCCGTCCTCCATCCTCCACCTTTCAGACCCCGTTCCAGGTCCCTGGGACCCTAGGATTCCCTACCCAAGCAGCCCTAAGCACGCTTTCAGTGCCTGTGCAGGCCTCTTCCTGAGGGTCCACCCAAAGGGTGGCTGTTCGTAGGTCATGTGGATTGAGGTGGGATGTGAGGGCTGGGCGTCCACACAAGTGCATGTGAGGCTCCTTATCACCTGGAGCAGAGCCAGGGACAGAGGCCAGCTCTCCCCCATGCCGTGAGTGCCCCACGTGGCTCGCCCAGGAACCGATGAGTTCCACATCACAGCTTTGCCTTCGAGTCATTATTAAAGTATATTTGTCAAGGTAGGAAGATAAAACATATTTTACCTAATAGTTTACCTTGATTTATAATTTTCATATCTCTAGACATATAGCATGCGGGCTTCTGTTTGTACCTTGCCCCAGGCCCTGCAAACGTTAGGGGTGTGCCCGAATGAGAGATTCAGCTGAGTAAGAGGTTGGAGTAGGGATTATTAGACTTCTGAGTCAACATGGCAGGGTAAACACTTGCTGAAAATTCTCAGTCTGCTGCAACATATAGAAATAACAAATGAAATTTTTTTAACAAAAAAATCACATAAGCCTTGTATTATTTATTTATTCTCTACTTTCATATCCCTCCAATCCATTCCCTGCCTTGCTCTGTGCCTCTCTGGGCCCTATTACCCGCGCTTCCTTGCTGGTGCCTTCCAGCTGGGTTTGGCCAACAGAAGTTACCAGCAAGAGATAGGAGAAGAGGAGGAGAGAGGATGGGGTATTTCTTTCCTGCTCCCTCCCTGCCTCAGGTCTTCCTTCTGGTAGTGGCTACTTCCCTCCAAACTCAGCTTCTACCCTCCTCCATAGCTCCAGCTGTCCCTGGCCTCCAATAATAACATTCTCTCCCTTGTCCCTTCAGACTGGGAGTGGTGACAGCTTCCTAGTCCCTGGTACCTCAAATGACCTTGTTGGATTCTTTATTCCTGTCCATACTTCTGTAAATAGTTTCTTCATTAAAATCTCTTGAATTTAAGTATCTGAGTGATGCTCTATTTTCTGCTGGGACCTTTACTGATTGAAACCATTTTCTAAAACAAGACAGGAAAGTATGTGAATAGAAAAGGATCATAAGCCCATGGTGCTAAGTGATGACGAAGACTCTGTGGCCATTGTGAGGATGGGGTGGGGGCAGGCGCCAGAAAGACTGGAGGGGTCTGAGGTTTCTACATCTGCAAAGGGGAAGGGACTGAATATGCCTCACAGATATCAGGGGTAGGGTGGGGTGAGAAGAGTTCCATTTTTTTTCGGTTAGGATCAAGACCCCACATTACCTGTGACTAGAAATGAAGATAAGATGCATATATCTCACTAGCAACTGAGTCTGAATCACATGTGGGCACAGAAATTTTTACGTCCCTGTAGTAGGATTCCCAAGCCATGCTTAATTTATGACTTGTTTCAGAGCTAAGAAATTCCTGGGTCTGGGATTGAGGAAATCTCAAAACCACCCTTCAGAGAGAACCCTTGTAGAGCAGATCCACAGGGGAGGTAAGCTCTCAAGAAAAGAAAAGAAAACTACAAAATATGCAAGGATATGCAGCATGATTAAATGCACTCTGACAAAAGAGACAATTCACATCTGAGGAAATAGCTATAATAGAACACTCTGAAAAAGACATTTAAAATCCTCAAAGTCATCATAATGGAGGGACTAATACCTATCAAACAAGACTGTGAAATCAGAAGGGTGTGAAAGAAAAAGAGTTAGAGGTGAAAAGAAACCAACAGAAAATCTTGTAATGAAAAAATATAATTAGCAAGTTTCATACAGCTTAAGAGAGATTTAATGAACTGGAAAGCAAAACTAAGAAAATCTCCCAGGATGCAGTAGAGAGAGATAAAAAAAGATAGGGGGAAACACTGAAAGGAAAATTAAGGAGACAGATGTAAGGGGAAAAAATTAAGGAGAAGATGTAAGGGAAAGCGCTGACATTAAAGAAGTTTCAAAAGGAGAGGAAAAACGGAGGAGAAAAAAATTTAATGCTGTAAATATCAGATTAAGGGAGAAAAACAATATGAGAACTTCACATATGTAGGGGAAAAAAAAAAATCACAGAAGCCCAACATCTATTGACACATGAAAAAACTGAGCAGATTTGGAATATAAAGGATTTTTTTCCCTCCACCAAAACCCTATAGCAACATCATACTAAATGGTGATATAAAGACTTAGAAGCATTTGCATAAAAAGCCAGAAATACAACATGGATGCCCACTACCAACCCTACCACTCAATACTGTATCAGAGGTCCTGTCTCACAGAAAAGAGTTATTTGAAGGTGAGATTTTAGAAATGGTGCACTTCCTGGTAATGGTCCAGACATTACCAGGACCAAACAATGGTCCTGCTAAGTGAGCAGTCAGCTAAAGTAATGGAGATGAAGGTCTCTGGAACTGAGAGGGCGAAGGAACTGAAAATCTAAAGTACTGGGTAGCACCCAGGATGATGTCAGAGGCTGTATGTGATGCAGGTGATCTGGAACTTGATGGATGACAGTGCCATGGACACAGAAAGCAAATCAATCAGATTTGGGATGATCAAAAAGGGAGGGTCTACCATAGGGTGGGAAATGTTGGTCTCCAAACAGCATCGTGCTTCTGAAGTAGTGTTCACTCAAAAGACCAACTGGGCAAAGCTCTTGAAGAAGAGCTGAATGTCAGCTAAAGCAAGAAGGAAGATGCAATGTTCTACCACTCAGTTAAGGATGCAGGAAAGTTCACTTACAATGAAAGAAAGATTCCAAGGATGTCCTTGGAAAGCCTGAGTGAGGGGAAGAGTGGAGGCCAAGTCAGAACAAATGAAGATCCAAGTAGAATAGGCATGAGACACCCAGAAAGAGTGGAGGGGCTTCTGTTTATAACAGAGATGGTGGGGCTGGGAGCCAGATGGGATTAGGTGGCATGGAAGACAAAGCTCTCTCCATTACTCTGCCCCAGCCTGGATATTGACAGGAGAATCCACTATACATGTTAAGAAATGGAACAGACGGCCTCTTGGGGGTTACACTGGGAAGAAATAAAAAAATAAACTCTGACCTCCTGATCAGATCCACTAAGTATTAACTGCAGATTTCTCATTTGACAGTGCCCTTGTACTGTACTGTAGTCCACACTTATAAGTACACAACACAGGGATATTCTCATTTACCAATATTAGAAATTTAGAGAAATTAGGATATGTCATTAAAGAATGTATCTGGAACAAACACCAAAGTCTTAAATACAATAAATATTTAGTAGAGGGCTGTAGACTTGGAATCTATAAGTATTTAATGGCTTAATCTTATACTGAAGCTACTTGAGATATTTTATTTCACAATTTCAACAAAGAAACTGTTTCATACTTTGCATAATTAACCTCAGAGAAATAGATTTTGGAGACCAACGTCTCTGTTGATCACTTAGCTTAGCTGTGCCCCAAAAGCAACTGTCTCCATTACATCTGTCTTATCATTTCCCCTGATGCAGAACATGGCATGTATAAGTCTTAGGAAGCATCCCTTTCAATAAGGAACAAGTATCAAAACAAGCAAGGATTGGCATCTGTTAGCCTATGAATCTGGACTATTAATTATCTAAGACAAACACGGTGTATTCAAGAAAATAGTACCCATTCATCCACTTTTTTTCCAAAATAGAAATGCACTACATTTAATTTTCGGTTCTCTGAGTTTTAAATAGACAACTCAATAGAGCAATAAATGTGTTCATAATGAATAGATTTTTCTACATAGGGAACTCAATGTCAGGAGCATAGATGAAGATTTAACCCGGTGAACATAAAATTAAACAACAGAACACACAGGAATAATTTGAATTGGCTAGAAAATATTTTGGTTAAAAAAAAAATGAATCACTATTATTGAGGGTAATTTTTAGGTTGTGATACAAATGCATCATTGTGTAAAAAGAAAAGATTAAATTACCAATATCTGTAATTTAATTACCAATATCTAAAATAAGATCCAGCTCTCTGTGTATCCTGCCTTTCTCCTCATGTAACTGTTCTACTTGGCCACTCTGGTGAGCCCCTCTAGGCTTCGTCTTCCCTGTCTTCTTCCTCACGCTGCTCTGTTTTTTTTCTCCTTTGATCCAAACTCCCACTGCTCTCCTCCTAAACCTTTCCAATGGGTACCACGGAGCTTCCGTTTCTAATTAAACTATCCTACATCTTCTTCAGCTAATGCTCACTGTACCTTATGCCTTAATTGAAACTTGGTTCTCTGTTGGAGACATAGCTTCCCTCCACCTGTTCTCCAAATCCCCTTCCCTCCTTAGTCTTCTGGAACCTCACCATTGATTTCCCCTTGCCTCTTGTATCTTCAACCTTCTCTCTCTATGGGCTCCTTCCCATAGAATTATAATAATCTCACATCTCAACATCCCTCTCTCTCTCCCCACTCACCCACCACACCTTTTTCTATCTTTCCCCTCCTGTCCTCCACCAACCCCCTCCTCTCTTCTCTTCCTCTCTCTTCCAGCTCTTGGAGCCTACCGCTCCACTGACATTGCTCTGGATACAGTCAATGACTCAACAACTACTTTCTTGTTGCTCAATCTAGAAGACTCTCTTAATCATTTCACTGACTTCTTGACAACACTGGTCATCACTGACCCCTCCTTCTTCCTCTATCTCCTTGATCTCAATAGTCTCAATAGTCTCTGCGGAGACCACATAGTCTCTGGATTCTCTTAATTCTCTGGGCACTTTTCCCAGCCAACTTTGCACACTCTTTCTTTGTTTATTCCTAAATGTTGGTACTCCCCATGGTTCTCTCTTCAGATAGTCTTCCCTTCTTGTCTAAATCCTTCTCTCGGCAAGATCTCACTCATCCTATCCCTTCAGTTACCATTTATATACTAATAACTCTCAAATCTATGTCTCTTGTCCAGCTCTTCCTCCTCAGCTTCAGAACCACATATCCAAATGCTGACTGGGCATCTCCTCTTGGATAGCTCGGAGATGGCTCAAATGGAATACATCCTCCCCCTTTTACAACCTGTACCTTCTGTTTTCCCTCTGTCAGTGAGCATTATCGTTACTCCCAGGTGCTAAACCTGAAACCTAAATTCAGTCTTGTCAAAAAAATTTTCTTAATTGAAGTATAGTGGATTTACAATGTTCAATGTTGTGTTGTTATCAAATGTACAACAAACGGACTCAGATATATATATATATATACATATATATATATATATATATATAATATATATATATATATATACTTGAATCAGATATATATATATATATAATCTTTTTTCAGATTCTTTTCCATTATAGGTTATAACAAGATATTGAATACAGTCCCCTGTGTTATACAGTAGGTCCTTGCTGTTTATCTATTTTATATATAGTAGCATGTATCTGTGTATCTGTTAATTCCAAACTCCTAATTTATCTCTCTCCCCCACTTTCCCCTTTGGTAACCCAAGTTTGCTTTCTATGTCTGTGAGTCTATTTCTGTTTTGTAAATAAGTTCATTTGTTCATCTCTTATATGTGCAATCTAAAAAAATGATACAAATGAATTAAATTTAGTCCTGATACCTACCCTTCCCTCCTTAACCACACCCAATCTATTTACCTAGATCTGTAAACTTCACACAAATCTCCCTTAAGTCTGTCCACATCTCTCCAACACCTGGGCCATAGCCTAGCCCAGGTTCCATCATCTCTTGATTTGGTTGCCATGGTGACCCCTAACCGGTCTCCCTGCCTCTAGACCTCCATTCTCTACAGCCAGAGAGATCTGTCTAAAATGCAATCTGAAGTCGCTCTCCTGACTTAACGCCCTCCCCCGGGATCCTCCATTTCCCCTAGGGGGAGGTCCTCACACACTCACAAAGCCCTTCACGACCTGGCTACTGTCTTCTAGTCCAGCTTCACATCTCACCATCCCTCCACTCTGTGCTCCTGTTACACGCGACTTCTTTTATTTCTGCAGTGAATTCATGATCTCTCACATGGGGACCTCTGCACATGCTTTTCCATATACCCAAAGCAATCAAGCTCTCTTTGCCTGGCTAACTCTTACTCATCCTTCAAGTATCACCAGAGACATTAATTCCTCCTGGAAGTCTTCCCTAAAAAGGGCCAGGTGCTACCATATCACTTTGTGCTTCTCCTATCATGACACTTCCCACTCTATGGGAACTATCTGTTTAATTGTAGGTGACTGCTAGCTCTGAGGGCAGGGCCCGTGTCTGTCCAGTGCACCATACTATCCCTGTACCAGCGCAGGCCCAGTACATGCTAAGTATTCTATATGTACTAAACCAGTGGTTCTCAAACTTTGTGCCTTCAGGATTCCTTTAAACTCTTAAAAACTCAGAACTCCAAAGGCTTCTGTTTATGTGCGTTATATCTATCAATTGTTACCATACTAGAAATTAAAACTGAGAAAAATTTAAAAGATTAATTCATTTAAAAATAAGTTAATTACGTTGTAACATAACTTTTTAAATGAAAACTAAGTAAGCTTTCCAAAACAAACCAAAAAACTGTGGTAAGAGAATTATTTTACATTTTTGCACGTCTTTAAAATTCTTAATACATTACAGCTGGATTCTCCTATCTGCTTCTGAAATCCCTTTGTGGCATTCCGATTGTGGTATATAAAGAAAAATACAGCCTCACACATATATGTAGTTGAAAAGGGAGGAGTATTTTAATAGTCTTTTCATATAACTGTAGATATTCCTTTTGATATTATACCATAACTCAGTAAGTGGTAATTTCTTACAGGCTAGCTGCAATGTATAATTTGAAATCATATCAATTAACTTTTCAGACTTTGCTACATTAAAATCCTTTGGTGTATTTTGTATTTTCAATGCATCTTTTACCCAACCATGATTTTGTAACACCATGCATTGGTTATCTTCTAAATGTTAACACATTTCATTATACAATATTTTAAAAACTACATTTGTTAATATCACCACTGAATTTATCAGAAAAGTCTTTAAGTATTGAGAAACTGTCAAGCTCACAGTGGCAGATATAAGTTTCCCAAATTTTAATTTTCACTTGAAAGCTTGAATTTTAGCATTGGCAACAAATACTGTCACAGTAGTTTTCCTTGAAATGACAGGCTCACTTCGTTCATTTTTAA
The DNA here is from genome assembly GCF_949987535.1 of Balaenoptera acutorostrata. Classification (NCBI taxonomy): domain Eukaryota; kingdom Metazoa; phylum Chordata; class Mammalia; order Artiodactyla; family Balaenopteridae; genus Balaenoptera; species Balaenoptera acutorostrata. The sequence goes on from NC_080066.1 coordinate 171,039,399, forward strand.
GAAAATGTCGACCAAGTACTCAAGTCTAAATAACCGTAGTTTGTCTGTCAGTCATTCTTTCAAATACAAATAGTGTTCCATTAAAACAGTGGCCAGTCTAGATCTCAACTTAAACAACTGGGCAAGAGCTTTTCCTGGAGACAATCATCGTGCCTCCACGTGTGACAGAAATGCAGTATGGGTACTTCCCAGAATGTTAAAAAGATGTGCACTTGAGAATTAAGATTTAATAAAACAATATTTTATTGCTTCATCAAGGATACTCAAGTGAAACTTTTTTTTTTTTTTAGCTGTGAGGGCAAAGTGGCGAAGAATACAGTGATTATCAGTACAATTTGGTATTACTGCCTTGATTTATGCTAAAAACAGGTGAAACGATTCATGCAGTGCTACCTACCACAGATTTTGCATCATCGATGCAAATGTCAAGAGAGTGAGACAAGGCACAGAGTGCCTTAGCATTATGAAAATAGTCTGGGCCTCAGAGACCCCTTGGGGCCGGGGATCAAACGTACGGAACCGCTGGGCCAGATGAATGAATACAAGGAAGGTGACCGTAAGCCAGCTTGGGTGCTGGGGACACTGCTGCCCAGCACTGGCCCTCCCGACCGGAAATCCAGCCTGAGCACCTCCTGCATGGCTGACCCCTCTGCTCTTACTCTTGAGCTTCTAGTTGCTTCCTCCCATCCAACCCTTAGGTGTTGACACCTGGGCCTTAAGAAAGTCCTGGTTGGAACCTGATCTCCTGGTTTCATTTTTGTTATTTCTGGGACCCGGCTTTGGGTATCAGCCCTCTGGCCTTAGGCCCCATGATGAGGAGTATTTTTCTGGACCATTCTGGGGTGTACTGGCCAGATTTACCTCTTGCTAGCTCTGTGTATTGCACTGTGTGTGTTGGAGAAGGCAGTGGGGGAGGGGAAGTACAGGGTTAGGGATTTGGTACAAATTGATATTGTTTAGGGAGGTACCTAACTTTGAAAGTAAAACAAAACTGTTCTGCTGTTTTACTTCTTGTAAGACAAGGTGAACTATTCTTATACTCTTGCAGATAGGGCTCAAATAAAAACATTCATCTGGTCAGTGAATATAAATTGAAAGAAATGACCAACATATTACAGTTTTAAAGATGTGTGCTCATCCATTTCTCTCCCATCAGTACCTTCTGAATATGCATCAGGAGTTCATCCAAGTATGAGACCTTGGTAAATGCATCTTTTAAATATGAGAGTTGGAGTTGGGCCTGCACAGAACAAGGTATCATTTCCTGAAAATAGCTTTCAGCAAATAGCAAATTAATTTAGTAGCAAATTAGTATAATTTTCAAGGTGGTCCTTCCTATTGAGTAACTCATTTTTATCGTTACACAAGAAATGCTTTCTTCTCCTTGCATACCTCTTATATTACTTTTCTGAGTAATTCTTTTTCTTTTTTTAATTTTTATTTGAGTATAGTTGATTCACAATGTGTTAGTTTCCGGTGTACAGCAAACTGAATCAGTTATATATATATATATATATATATATATATATATATATATATATATCAGTTATATATATATATATAGTTATAGTTATAGTTATATATATATATATATATATATATATATATATATATCCATTCTTTTTCAGATTCTTTCCCATATAGGTTATTACAGAATATTGAGTACAGTTCCCTGTGTTATACAATAGGTCCTTGTTAGTTATCTATTTTATATATAGTAGTGTGTAGATGTTAACCCCAATCTCCTAATTTATCACTTCCCCCTACGTTTCCCGTTTGGTAACAGTAAGTTTGATTTCAAGATCTGTGAGTCTGTTTCTGTTTTGTAAATAAGTTCATTTGTATCTTTTTTTTTATGAGATCCCACATATAAGTGATATCAAATGATGTTTCTCTTTCTCTGTCTGATTTACTTCACTTAGTATGATAACCTCTAGGTCCATCCATGTTGCTGCAAATGGCATTATTTCATTCCCTTTTATGGCTGAGTAATTAATATTCCATTGTATATATGTACACATCTTCTTTATCCATTTCTCTGTCAATGGATGCTCCCCTATCTTGGCTATTGTAAGTAGTGCTGCAACGAACATTGGGATGCATGTATCTTTTCTTTCTTTTTTTTTTTTAAGAAATGTATTTATTTTTTAGATTTATTTTTGGCTGCGTTGGGTCTTTGTTGCTGCGCAGGGGCTTCCTCTAGTTGCAGCGAGCAGAGGCTACTCTTCACTGTGGTGTGCGGGCTTCTCATTGCAGCAGCTTCTCTTTGTTGCAGATCACAGGCTCTAGGCGTGTGGGCTTCAGTAGTTGTGGCATGCAGGCTCAGTAGTTGTGGCTCGCAGGCTCTAGAGCACAGGCTCAGCAGTTGTGGCGCACGGGCTTAGTTGCTCCGCGGCATGCGGGATCTTCCCAGACCTGGGCTCGAACCCGTGTCCCCTGCATTGGTAGGCAGATTCTTAACCACTGAGCCACCAGGGAAGCCCGATACAAACTATTATGTATAGAATGGATAAACAACAAGGACCTACTGTTTAACACAGAGAACTGTATTCAATATCCTGAGATAAACCATAATGGAAAAGAATATGAAAAAGAATGTATATATGTGTATAACTGAATCACTTTGCTGCACAGTAGAAATTAACACAACATTGTAGATCAACTATACTTCAATAAAATAAATAAATAATAAAAAATAAAGATGTCCCTCCCAGTTAGGGTATAAACACTCCTCTTGGGGAGTGACATATTCTTTACTTGGTGGCCGGGAAATCTGATAGCATCTTCAACTTTTTCTTAGGAACCTCTTCCTGGGATTGGTAGGGGAAGAATATAAAAGTCCTAGATTCATTTTTTTCTCCTTTTGGGAAATGTACAGCTTACACTTTCTGAAGAATAGTGTTAATAATAATAATAATAGCAGCTGTCATTTGTTAAGCATTTGCCACGTGCCAGCTACTGGGCTAGGCAGTTTATGGAGATGATTCTTTACCGCCTTATAACAAGATGGGTACACGTTCTCTCACTGTTTCATAGTTAAGCGCTCTGAAGATTAGAGAAGTCCCTTGCCCGAGGTCAGTCAGCTTGTAAGTGACGGAGCCAGCATTCAAATCCAGGCCTTCTCCCTTCAGAACTCAAGATCCTAGCTTCTCAATGGCTGAGGATACCGCACGCCACAACTACTGAGCCTGTGCTCTAGAGCCCCCGAGCCACAACTACTGAGCCCACGTGCCACAACTACTGAAGCCCACGTACCTAGAGCCCGTGCTCCGCAACAAGAGAAGCCACCACAATAAGAAGCCCGCACGCCGCAACGAAGAGTAGTCCCCGCTCGCCGCAACTAGAGAGAGCCCGCGAGCAGCAACAAAGACCCAACGCAGCCAAAAAAAAAAAAGTTTGCATCTGCTAATTCCAAAGGGGGGGACCTCTTTAGACATAAACATTTGGATTAATAACAAAGAACTATAAAAAGATGCACTCTTATCAGATGAAGGACGCCAGTGTGAGGTCTCAACCACAATTCTAGGCCTTGAGTCCCTTGATCTCAATTCTGATGACCTTCACCTCTACTCTGCTTCAAAAACTGAACTTAATGGCAAGACCAGGGGCCTTGTCAACTATTCAGAACTTCTCTGCATATGAACTGTTGAGTGTCAAGATCCCATTCACTGTGGATAACTCGCCATTCTTACGACTCTACTGCTCATTTATTCCCACCTTCCTTTCAACATCTTCTGAGACTCCTAGGACCCTGACCGCTTAACGTTCTCTCAGTCTATGAAGGACCGTCCAGTTTTACTTGTCCTCTCCCTAGCCTAGAGCCCACAGGGCCAGCCTGTAGTTATACTGACCAGTATCCTCAATTCTCTGCCTCCTCATTCCTCCTAACACACCCAGCCCACATGACCCAAACACAAGATCAGTCCAGTCATAATTCTCCGGCCAGGCTTTGGATCCCACCAACCACCTCCTAAGGCACTAGGCTCCTTCAATCGCGTTCCTATACCTTCACTTCTATCAATACTTACTCTTTCTTCCCAACACATATATGTTGTTAAATATCTCCCTAGATTCCCAGTTACTTCTCTAGCAGCTGATTCTTCAAAATTCGTTTCTGCCACTTCTCTCTACTTGCTCGCCATCAATTCACTCCTCGACCAAAGCAACCTGGCTTCTGCCGCCATTACCTTATCCAAACTGCATTTGTTAATATTATCGATGTTGTTCATCTTGCCAAGTCCAAGGAATCCTTTCTAATTCTTACCTTTTATGACTCTGCCCTGTGGCACCTGAAACGGTTGATCCTTCCTTCCTGCTCTAAACTCTCAGCTTGCCTTTTAAAAACCAGCGTTGCCCGGGGCTGCATCCTTGCCCTCTCCTCTTCTCACTCTATAGACCCTTCGGGTGTAATCCACTCAAACCCAGGCCGGCAACTACGCCCAGGACTCACAAACGGGTACCACCTAGCTTCGATGTCTCTGATGAATGGAGACCCCATATGCAGTTTAAAAATGTAGACTCTGAATTCAGACAAACTCGCATCCAAGTCCTGTCTCTGCATTCAGCAGCTCTCTGGCCATCAGAAAGTTATCTTACTTAAACCTCAGTCTCCTCAGCTACAGAATGGGAGTAATCATATCACTGGTATCTACGCTAGAGTTCTTTTGAGGATTAGCGCATGTAAATTATTTCTTTTGAAATAACACATGTAGAAACACATAGTTAATAACGCTCAACAATGTTAGCTACCGTTGTTATTACAGGATTTTTTTTAATCTAAAAGCCTCCAAAGCAACTCAAACTTCACGTAATAAAAAAAATTAACTTGGGACTTCCCTGGCAGTCCAGTGGTTAAGACTCTGCATCCCCTCTGCAGGGGGCACGGGTTCGATCCCTGGTCGGGGAACAAAGATCCCGTATGACACAAGGTGCAGCAAAAAAAACAAAGAAAAAAACCCCCCCAAAACCCCCATGAACTTAATACCCTCATGCTCCTCCTTCATTGTAGTAATAATCATAATAGCTTCTGTCTTTCAAGTTTTAATTTTTATCACTAATCTGCAAGTTAAATATTAGCGACCCCATTTCACATATAAGGAAACTGAGGCTTAGAGAAGTTAATTACTCTGATGGAAGTGGCAGGAAAGTGATGGTTAGGATTCAGACCCTGGTCCTTCTGACTCCAAAGTGAATGCTTCCTGGCCCTGGTATCTGACTTTAGTGTTCGAGTCCCACACCAAAAACCCAGGGCATTTATTCTGGACTTCTTCCATCTTAGCCACATCTAGCAATGTGCTGGGGAACTGGCTCTCCTGCAAAAAAGAAAAATTTCCTGATTTGCAGCATTTGCTGATTTCAAGCTACCAAGGTGACATCACTGAATGTGAGCGAGGAAAAAGATGGGCAGAGCTGGCTTGAGGGCCTGCACCAGCGGCTCCAGCAGACTACCGGATCCCTAAGGCCCCAAATCCTGTTAATTCAGATCTAAGTAACTTGACTGACAGCAATTTGCCAAAAACAACTTAGTCAAAATCAGGTTGGTGAAAACAACAAAGTATACCGTTTGGTGATAGGCTGCAGACTTTTTCTCTTTTTATTTGCTAATCTCTCCAGCCTCCACACCCCTCAGCCTTCCCCCTCCACACTCCAGCCTGACCGGACAGCTCTCCACTCCTCCCAGGCACCACGGTCTCCTCACCTGCAGTGCCCCTGGCCTGGAACGTCTATCCCTTCGGCCTGCCATCTTTCCCTGGCTGACTCCTGTTCTTCCTCACCTTTCAGTTTAGGCATCAGCCACAGGGGATTACCGGGAACAGAGTAAATGTCAAACAACGGGAGTTAAGTTGGAATAGTGCAAATGTGAGACAATTGGAAGACTGCTTAAACAAATTATACTAGTTTTCAAAACACACATGGCATGACCCTATTTCAGTAGGGAAAAATGCACATAGACACAGAGAAGGATCTGAGAAGCTAGTCTCTAGGGGTTTTAGCAGTGATTTTCTAAATAATGGGTGGGATTCTGTGCATTTTTTTTTTTTGTCTATAGTTTCCGTAATAAGCATGCATTGTTTTTGTAATAAGAAAACCTATTTCTAAAAAGCCTTTTTTTTTTTTTCTATAAAGCCTTTTTATCGTTAATGTCTTTGTATTCCAATTGTTCACAATGATAGACCATTTTGGACAAGGATGAGTGGCTGACTATTCATTGGCTAGAAAAAGAACCTGGAAAATAATGGAAAACAGGTAATTGTGTGTGCGTGTGGTTTAAAATGACACATTTATTATGTTACAGTTCTGGAGGTCAGAAGTCCGAAATGAGTCTCACTGGGATACAATCCAGGTGTCAGCAGGGCTGCATTCCTTTCTGTGGCTCTACAGGAGAATCCATTCACTTGCCTGTTTCAGGTTCTAGAAGCTGCCTGCATTCCTTGGCCCGTGGCCCCCTTCCTCTAACTTCAGAGCCAGCAGTGTTGGCCTGAGTCCTTCTCACACTGCAGTCTCCCTAATCCTGACTCTCCTGCCTCCATCTTCTCCATTTAAGAACCCCTGTGATTACACTGGGTTCACCTGGATCATCCAGACTAATCTTATCGTGTTAGCTGATTAGCAGCCCTATTTCCAGCTACAACTGTAATCCCCCCGGCCAGCCATGTGCCCTTTGCCCCAGTAACACAAACTCCATGTCCCTGAACATGTCATGTGGCTTCAGTTCTCCATGCTTCTGCATGTGCTATGTGCTCTGAAATGCCTTTAAAACACATATGTGCGCACACAGCGTGACACAATGTGATTAACATGATCACACCATAGACTATCAATAATAATCCTATCTGCCCTATGGACATGATGGTGCCTTCTTCACCTTGGCATTCTGAGTGTCTCTCGAACTCAGGCACCCAAAGCGTGCTCTGTATACCAGCAGTATCAGTGTTACTTGGGATTGTGGCTACTAGATATGCACATTTTCAGGCCCTGCCACAATATCTACTGAATGGGCATCTCTGAGGATGGGGTCCAGGAGGAGTGTTTAAAAAGTCCTCCAGGTGATTCTCATGCACCAAAAGTTTGAGAAGCACTGACCCAGGTCCTCCTTAATGTTGGCTGAATGAACTGATAAATGGTTAAAAACCTGTGATGCTCCTTTACATTATTTAAAACATACCTCCAGTCCAAGCTTTTGCTTTTATATGTGTCAACCTGGACCGATGTATATGTATATACATAAATAAAATAAATAACCAATCCTTTCAAGATGTCCAGTGAAATTTGACTCATTGGATCACTGTAGGACATTAAACTTTCTTCTCTATAAACAGGCAGTTAACACAGGGCTTCATTTATTATTTGTTAGTTGTTCAGTAACTACGTTTGCATTACAGTTCTGAATTTTGGTTGCAGGAATAGGTAAACTCACAGTGTCTTGCCTAGGACCACACAGCAATTTAATGAGAGGCCAGGTTCAGACTGAGCAGCCTCAGAATTTCCCGCTATGGCTGAGTGTACTGAGTCACAGTGTTGTTCTACCTTCAGGTATATCATGGTAATTAACTTGGTATAGAGATCTCAGAAGGTTACAGTAAATACTTTGTTTTGTGGTCAGGTAATTAAATGTGTAAAGGTCCCTACCCTCTGTTTGATCATTACCTAAAGGACATTCCTATGGGGCCAGAAGTGATTTGTTGTTGTTGTAATATAGGCAGCCTTTTTACATCTCCCTCTGTAGCTGCTGAAATCTTGGCTCGCACCCAAATGCCCCACTTGGGTTTTGTTCAGGAAAGATTTCTTCCAGCTGCTTTATTTGTTGCACAATTACATGTATGAGCTTCCAGAATGTACAAGATCACAAGTCAAATGAAAGGCTTCAGCTCCCAGTTCGCATAAAGAGATAAAATTTGAAACCAAGGAAACAACAAAACATGGCTAAATGAAGGGCTAAGTAGAAACGAGACTGAATAGTATTCTTACTAAAAGGTTAGCACGTGCCAGAACTCGAAAGGAAAATGAGACACCATGGGGTAATCATAGTATCCTTGTGCTATGTTTATGGCCACACTTGCAAAGGGACTCAGACTCCCTCTTTAGCATTTACAATTTGGGGCACAGCAAGCTGATAGAAACAAAAATATATACCTGTATTTAAGCAATTATACTCCAATAAAGATGTTAAAAATATATATATATATACTTCTATTTAAAAATAAAAACTTGCACACTCACATTCATAGCAGTATTATTCACAATAACCGAAAGGTGGAAACAACCCAAGTGTCCATCAACAGATGAACAGATAATGTGTTATATACATACGATGGAATACTGTTCAGCCTTTTAAAGAAAGGAAATTCCTTTTAAATGTGGATGGCCCTTGAGGACATGATGCTAAGTGAAATAAGCCAGTCAAAAATGAGGAATACTGTATGATATTACTGATATGAAGTACCTCGAGCAGCCTAACTCACAGAAACAGAAAGGAGAACGGTGGTTGCCAGGGATTGGAGGGAGGGGAAATGGGAGCTTCAGTTTTGCAAAATGAGGAAGTTGTAGAAATTGGTTGTACAACAATATAAATATAGTTAATGTTATGGTACTATACACTTAAAAATGGTACAAAAATAATAATAATAAACACAACCACATACACAGGACTTCTGTTTTAAGGATTGGAGGAGTATATTTAAAAATGAACTGAGGTATCCTGGAGATTGGCCATCATTGATGTCAACAGCCTGAGGATCAGGATAAACAGGCAGGTCCAAATGGAAAATGTAAAGCAAGGGGAGCAGGAGTCAACGGTTATTTGTGGCAGATGGAAGAGTAACTGAAGAATCTGCAGATAAAGAACTACAGGTCATAGGATGTGAGACGAAGGTGACCTTTGGCACAAACATGGAGAGTTGGACCAAAGGAGGAAAAAAAATCATCAAATGCCAAAAAAAAAGTCTGGAAAATTTAAGAAGCAAAAATCAGAGGTTTCATGAATCACAATATTGGGTCGGCCAAAAAGCCCATTTGAGTTTTTAACAGAAGAAACCGAACAGACTTTTTGGCCAGCTCAATACATACTGGAAAGTATTTAGAAGTTGATGGACTCCCAAACATCGTTTGAGCTTCACACACATCACACACGTATCCACTGTGATTAAGCCTCACAGGCTTGCTATTGGGCTGGCCAAAAAGCACGTTCGGGTTTTTTCCACATCTTACAAAAAACCTGAATGCACTTTTTGGCCAACCCAAATATATCACAAATGGGACAACTGGCGTATGTAAAGATCAAACACAGTGAGACCTTCAGAAGATCACGCGTAAGCAGTGAAGACGCTCTTATCTGAAGCCATCTGGACCGAAAGTCAATCAGCCAATTTAAAAAAATCTGTTGAAAAGGGAAAACATGCAAAAAATGGACACACCCAGTTGTGGATGCTGGGGACCATCACATCCCCCAGCTGGAAGTGTCACCTGTTGAGAGTGGACAGGTGAGAACCTCTCGGGCTTCACTTCTAGCCAAAGGAAGTTGCCTTGCTCAAGGCGATGTCTCCCTCCGTTGGGGGGTAGCCCACACCTGATGTCTGGTCAGTGCAGAAGGACAGTACGAACTGCCTCACTCTGCCACATCTCTGAAGGGTGGTCAGCACTAGCATCCCCATGCCACTGGCTGAGGCCGGAGCTTCAATTCTCCTTCTATTAGTCCTGCCTGTCTCACTCCCATCCAGGCCTGGTTCCGAGAGCACTCGCTCCCCAACAAGCTTCCTGCATGCAAATCTCCATCTCAGAGCCTGTTACCCCGGAGCCCAATCTAAGACACATACATAAGTTAAACGGTTAATTTTAAATTTTAAATATAAGCATGCATTCATTCTCTGATATTTTGACCTATGCCAAAGCCTTCGTCTTCGAGAACCGGTCATGGGTCAGCATGCTTTGTTCTCTTTCTTGCATAAACTACACCTAAAATTTTAGAATTACCTATTATTTCCGATTTTGGTTTCCTGAAAGTAAGAAAACTTAAAGACCACTAGAAAACAACCTAGATGTGGAATTCCTCTAGCTTTTTAAATTCCACCAATCCTTAACAGGTATCTCACCCACAGTTAATGTGACAGATTAAAACAACTTTTTAATTTAATAAACTACATATAAAATTTACCATCTTTGTTCAGTCGTATGAAGTGGTACATTCATATTGTTTCGCAGCCATCACCACCATCCATTTCCACACCTCATTTCATCTTGCAAAACTGAAACTCTGTCCCCATTAAATAATAACTCTCCATTCCCCCTTTCTCCTCAGTCCCTGGCAACCACTATTCTACTTTCTGTCTCTATGAAAATAACTATTCGAGGTACCTTGGAATTTTTTCTTTAATTTATTGAGTTACCTTTATTAAGTCTTTCCAAAATTTATTTTGTATAGAAAAAGCAGCTGTGGATCTTCCCTGGCAGTCCAGTGGTTAGGCCTCTGCGCTTCTACTGCAGGGGACACAGGTTCATTCCCTGGTCGAGGAACTAAGATCCCACGACCAAAAAAATAAATACATACAAACGTACATGCATACAAGTTTAAAAAAAAAAAAAAGCACTGTCTTTTTGGATTGCACTTACATCCTGTTTGCTTAATGTTTAATTAAATCACCTAATTACAATTATAAGTTCAACTGGCATAAATAGGTTTGAGAACAAACAACATAGAACAGGTCTGGGGACAAATACAACTCAGACAGTTGGAGAAGTACATGAGGGCGCTGGAGAGAAGGCTCCGATTACAAGTGTTCAACATGCTGTGGGCATCTCCTAGACGGCTCTGCATAGGGACTGGAAGCTTCCTTTAAGCTGCTGAACTGGTTAAGAGAGCTGTTTCTACTGTACAAAAATAGATATTGATAGCATTTATTGAGCACCTATTATGTTCCAGGCACTGTGCTAAGCATGTAACGGGCATTGTGTCACTTAATGTCCATAATCTGTGAGGCAAATATTATCATCTTCATTTTATAATACCTACAGGAAACTGAGGCACAGAGAAGTACTCAAGCAATTTATCCAGAGTTGCACCACTAAGAAGTGGCAGAGCTGAGATTTTCAGGTTGGTGTGAATCCAAAGCCTGTCCCCACTCTACCTGCCACACTGGCTCTTCAAATGAATATTAAATAAAAGGTGTAACAAGAATAAAAACACAGAAGTGAGCCTTTGTTTTCTACTGGCATCACACAAAATGACAAAATATGTCACAGGTAGTCTTTTTAAGACTATAATTTAACAAACGGGATGCACTTAAATTCTCGTAAGACAGGACTGTAGGTAATACAATCTGCAATTGTTATTTGTTTATATAGGAATGATTTCAGTTAATTAAAGACAGAAGAGTTAGGCAGTATTTGTAAGGAAAGAACTGAAGTCAGACATTTTAATTATGCTATCAGATTAGCACAAAAAAGAGAATAAGCTGGAAAGTTTATAGAATATAATAAAAGCTAAGTATGTTATGTCTCAAGATAACTCTTTGGATCAAGAAAAAGAGAGAGAGAGCACATCTAAAATAATTCATAGAATCAGATAATAAGTCACTAATCAAAGAGGTCTCATTACAACCATCTATATCAACACCCACAAGGAAAAACCAAGCTATAGTTTTTTTTTTTTGGCCACACTGCACAGCATGCAGAATCTTAGTTCTCCGACCAGGGATTGAACCCATGCTCCCTGCAGTAGAAGCATGGAGCCCTAACCACTGGACCACAGGGCATTTCCTTTTTTTTTTTTCCCCCAAGCTACAGTTTTATTAGAAGCATTTTCCCAAGAAAATAAAGCATGAATTTGTGCTTGTCTTCTAAAAAGAAAAATGAATGACAATTCAAAACAGATACAGACAACAATGAAAGCTAACCAAACCAAAAAAAAAAAAGAAAAAAAAAAAGGAGGTATTTAAGATTGCCAAATCATGAGTAGAAGCAAACTCCGTTCAGCAGCCTCTGGGAGACCTGGCAGAGAGATGAGCTCTCGTCATCCAGGACAATGTGGCAGCTCCCTTCTCCATCTACAAGCAAGAGGTTACTCATTACTCCCCAGTCCATCCAGGATGTTGAGATATAATGATAGCTATAGAGATTCCCAACAGAACAGCACAGCCAAGAAAGGCTGCCTGTGCCACTGGGCTCTTTTCTACACCAACAACCCATGAACCATCAACAGACACGCATCTAAGACCCAGGCTCTCTCCCAGACACCCTGACAACTCCTCTCTCATGGGGCCATCTGACCTTGATGCCCATTTCTAGACAGAACGCCTTCCCTGGTTGTCCCACAGACACATCCCAAGTTGACATCATCACAAACCCCACACCTGCTCCTCCTCCCGTGTCCCCTGTCACACTGAATGGAGCCGCCATTCACTCAGATTCCCAGGACAGGGCCTCGGGGCCATCCTCAACTCCTCCACCTTCCATATCCTGTCGCCATGGTGATTTACATGTAAAACATCACTTGAATGCATGTGCTCTTCCACTACTCCCTTAGTTTAGGACCTAGACTCTTGCAAGAAGACTTCTTAGTAGTGATCAGTTTGGTCAGGGGGTCAGATACACAATCTCCTCATTTACTGAGCTCCAACTTCATATCTAAATACCATGTTTGATTCCTTTGAATCAACCAGGGTAGAATCCCTGCAAAAAATGGGAAAAGAGAGAGGAGACTTTCCCTTAGCACTTTAGGTGTGAGAAACTTTTTGCATCCCACTTAGAGATGAAAGAAATCAGGTTAACACCAAAAATTCATTTGTAGCCCAAATATAATAGGCCAGTTTATTTTCAATAGCTTTTTATTCAATCAACAAACTGTCTCCTTCTAGCAATCTCTCTTAAATCACAGTGATTCATTCTGGGTAAACACAGAGATACCGCCTAAGGAATTTCTCCCAGGTGAAATCTGTAAGGATGCTACTTGGGCCTCCCAACACAGGTGCCTCCTAGAGTCTTCCCAACACCATCTATGCTGATGAACAAAACATAGACCTGACTTTGAAACCCAAACTCTGACACTAACTGCAGGGCTTCCATCAAGTTACACAATCTTATAGAGAAAAAGAAGACAATGGTATTTAGTTGTATATAAGGCTTGTTAAGTTCAACAACAAACAAAGATCAGCTAAGGGCCAGGCACGGCCTTGAGCACCTGAGATTCAAAGATGAAAGTCACAGCTCTGCCCCTTGCACTTCCAGTCTAGTGGGACAGACAGATACAGACCAAGAAGTGTGACAACATACGTGAGTGCTGGAATCAAGATGTGAGCAAGTTCCACGAAGAGGGAAGGCTGGGGATGATGGAGAAGAACTGAAAGAGAACTTATTCGAAATGGGATAATTATGTAAACACCTGATACCTGGCTCACTTAAAAAATGCTTTTTGGCTGTTTTTTAAAAATTAATTAAGGGGCTTCCCTGGTGGCGCAGTGGTTGAGAATCTGCCTGCCAATGCAGGGGACACGGGTTCGAGCCCTGGTCTGGGAAGATCCCACATGCCGCGGAGCAACTAGGCCCGTGAGCCACAATTACTGAGCCTGCGCATCTGGAGTCTGTGCTCCGCAACAAGAGAGGCCGCGATAATGAGAGGCCCGCGCACCGCGATGAAGATTGGCCCCCACTTGCCGCAACTAGAGAAAGCCCTCGCACAGAAACGAAGACCCAACACAGCCATAAATTAAATAAATAAATAAATAAAAACCTTTAAAAAAATTAATTAATTGATTAATTTTTAAATTATTATTATTATTTTTAATATTAGTTTTTTTAACATCTTTATTGGAGTATAATTGCTTTACAATGGTGTGTTAGTTTCTGCTGTATAACAAAGTGAATCAGCTATACATATACATATACCCCCTTATCTCCTCCCTCTTGCATCTCCCACCCAGAGGGTTGGGATAAGGAGGAGATTTCTTTTTTTAAACCCACATTTAAGCTTACAACTGTTACTGATGTAACCTTTTTCTTGTCTTCCTGAAAGTTCATATATAAAGTCACCAACAAAACACCTGATGGTCACTCTATTGTGAAGACACTCAAAGAGCCCTGACAAGAGGGCCTCATGCAAATAACAGAGGCTAAATTGCCAGGTGTCTCTGAAGGAGCCACCTGGGAAGTGCATCCTCCAGCTCCAGTCAAACCTTCAGATGACTGTGGTCCTGGCCAACATCTTGAGTGTAACCTCATGAGAGGACAGGAGTCAGGACCACCTGCTAAGCCATTCCCAGATTCCTGACCCACAGGTGTTATGTGAGGCACTAAATATTAATATTTATTGCTTTAATCTGCTAAGTATCAGGGTAATTTGTTACTCAAAAATTCATAACTAAGACAGGTCAATAGGGTATTAGTGATAAGGTTTTTGTATTCAGGACAGCATAATTTTCTTAGTTAAAAACCAATTCCATTTCTTTTCTCTGGAGCACAGAAATACGATACACATGATGGTAGGTTGTGAGACAATGTGGAGTTAATGCTGGTTCTACTTCCTTCCTTGCTTCACATCATCACCCCCCAAAGGAAACTATAGTTTAAAATACCAGAATTACATAACTAAAAGAGAGTGATGGGTTGTGACTCCTTAAAGACAATTTAAAACAAGGTATATGGCAAGGCAAGTAATAATGAAAGCAAATGACTTATCACTAGATTGTAAGAATTAAGCAAATAAAGCACCGTAGTTCTAGCCACAATTGTTAGGTAACAAACTATGAGTTTTGAATTTATTAGGACTGATGATTTGGGCACTCAATCTATTTCATTTCTTTAAAAATATAATTTATTATGGGTAGTATAAATTAGTATTTAAAGTTTCGAGGTGTTATATCTGTAGCCAAAAGAAAGGGCATTTTATTCTCACTTATTATTGATCTTAAAATTAAGATTCATTTATTCACAAACATTTACTGTACACCTAATTTCTTCCAGAAATTCCCCTAGGGTTTGGGAATGAACTGATGGAAACTATAATCTGTGACCTCCAGGAACTCACAGAGGGTAGACCAGTGCTTCTCATATGAGCCTGACCGATTTTTAAATATGTCTGCAAAGGCCGATTTCTAGAAACTCAAATATTGAAGGCGGGCGAGTGGGACCTGGAGATCTCCATGGTTTTACACTCATAATTGCTTCTGATGCTTGGTCCGATGGTTCTCCACCACCAGGGTGGACGATAATACAGTACAGCCCATTTACTCGATCATCAAATATTTACTGAGCACCTGATCTGTACCGTAGGTGCTGGCTGCTGGGGGCTGGGGGGTGGGTGAGGCTGTATACCAGAAAATACACAACATGAAGCTAGAAGGATAAGAGAGTCAGCTAGATGAAGGAAGAGATGATGTTCCACCATTAGCAGAGCAGCTCCAAATGTGGAATCACACCAAATGGTAGGCTTCGTGACTAAGTTAAATGATAAAGTATATTCATGGATTCTCAGATTTTTTTACTTGAAAGAGACCTAATTGACCCAACGCCACGCAACAAAGAAGGGAACTGAATCTAGGTCCTGTGACTCCGGTTCTTATATACTTTTTTCTTGATCAGTTCCTCTTAGGAGTAAAGCACATCTTCAAGAACAAGAACAAAGAATATTTCTCAATTCTAAAAAGCCTGTGTTGTTACTATACGCATACTATATCTTAGGAGCTATCAATCTGGGGCGTTTTTGAAAAGATACAATCAGTGAAGAAAAAAACAAGGTGGATGTGAAAAATGTCTTTGAAGCTATTTCAGTTGCTACTGCTGGAAAATGTTTGAATTTCAACTCTAGTAGGCATAAAATAGCTTATAGAAAACACTGGTTTTGTTATCAGAATCAATGACCTAGAAATAAATCTCCAAGCGGGATAAGCAAAATTTTGAAAGAGTAGAATCAAAGAAAATAAAACTGTTATCTCCAAATGGTTTGTAAAAATAATGTTTTGGGGTTACAGTTGGAAATAGGTACATTTTAGAGCTACAGGTATTAATGATATACTGGAATTCTGTGACATAACACTAGTCGGCTAAGGAGTAGATTTCCTTCAAAGGGGTTTATCAGTGGAAATAACTGAAGGAAGGATCTTGTCTTGCAATCTCACCAATAATACAAAATCTTCTCCCTTTTCTGGGTCTTTGCCATCTGGCATCTACTCCTGCCACTTTCCTGAGGTTACTCAAGGGTCAATAGTTTGTCCTTCTCTGGTACAAAATCAAACTCAGACCTCTTATTTTTTGATTCCTCTGCTCACCCTGTCTTCCTGAAACATTGTCTTCCCTTTGTTCCCATGAAACTGTAGGTTCCTGGCTCTCCTCTGACCTCTCCTTGCCTGGCTTCCCACCTAATCATGCGCATCCTCTCAAGGTTTTGTCTGGTCTGCTTCTCTTTCTAATCCTCCATTTATGCCAACATGGGACCATGATTCTCCCACTCACACAGGCTCCCCAGCCCCAGGAGCTAACTGGCATTGCTTTGGCATTGCTTCCCAATATCCAATCAGCTTTTGAGGCTATCAGATTCTTTCTGTGTAACATTCCTAAGACTTGACCTTCCCTTCATATGTCCATGTCCTTTTCTCTGGAACCTCATCGATTAAGCTCTAGTCAGTTACCATGGCTTCCTGTGGACCAGCTCGTCATTCTCTGGTACATCCTGCAGCCTGAGGCCAGATGAAGATCCTTTTCATCATGCCCCTTCCTTGTCCAAGGATCAGTACATGCCTTCCTGAATCCAACCTCAGTGCCCCATACCTGGAATGACTTTCCCCTTTGTAAGCCAAATATTCTACTTTCTCCAAGATCCAACATGAAATTCCTTCTCGGATGATACCAACCTAATCCTCTTCCACAGTGAATTTTAATTTCCTCAGCAATCGTATCTGGATCACTCTCTCTCACACTCGCTTTATTGCAACTAAAGGGCAGTTCTTGTAGAGACCACCATGATACAGGGGGCCAGCAAAAGCATCTCCATGTTTGCTAAATTGAACTGAATTTACTGCAGCTCTGCCAAAATTTAATTTTAATTATATAAAGACTGAAGGAACATAGAAAGCAGATCTTGCTTCAACCATAACAGTTATTACTTCGATTTCTTAAACTATAATAACAGAAATAGATACACACTAAAAGCATTTTTTTTAATTAGGAAAATCAATGGAACAAAAATCTTTATATATTCTTCTTAGTTTTCTCTCCCCTGACGTTTTAGGGGATCTTATCACTCCAATTACAAAAGGGTCTTTTGGCATCTGAGGAGCTAAGGATGGATGACAATGAATGGGTAGACTCAAGTATGTGAAGGATGAATTGTATCCAGAAAGCTGTGGGTCAGAGAGAGATTTTCCAAATGGGAAATGAATTCTGACAGGAAGCTGCCTGCTGGGAAATGAAGGAAGGCTTTGAAAAGCTAGTAATCATGATCAAATCGTAGTTGTGTTGACCGGTCGGAAATACACATGTAGAATCTACAATGCAGAAGTTGTTCTGAAAAGAACTTAATTATGCAGAAGAGGAAGCCAAAGATCTTTTAAAATGTGATCATCCACATTGTCAAACGTGTTAATATGTCACAGATAGCAGGGCTGTCTCACAAAATAACTTATGTTCAAAAGTTCTTTGCGAGGCTCATAAATCTTACCTCCTTCAAATCAAGATTAGCTCCTGACTAGGTAAAACTAGCAGGAAATTGCTTTAGTAAGATAGATTGTTTAAAAAAAAATGTGAAAATTAAAATCATACACATGTATTTATACCTAATCTCTTCTCTATTATTTCTTTCTAATCATATGTGAAATGTTGTTTTCATTCATTCACTAAACATTTATTGAGCACTGTCCAAAGCTCCAGGGATTCAATGATTCCTACCCAAAATGAACTCACAGGCCAAAGAGGGGCACTCACAGGCTCGGTGGAAAGAAATAGAGTAAAGAACAGGAAATAACTAAAAGGGAAGAAATAACACTGAAATGGAAAATTTTATGTGTACTCCTAATTTACTAATTAAAGAATAATCCAACAAATCAATGTCAAATAAAGCCAGTGAAGAACTCTGCCAACTTGATCACAGTCAGATTCAATTTTCTGAAATTCTCATATGTGAATGTGTCAAGCCAAGACATCAGTGAGGAACAGTCTGGAACACTTTAAGATGCTGAAAAATAGTGACTGTGTAGGTAGAACAGTCTTTAGCACCTACAGATAAGAAATGGTTCCTACATTTATTTCACAAGAAATGTAACTGTTGATACTTTTATCTTCTAGCTTGCTTTTGGCAATAGTTTCTTCATCACTATAAAAGAAATTTAGAATTATATTATTATATCATTATAAAACAATTCTAAAAGAACAATAGGGAATCATTACAGAAATTTTGGAAAATAACAAACGGTCAGAAGTGATCCATATAACCAAATCCTAACAATTCTACAGGAACTGTAATACAACAAAGAAAATCTTGGAATCAAACAATATGCTCAATAATAATTTTAGGGAAAATGGAATAAAAGGCAACTGCAAAAGCAAAGTTACCTGGTGGCCTGGGGAGCCCTTCCCTTCCCTGCTGTATCTGAGCCTCTCCCATCCTCTGCAGGACCACCCGTCGCCCCAGCAACTGCTCCCTCTTCTGAACTGCTTATTTCATCTTACCCGGTGGAACCAGACAGTGAATAACCTGCTACTATTTATTTTCCATGTTTTCGCCTTTTTCCCCCAAATAGATCATATGCTGTTTCCTGAGGACAGGAAGTATGCCTTCTATTTCTCTGTATCCCCAGCAACTAGGAAGCACCCTGCACAGGATAAATGTTTGTTGATGAGGATGCATATGCTCATTTTTAATACTTACGTGAATATTAACAAAATCTAGTTGGTTACTATTTTGAAGAAAGGACCTGGGGTTAAAAAATCTTCTAATATTATATATTTCGCCTTATTTGGCAAGATTTCTGAAGAATTCAGTACAGCTTTGTATTATTTAGACAAATAAAAATGGTAAGAAATAAAACCATTCTCATTAAAAAAGTGAAAATTCATTTATTCTGAATTTTGAAATCTCTTTAAACTTAGATAAAATATACAGAGAACAAAAGATTATCAAACCTTTCACTAACCAGTAACCCTTATGTGTCCTTCCCCTCTGCCAAACTCCAGTTTATAAAATTATTCTAATACATCAGTGAGGAACACTGTTTAAAAAAATTTTAATAACAGTTTTAAATAATGCATAATTATATGGGGATATATGTATATGTATATGTATAGCTGATTCACTCTGTTATAAAGCAGAAACTAACACACCATTGTAAAGCAATTATACTCCAATAAAGATGGTAAAAAAAAAAAAGCATAATTGTCCTAAACAAACAGGACCCACACCTTTTTTGAATTCCACCTACCACACCCCCTACACTTAGCCTATGTAACTTCAGACTCCCAGGTTCAAATGCCAACAGCACAGGTGTGTCAGAGACAAAACTCACTGTGTAATCTGACAGCCAACTGAGATCAGCTACACGGAGGAAATGAGAGTTGGGATGGGGTGGGGGAGGGGGGAGGAAGCAGCAGGTGTTTCTGGAGCGGTGCGATCACAGGGCTCTGGGGACCCCTGAGGGAGGAGGACACGAAAGAAAGGGTGAGCCCACAGCCCAGAAAGGCAGAGGAAAAGCACCACACTCCAAGCTCCAGATTCAACTTTCCCAAACTTTAGAAACCAATCCGTTCTTAGTTGGGGACTATACTCTGTCACTTCCAAAAGGGAAAACTGTGTACTAAGCCCATAGTAAGTGTGCAATAAACGCCCGTTTAACTGATGGATCAACAGGGTACGATCTGATCACTGCCTCAAAGAACCTGATCCCTGGGGAGAAACTCAGAGGGACTAAACAAAAGGAAAGGTTTCTTTCTGATCATCTTCCAAGACCTGCACGTAGTTTGTGAGAGTGGCCTGCGTTTCGAATTATGCATTATATTTCAACCATCACTGCGCATGAGATTGTGTGGTCCTCAGGAAGTTTATGATATGAGATATTCCTACTACAAGGAGATTTTGATTTTGCATCAAGCTCCACCAAAAGAAGACACGCATAAGTACATATCGAGATAAAAGTACCCCATAGAGCTGAGGAGTGAACCGTCTCCTGTCAAATGTTTTCCTGGAAACACTATAGCTGGGGGTTCTCTTCCTGAGTCATAAACACCCAGCACTCGCCTTCCAGGTGCTGCCAGCCTGAGGCACCCTCCGGGGTAGGCTCCTCCTGCTATCTTTCTGCTGCAGTTCCTTGTTTTAAGTGCTCTGTAAATCAGATTAAAGTATTTGTTTATTTTTTCAGTAGCCGACTAAAAATAAATCTGCAAGCTAAGGATAAAGAAAGACACTTCAGACTCTGCCTTTGAAGCCCATTTCATGGCAAGTAATTGACTTCCCTCCTAGGGACCAGTTATAGATCAGGAGGAAAACAGCATTCAGAGCTTTCACGAGAATACCAGAGACTGAAACACGCTTCGCACCCAGCTTACTTTCTCGTGGAAACAAAGGTGTGCATGCCCTGTCTGCTTCCCTCACGTGAAAGAACTACCATGTTTAGCAAAATAAAAATCTCTCTAAGGTGCTTGTCCCTCCTCCTCATACTTTAGGAATGTTACCTCCAGCTTTTCCAAAAATATCAACCACCCAGATACTGACGACAGGGTTTTGATAAGAAGAAAAAGTATAAGATTCACTAAAAAAGAGGGCTAACAGGATCTCGGCAACGTGGTCTCCCTCCTGCCTGCAGGCCACAGAGCTTGCCCACTTGTCCCTACTATGTAACTTCCTATAGCCACAACCCTGTGGCATTCTGATATCCATCAGGTAAAATCATTCTGTATGTTCACATGACAGGGTTAGAATTAATGGATGAGATGACAAGGCTGTCACACTGCTAAAAGCATGAGCTGTAGAATCCACAAACAGACTGCATTCTGTCTGGGAGAACATGAAGTTACTGCACTTCTCTCTAAGCCCTGCTTCAATAAACAAAATGGGGGTGATAATAACAGCCACCCTGGGGTTGCTGAAAAGAGTAAATGAAACAAAGTATGAAAAGCGTTTAGTCTCCAGTAGGTGATAAAAGTATTTAGCAGTAGTATGACGACAACCTAAGGGTGACCTCACAAAGAATCTAGTGTCTTAACTCTCAAGGTCAGCTAGAGAAGGGTTGGAGAGCTCCCAGAGGTCTTGTGTGGGGTTGTCAGCAAGGAGCTGCAGTCATTCTTGCGGGACACAGAAGGACAAAATTCTCCTTAGAGTTTCGCCACCTGAGAAAGGCTTGAAGAGCCCTTGCTTTTCTCTGGTCCTCTCTCTCTCTCTCTCTCTCTAGACTAGATAGAAGACAGAGTTAGGAAAGGAAAAAAGACTTCTCCATTCCCCTTGGACAGAGAAGTTGGTAGAGTACATATAATATTCCCCCAAATTTCCCAAATGCATGGGGAATGCCCTCTTAGTACTATAAATATACAAAGTGTTTACAGTCTGTTTTTAGGAATAATGAAAAAGAACAGTATCTAGAATTAGACATCAAGCTAAAAATAACTCTTAATTGGTCTTAGCTTAGGCAAATACAAGAGCACTTAATTTGCAAAAATTTCATGATGTATCCACTGTCCAAGAAAGGTCAAACACTGAACCTCTCCAGTATTTCTCACACAAAGGTATAGAGATGTACCATTTTCCTGTTGCATGTGGTAGGGCTCTCAAGGGAAGACATTATCCTCTACTCTACCAAAATCCATACAGAAATCTAACAGATGCTATGTCATTCATAGCAATCCAATAATTTTAATTATAAATTAAATTTCCCTAAGCTGGTCGTAAAAATTTATTATGTAATAGTTGATACACACAAAAGAATGAATATATGTTAACAAATATCTACATTATGAAGCTTGATAATAAAACCAAAACCTGTGAGCCCAACCCCAACTTAAGAACTAGAAAATTTCCAACATTAGTGTAGCTACCTGCGCGCTCCTTCCCGATCTCAGCCCCGTGCCTTGCCTGCAGAAGTAATCGCTTTCTTAAACTTTGAATTTATCATTCCTTTGCGTTTCAAAATATTTTTTTGCAAAGATGGATCTTCAATTGTGTATTATTTAGTTTGGCTAAACACTGCAAAAACTTGGAGACCTTTATCTCCAAATGGATCTGAAGTTGGCGCCACAGAGCCTAGGATGTCTCAGCTGTTGCCATTCTTCCTTAATAGGCATTATGTGCCCTGCCCCTCATCTCCCGAGAGAGTCAACAGAAGTTCTAAGGATTCTCTCGGTTTGTGCCCACAGCAGTCACAAAATTTCCTTCATTCTCAGAATAGGTGTCTGTCTACACAGCTACTGTCTGAAATGGGGAGAACTTTCTACCCACCCAATATGAATCTGTGTACCAGTCGTAACTAGTTTGTATGGAGTGGACTTGAGGCTGCCTGCCATATTGGTGGGGAAGTCCTCCTGCCTGGAGGAGAGGTAGCACAACCCAGACATCTCTGGACAGGTATCTGTGAATCTACTGCAACCACCTCCCTGACAGCTCTTCATCAACAAGTACCAAAGCAGAGGACCCTACGGCCTGGTTGACCATATAATTTGCACAACATATTCCCTACTAATTCCCCTGGACTTCCTCCATCTCCTGTTAAGAACCATGATTTCCTCATCATTCTTCCAGAAAGCCCCGTCACTGTCAGCTTCCCATCCTTGTTGATAAAACTGTTAACAACTGTGAAGGGCCTGAGAATTCAGCCTCCTTGCAAGCTACCACAGTAGCTTGCCACAGTTTCACGGATGCTGGCAGAAGATCCAGGTCTATTGGTTCAGAGACAAAGGACTTCATTACTCATGGCACAGAGAACAGCACGAGCATCACACATTTGCATCAGCTTCCTGTACCCCCAGATTCTACGGGGTGGTGTGGATGGGCTCAGATAGATGCCTGTGCACACAGAGGGCTGCATCACAGAAGAGGGACCTTGAGCTTAAGGAGCCCAGCATGCCTGCCTTTTGTTCTGGAAGGAGACACTAACTCCATCTTCCAAGGATGTTCACTATACAAATATCCTTGAAAAGAGACTGTGGAACAAAAAGCAGTCAGTGCCTTACTCATAAGATGTGTAGAAACAAGAGAGATCCATAGAGTTCCCATCAACCATCATCTGTTACACTTCAATTAAAATTATTATTTAAAACGTTTTTAGTGGTATGATTGTTTTAAATTCTATCTTGAACCCAGAAGTGACAATCATATTTACAGAGCCTCGTGGAGAAATGTGTGACGATGTGCAGGAAAGGGTCCCCCAAAAGATACTTGTTTATTACAGTTGACAAATATGTGCTTTACAGGTTCAGGACTTCAGAGGCTTTGAGGGAATGTTTCTGACTCCGTTTTTTTTTTTTTTTTTCTCTACTAAGCAAGAACAATAATTTTCCTCTGTAATATTAGCTTAGAATTTAATTAATAATTCTAAAAGACATAAAGATCTGCTGTGAGATAGAACTATAAAAATACTGAAAGTTCTAGCCACGGTCTGCATGGCCAGCAAGCTTCCTTGATATGATGTAAGCTCATCTTTACAGTGAAGCCCCTACTTTACATTATCCTACAATTTGCACCTTTTCTTCCCAAATCTGCCAGTTTTCTCATGTTACTGATGTACTGACCTCTTCTTTATATTACCCTGTAATTTATGCCTTTTCTTTAAGTCCATCACATTCCCTGCATTACTAACAGACTGACCTCCCCTTTATATTATCCTGCAATTTACACCTTTTCCTTCTGACTCCATCAGATTTCCTAATGTCACTACTAATGTACTGACAGCTCACAATTTGTACTGCATTTCTTGCAATTTGTACTCATTTTTCAGAAAAGCTGGAGGAAAGCTGCCTTGTTACTGTGTGTCTAGGGCTGAAGACCAGAGACTGCTGAGCATGCGTGCTTCACTATAGACCTGTGGACAGGGCTCCTGACTTAGGAAGGCGATGTTAGGAAGTGATGAAAGATGATGAGCTGGGTCCTCAGTTGTTGACTAAGTATCAGTAGATGATGAAAAGGAAGATGTACATTTTATTTTATATTTTTAAATTTATTTATTTTATTTATTTATTTTTGGCTGTGTTGGGTCTTTGTTGCTGCGTGCGGGCTTTCTCTAGTTGCGGCGAGCGGGGGCTGCTCTTCGTTGTGGTGTGAGGGCTTCTCATTGCGGTGCGTGGGCTTCTCATTGCGGTGGCTTCTCTTGTTGCAGAGCACGGGCTCTAGGCGCGTGGGCTTCAGTAGTTGTGGCGCGCGGGCTCAGTAGTTGTGGCACACGGGCTTAGTTGCTCCGTGGCATGTGGGATCTTCCCAGACCGGGGCTCGAACCCGTGTCCCCTGCATTGGCAGGTGGATTCTTAACCACTGCGCCACCAGGGAAGCCCAGGAAGATATACATTTTATCATCTGTCCTTTAAGAAAATTTCAGGGGCTCCATAGGATGAGAAAAGTCTATCACAACTAACTTGACTTACATTTAACACATTCTTTTTCACTGAGTTCAAATGAAAGAGAGGCTTTTTCACATGTTAACAAGTTCCCCTCATTTTTTACTCTTGCTATTTGCCATATTTCCTCCTGGTCACTCTGAAGTAAGACTTCCTGCAGAATGTGCTACCTACGTGGAGTCTGAAATGAATTAGAGTTGGTAAAACAAAGGGAGGTACGGTTAAGAAAAAGAAAATTCCAGATACAGGACACCGCATGTGCAAAGGCACAGAGGTGCAGGTCCAAAACCTTTAGGGAACTTCGGCTATTTCAGAGTGGCTGGAGCACAGACTGAGCAGGAAGGTGCCTGGAGCAGATAATGAGGACATGCCATTTGAAGGAATCTAGACCATCTGTATAATCGGGAGCCAATGAAGAGTTTTAAGCGGGGAGAGTAATGTGCTCATATTTGAAATCAGAATAATCTCTTGGATGGCGGAATGGAGGCCATGTTAGAATGGAGATGACACTGGAGGTAGGGAAACAGATCAGGAGAGTATACAACTAGCTAGTAAGGAGATGACAAGGGCATGTGTTATGGGCTGAATTGCGTCCCCCTAAAATTTCTATGCTGATGTCCTAGCTCCTAGTATTTCAGAATGTGATTCTATTTGGAGACAGGGTCTTAAGAGACAGCCACTGGTCTCAGAAGAAACCAACCCTGCTGACACCTTGATCTCAGACTTCTAGCCCCAGAATTGTGGGACAATAAATTTCTGTTGTTTAAGCCATCCCATCTGTGGCATTTGTTATGGCAGACCATGACAGCCTGGATCAAGGATGGTGAGGAGGAAAAAACCTGAGACAGACTTGGGTGGTAGAATACACAAAATCTGGTGACCAGTTGGTATAAGTGGTCAAGAAAGAAGCTGATTTAGAGGATCCTGGTATGGGTAACTGGGTAGATGGCCATATCATGGACCAAGAAGAGTAATACAAGAAAAGAGAAAGATCAGCAGTTCTGAGGTAAAAGACAACATCAAGCATTAGAACATGTGCAGTTCAGTAGGATGTGAAGACATGGGTCTGGAATTCAGAAAACAGGACTGAGATCGAGGCAAGGAACTGGAAATCCTCCACGTGGAAGTGGAGGCTGTGGATGAAGTCTCCCAGAGGAAGTATACTGGTGTAAAGGAGAATACTGGAAGGAGGATGCATCCAGTGAAGGAGATAGAAAGGGATGCATAGGTAGGACCAGACCCAGGAATGGGGATTGTCACAGACATCAGTGGAAAAGGGTGTTCAAAGAGGGAGTGGTCATCAGGGTTGAATGTTGAAAAGAGGTCAGAGACTTAAGATTATCCATTGAATCTGACAATTAGGAGCTTATTGGTGAACTCAGCAAAATTATGCAGTAGAGCTGTCAGAGGTGAGAGCTGTGCTGCACTGAGTGGACAAGTAAAGAGACTGGGGGTAAACGAAAATGGCAAGCACAGATCACTCTTGCAAGAAGCTTGGCTAAGTTGGAGCTGGAGGTGATGCAGGGTTCAGGGTGGGTTTTATCATCATCATCAGTAGCGGTGGTGCTGGTAGTGGTGGAGGAGGAGGGGCAGGGGGGAATAGTACTACTAAGCAGGTAGTCACATCCTAAGGTCAGAGGGTGCTGGGCCTGCCTCTTTGACATGTTATTTCTTCAAGATGAAATCAAACATCATCTTTACAATGAGTTGTTCTAACTCCCACTTGGGGTGGCTGATTTGGATTAGAGTAATTTGCTGTTCAAAGTATGGTCATGGGTGCGGGCAGCCCATTGGTGGAGAATCCCTTATAGACTTCTCTGCAAGGTGAGGTAGATTATATTCATTTGATATCATGAAGGGGTAAGTTGGGTCAGGGGAAAAATAAGAGGGGGACAGGAAATCAAGAAGGAGGTGAAGAGGAACTCTATCCCCTGGCAACACCTGTCATGGCCGAAGCTAGGTGAATTCGAGTCCCTCGCTATGCATTTACTCTCCCACCAGACTGCAAGTTCCCTGCCTGCAGCCATAAGTTACCTAGAGCACCCACACAGTGCCAGGCACCTAGAAGGAGCCCAATCAATTCGCAATGAGAGCTCTACCATGGCCCTACCATGTAGAGATCATGGCCCTACCATGTAGAGATCAGGGCCCTACCATGTAGAGATCATGGCCCTGGAGCTAGGTCTTCATGCCCCGATGCCCAGTCCTGCTCACAAGGCAAGAAATGAGCCCAGTGAGTATCCACACGTGATGTCTACGTCCTCTCACAAGACTAGGACAGGTCAGGGAGGGATGTGTAACTGAGACGGTTAGAGACCACCTCTCCGGGTAGATCCCAAATTCTTTCTGAGTGAAATCAAGGTTACATCTAGGGAAATAGGGCAATAGAGGCCAAGAAGAGGGTTTTAAAAGGCAAAATAAAGCAAACTGGATGGGGATAACATTTAACATAGGAAATCTGAAAACAATTCAGAACCAGTTGGCTATGAAATGTTTGTTCAGGGTTTAAGGTGCACCTTATCTTATTTCATTTATCATCAGGACACCTTTCCCCACAATTTAGAATCTCTAAAATTGTGGTTGCATCTTACAATAAATGGTATCTTAGCACTGTCATAGTTTAATGGGCAGAATTTTTTTTCATTAGTGGTACATGATATGAGGGTGCCCTAGAATCAATGGTGTCTTAAACTTCATGATATGGTATTTTACTGTGTGAAAGGGTATGGCAGTTGTTTTGATCTGCTGCGTTAATTGAAAGTACTCAGCTTTAGCAATGGGTAAACTCTAAGTACTATCTCAAAAAAAGAGTATCTCAAAAGGCACCCCTGCACATATTAAGTCACTGAGTAACTATTTTGAGAGCCCAACTGAGCACTTTAGTTGATCACTCCCAAAACAGTGAGCAGGAAGAACTCTAATTCACAGAAAGCTCTGTTATGCTATATCGTGAGTAACAACATTCAGGACCCAAAACTCAGGAATAAAAAGAGCCTGATTATTACCATTTTCTGTTCAATTGGTTCTACATTTGTAATTAAGTCTGCGCCTTCTCTCCAACACTGTGGAATGTTGATCACTTACTACATGGGTCAGAGGAAAAACACTTGAGACTCTATTTCAAAAGATAAGAGGAAAATTCTAGCTTGCAGTTGGGACAGACTCTGAAGACTATTTTGAGACAGTAGTCTTTCACCAGATGAACCCTGTGGTAACTGTGGTATTATTTGGGGTTTGTAATGCTTTCAGTGTTTACAAGGTCAAATCTAAATTCATATACTGGAAATGTGTTCTATTTTCACTGCTGAATACGGGCTGCATCAATTTATTTGCTTATTTTTAAATGCGTCTTCTGGCCTTTAGAAGCTATTATTTACATAAAGGTAGTTTTGAACTTTACAAACATGTTGGATGCTACCTACTGTCTACATATTTTAAATAAGGTTAGATATGTACAAAGCAACAACCTATATCCAAAATAAGAAAATGAAAGATGGAAATCATTGCCAAACGCCTTCCTAAATCATATTTTAAAATAATCATTTTCACAGATTTGTTTTTATCATACTGAATTAAAATATACTTTCTTAAAATATTAAACCATATGAATATCTAAATCTATTTTCAATGTTTTATACAAAGAGTATGGAGAACATTTTTTAGAGCAATCAACAGGTCTACTTTGGGCAGTTATTTCATTTAATGATTATTACCACCCAGTGTCTGTTTTTTAATATTGACCTAAGAGACAATCTAAAAATGTGAATATTTATCTTAACCTTCTTTAAGATCTAAATTCACTTTTCATCTTGGCTTTTCTCATTTTCACCTTGTACCTGATTACTTTACAAGGCATATGTCTCTTTCTTCCTTTAATTGCTTTTTGTACCTCCTTTTTCATTTTTTACAAAATTGCTTGTTGTTAAGCAATGTGCATAACATTAGGATATACATTCATTATTCTAGAACGCTGTCTACTTGGTATTATTTTCCTCTATTCCTTTACCTCATTTGAATTGACCTAAACTGTACTGATTTCCTTTGACATTTCTTTCTGTCAAAACACGTTCCCCCATCTTCCTGTCCTTTGATCACTACTCAATAGCTATTGTATTCAATATTTAGCCCCATGCTTTTCTGTTCTCCATTGTTTTTGTTAAGCTCTGGTGGACAGGCTCATAGCATATGACTATTTTTCTTCTTAGTCTACTCTGCCTTACTTCTTTCTTTTGTATTTAAAGACATTAGAAAGACATTTCTTATGAAATTTAGGTCACTTCCTATTATTTTCCTTTTATCACTTTTGCTCTTCCAGATGTTGGTTTTTTCAGGACCATAGCACCTGTTCTGCGCTCTTCCTCATCTTACTGTAGTGATTATAATACTGACTGTGGTATAATCCTATGAAACCACTTCACTTACCCAACTTAAATTTGCTCTATTTTTCAATGAGCTACAATGCATTTAATTTATTTAGCTATGGGAAGCTGCCCAAAACAAAAAGTTCCCCCAGAAAACCAAGAAACAAAACAAAAAACTAAGCACATCAATTACTTACATATACCATAATTTTCTTTTCCACATATGTCTGAATAAATATTTTTGAAGAACACAAAGAGCACACTTTACCTTTACCAAACCAAGCTAACTTGTAGCCTAACTTGTACTGCTGGGCTCATATAGATTCTTGTTCCTATTATTATTCTTGAAAACAATGATTTCTAAGTAGAGTGTGGACGGGTTTATGACACAGGATTACCTGATATTCAGCTTGACTTACTCTGGTCATAACCTTATAAGGTCTTGCTTTTCTAATTGTAAAAAGAAAAAAGTGATGATTCTTCACCTATTAGAACACAGGGATGTAACAGAGTTACAGAATAAGTTTAAGCAAGATTCATTATGGATAAACTCTCTGGAACAAAGTTGTTCTATCAGAAATGTCAGAGATGTGTACGGGTACACATGTTAATATTAGTATATCCTCTTCACATCTGGCCTATTAATACTTTTCAAGTTCTATTTAATCTAAGCTTTGCAAGTATACCCTTCTTAATATTTATTTGTATGACTCCTTTCTCTTGAATACTGGACTGCACAGTCAGATGAAAGGGCTCAAATTAATTGATCTCATAGTCAAAGGTTCTTACCATATTTCAAATCGATCCTAAACTGAGAATTTGCTTCCATTTTTTTTTTCTTTTGAAGGTGGTTTATAATAAGTTGAAAAATAAGAGTGGATACTAAATAATAAACCGGAAAAAAATGTTAATCACTTAAAACAAATGATAAAAACATGCCAGCTATGTCTGTCTATAAACTCTATGGCTTATTGAGAGGCAGCTAGTGTAGTTGTTAAGAGTATAGGCTTTGGAGTCAATCGGCTTGGTTCTCTTGACTATTTCATTAAAATGAAAGCTAATAAAACTTATGGAGCAGTAGAACATAGTGGCTAAGAAGGTAAGCTTGAAAATTTATAAGGAAATGCACTGAGTTAAGGACAGCCAAGATAATTTTGAAGAAATTACAAAGCTCTAGGACTTATACTACTAGATATCAAGACTTATTATAAAGCCATATAATTAAGAGAGTGTGGTATTGGCACAAGGATAGACAAATAGATCAAGGCAAAATAACAGAGATGAGAACATATGTATATGTATAACTGATTCACTTTGTTATAAAGCAGAAACTAACACGCCATTGTAAAGCAATTATACTCCAATAAAGATGTTAAAAAAAAACAGAGAGTTGATATTACAGTCTCCCAAGTCTGAAGTCAGTCTAGAGGCAGAATTCCTTACTCCTCAGGGAATCTCAGTCTTTTTTTTTTTTTTTTTAATGGCCTTTAACTGATTAGATGAGGCCCACCCACATTAGGAAGAGTCCTCTGCTTTACTCAAAGTCTACTGATTTAAATGTTAATCACATCTTAAAAACATCTTCACAGCAACATCTAGACTGGTGTCTGATGAAAAACTGGATACCACAGCCTAGCCAGGGTCACACATAAAACCAACCATCACACTTGCATAGGCAAAGAATAAGATAAGACCAAAAAAAGTATGAATCATAAAAAATTGATAAATTGGACTTCATCAAAATAAAGAACTTCTGTCTTTAAAAGCAAATGTTAAGAAAATGAAAATGAAAGTCACAGACTGGGACCTGTATCTGGAATATACAGAAATCTCTTACAACTCAGTAGTTTAAAAAAAATAAAATAAAATATAAGCAAAAGATTTCAACATACCCTTCTTTACAAAGGTGTGGATGGCGAACAGAACAGGAAACAATTGTTTAAGTCATTAGTCATTAGGGAAGTACAGATTAAAATCACAATGAGATACCACTATACACCTATTAGAAATGGGTAAAAACAAAAACAAAACAAAAAATTAATAATACCCAGTGCTAGTAACAATGGACAGCAAATGGCAGTCTCATATTCTGCTAGCGGGAATGCAAAACAGTACAGTCGATTCAGAAACAGTTTCCCAGTTTCTTTATAAACTTAAAACATACACCTACCATGTGGCTCAGAAATCACACTTATTAACTCAAAAGAAATGAGGATAAATATCCAAACAAAAACCTGAACACAAATGTTTATATAGCAGTGTCATGCATAATCACTCCAACTGGAAACAACCCAGTGTCCATTAACTGGTGAACAGATAAACTGGTACATCTGTACAACAGAATGTGACTCAGCATTTAAAAGGAATTAACCCCCGATATGTGCAACGGCATGGATGAATTTCGTATGCATTATGTAAAGGGAAAGAAGCCTGAGACAAAAAATTACAAACTGTATGATTCCATCTACATGGCATTCTGGAAAAGGCAATAACATAGGGGCAAATAATCATCATCATCATCATCATCGTCAGTAGTGCCAGAGACTGGGAGTATAGGGAGGGAACTAACTGAAAGGGATAGAAATATTTTATATGTCGATTATGGTGCTGGCTACACAACTGTATACATGTGTCAAAACCCATATGACTATGATACAACTATTAATGGACAATTCTACAGTCTGTAAACTATACCTTAATAAACCTGACTTTACAATATTGGCAGTGAAAGCCAAAAAGATGAAAAAAACATCACATTAGGATGAAACTTAGTGGGGGAAGAAAAACTGAAATATGAGTTCAAAAAGAAAGGATGTAAAATTTCAAATTGGTAAAGAACTTTTTCACATAATTTTAAATGCTTGTTCACACATTTTTGAAAGAAAAATAACGACTGTCAAATCACTGTGGTATGTAAGTTCCACCTGATACACTTAAGAGTGACATAACAGCTTTATTTTTAAATATTTCTTCACTTGGTTTATTTATTTATTTATTTATTTTATTTATGGCTGTGTTGGGTCTTCGTTTCTGTGTGAGGGCTTTCTCCAGTTGTGGCAAGCGGGGGCCACTCTTCATCGCGGTGCGCGGGCCTCTCACTATCGCGGCCTCTCTTCTTGCGGAGCACAGGCTCCAGACGCGCTGGCTCAGTAATTATGGCTCACGGGCCCAGTTGCTCCGCGGCATGTGGGATCTTCCCAGACCAGGGTTTGAACCCGTGTCCCCTGCATTGGCAGGCAGATTCTCAACCACTGCGCCACCAGGGAAGCCCCCCAGCTTTATTTTTAAATGTCAGTGTTTATAATACACTGGAAATTTTATGCTTTGCAACCATTAAACTTACTTTGAAAAGTTTTAGCTATCATTCTAAAAATGCACAAGGAAATGCATAGTTTTTAAGAATCCT
Organism: Balaenoptera acutorostrata; assembly: GCF_949987535.1. Classification (NCBI taxonomy): domain Eukaryota; kingdom Metazoa; phylum Chordata; class Mammalia; order Artiodactyla; family Balaenopteridae; genus Balaenoptera; species Balaenoptera acutorostrata. Next base: position 171,071,673 of record NC_080066.1, read on the forward strand.
TTTAGAGAAATACAAAGACTCCTGCTCTAGAAGATAGCTTCCCCCAAACTGCCACAGATGGTTTGCAGGTGAGGCAAGATACTGAGCTCCAAAGTCTCTTGGGCAGGCAGGCTGTTTGCCTTGAGCTAAAAGCAACTTGTCTGTTTACCTAATGTGCTTTTATAAATACTCTCATTGTCTCTGAATGCAATAAGGTGAAAGAGATTGTAAGACACTGTCCTAGAGAAATTCTTGCACATGAGTACAGATGGAAAGATACAAGAAAACCTACTGCACAGTTAACTGAAATACTGAATAACTGAACAACTTAAATGTCCATCCACAAGCAAATGGATAAATAAAATGCAGAATTACCTTTCAGTGAGATTTTACGTAGCAGTGACAATGAATGAGCTACAAGAGCTCTATGTATCATTATGATGAATCTCAAAAACTGAACGTTGAGTGAAAAAAATCAAGGTCATGATTACATACAGTACGACACCATGTACAAAACATTTGAAAACATGCAAAACAAGATAACGGATTGTTTGTGAATAAATATTTATGCAGTCATACTAAAACATGCACAAGATTGATAAATACCAAAATATAGGTCATATGGTTCTCTCCAGAGAGAAAAGGTAAGAAATCAGGGAAGGATGCATAGGGGTTTTCAACTCTTTGTGTAATATTTTATTTCTTAAAAAATCTGAAATAAATATGGCAAATGTTAAGACTGAAGAAAGCTAAGTAGCTGAAATGCAAGTGTTACATTATATTACTATCTATGCTGTTCTGTGTTTAAAATATTTCCAATGGACACAAAAAAAATGAAGTATGTATTTGGTATCCTAAAATTTGGCAGGAGTTCTGGTTTATTGTAGATGTCGTGATTTATAACAGATACAAAATCTTCAGAGTCTGAAGAATCAGAAAACTTGATCAAGCCTAGAGATTAAATATACATGTTATTAACTTTTTAGTTAGCTAATTACTGGAAACTAAACCCAAGGCCAGTCTGGACATCCTCCTCAAGTTCTAAGAAACTTAAAGAAAATCGGATGCACTTGAATTGGTAAAGATCGAATATTATATCTAACATAAATAACTTACTTTTCTGTAGTCTTTAATAAATGAATTCATTGATTCATCCGACAAGAACTGAATGACCATGTGCTCTGCGCTAACTTGAATATCCAGAGGAATCAAGACAGAACAGACGCATCGCTGCTCTCACGGAACTTTATAGTCAAGTGTAAGAAACAGACAGTAAGCAAACAAAGAAAAAAGATCGTCTCAGAGATTGGTTAAGTGCCATAAATGATATAAAACTGGGTAGTAGAGATTTATTGTTAGGGGGAAGGAGGGATAAGGTGAAGCCACTTTGGATACAATAGGCCTCTCTGATGATGCAACGTTTAAACAGGGAACCATAGTGCAAAGACCCAGAATAGAAGGTAGCAAATGTCTTGAACAACCAGATGCGTGGGACCGCATAAGCATAACAAAATAGACGTAAGCTTTACCAAGCCTATAGAAATACAAGGACATTTATCCTCAGGTAGTAGTTTAAAAGTTTTACAATTTTTTTAAAACAGTTAAAACTAGAAATACCTTGTTTCCTATCCAGGAGCACTTTAAGTATCACACCTCAGTCATCTAGCTTGACTTCTTATCTGGTATTTCAGTAAAAATAGTACTTTGGTATTATACTGAAATAAAATAACACTGAGAATAAAATAACAAGGAATCCTCAAGGTGCTTTCTGAATGACACCAGTAAAAATCAACCTTTTTCTAACATACGTACCAACCATTTAGAAAAGACAACAGACTGTAAATATATTCTTGGTAACAGATGTTATGGAATAAAGCAAGCAAGCTAATGCAGGGATCAAAAAAGCAGGTGACTATGAACAGTAAAATAATATTACAGTAAGACATTAAACATCTGTATCATATTTCAGCACATGTGTTAATACTCAAACTTTTCTTGAAGCTATAATGTATTTTCTTGGGAATGGATATAGTGAACAGTGGATCTCTTCACTTCAATCAGAAAAAAATAATCTAAAGTAGACTTACAGAGAGGCAAGCTCTATCAGCTATATTAGTTATCAGCTATATCCCAGATGGCCATCTAGGGGTATTTAAAGACTATTACCTACGTCATTGTCTAATATACTGAGGTAGACAATGTGGTTAACACAATGAGAATTACAAGGAAGGAAATAAAACAGAAAATGCTGTCCTGTCTTTGTTCATAAACCATGATGCAGTGATACTTTCCCTGTTTGCAGTTCTAATTGCTACATCTCAGAAGATGCCAAAAGGAGGTATAGAAAGAATAGTGGAACTAAAATTAGTGGTCAAGAACCAGACAAGCCTTCTGTAGGAAGATGGAAAAACAAAAACAAAAAGAATTCAGATCCTCTAATCCAGAAACACAAAGGCTGAGGAAAGCCTATGAGATCAGGAAAGGTTTGCATATGATAATTAGAATGATTTTCCAAATCTGAAAATTAAGAGCCATGAAACAACAGTGAAGATTAAAAGAGGTCTATGGAGACAATTTCTTTGAATCATAGCTGTATGGAAATGTATAAAACATCTTATCCATGAGGTGGAACAAAATGAAAATAATTTTTAAAAATCAATAAAGTGTTTGATAAATCATGGATTCTGAAGCCTGCGTTTGAATCCTGACTTTCTACTTATTAGCTGTGCAACACTGGACAAGTTTCTTAACCTCTCTGTGTCTCAGTTCCTCATCTAAGAAATGGTCGTTGTGAGGATGAAATGAATAAAGAACAGTGTTTGACACATAGTAAATGCTTTAAAAACTTTAGTCATGACTCCATGTGCAGAAAAGAGTTAACATAGCTGTCCTGCTGGCCATACTGCTTACAAGGATGGCCCTTGGCTGGCCTCCCACCAACATTAAGTCATAAGAGTGGATCACTGTGCTGAAAACTCTTCGTGCAACAATATGGTTTATCCTGAACCTCTGCTTTCCTTCTGGGAGTCTGGAATTTTGGTACATGCCAGGCAGAGAATGCCTACGTGATCATCCCACAATAAAAATTCTGGGTGCTGAGTCTCTAATGAGCTTCCTTGGGTGGCAACATTTCACACATGATGTCACAACTTGTTGGAGGAATTAAGCACATCCTGTGTGACTTCACTGAGGGCAGACCCTCGGAAGCTTGCACCTGGTTTTCCCTAGACTGAGCCCCGTGTGCCTTTCCCTTTGCTAATTTTGCTTCATATCCTTTCACTGTAACAAATCGCAGCTGAAAGTACAGTTACATGCTGAGTCCTTCCAGCGACTCATCAAAGCTGGTGGTGGTCCTGGGGCCCCATCAACACACTCAGACATAGATTATTATTAGAAATTATTTTACACTAGGTGTAAGTACAGTAAAAAATGAATTTTAATAAATCTGGAAGTTCAAGAAAAGAGACTTTTATATATAACACCTTGATGAAAATAGAAAACATTGTATTGTTTCTTTTTGTAAATAATGGATGAAAAAAACAAGTTGAGATTCAATGGCATGTTCATTCAATTATACCGCTATTTCCTGATAATATGCTTTCATGTCACGTGAAAATAAATATTTAGCTGTTACACCTTTCTAAATGACATTCAAGACAAGAACAATAAGTGGTCAGAAATACTTGGGTACATCCTTCAAATAGCAATAGAAGATACAGCATAACTAAAATGCCAGAATCACTAAACTGTAGGAATGCATCACTAATTTTATATATTTTCATCATCTCTTACAAGTAAATGGTTAGTCTTCCCCAAAACTTAATAAATCCAATGCTCTGCCCAATAAATCTAATGTTCTGTCTAAAAAATCAATATCTGGAAAAGAGAATTTAGACAGAAAAGCCTGAGAGAAAAAGTATTTAATAATTCATGTGAGTTTCTATTTTTGGATAGTCAGACCAATTCCCCCACTGAAAACAACAAAAATGGTAAATAAGATACTAAAACAAAACTACCTTAAAGGCACTGAGTTAAAAAGATAGTGGGGACAGGCCATATTCTTGAGGCAGCTTGAATCCAAGGAGGTTAGTGGAAACTCAGCATCCCAAGGCCACTTTTGCCTTGGGGTGTCGGTCCATATCTGAACTTGAGCTTTGGTTTTGTGGCTTCATGGGAGAAGAGGCCAGGAGTCAAGATCCAGGGCTTGCCCAACATGGATCATCTCATAGGATAACTTTCCCACGTTAAGCTGATACCCAAAGGGTAAGATGGAAGTTGCCTTGAGCAAAGAAGTAAACGAAAAATAAAAGAAAAAATGATAAGCTATCTCTGAAAGGTTATGGCTATTGATTGCCCTCATGTAGACTGGTACCCTGAATCTGAGCAAACCTTGAGTGGGTACAAAAATTTCAACCTGTGAACTTGTTTTAACACGGTCTTTTACTGATAGTACACACACACACACACACACACACACACACACACACAAATATCTTAAGTAAAATATTAGCAAACTGAATCCAACTGTGTATAAAAAAAAATAGCATGACCAAATTGTGTTTACATTTATATACACACACACACATACACACACATATATATAAGCCATTCAGCACATTAACAGATTAAAGTAAAAAACCAATATCATCTCCTCGATAGAGAAAAAGTATGTAATAAAATTTAATGCCCATTCTTGATAGAAACTCCTGTGCTAGACTAGGGAGGAACTTCTTTAATCTGACACAGGATATAATTATAAAACATCTAGAGCTATGATCAAAGTAAGTGATAAAATGTTGAAGTCTTTCTCCCCGAGTCTGGGAACAAGATATTATCAACACTGGAAGTACTAGCCAGTGTAGTTAAGTCCAGAAAAAGAAATTAAAGGCATAGGATTGGAAAGGAAGAAAGAAGATGTTACTATTTTCTACTGGTATCATAATCTTCTTAGAAACACCTTTAAAAATCTACAGATAAATTTAACAAGGTTACTAGATATAAGATTGATATACAAAAATAAATTACATTTCTATTTAATTGTTTCTGTAAGTAATTAAAAAACAATTTTCAAAAGCTACCATTTTAATACCAACAAAACTATAAAATACCATATTCTAAACTCCAAAATTGCTAAGAGACTAAATCTTAATTGTTTTCACCACAAAAAAGAAATGCTCATTATGTTACCTGAGAGAGGTGTTAGCTAACACTAAGGCAGTGATCATATGGCAATATATAAATGTATCAAATCAACACATTGTACAACTTGTATACAACATTATATGTCAATTATATCTTAATAAAAAACTATAAAATATGTAGGAATAAATCCAACACAGAAAGAGAAAAACCTATTTGCAATATAGAGTAGTGATTAAAAGCACAAACTCTATACCCAGGCACCTTGGTTTAGAAACCTGCCTCTGCCATTTACTAGTTGTAGGATCTTGGGCAAGTCAATTAACCTCTAGGTGCCTCAGTTTCCTGTGTGAAATATCCCATATTACTAGGACTACCTCATAAGGTTGTTAGGAAGACTGAATACAAAGTAACAGAATGAGGCCTGGCACACAAGAAACGGTTAAGGGTGCTTTAGAAAGTGACAACCATAATCATTATGATGATGATACTGGTAGTGTGATGGTGTAGAAAATTATAAAAATTTTCTGAAAGGCTTTAAAGAATACTTAATTAAATGGAAAATATACCATAATCATGGATAGGTAGGCAATATCATTAAGATGTCAATTGTCCAGAAAATCTGCAGACTCAATGCAATGTTAATTAAAATGTGAACAGAGCTTTTGTCTCTCAATAAGCCAGTTCTGGAATTTAAAACAAAAGACTCAATATAACCAATACACTGCTGCAGAAGAGAAGTAAAGAGGGAGAGTAGCCCTACAGATATTAAGATTTTATGAGGACAATGTGGTATTCGTGCAGGGATAGGGTAAGTGACCAAAGAAACAGAATAGAAAATTCATAAACAAAGGCAGAATGGCAGAGCTGTAGAGAAAAGAGGGCAGTCAATAAAAAGAGCTGAAAATATTGGTTATCCATATGGAAAAAAAGTGAAATTTGGTTCCCACACACTCTATGCCATACTAAAAAATCAACTCCAGAAGAATTAAGGACTTAATTTACAAGAGCAAAACTTTAAAAATTATGAAGAAAATACGAGTATTTCTCTGACCTTGAGATAAGAAGGGGTTTCTTAAATAAGACACAATCACTCTACTACAAAAAAATTTATAAATTCAAACAAATTAAATTTGATTTATATTTCAAAAAAGATACCTGTAGAAAGTGAAAAGATGAGCAACAAACTGGGAGAAGACATTTGTTACCTGACAAAATATTTGCCCCAAGAACATGTATAAAGAACAGGTTCAAATCAACAGAAAATGCAGCAGAAGAAAAATGGGTAAAAATGACAGACATATTTACAATATACAGATAGACAATATACAGATATATAACAAACATGAAGAGATATGATAGATGAATCATTATTAATCAGGGAATACAAATCAGGCCCGTGATGAGTTATTATGCCCACTCCACTAGAAAAGATTAAGAAGTCTGACAATACCAAGTCTTGAAGAAGATACAGGTCAACAGACTCTCTCACATACTGATGATTGGAGTGTAAATTAATACAAATGATTTGGAAATATCATTTGGTATTATAATATTTTGGCACTAAGTAAATATGCCACTTTGGAATAATGTACCATAACACTTAGCTTATTTATACAACCTGCTGGAAAGACTAGCATGTAAACACTAGTTAAATAAGGAAGGAAAACAGTGTACATTACTTCCATAAAACTAATTTAAGGAAGTATGATAAACAGTCCTTTTGACGCTAAGTAACTAAAAAGATGCCAGCAACAAAAAAGCCAAATGCACTGAAACCTATCAGTCAAGGAAATCTAGCTGTAAAAATACACACCAACTTTATATAAAAATAGACAGTAAAGCCATGATTCTATAACATATATACTACAGACTGAATGTTTGTATTCTCCCAAAATTCTTATGTTGAAACCTAACCTGCAAGGTGATGGTATTAGGAGGTGGGGACTTCGGGAGGTGATTAGGTCATGAGGGTGGAGCCCTCATGACTGGGATTAGTGTCCTTATAAATGGGACCCCAGAGAGCTCCCTTGCCTCTTCCACCATGTCAGGACACAATGAGAAGACGGCTGTCTGTGAACTAGGAAGCAGGCCCTCACCAGACATGAATCTGCCAGCACCTAGATCTTGGACTGCCCAGCCCCCTTAACTATGAGAAATAAACTTCCGTTGTTTAAGCCACCCAGTCTATGGTTTTCTATTACAGCAGCCCAAATGGACTAAGACACCACTGCAATGGAGAGCACACTACGCTGTGGCTGAGAGACCTTGTTCTTAACCTTGATTTTACGCCCATCTCGGTGTGCAACCTTGGGTGGATTATTTAAACTCACATGTGTAAAATAAGAGACTGTACCAAGTGCTCTTTAAGAATCTTTTTATTGGTGTCTATAACCCTATAAGAAACTATTCTTATCAAGAATTAGCAAAATCGTGATGTAATTTCCTTATATAAGTAGCATGATATTTAATCCAGACTCAAGTGCCTTTGGATAATAACAATGTCCACAAGCTCTGAGGAGAGAATGAAGCATTAATAGAGCATTACTATAGGATTAGTTAAAAGAAAAAGTTGTTTTCCACACATAGAGTTTCCAAGTGGTGGATGAATTTGCTTTTTGGTAGATCAGAGGTGTTTTATGGTACAGCCTATTAACTACACTGAGGGGAAAAAAAATCATAATTTAAGTATTAAGATTTAAACATGAAGCATTAAATTCTATAATGTCAAAGAATCTGAAGAGTAACATAAATCTTGCAGAAACAGTGTTCAAACAGCCTAATATAAAATAGCAAAGATCAGCAGTTGTTCAAAGACAATGTAAATACTTCAACAGGCAGAAAACACAAGACCCTATTAGTATGCTCAAGTGATACGACCCACATTCTCTATATAATTTTAGACTTTGGACATGTCAAAGTCTATAAAAGAGAAAGTCCTTTGATATCCCAGATAAATGTCTAAAGATACCCTAATAAAAAAATGAAAATACAAGCCACAAACAGGTAAAGATTTTTTATGACTCATAAATGAAAAAGGATTAGTACTGAGAATATACAAAGAACCCCTATAGATTAACATAAAAGAGACAACTCAATATTAATACATGGGCCAATAATATAAATAGGCAATTGACAGAAAAGGAAACCCAAATGGCTAGCAGACATGATGCTGAACTTTACTAGTAATCAGGGAGATTAAAATGATAATAAAGTGCCATTTCACACTCATCAGCTTGGGAAAAACTACAGAGTTTGATAACAAGTGTTGATGAGGATATGGATAGAAAGGAATTCTGATGCACTGATAAGAGAGAACGTGGAAGACCACTTAGGGAGCAAGTCGGGTTACAGATCAGCATGGCTCTGACCCTGCCATTCCACTCCTAGGTACATGTGCTCTACAGGATAGCTCCCACATGTGGACAAGGAGACACTGTAGCACATCTGTGATAATAACAAATGAGTCTATCAACAGGAGAATGGATATATAAATTATGGGACACTTATATAATAGAAAAAAATGTTCCGGGGAAAACTTGCTTCTCCCTGTCTACTTCCATGCAGAGGGACCTCTTTTGGAGTAACATTCCAAGCCTCTCTCCACCTCCTCACTCATTCCTCCTAGAGAAACAATTGGTGTCCCCTTCTTCTTTTCTCTGTAAGAGGCACCTGACTGTGTGGGGCATACACAGTGCTCTGCTCCCCAGTGCTATGCGGACAGAGCTCCGGTGGGGAGTCCCAGGCTAACTGCACAGCCTGTGATTAGAAGGGTAAACCTTCTATTTAATCCTGGCTGCATACTAGCAAGCCTGTCCCTCCAACAGAGCTATCTCACAAATAAAAATGATATTTTTATCTACCACTCTCTAACGCTTGCATCTATTTCTCAATTTATTCTAGATGGCAAGAGAGGGTGCTAGTTATTGTACCTCCTCAGGCTTCAACAGAATACTATACAGCAGGGAAAATAATTGAAAGATGCCAGTATCAAGGGGGCTAAGTCTTTAAAATATAATAAGAGAAAAGGCAATGTGCATTTATGTAAGCTTGAAAGATAAAACAATACTATGTATTATTTAAAATACATAAATCCATATCATAAAATATAAAGACATACATGAATGATTTTAAAAATTCAGGATAGTGGTTATCTCTGGGGCAGAGGAAGGGAAATGCAACCAGGCAGGGTGACCCAGTGGACTTCTCAATCATGTTTGGAATGCAATGTTTTGTTTCTCAATCTGGGAGGAACATACATATTTTTTTCAGCCTCAACTATTTCAAATACACACACACACACACACACATGCACGCACACACTTACATACCACATGTACATCTACAAGAGAATAAGCAGCAGAGCAGGAGAAGCTACGAGAACTGCCTGAAGTGGCCTGCCCTGTTAGTCAAGCCTGGCCAGCTCTTTTCCAGACCCCCTGGAACCAAGCCAGTGGGAAGAGGGATTGTCCATGGCAGGAGATGGATACTAAATGTAGTGCTGGCTTCTACAGTGTTATTCTAAACAGGAGGAAAATCTATTAAACCACAGAATCAGCGAGAGTTAGAAAGGATAAAGCAAGACAAGAATCCAAGGAGTGGAATTACTAGCAGCAAACCATTGAAAGGCTTCTAGAACTTACTTTTGCTAGAATGAAACCTAAACTGTTGCCTTTAAAAAAATCTTTTTATTAATTATCTCTAAAGGAAGATTCAATAACTGCTGTTAGTAATGCATCTCAATGTCTTATAAATCACTAGAAAGTTTAATTCAGTGGAAATTTTCAGTCAGTATATTATGACTACATATGGTCTGAAGATGCACAGAAAGGAGATAATCTGTATTATTTCCTGATTCCCTAGGCTAAATCAGACACTCTGAATCATCGCCATAATAATAGAACAGAGTCTGCAAATCTGTGTTGCTTCATTTAAAAGAATATATATATTTTAAACTTTCATATATATTTTATTAAATTGTTAATTTTTAACAACTTATTTCCTCCAGAAGAAAGGTATTTAAATGATAAATTCTTTTTAGCCTGATGCACACGCAGGCCTCAAAATCATTTTTTCTTGTCTTGTGTCTCCAATGAAGAGGAACAAATGAAGACCATGTTAACATTACAAATCACTGACATTTAGACTAGATATTCGGTCCTTAATACACGTTATGATTTGCAACCTAGGGATAAATAAGATGTTAGAAAAGGTAGCTGACCACCGACTGAAATAACAGATACAATGCAGGAAAGTTGCTTTCCAATGAAAGCCTATCACATTTTCTGCTGCATCAGTCTATAACTGCCCAGTAGACTCATCAGTTTCTTGTGCCCAGCATGGATTCAGAAAATATCTATTGAACAGAATTTAACTGATAATTAGAAAGAAACATGGGAAGATGGTGAGGATCCAGGAAAGGATACTACAGCCCACAAGCATGACTTTGTATACTGGGAATGCTCAGAAAACCTACACATCTTGAGGACTCAAACATCTTTCTTTAACCCTTCATCTCCCTGCTTACAAGGTATAGAAACATAAATATGTATTTATACAATATGCTGAGATATGGCATGATACAACACAGCACAGAGAATAAAATAATACCGTATCATATGGGGCAGCATCCGTGAATAATCCATCATCTTGCCCCCCTCCACCTTTCAAATTTCACTGCAGATCTTGCCTCTTGCTCACTGCAATCCAGCCACTCTGGTTTTCTTTCAGTTTCTCAATCCTGCCAGGCTTATCCCCACATCAGAGCCTTTTTAACTGCTTTCCCTCTTTCTGGGCAGCTCTTCTCCCAAACGGCAATCAGCTTTTCACCATCTAGGTCTTATTCCAAGGTGACCCTCCCAAAACGCCTTCCCTTACCTCTCCATCAAAACCACCCCCTTGTCAGTCATTCTTTCATTTCTTCTGTTTTACTTTCCCTATAGCACACTATCCCTACCTGAAGTTAACTTGTTTGCTTACGCGGTTATTGCCTGCCTTCTTACTACTAACTGTGAACTCCTTGAGAGCAGGGACCTTGTTTGCTTTGTTCATGGCTCTGGCCCTGGGACCCAGAAAGGGACCAGGCACACAGTAGGTCCTCAGTAACCATTTAATGAATTAACAAAAATATGCCTGCTCAATTTAAAATCCCTCAATTTCAAGGCTTTTTCAAAGAATGTAACAAATGCATTCCCTATTTTACCAAATTCAAAATCCTGAATATTGGGTTTACTTAAAAATGGGGGAGGGTAGAAAAAAATGGAATAGGATGAATATTAGAGAGCCGATCCCACTGCAAAGTGAATGCTATTATTTTACATATTTTTAATCACACTGATCCGATCCATTAAAAACCAAAAATAAATCCTTCCACTATTTTTACAGTAAGCACTAATTTAATTATATTCTGTTACTACAGCTATTACATTTTCTATCCAAATTGCATTGTACTTTTCTAGCAATGATATGAGCTATCTCAATATGTCGCAGGTATTCTTGTAGTCTGAGAAACAGTAAGAGGTGAAACACAGTATGAACATATTACTGTATAAAATGCTTATAAAATGTCATTCCTTCTCTCAGCCAGAAAAAGGAGATACAACACATTAGGTCAATCATTAGGAGAGTAAAAGCCCACGAACAATGAATGCATCTGTGTTATGCATGAATCTGGCTCTCTTACAGGTCTACTAGAATCTGAATAACTGTGTTTTACTGAATACACATTTAAAGGAGAAAGTCATCCCTTAAAAAAAAAATTCAAGAATCATTCAAACATAATTTTACTGGCACCGTTTCAGAATCTATCTTGAGGTATTCCAAGTGAAATTTAGAACTCCTCATTTTTCAAGCTGACCTGTTACAACTAATAGGTTTTAAAATGATGAACAGCCACAGAACCATAAAAAAGATTCCATTTTATAAAACCAAAGATCATTCTATCTGAAATGAAGTTTCACTTTTAAAACATCAGGCATTTGAAAAAAAATCATACGCTCCTGGAAGCAATGGGCATTTTCCATGAAAGAAAATGTTACTGGGACACAGCAGCAGCACAGAAGTGAAATATACACTGTCAAAGAAAAGCTGGTTTGCTATTTGGCAAATACAGAGCTTATTTCCATATAATGGGTAGGAGAGAAGGGGAGGGGAGACTCCAAGATTATGTTCAGGAAATTAGGAGAGACAAAACAGAAGTACGGTATTAGAGCATGTAAATAATCACAATTTATTATCTACTTTTAAGACCCCTTTCTACTGAAGTGCAGAACTTTAAAATGCAGTAAGACTGTGGTTAAAGAAGCATTTCAAACTATATCTCCTATTTGCACACAGTAGGACAAAAACTCAGGGGCTAATGGGGCAAAAGGTATGGCTTCCGATGGAGTCCTTTTGGGGGTGGGGGCTCCCAAGATCACCCTCAAGTTTGATGATTTGCTACTTTTTCCTCTGTCCTTGGGTCAAAGTAAGTCACAAGGTCAGCTCAAATTCGGAGAGAGAGAAATAAATGCCTCCTGATGGCAGGAGAGTCAAGACCCTTTGCAAAGGCCAGCACCAACAGCGGGCGGGGAGAGGGCTGGTTGTGGCCATTTTTGCAAACAACCGACCACCGCAATCTGTGAATGCACGTGGCCATTTTCCAGTGAACCGGGCCTCTGAGTAATACGGCTTTGGTGGATTAATGAGAGATCTGTTAACTCACTGAGTTCGATGTGAGAGATGTGCTATAGGGACCATAAAAATTGCTATCCTCATGCATGCACAAGGGACATGGAAACTTGCACCTTGGGGTGTACAGCAATGTTCTGACGATCGTGACGGGTCTAATCTCTGCCCCTGAGCACCTGTGAGAGACAGATCACACACAGGAAGAGCAATATAAGGCAGGTAGCACACACTTAGAGCAAAATGAGAGGTTGGGAAGCTACCATAACAAGCACTGGGAAGAGGTGGATACTCACTGAGGAATGGACTGATCAGAACACATGGTAGAGGAGGAACCCGACCTCAACCTGAGGGAGGAGCAGGGCTCACAGAGCAGGGAGCAGGGGAGGGGACATCCCAGAAAGGAGCTATCATGCACAACGGAGGCCACACGGAAAAACAGCAACATGTGTTTAGGGAACTAGTTCATCACGAAGGAAGTGAGAACAGAACAAAGTAGGAGCCAGAGGGTAGCCAGCCTATGTGAATACTGAGTTTAGAGTTTGTTCTTACAAATGCTGGTGAGGATGTGGAGAAAAGAGAACCCTAGTGCACTGCTGGTGGGAATGTAAATTATGTAGCCCCTACGGAAAACAGTATGGAGGTGCCTCAAAAAGCTAAAAATAGAATTACCATAAGATCCAACAATTCCACTCCTGGGTATATACCTGGAAAACATGAAAAAACTAATTCAAAGAGATATACATAACCTGATGTTCATAGCAGCACTATTTACAACAGCCAAGACATGGAAGCAACCTAAGTGTCCATCAACAGATGAATGGATAAAGAAGATGTGGTATATATATACAATGGAATATCACTCGGTCACACACAAAAAAAAAGAATGAAATTCAGCCATTTGCAGCAACATGGATGGACCTAGAGAATATTATGCTTAGTGAAATAAGTCAGAAAGAGAAAGACAAATCCTGTAGGATATCACTTATATGTGGAATATAAAAAATAATACAAATGAATATATGTGCAAAACAGAAACAGGCTTACAGATATAGAAAATAAATTTGTAGTTACCATAGGGGAGGGGGAAAAGGAGAGGTGTACGTTGGGGTATGGGATTAATAGATACAAACTACTATGTATAAAATAGGAAAGCAATAAGGATATGTTGCATAGCACAGGGAATTACAGCAATTATCTTGTAATAATTTATAATGGAGTATGATCTGCAAAAATACTGAATCACTATCCTGTACACCTGAAACTTATATAATATTGTAAATCAACTATACTTCAATAAAAAAAGAAATTCTGGCCTTTAGCCTCTACACTTAGATATAAGGCCTAGACCCCTGGACTAGGGTAATGGGAAGAGGGCTGACAGCACAAAGACACTGAACAAGCAAAGGGACTTGGTGACTGAAGGATTTAGAGCAAGGACAGAAAAGGAAAAATCAATGGCTGTGAGAATGAATCTGAGAAAATCGTGGTATCACTGACAGAAATAGAAAGAAAGAGCTGACCTGAGGACAAGGAGAATGACTTTTGATTTAAATATGAGATGAACTGAAGGTGACAACAAGCAACTTGAAACATTTTCAGCTATGCGTTAACTGTGTGACTTTGGGAACATTATTTAACCTCTCTAAGCTCAGTTTTCTCATCTGTAAAATAGGAATAATAATAGGTGACTGTGAGGATTGAATGAAATAATGGCAATGCCCAGCACTCACTAAAGCACTCGAAAAATGACAGATATTTTGGCCATCATTATTATCCATCTTATTTGACAAATTGCCCAGTAACTCTTTTTTGTCACATGAACTTATGACTATCTGATACACCTCTTATCAGGGTTTTTTTCTTTTTTGTGTTTTTTCCCAATACAACTGAGATAAGTCAAAACACTCTATTCTAATTGCAGTCCTTGTAAATTTTCCACAGCATTAGAGTCTGAGCAATTTACAACCTGCAGGAGGCTCCAGGTCTATGACAAATCCATCACTGCAAACCATTAGACCTAGTATGTCAGCTGATCCAGCTGGATTAGATGTGAACATTTGACGGCTATGGTTTTCCCTATGAAGCAGTAGGTTTATGGGGCTTCTTTACATTGAAAACACGGAAAGAAAAATGCTGTACATGATTTAATAATAATTTGCAACATATTAAGGATCCCTTTGAGATGAAAGTTTTCTGTTTTGCTTTGTTTGTTCGGGGTGTAAGAAAATAAGATTAAAGAGAATAAGATTCTAGAGTAATAATGTAGCCATGAAGGGTATATTAGCAATGGGGAAACTGAGAGAAGGTAAATTCCAAGTAAATCTGAGAATTTAACATTGTAATTATCAGTAATGCTGGGCAGTGAAACACAAATATTTATCATGTACATGGTAGGTGCTTAATAAATATTTGTTAAATAATGCTGAGTGAAACTGATGATGGTGATTGATGAAACTCATGATGAAATTGATGATGATCAGTGAAACTGATGAGCAAATTATTTGCTTGCCCTTTTCTTCATTTCTGGCGATTAGTTCACTGTGCTATTAATCATAATTTTCTTTAAAGAGTAAGTAAACAAAAGGTATGGAAACAGAGAATCAAGGTATTTAAAGCTAGAAGTCCTTTAGGAGAAGAAACTGAGGTCCAGGGAGGTTAACAGACTTGCCTAAGTCAACTCCCCATAACATGAGATCCGAGCCTGAACAACTAACCAACAGCCCTGGGCATATCCCACCACCCCACGATGGAGAAGAAAAGAGTTACGGAGAAGCTCAAGCCAGTCAGTTTTGTGATTAGTTTGAAGATCTAACAAAAGGGTGAGATGAGTATACGGATCCTGAGAAACAGGGACTTCAATTATTTAAGCCATAAATGTTTCTCATTATGATGTTTAAACAGGTCATGACGGCCTAAAATACAGATTTTGTTGTTGTTGTTGCCATTAATGCACCCACATTTTATAGTATTGCAGTATGAGGTTTTTGATTTTTTTAAAAAATAAATTTAGTTATTTGTTTATTTTTGGCTTCATTGGGTCTTTGTTGCTGTGTGCGGGCTTTCTCTAGTTGCGGCGAGCAGGGGCTACTCTTCACTGCGGTGTGCAGGCTTCTCATTGCGGTGGCTTGTCTTGTTGCGGAGCATGGGCTCTAGGCGTACGGGCTTCAGTAGTTGTGGCACGCGGGCTCAGTAGTTGTGACTCACGGGCTCTAGAGCACAGACTCAGTAGTTGTGGCGCATGGGCTTAGTTGCTCCACAGCATGTGGGATCTTCCCGGCCCAGGGCTCGAACCCGTGTCCCCTGCACTGGCAGGCGGATTCTTAACCACTGCGCCTCCAGGGAAATCCCATGAGGTTTTTGATATTTTTATCAAAAGATTTTATGACCAAATTGTCAGAAATCAGGGAATTTTATAAAAAGGGTGTACAATTTAGCTTAAGTGTTTTCATATATCCACAGCCTTAGGTCCATGAAAAGGCTTATAGCCATAGATTATATAGCTCTATTTTTGACTGCAAAAATTTATATGCTGTCCAGATCTTTACTCTACTGAAATTGAACTGGAAAAGGCCCTTAACTAAAATTCCTTCAAAATTATAAATTGTAGTAGATCTGACTGATAAAGAGATTCAAAAGCACATGGGGAGAGATGTAAAAGGGAAAGAAAGGCGAAGATTCTCCCTCGCATGATGTGTATGCCTATTTGTGTTTCCAATCTGGAGTCAGAATGTCTGAGTCAAAACCAAATTCTATCAGCAAGTATTTGCGGAATAAACCAGTATATAGGGAGAGTTGTCTTCTCCTGCCTTATCAACTGGTAGCTGTTATTATCACTATTATTAAGGAGGAAAGGCAGGTCCTAGGAGGCCCAAACTACTGATGCAAAGCTGAGGCAAACATCGTGACTGTCTTTTGGAATAAAGCATAATTTATGAAATGCAAAACTAATTTAATTTCATGAAAATTCAGAGAATTTCTGGAACAAAATCAACGGACAATAAAACCTCAGGTTTGAAAGGAAGCCAGGTTGGTCACTACCCGGACTGGGAAGGGTGTAGTATTATTACTGTCATCTGTCGATTACCCATTGTGAAGAGGCGTGGCCCTTTCAAGATTAATCTCATTTGCCTGGGGTAAATTATCCCTGAAGTCAAAATCCTTTTATGTTCTCCTGCTTCTTTCTCTCTTGACAGTCTAGACACTTTCATAAAATCATTAATAAACAGTGAGTGCCTACTATGGGACAAGCAGAGTGTTTTTCATGCATCCACTCATTTGATCCTTCAAACAACTCTATGGTGTTGGTTCTCTTAATATCTGTTATTTACAGGTAAGGAAACTGAGGCACAGAGACATTAAATAACTTTCCCAAAGTTTACTGGCTAGTTCAACTCATCTTATTTCAATCCATCTCCCCACATTTATTGTCCTATATGGGGGTGGGAAGGGGATCAGTGTGGAATATCTGGAATATTCAACTGCTGGTGGGAAAAAGGGCTAGAAGAATTCTTCAGAGGCAGGTCAGGTCTGGTCTGCTAAGGGCCGGGCAGGAAGTGCCAATCGTACGAGCTGCAATGAATTTCAGGGGTCAAAGGAACCCAATGAACTCAGGCTAGATCCCCAAATCCTGGGGGAATCCACACTGGTAGGCAAAGCAATGGACTCTCTGGGCAATGGTAGTATGGGGACTCCAGCAGACATTCCAGATGACACAGTCATTTCAGAGCAAGGATCAGCCAGGAGCTGGGAGAAGGTGGAGTCCTGATCGTCAAGACAGGAAGCTAGAAAAGGGAAGGAGAGTCTGGGACAAGCCTTTGTGTTAATCAGGAAAATGTAAGAAGCTGGATGTGCTGAGCTGGACTCACATTGTGGGGTTAAGAAGGTGAGTTTGCGCGGGGGGTCGCTGGGATCAACCCAGATAGAGGTTATTCCTCACACTGTGATAGGAGACACCAGGTAAACCACAAATCCGATCCTGTTGCTTCCCTACTTAAAACATTTCAATGGCTTCCTGTTGTCCTTAGGATCAAGTTCAAACTTCTCAGCGACTTACAAGGCCATTCATGACCCAGGCCCTGCGTACCTTTCCAGTCTCATCACTCTGCATTTACCCTTCTGGCCCCACCCACCCAGACAAACAAAAATGAGCATATTCAACAGCAGACTAGCTACAGTTAACAACCCTTAGTTATTCAAAGGGCCAGGCTCCCCTGCTGCCCTCTGCGGATACACTCTGCCTAGAACACGTTCTCTCTCCCTCTGCCTGGCTATTTCCACCCTCCAGGTCTCCCATCAGCCACCACTCCCTCTGAAGTCAGCCTCCGTGCCCCTTCCCCAGCCTGCAGTCAGCAGCCTTCCTGCATATTCCCACAGTGCTCTGTAGTCATCTTTCAGGATTAACCACCTTGGATTCTGACCACCTATCTCCCCAACTAGACAATAAGCTCCTAGAAGGCAGGGCGGTGCCTGTCTTGTTTACTTTTATATATTCCCAGTGCCTGCAATGCAGTAGATGCCAACAAATATTTGTTTCCAAAACAAAGAAAGAGCACAGGACAGAGGCACCTCCTCTAGAGATCAGGGTGCAAAGAGAAGACAAGAGTGCACGGTGCTCACTAAGTGTGAGGTGAGAACCATGAAGCCAAGCAGGGGCCCAGGGAGGATTTGGAAACGTCATCAAATATGTAGGGAGGGTCTAAATTGCAGTCACTGATTTGAGAGCTATACACAGTGTGTCCAATGCA
Source organism: Balaenoptera acutorostrata (assembly GCF_949987535.1). Classification (NCBI taxonomy): domain Eukaryota; kingdom Metazoa; phylum Chordata; class Mammalia; order Artiodactyla; family Balaenopteridae; genus Balaenoptera; species Balaenoptera acutorostrata. Next base: position 171,090,203 of record NC_080066.1, read on the forward strand.
GTCACAGAAATACAGGGGTCCCTTGAGTGCCCAGGTCACCTTGGGTGTTGAGAGCTTCTCATAGAAGACATGAGAGTCTGACTCCAGAGTTTTTATCATGTGGGGAGAAGCAGGAAGAATGACAGTGAAGGGGAAAACACAATATTCAGAAAAGTTAAACTGCTATCTCTTTGGAACTGGCATGAGCCTGCTAATAAGCAGCCAGGGAAAAACAAAGAGGTAAATAAAGAGAACCGGGAACGCTGTGGTGTAATATTTGAATGTGGCAAAGGGGAAACCATAAAGACCATTTTGTTTTAATCATTAAGAAAAGTGCACCTAGTTCACATGCTATGGATCAGGCTGGGGGGGGGGGCGGGGGAAAGAGAAATTAATCTAAGGCTATTCATTTTGTGATAGCTTAACGCAAACAACTTTTAGCAACATCATGAAGCCAGCTAGTAAAATAAATAGAAATGAAGTCCAAGGGATTTAAAGATGAAAAATTTGAGGGGTGGGGAGAAAGAACTGCACAAAGCAAAACGGACAAAATACAAGGCTAACCAAACAAAAGCTGAATCATATAAATAGGCATTGCCGTGTGCCCTGGAGGACTGCCAAGGAGAGTGAATTTCAACAAAGAATGCTTCTGCTACCAGTTTGGGAAACTTCAGTTCCAGGAAGGCGGGAGGGAGGCTGCAGCCATTGCTGAATGACACGGGGAGTGTGGGGCGGAGAGGCAGGCTCGGTAGACAAACGCTGGAACCTTCCCCCAGCAAGCCATGAACAGGCAGCTCACTCTCTCTCCATGCCCTCCCACGTACCCCACACACAGCCGGTTATGAGAAACAAGCCCACGGGCAGCGGCCTTCTCTTCTCCATTTGCAGATCAAAAGACCACTGTAAATGCCTCTAGGCTACCATGCTAGTATCCAAAGTGCTGAGATGGACCCAGTCCCTGCGGCCCAAGTCCAACGAAGCATTGGCAATTATCTGTGAACTTGGATGCTGGGGACAGAGCCCCGGGCTGGGTGTGGCATCCTCCCTGGAATAGCCCGAGTCCTACGAGCAGTACTGTAATCCTCGCAGGGATAACCACCACCACCACCAGAACAGCCCCTCCTGCCTAAGCATTTATCCCATGGCAGGCAACAGAACTAGGCCCTTGGCATGGATTATCCCTGTGAAGCCCCCAATCAGCCCTGATTTTCTTAATTTTACAGCTGTTCACTCTACAGATAAGGAAACCAAGGCAAGTTAAGATATTGATACTTTTCAGAGGTCTCACAGCCAACAAGCAAGGGAGCAGGGATTTAGATCCACGCAGAGTTATTCCCGGACAAGCTCTCTTAACCAATAAAAAATAAAACCCAATAAAAGAAGGTGGATAATCAACAAGCACTTATTAATGGTGGGCATGCTGTGTACTAAGAACTCTGCTAGGTTAAACTGGGTAAAATGGTTTCTTTACAAAAAAAAAATGAGGAAGACTAACTAGAATTCCCTTTACTTAATCTGTAAAAAAAATTCTTGAACTTTATTAGCCTTTAAAGAAAAAAGGGTCCCTATTCTAATATCTACCACTCTCCAATAAGTGTGTAGGTTGCTCAAACCCCTACAAGAAGCTAACAAAACAAACCAAAAGAAGAGTTGATAACATCTAGCTCAGTGGCTTTTTTGGGGTTGGTATTACCCAAAATGCAGACTTAGCGCCAAACACTGGGAGACCTGCGAATCTGAAGTTCCTTAAGATTTCCTTAGCGTAGTAATGCTTTCTCCTCAAATTTCTGTATTGCTGTCTTTATTGAGATCTCTGTACATTAATATGTGCTTTTTTAAAAATATGACCTATTTTTCCAATGGGACTGAGGGGGAAAAATCACAAATGCATATTTAAACCCACACAATATTTAAATTCTCCCAAATTTTATCATACATTTTTAGTACTTTCTATTTGAGATGAAAGACAAAAACGTGTGTGCATGATTAATTGTCATGATGAAAGAATACTGGGCAGTTGCTTAAGAAACGAGAACAACAAAGGAATAAACTACTGCAGGCATCACCAGGACTGGAATGACACTGCTCTGTGTACTCGATTTCCATGGCAACTAGCAATGGGAAGATGAATGTTTCATAGTCACTCCGCTCTGCGGTACACGTCTATAAATCAAACTTACATAAAGAGCACAAGATTTCTGCTGTGGGCTGTATGCAGAACCAGTTTATTTTCCTGTTACTGTATAATTATGGAAAAGCAGCACAGAACAATGAGGTCATCTTGAGTGGGGAACAAACTCAGAAATTACTAATACACCTGAGGCATAGAATGCCATTCGTCTCGCAGGAAACCAGACGCAGGCAAGGCAGACGGCGAATGGAAACCCTGCCTGCCTCTGTCAGGTATGGTCCTGGCACTCATCTGCTCTGGCTGAGAACTGCATGTTGCGTACCTGGCGTGGGCTCCCTCCCGCTGCTCTGCTCTGAAACGTTATGTAGGGGCACCTTAGTTAACTGCCTCCTGAATGAAACTGCAAGGTTTCATTCTGATAAACTGGGCAGAAATGATACACCATGTTTCGTATGAAAGTTTACTGAGGCTGAACAAGCATACACTTGTTTTTATTCACACCCAAAATGGCTCATCTTGTAGAAGTCAGGATGGAAAATTAACGCTTTGGCATTGAATTGGGAGTCAGGAGGCCCAAGTCTTGACCCTGGTCTGTGTAACCTTGGGTAAGCCATGAAGTTCAGGTAGCTTCCATTTTCTTAGCTATGTTACGAGAGACGGTGGATGTGATTTTTAAAGTCTCTGCCGCCATCTGCTTCCATGATTCTGTATCTTGAAAACTCAAAGGTCTGAATCAATCAGATCTAACCAAAGATATTAGTTGTGCTATTCCTAAAAATATATATATATATACCTTACACAGTTATACTTTTAAGTTCTATACTGGCTAAAGGGCCTAAGTCATAGTGTTTTATGATTACCATTGCATTGAAGCTTTCTTCTGATTTGTTTCAATTTTTCAAACACAGTATATGCTCTGGAAAACTTAATGAAACCATCAGAGTTTTAAATGCCAAAAAAAAAAAATTGTTACAGATGATCCTAGAACTGATTTTTATGATAGAATATAAACAATATTTAAATCTAAATAATCTTCCTGCTACCTAGATAAGGGCTGCCTATGAATTCCTACCAAACGGGAAGTGTCCCGCTTCTTATAATTAATTTATTTTTTATTATTTATTTATTTAGTTTAGGCTGTGTTGGGTCTTCGTTGCTGCTCGCGGGCTTTCTCTAGTTGCGGCGAGCGGGGGCTACTCTTCGTTGTGGTGTGCGGGCTTCTCATTACGGTGGCTTCTCTTGTTGCGGAGCACGGGCTCTAGGCGCGCAGGCTTCAGCAGTTGTGGTGTGCGGGCTCAGTAGTTGTGGCTCGCAGGCTCTAGAGTGCAGGCTCAGTAGTTGTGGCGCACGGGCTTAGTTGCTCCACGGCATGTGGGATCTTCCCGGACCAGGGCTCGAACCCGTGTCTCCTGCATTGGCAGGCGGATTCTTAACCACCGGACCACCAGGGAAGTCCTGCGTCCTGCTCCTTGAAGTCTGCAGCTCTCAGAGACATGGTGAAGCTTTCCTGGACCTCATCTCTGGAAGAGTCATGCTCAGTAAATTTTGTGGAACAAATAAATGGATGGATGAACAAACTCTTAGTAACACCTTTGCTACACCTGTCAGAAATCTTATATCCCCTTCCCCAGTCTTACATGTTTAGGCAGATTCAGACCAACACATAAATATCCCCGGGATAGACAGGCAAATATCTGAAAACTAGGTATAACTAGATGAGTGTCTGTTTTGTGAATCTGTGAGTCTACAAAACCCTTGTGAAACTTTACAAACTAGAAACAGCTCTTCATTAGTGGAGCACCAGGCGTCATCAGACACAGAGAGGACCTCCTGTGCTAAGGCCCTGGCTGAGTCCAGGATACCATGGGGGCTCGGAAGTAACGGAGGCACAGTCCCTGTCTCACGGGAGGGAGAACAACACCCAACAAGCACCCGGAACCTCGTCTAAAGCTTACACCACCTCTGGGGAAAAGACGTTATGATCCTCGCTTTACAAGGTGGGAAAACTGAGCTATAGAGAATTGATATGGGATAGTTATGAAAAATGTAGGGATATTCAAAACCTGCCTTCCTGAATTGATAGGCAGCCCTTATCTAGGTAACAGGAAGATTATTTAAATTTAAATATTCTTTATGTTATAAAAATCAGTTCTAGGGGGCTTCCCTGGTGGCGCAGTGGTTAAGAATCCACCTGCCAATGCAGGGCACACGGGTTCAAGCCCTGGTCTGGGAAGATCCCACATGCCACGGAGCAACTGAGCCCGTGTGCCACAATTACTGAGCCCGTGTGCCACAACTACTGAAGTCCACGCGCCTAGAGCCCGTGCTCCGCAACAAGAGAAGCCACTGAAATGAGAAGCCCGTGCACCGCAATAAAGAGTAGCCCCCACTCGCCGCAACTAGAGAAAGCCCGCGCGCAGCAGCAAAGACCCAATGCAGCCAAAAATAAATAAATAAAATAAATAAATTTAAAAAAAAAATCAGTTCTAGGATTATTTGTTTAAAATGGGTTTTTTTGTTTGTTTGTTCGTTTTGTTGGGTTTTTTGCTTTTTTTTTTTTTTTTTTTTTTTTTACTTTTTAAGATTGATAGTTTCATTAAGTTTTCCACAGCATATTCTATGTTTGGAAGATTGAAACAAATTAGAAGAAAGCTTCAGTGTGATGATAAAACTCTAAAACACTATTAATTAGGTGCTTTAGCCAGTACAGAATTTAAAAGTATAATTGTGTAAGGTATATATTTTTAAGAATAGCACAAGTAGGGGAAGTCCCTGGTGGTCCAGTGGTTAGGACTCGGTGCTTTCACCTCTGGAACACGGGCTCAATCCCTGGTCGGGAATTAAGATCCCGCAAGCAAGAATAGCACAAGTAACAACTTTGGTTAGATGTGACCGATAGATTCAGACCTTTGAGCTCCTGACTCCAAGGCCTCTGTGCTCTTCTGACTGCATCTCAGGACACATTCAAGCAACAGACTGTTACTCTACTGGACTTCTTGGGCACTAAAAAACAAAGTTACACAAACACACCTAGCCCCTAAAAAGCCCATTAATAGTAAAAAAAAAAAAAAAAAAAAAAAAAAGTAGTAATAATATAAAACAATATTTCTTAAATCTACCGTGCTAGCCCACGTTATGGCCCGCACTTCCACTCCCCAGTCAGCAGGTTAACGGCTATTTCCAGGATGGAGCCAAGCGTTACACAAACATGCAATTTCCGATATGTGAACCCTATGGGAGCCAATGACATCTTTACAGAAGTTTATTAGAAATGTATTCTGCTGTCCATCAGAGACACTTGGTTTGGTTCCTAAGCTTAGAAGATGCAGTAATTTGGGCACACATTTTTGGCACTGATTTTTCAAAAATTAATAAAGTAACATTTATTAAGAAAGCCTCCAGGTTAACCTCTTTGCCTTCCAATTAGTTTCTTATCAGAGTTTTGAGCACCACCAACTGGTTAAAGAGATCAACTACAAATCTGCTTGGCTCTCAATCTGCTTTGTTCATTAAAAGAGGATCATACATATATTTCACATTTAATTTATGTTAAAGTAATTTATTTCAGTCACTAAATAAAATTAGAAATGCCTTTCCTTGTTAGTCAAATAAAAAATAATCCACTTTGGCTTTTTCACTTAAGAAGAAGGTACATTTTGCTTAGTAAGTCATTAAAGAAAACTAAATCTCCCACTAAAGCTAATCTGATTTATTCTACCGTAAACTCATACTCAAAAAGCAAAGACTAAGAACTACAGTGAAAATTAGAAACTAAGAGAGAGATAGCAAACTACATGGTATTGAATACTATGTGAGTCTACAGTGTCTATATAAGACATTAATTTAATTGGAAATAAAAAAGACTGAGGAGGTAATTTCACATTTTTAAAAATTTGAGCTTTTTCTATCAAGATTCCTGACTTAGAGATGAATGCTGCCATGTGACACATGAATATTTACTGCCATTTCTCTTTCCCTCCTGTTTAATTGAACCACCTCTAGCAATGGATGGTGTACAGAGAGCACAACTGAACACTTGGGGTTCAAATCTGATTTCTGTACAATGAATTAATTTGTGAAAATAAGTATTCCTGAAGAACTAAGTCCAATTTTTTTCCCCCGAACAACCAATTTGTGGATACAAGTTGTCTCTGAAAAGTGCATCCAGCCACTTGTTGCCATGACGCGTCTGTAGCAGGCAGAATAGATGGCGCCGCACTGTAACAAATTTGGTCACCAGCAGAAACCTCTCTACTAGACAATGTACAAGAGGGAAGGAAAAAGAAGGTTCCATCCAATTTATTAAATTTGACTCTGATAGCAGAGTTCTGTTAAAAGCTTTCTGCTAAGAGTTTAAAACTGCTGTAATAATTTCACGATGATAGCAGTTTAAATCTCTACACAAATGGGTAGTCAAGTTCATATTTGTTAAAGCCTCTGACTCTAAATCTGCAAATCAAAGTCCAGTAAAGAAGATAATTTGCAACAACCTAGATAAAATTAAGGACCAGCAGCTGCCCTACCCAATTTAACACACAATTTCAACATATGAACTTTGAACTTCATTCTATTCCTTTGCTCATTTATTTACTCATTCATTCTTTCACTCATATATCCATTGAATATTCTCTCTCCAGCAAAGACAGTTAAATTTCTGCAAAAAGGGAAACAAGAATAAGCCTCTTCTACTGCCCCCTCCTCTCCTTGGATGAGAGCCTTGATATGCCATCTCCAAGGCAGAGAAGATTTCCATTTGAAATCATGAATGGATTACCAGGAACCTTAACAATAAGAAGACTTGGGTTACGAAAAGCATTTTATAACTTTTATTGTTGTTTCTATCCATGTTCTTTAACATGACTCTTGAATGATACTTAAAGCTAAGTGTGTTTAGACATTTTAACTGTAAATTTTGTCTACTCTACTATTATTATTAGACAGCAGTATTCTTAAATCAAAAAATACAATTTTGAGGTGTAACAAAAACATCTGTGCATTAACAAGTACCAGCAAAGTGACTGCCATCAAATTAAAATGTTGATTACTTGTTAATTTCCTACGACTTTTCTTCTTTAACCAAAAGATAAAATGATTGAGAAGTCTAAGTCCAGTTTGGCTTGAGGTTAGCAATAAAGGTGCTCAGCTTTACCTGTAGAATAGGTATGCATAATAGCTGATGTGTAGATCACTGCATCAATTCAGCAAGGTAATACTAGCAGGTGTTTAATGAATGGGAACTGCCGTCATTGGTACTGGGTTGGCACGGTGTCACAAAAGCTGGGGAGGAGCAAGCATCAAGGACAGGGTCCCAGGCAGAGTGCTGAGTGTCTTGAGTAGCTGGCAAGAATAAAAACTTAGAAAAAGGACAGGAGGGCAGCCTAGAGGAACTTAGGTACGAGGAGTAGCTTTCTAGGCTGCGGAGACTGAAGTCTATCTGCAGGCAGGGATGTTAGTTATAAACAGGAGAGGGGTTAGTTATAAACAGGAGAGGGAGTGACTGATGGAGAAAGGTCTTAGAAGAAGGGAAGGGGATGAGACAAGAACAAAGGGGAGGAACTAGAAAAAAGAAAAAAAGAAAAAAACTAGAAACAGAGTTGAAGGAAAACAGAACTCTGGAGGTGAAGAGGAAACCCAGGCAGAGGCCATGACCCTGTCCATGAAACAGAAGGCAAGGTCACCTGCAATGCATAGCAGTAGGAAAGGTTTGGTACAAATGTGACGGAGAGCAAGTCAATCCCATGGTGTGTGACATGCTAGTGAACTGGCTTGTGTTATACCAAGAAGAATTCTGAGTCTCATCAGAAGAGTGTAGGCCACAGGTATACAGAGGTGACGGTGGCAGCACACATGCCAACGATTTGCCATCCCTGAAAAAGGGAACTGAAAACAGATGAGCTAAATTCTCCTGGACGATTTCAGCACGAAAAGGAAAGCACTCTGGAATGACACAGGACCAGGGCTGGGGAACTGTGTACAGAAGATGGATGTGGGTGGTCTAAACACTTTGGTCAAGTAGGCACAGCAGTGTCTGCCTGACCTGAGAACTTGGTTCCATCCCGGGATAGGCAGCCGGGAGAATCAAGGCAGGCAGCTGGGATCAAAGCAAAAGGATCCAGGAAGGTGGACACAGAGCTCTGAGATCTCTCAGACATAACACTTGCTGGGAGACGGAGAGGGAGAGTATTGAGTGTGGTGTGTTTGGAGGAGAAGGTAGATGCATCACAGAAAGAAGACAAAGGGAAAGCTCGCTCCAGGTCTCAGATTGGCGAGGAGCAGCTCCGAGGACTAGCGCACACTCAAGAGCCTGCAGTACAGGACCGCGGGCAGGTCAGAACCACGGCGGGGGCCCTGGATGGAGGCTCAGCCCAAGGCCTGGGTTAGAAGTGAAGGTAAGGAGGGGAAAGTGGTGTCAGCATCTTGGGGCTTAGTTGCAGCTGAAGAGAACAGAGGGGGGAGATGTGGGGGATACAGCAGGGGAGGAAGAAGAAAGATGGGGTCACGTGAGGGTCCAGCAGCCATGTTTAGCCACTAGGAACCAGTCCTGAGATTGTACCATTCTTGGTCCTTTTGGGGGGAGGGAAGGGAAAGGTGAGCGACAGGCAGGAGGGAGGGGCGGGAAAGTTATGGTTAACAGTATTAGTGCCTGTTCCGCCTCTCCTGGGGTCAGCTTAGGAACAGGGACAGGCAGGGTGAGGGAAAGCGCAGGAAGAAAGAGATGCCACTCGAAGCCTGTAGTGCACTGAATTCCTACTTGGCCCTGATCTTCTCCAGCAGCAGGTTGCAACCAAGGAGGGAAGATGAGCAGACAATACTGACAAGCTGGAAATGGTAAAAGATGATGCTAAACTCTCAACAACTGATCAAAAGGGTCTTACAAGTGAATCAAAGCATAATCCTGCCTTGTAAAGAAGACAATCATAAATTCAGCTTAGCACTCCCACCCCAGCTAAAGTGATGAAACCTCATTGGTCAATTTTAAACAGTTTTTGCTTTTCCAGTTGATTTGGCAAAATCTTTCGCTATTGTGATATAATTCCAAAGGCAACACGCAAAACACAAGGGTTCCTATCAAAGCAATCTGTGATCTGGAATGCCTGCTACCGTTTCATGTAATAAAATGCTGCATCAGTTTCCTTTTGTACATTTTTGTAAATAGTTCCTTTCATTTATGTGCAGATAATCAAATGAAATCTCAAATGTAACAATCCAAACCAAACCAATTCACATGAACAGGGAAAAGCTATATAATTGTGCAACTGGTTTACCAAGAACACTTCCAGGCAGAGCGAACATACCTTAGTCAGGTTTATGGCAGGCATTGTGGGGATGCAAAAGCATGCCTGGTTCCTACTCTCAGGACATCCATGCTGTTAGAAGAAGTGAGAAGGGAATATTACAGTGATTAAGAGCACAAGCAAATCTTCGTTCCGTTACTCAGCAGGCAGCAGCATCAAGCAAGCCCTTTGACCTCTCCAAGCTTTGTCCTCATCTGTAAAATGGGGACAGACAGAGCCTAACCCAGGAGGTTCCTAAGAAGATTCCTTCAGACCAGGGTCCGGTACACAGTAAATACTCAGCAAATGTCAGTTGCCAGTGTTACTGTGGTTACTATTATTAGATGCAGTACTCTCGCAAGCGCTACAGAAGTTCTAAGGAATAAAAAGGAAATTTTGTGAGCTGGAGTGATCAGGGAAGGCTCCCTAGAAGAGAGAGTTCAGCTAAGTTCAAAGGAATGGATACCAGTAGATATGTGGATGGGGAAGTCAGGAGAGGAGAAGAGAGGGCAGTGGAAGAGAAATGAGATAGGATCAGAACACAGCAAGTAAATCAGAATAGTGGATTAGAATCTCTGATCTGGGCATGCCAGGTCTGTGTGTGGAGGGGCCTTGTATGTCAGGCTAAGGAGTCTGGGCATTATCTGGCAGGGGGTGAAAAGTTACTGAAGTCAAGAGGTAACATTAAAAGTAATGCTGGGGCTTCCCTGGTGGCGCAGTGGTTGAGAATCTGCCTGCCAATGCAGGGGACACGGGTTCGAGCCCTGGTCTGGGAAGATCCCACATGCCGCGGAGCAACTAGGCCCGTGAGCCACAATTACTGAGCCTGCGCGTCTGGAGCCTGTGCTCCACAACAAGAGAGGCCGCGATAGTGAGAGGCCCGTGCACCGCGATGAAGAATGGCCCCCGCTTGCCATAACTGGAGAAAGCCCTCGCACAGAAACGAAGACCCAACACAGCCATAAGTAAATAAATAAATAAAATTAAAAAAAAAAAAAGGCCTTCCAATTGTTTAAAAAAAAAAAAAGTAATGCTAATTTACTCTCATTATCCAAAATTGAACAAGGAGGGTGGACCAGTGATTTTCAAACTTTAATAAGTGCATATGGATCACCCAGGGACCACATTAAACACATTTGACTCAGTACGTTTGGAGTGAGGCCTGAGATTAGGCATTGCTCATCATTGCTAACAAGTTCCCTAATGCTGATGCTGCTGGTCTCTGGAGCTTTGAATAACAAGGATGTATCTCTTCAAGGTAGCCTGATGGAAGAGAATGCACGGGTAGGAGGACGGTAGACAAGATGGCTAGACGTGAGGTCGCAAACTCATAGGTCGGTATGCCATAGATAAAAACATAGCATTAGAAGCCCTTGGACTTGATTTTTTAAGCTATATCTAAGGGGGACAACTGAAACTTTGTAGTGAAACTCTTAATGCTGAGCCTATTTTTTTTTGGTGACATCTTAAAACAATGTTGATTTAATTATCTCCTATAAAATAAAAATTTCTTTTATTAAATACAAGTTTTTCTTATTTTATAAATACAACACACAGTATTATCAAAATTTCCACCCAGAAATTAGCTATCGACTACAAAAGAAAAATGTAAGAAACACATTCCTCCTTCTACAAAGGCAAATGGCATGAATACATGCATGATGTGCGCCTATCGCTAACTTCAAGGATGACTGAAAGGGTTAGCAACATTTGGCCACAAGAAAGAAACCATGGCAGCAGTTTCTTATGTGACAGCTGGATTAAAAGAAAAATAGTCCTCATGCTATTACAGCAAAAACAGTGTATTCTACCATATATGTAGATGAGGAATTGGAAACGTTGACCATAACACTTGTTATAGTGACATCTCAAAAACTAAACCCAGGGTTGGAGAGCTGTCAACCCAGTAATTTTCTCTTGAGAGCAGTCTTTGTCACACTGACAGATCACATCTGTATTCACATGGTGGTGGATTCTGAATATTATCTGGGAGACGCAGAGAAAATCAAGGAGACTGCCATGCCACCCTCCATGATAGATAACCCCACCAGTCGGTTCTGGAACGAGAAGAAGCACAACCCCCTCATGTCTGAGATGAGGAGAGTGCAGGCCTGAGAGGTTTTGGTGAAAGCCTGTTCACTACATAAGCCATTCATTTATATAAAATTCAGTCACTTACTTGACACGTACAAAACTGTGCTACGGGAGTTCTGTACTCCCATAAATATCCCACTTGTGCCTGTTTATATTAAGCTCACGTTCTAAAACTAGAAATAATTGATGTATGCAAATACCTATGTATAAGCATAAAGAAGAAAGATATTTATGACAGATTAGGAGTTTCAAGCAGAAGGAGGAGACAAGGTCCTTTTTGGGGTAGAGAGGGGTTGGGTAGGGTGTAGGGTAGGGCCAGCTTTCAAGATAAGAAATATTTTTTTAAAAGCTGGGCCTTGAAGGAGGAATAGAATTTGCATCTGGATGGGTTTAACCTAAGAAAAGACTACAAAATCTGGACATCTGGAATGTGAAAGAGATTAAATATTTCTTCCAATCAAATAATACATCCTTGTTAACAGGAACTAATTAGCTTAACTGAAGAAACCAAAATAACACATTCTGTTTGAAAATCTATGTAATGAAGTCATTATTCTTCTCTACTTGTTTTCTGGTCCAGTTTCTGAGCTTCAATTCCTGCAACACCAATTCTAAAATTTATACCGGTAAAAAAAGACCATCCTCAAATGCAAGGATATATTTTCGTTCATGGAGCAAAATCAGTCAAGAACCCTCTGAAAAACTGACATTTTCTTAAAATGATTAGCATATAATTATTTCTATAGCTGGATTTTTAAAGTACAGTTGTACTTAACATATTACATGTGAAAGTCCCCAGAGAGGAGAAATTCTGAGGTCAGTTTGAAAAGCTTACACATATTCATATTCCCCATTCAGTGATCACATGCAAGAAAATAAACAGAAATGGGACTCTCTGACAATAAAATTTTGAAACATAAACACTGAAATAAAAACCAAGGCATTATCATTGCAGGGAAGATACAAAAATTGACGAAATAAAAATTGGAAACTCAAGAAATCTACTTATTTGGTCACTACACTCACACACTAGGTACAGCTGGTAACAGCTATCTACCTATAGTCACAAAGAATCAGATACAATTTCTAGTCTCTTTTATACTTTTCTATACACAGAAGCATGTAGATACTTACAGATCAACAATCATATTCCCCAAAGTAGGTACTCACTATAATAACTGCGATCTTGGTGAGGTCACCTGACTACATGTATAAGATGGTCATTCTGAAGCAGAGAATAATGATTGGGAAACTTTCTCCAGTTAGAGACTGTCCAAGACAATGATATGCAACAAGTTGGCTGCCAGCCGAAAGGAATTATAAGAAGCTAAAGAGCACAGTGAAGAATAACACTTCAAAAGAGATGCAAATGATCTGAAAAAATACATTCTATCTTTTTTTTTTTTAATTAATAATAAAGGGGTATTTTTTTTTTTTTTTAGAAATTCACGTTCTTTTATTTATTTATTTATGACTGTGTTGGGTCTTCGTTTCTGTGTGAGGGCTTTCTCTAGTTGTGGCAAGTGGGGACCACTCTTCATCGCGGTGCGCGGGCCTCTCACCATCGCGGCCTCTCTTGTTGCGGAGCACAGGCTCCAGACGCGCAGGCTCAGTAACTGTGGCTCACGGGCCCAGTTGCTCCGTGGCATGTGGGATCTTCCCAGACCAGGGCTCGAACCCGTGTCCCCTGCATTGGCAGGCAGATTCTCAACCACTGCGCCACCAGGGAAGCCCCATTCTATCTTATATCACTTTCCTCTGGGCTCCTTGGTTCTAAAAGACTCTTCCATTAACATGTTACTTCACGTTACCCAAGCTCATGAGGCCCCTTTCCCCCACAATAGCTGTGATAAAAGGCATATGTGATCTTTCTATCAAGAGGGTACCCATAACTCCCTTTTAAAATTGCATTCTTAAGCCCCTACACCACTGACACTCTGGCAATGAAAATATACTATCCAACAAGTCATGATGCTCTTATTTTCAACCAATTTTTAATAATCCCAAAAGGAGAGTTAGATATTCTATGTTTTTTGACCATCCCCATGTAATACGAAGAATGAGATTCTTAGACCAAAAATATCAGATATCACTTTAAATGTCTCCAGTTCTGACTGGAGAGCATTGTGGTATGTCAGTATTTCCGCATTACATTACTATCTGGCAATCCACCTGCACTCAGAGTCTTGGACACTGGTGGGCCTTCTGCACACCCATGTTTCATTTCATATGGCTGGAAAGCAGAAGCAGCTACGCAGAGCTTTTTGCCAATTGACAGGCAGTAAGAAAGTGCAAATCTCAGCGCTTACAATGAGATGGAGAAGGCTCCTAGGCATGGAGACGCAAACATACCCACACAGGGAAAAACACCAGCCAGAAATACCACAGGGTGCTGATGGTGGGCGAAGTCAAGAGAGCACATTAAGCCAGCTCCCTGACAATAGCTGGGGTTAAATCATGAACCGAAAATGTCTCTAAAAGAAAAAAACAAAGAGAGGCCGTCAGAGATTAATTCATAAAAATCACATGTAGAATGAGAAAAATAGAAGGCAAAGCCACATGTGGTTAGAAAGCTCCTGATTGCATTTTAAAGGATTCTTGCCTAGATTATAAGAAATTAAAACCATAAGAAAATTATAAGTGAGGATTTTACTGTTACTGGATATTTGGAGTAAGTGACAATGGACCAACAATTATTAAGTAACTAGAATGCATAAGGCAACATGCTGAGAACGGTGAAAGTTACAGATAAATTTGTAACCTCAAAGAGCTTGTAGTATTTTATGGAGATAATCATAAACACTGTATTTTTGTTTATTGAGTAGATGATTGAAAAAATTACACAACCATAGTACTATTAAATTTCAGAGAAAGGAGAAAAGGCTGTTCAATGTAAAGAAAAAAAGACTTTTTTGTGTGTATTTATTGAGCAGGACCTTGAAAGATAGGTCTAATTTAGACAGGTAAGAAGTAGAGAAAAGCATTGCTGGCAAGAGCAACAGAATGCAGTATAAATACACATCACATATTCAAAGGAACAAGCATGCAAAGGGAAATACAGGAATTTGGGACGATGAATGAAAGATGAGTTTGGGAAGCAGACCAGATGTTGGAGAGCCAGGTTAAACAGTTTTAACTACTTTTTAGATTCACTAAAGATTTTTGAATGTTTAAGAAAATAAAAAAGTACTATAAGGTTTTTATTATGTTCTATTAGTATTAAAGAAGAAAAGGTGTTTTTTTGTTTTAAACTTTCAGTGCTAGAAACAGCCTGGTAGCTCAGATTCATTCCACTGGACAAACAGCGCTACTCAGTTCTCGTACCTCTTAAACTTCTGCCATTTGTAGTGGGTAGGACAAAAAAAGAGAAAGTTCTTCAAGAATAGAATTTCCTGAGAATTTCTTAATAATAATGAAACGTCATCCATGGTATTTATTAGCTTCAGTTATTTTAGTGCACAGGTACACAAGTCATGATTATCAGCTCTAAGTGGAAAGCAACGCTGTAAGTTTTAAACACTGAAAGGAATCTCAAAATTTAACAACATTAAGCCTTTTTTTAAATATCTTTAGAGGTAATATAAAGTAGTACCAATTTTTGTTTTTTACATAAGATATCACCTCTTCGTTTAAGAAAGAAACATTCCTCAAAACCCATCCCTCGGTAGAAAACTTGCTTTCTTAATTTACATGAAAAAAGCTATAATTAGCAGCCCCCAAGCAATCAACCATTAAAAATAAAACCTCAAAAACTACTTCCCCCAATAAAGCAAACACCTCCATAAAATGAGAGACGAAAGTAGATAGAGAAAGGCTTTGGGGAGATACTATAAAATAACAAGATACAGCAAAATAACAAAATGAAATGAAACATCAGTAGATATAGCTCAAGAAAGAAACGTAAGGAGAAAATAAAACCATAACAGAGGGAGTGCTTCAAGATGGCGGAGGAGTAAGACGTGGAGATCACCTTCCTCCCCACAAATACATCAAAAATACATCTACATGTGGAACAACTCCTACAGAACACCTATTGAACGCTAGCAGAAGACCTCAGACTTCCGAAAAAGGTCTTGGTGCTCCTGCCTGGTGTCAGGCCTGAGCCTGTGAGGTGGGAGAGCTGAGTTCAGGACACTGGACCACCAGAGACCTCCAGGCCCCACATAATATCAATCGGCGAGAGCTCTCCCAGAGATCTCCGTCTCAACGCTAAGACCCAGCTCCACTCAACGGCTAGCAAGCTCCAGTGCTGGACACCCCATGCCAAACAACTAGCAAGACAGGAACACAACCCCACCCATTAGCAGAGAGGGTGCCTAAAACCATACTAACTTCACAGACACCCCAAAACACACCACCAGATGCAGCCGTGCCCACCAGAAAGACGAGATCCAGCCCCACCCACCAGAACACAGGCACCGGTCCCCTCTACCAGGAAGCCTACACAAGCCCCTGAACCAACCTTACCCACTGGGGGCAGACACCAAAAACAACGGGAACTACAAACCTGTAGCCTGCAAAAAGGAGACCCCCAAACACAGTAAGTTAAGCAAAATGAGAACACAGAGAAACACACAGCAGATGAAGGAGCAAGGCAAAAACCCACCAGACCAGACAAATGAAGAGGAAATAGGCAGCCAGCTGAAAAATAATTCAGAGTAATGATAGTAAAGATGATCCAAAATCTTGCAAACAGAATGGAGAAACTACAAGAAACATTTAACAAGGACCCAGAAGAACTAAAGAGCAAACAAACAATGATGAACAACACAATAAATGAAATTAAAAATTCTCTAGAAAGAATCAATAGCAGAATAAATGAGGCAAAAGAACGGATAAGTGACCTGGAAGATAAAATATTGGAAATAACTACCGCAAAGCAGAATAAAGAAAAAAGAATGAAAACAATTGAGGACAGTCTCAGAGATCTCTGGGACAACATTAAACATACCAACATTCGAATTATAGGAGTCCCAGAAGAAGAAGAGATAAAGAAAGGGTCTGAGAAAATATTTGAAGAGATTATAGTTGAAAACTTCCCTAACATGGGAAAGGAAATAGTCAATCAACTCCAGGAACCACGGAGAGTCCCATACAGAATAAATCCAAGGAGAAACATGCCAAGACACGTATTAATCAAACTATCAAAAATTAAATACAAAGAAAAAATATTAAAAGCAGCAAGGGAAAAGCAACAAATAACATACAAGGGAATCCCCATAAGGTTAAGAGCTGATCTTTCAGCAGAAACTACAAGCCAGAAGGGAGTGGCAAGACATATTTAAAGTGATAAAAGGGAAAAACCTAAAACCAAGATTACTCTACTCAGCAAGGATCTCACTGAGATTCAACAGAGAAATTAAAACCTTTACAGACAAGCAAAAGCTAAGAGAATTCAGCACCACCAAACCAGCTTTACAACAAATGCTAAAGGAACTTCTCTAGGCAGGAAACACGAGAGAAGGAAAAGACCTACAATAACAAACCCAAAACAATTAAGAAAATGGTAATAGGAACATGTATATTGATAATTACCTTAAATGTAAATGGATTAAATGCTCCAACCAAAGGACATAGCCTGGCTGAATGGATACAAAAACAAGACCCGTATATATGCTGTCTACAAGAGACCCACTTCAGACCTAGGGACATATACAGACTGAAAGTGAGGGGATGGAAAAAGATATTCCATGCAAATGGAAATCAAAAGAAAGCTGGAGTAGCAATTCTCATATCAGACAAAACAGACTTTAAAATAAAGACTATTACAAGAGACAAAGAAGGACACTACATAATGATCAAGGGATCAAATCAAGAAGATATAACAATTGGAAATATTTACACACCCAACGTAGGAGCATTTGCCTCAAACCTTAAGGCAAATGCTAACAGCCATAAAAGGGGAAATTGACAGTAACACAATAATACTTGAAGACTTTAACACCCCACTTTCACCAATGGACAGATCATCCAAAATGAAAATAAATAAGGAAACACAAGCTTTAAATGACACATTAAACAAGATGGACTTAATTGATATTTATAGGACATTCTATCCAAAAACAACAGAATACACTTTCTTCTCAAGTGCTCATGGAACATTCTCCAGGATAGATCATATCTTGGGACACAAATCAAGCCTTGGTAAATTTAAGGAAATTGAAATCGTATCAAGCATCTTTTCCAACCACAACGCTATTAGACTAGATATCAATTACAGGAAAATATGTGTAAAAACTACAAACACATGGAGGCTAAACAATACGCTACTAAATAACCAAGAGATCACTGAAGAAATCAAAGAGGAAATCAAAAAATACCTAACAAATGACAGTGAAAACATGATGACCCAAAACCTACAGAATGCAGCAAAAGCAGTTCTAAGAGGGAAGTTTATAGCAATACAATCCTACCTCAAGAAACAAGAAACATCTCAAATAAACAACCTAACCTTACACCTAAAGCAATTAGAGAAAGAAGAACAAAAAACCCCCAAAGTTAGCAGAAGGAAAGAAATCATAAAGATCAGATCAGAAATAAATGAAAGAGAAATGAAACGATAGCAAAGATCAATAAAACTAAAAGCTGGTTCTTTGAGAAGATAAACAAAATTGATAAACCATTAGCCAGACTCATCAAGAAAAAAAGGGACAAGACTCAAATCAACAGAATTAGAAATGAAAAAGGAGAAGTAACAACTGACACTGCAGAAATACAAAGGATCATGAGAGATTACTACAAGCAACCACATGCCAATAAAGTGGACAACCTGGAAGAAATGGACAAATTCTTAGAAAAGCACAACCTTCCAAGACTGAACCAGGAAGAAATAGAAAATATAAACAGATCAATCACAAGCACTGAAATTGAAACTGTGATTAAAAATCTTCCAACAAACGAAAGCCCAGGACCAGATGGCCTCACAGGCTAATTCTATCAAACATTTAGAGAAGAGCTAACACCTATTCTTCTCAACCTCTTCCAAAAGATAGCAGAGGGAGGAACACTCCCAAACTCATTCTAGGAGGCCACCATTACCCTGATACCAAAACCAGACAAAGATGTCACAAAAAACGAAAACTACAGGCCAGTATCACTGATGAACATAGATGCAAAAATCCTCAACAAAATACTAGCAAACAGAATCCAACAGCACATTAAAAGGATCATACACCATGATCAAGTGGGGTTTATCCCAGGAATGCAAGGATTCTTCAATATACGCAAATCAATCACTGTGATACACCATATAAACAAATTGAAGGATAAAAACCATACAATCATCTCAATAGATGCAGACAAAGCTTTCAACAAAATTCAACACCGATTTATGATAAAAATGCTCTAGAAAGTAGGCCTAGAGAGAACTTACCTCAACAGAATAAAGGCCATATTTGACAAACCCACAGCCAACATCATTCTCAGTGGTGAAAAACTGAAACCATTTCCACTAAGATCAGGAAGAAGACAAGGTTGCCCACTCTCACCACTGTTACTCAACATAGTTTTGGAAGCTCGTGCAGCTCAATATCAAAAAAACAAACAACCTAATCCAACAATGGGCAGAAGACCTAAAGACATTTCTCCAAAGAAGATATACAGATTACCAACAAACACATGAAAGGATGTTCAACATCACTAATCATTAGAGACATGAAAATCAAAACTACAATGAGGTATCACCTCACACCAGTCAGAATGGCCATCATCAAAAAATCTACAAACAATAAATGTGGGAGACCGTGTGGAGAAAAGGGAACCCTCTTGCACTGTTGGTGGGAATGTAAATTGATACAGCCACTATGAAGAACAGTATGGAGGTTCCTTAAAAAACTAAAAATAGAACTACCGTATGACCCAGCAATCCCACTACTGGGCATATACCCTGAGAAAACCATAATTCAAAAAGAGACATGTACCACAATGTTCACTGTAGCACTATTTACAATACTCAGGACACAGAAGCAACCTAAGTGTCCATCAACAGATGAATGGTTAAAGAAGATGTGGCACATATATACAGTGGAATATTACTCAGCCATAAAAAGAAACAAAACTGAGTTATTTGTAGTGAGGTGGATGGACCTAGAGTCTGTCATACAGAGTGAAGTAAGTCAGAAAGAGAAAAACAAATATCGTATGCAAACACATATATATGGAATCTAAAAAAAAAATGGTTCTGATGAACATAGGGGCAGGACAGGAATAAAGATGCAGACGTAGAGAATGGATTGAGGACACAGGGAGGGAGAACGGTAAGCTGGGATGAAGTGAGAGAGTAGCATGGACATATATACACTACCAAATGTAAAATAGATAGCTAGTGGGAAGCAGCCGCATAGCACAGGGAGATCAGCTCGGTGCTTTGTGACCACCTAGAGGGGTGGGATATGGAGGGTGGGAGGGAGACGCAAGAGGGAGGGGATATGGGAATACATGTATATGTATAGCTGATTCACTTTGTTATACAGCAGAAACTAACACAACATTGTAAAGCAATTATACTCCAATGAAGATATTTTTTTAAAAACCCATAACAACAACAACAAAAAAGCCACATTGGACACAGCGCAAAGGAGAACAGACACTGCTGAAATTATACTGAGAAACACGGTGAACAATTTGAGCAAAAGAAATAGAAATTAAACAATTTAAAAGGACTTCCAACAAAAGCACAATCAGCATTTTCAAAGAAAAAGAATGTGATTCAAAGATGTTAATGTTTGGACTTCCCTGGTGGCACAGTGGTTAAGAATCCTACTGCCAATGCAGGGGACACAGCTTCGAGCCCTGGTCTGGGAAGATCCCACAGGCCGCGGAGCAACTAAGCCCACGAGCCACAACTACTGAGCCTGCACGCCACAAATAAAAAATAATTTATTTTTGGCTACGTTGGGTCTTCATTGCTGCGCACGGGCTTTCTCTAGTTTCGGTGAGCAGTGGCTACTCTTTGCTGTGGTGTGCAGGCTTTTCCTTGCAGTGGCTTCGCTTGTTGCAGAGCAAGGCCTCTAGGCGCTCAGGCTTCAGCAGTTGTGGCTCGTGGGCTTAGTTTCTTTGCAGCATGTAGGATCTTCCCAGACCAGGGCTCGAACCCGTGTCCCCTCCATTGGCAGGTGGATTCCTAACCACTGTGTCACCAGGGAAGCCCCTAAATTAATTAATTTTTTTTAAATGTTAATGTTCAATCTATTATATGTTTTTATTCAAGGACAATGGCTCAGATAAACATTGTTGGACATGGAAGACACCAGGGAATATAGTTCTTATGATCCCTACCTAGAGGATAGACTTCAGCTTAGCAGAAACTATAGCACAAAGCCTGGAGGTGAGCTTTGAATCCATTTAACTACAGAACTAAGATTTTTTTAAAAAGGTTATGATAGCAGAACAGTTTATGAATATTACAAATACTGACAATATACGTATTTTTTTAAAAACCACGTTGCTTTTATTCATGAAAAAATCGCTAAAAGTAAACACCACCAGAGAAGTTAGGCAACAATTCACAAACTTTATAAACATATCTCACTTACTTCTTGTAAAGCCCTCAGATTTAATGAATGATACTCCAGTGTTTCCATCAAGTTACAAGATGAAATGATTCTTTGATGCCTTATGCCTCAAGTCTGTCTTTCTGGAAGGTTTGTTTTGGGTGTTTAGCTGGTTTTATTGTTGTGGTTGGTTGGTTTGTCTTATAAAATGAAGGTGTGATACGAGCAAGTATCACAAGCCTTCTGAAAGAGGCTACTCTTGGTCTTAGAAGTTTCTTTGGGAAGAATCTGGCAATCTAAGAATTGAAAGATTGTGAAAACTTCTTTCATCATTCAAACCACAGCTGACTCTGGTCTTATTGGAAGTCTCCTTCTCTGGCTGCCTTTTTATAGTGGTCTTCATGTATCAGCTTTCTTCTGAGTAACTGCGAACCTGGGAATGAACTCCATTCACACTGGTCGATTAAGTCAAAGCTATTCAAGCGTCTCACACAGTGTCTAACCTTAGAAACATTATGTAATTTGCATCATCACTAACAGCCCCAGCAGCTGCTCTTCTTTTCCTTATTCTTTCTTTTTTTTTTTTTTTTGGCCACGCCGCACAGCATGCAGGATCTTAGTTCCCCGACCAGGGATCGAACCCGTGCCCCCTGCAGTGGAAGCGCAGAGTCTTAACCACTGGACTGCCAGGGAAATCCTTCTTTTCCTTATTCTTGAAAATTATTTGTACCACTGAAACAGAGACATGTGGAAGTTAGACATCTCTGTTTCTCTGGCCAACTTCAATTTACACTCAGAGGAAATATTTTTCTCTCTTTTGGTGTCACAACTTCATTTAATTCTTATCATGCATCATTTATTCTGGTTTAGGGATTGTGGTGCTATAAATAATAATACAAATGAGACTTTAAGCAGGGCATGTTCAGTTAGCTAAAATGCCTTGTTTGGCTGTTTACTGTAGTAGTCTCTAAACTGTTTTGATCGCAATCCTGGGAAGTACAAGATTTGTGGGCATATGAATATATTTATGTATAGATTATACGGACATGTGCCACAATATGAATATGTTATGTTCATTATAAAATATAATACAGAAATTTCTAAGGAATTAAAGGTAAAAATATTTTATTCATTAATGGCAAATAACTTTTTGCCATCAGTAGAAATTATTAATAACATCTAACAAGAACAGTGTGATTTCACGTACTTTATCATTTCTGAACATCTCGGTTGAATCCTTTGTGATTGAGCAATTTCAATTTCAGTTTGTTTTACTATTTGGTCTTAACGGCTGTCAGAGATACCTCACAAAGGTATGTAGATCTAAATGGGAAAAGGGCATCATGACACCGAATCCCTGTTTTTAATTCCATCCTCTGATAATGAAAAAGCTTAAGGGGTTTTTTTTTTTAATTATTTTGTTGGTATTGTTAATTGAAATTCAGCTAATAAATATCCATCTCTCCTGATACCAATTAGTTGCTCTTGAAAACTTATCAAAGCTATTGAATTTGTATACTTTTAAAAATTGTGCTCTCAAACCACTGAAACTTTTTTTTTTTTGAATTTTTAAATTTATTTATTTATTTATTTTTGACTGTGTTGGGTCTTCGTTTCTGTGCAAGGGCTTTCTCCAGTTGCGGCGAGCGGGGTCCACTCTTCATCACGGTGCATGGGCCTCTCACTGTTGCGGCCTCTCCCGTTGCAGAGCACAGGCTCCAGACGCGCAGGCTCAGTAGTTGTGGCTCACGGACCTAGCCGCTCCGCGGCATGTGGGATCTTCCCAGAACGGGGCACGAACCCGTGTCCCCTGTATTGGCAGGCAGACTCCCAACCACTGCGCCACCAGGGAAGCCCCTTGAATTTTTAAAAATGTTTTATACATATACTACACAGTTAGGCTTACCCATAACCTTTTTTTTTTTTTTTAATCCCCAACCTGAAATAGTCTGGGAATTGTTTCTTTTTTTTTTTTTTAACATCTTTATTGGAGTATAATTGCTTTACAATGGTGTGTTAGTTTCTGCTTTATAACAAAGTGAGTCAGTTATACATATACATATGTTCCCATATCTCTTCCCTCTTGTGTCTCCCTCCCTCCCTCCCACCCTCCCTATCCCACCCCTCTAGGTGGTCACAGAGCACCCAGCTGATCTCCCTGTGCTATGCAGCTGCTTCCCACTAGCTATCTATTTTACGTTTGGTAGTGTATATATGTCCATGCTACTCTCTCACTTTGTCACAGCTTACCCTTCCCCCTCCCCATATTCTCAAGTCCATTCTCTAGTAGGTCTGTGTCTTTATTCCCGTCTTGCCCCTAGGTTCTTCATGACCATTTTCTTTTTTTTTTTTCTTAAACCACTGAACGACTTTTCTCACCAGATTAGAACATTCCATTTTTAATTTATTAAACATGCAGGTATGAAGGTTTCAATAGGTGTACACATTTTTTAAAACAGAATCACATTTCCAAATATCTATTTTCAGAAATGTTCTCCCAATAATGTAGGTTTCTTTTGAGAAGCAGTTACTTTTCCACTCACTGTTAAAAGACTGCTTCTACCTTGAACGGCTATATTTAAGTGGATTTTTCAAAATTACACATGTGGTACAAAGGGGCATCTCCTGAAACCACTTAACACAAAACGGTCAGCAAATTTGGACACTTGTCCTTTTTTTTTTTTTTTAATTTATTTAATTTATTTATTTTTGGCTGCATTAGGTCTTCATTGCTGTGCACGGGCTTTCTCTAGTTGCGGTGAGTGGGGGCTACTCTTCGTTGCGGTGCACGGGCTTCTCATTGCGGTGGCTTCTCCTGTTGTGGAGCACAGGCTCTAAGCACGCCGGCTTCAGTAGTTGTGGTGCACAGGCTCAGTAGCTGTGGCTCGTGGGCTCTAGAGCACAGGCTCAGTAGTTGTGGCGCACGGGCTTAGTTGCTCCGCGGCATGTGGGATCTTCCCAGACCAGGGCTCGAATCCGTGTCCCCTGCATTGGCAGGCAGATTCTTAATCACTGTGCCACCAGGGAAGACCGACACGTGTCTTTTTGTAAAAGTAAAATGAAGTAATTCTTTTTGTGAAAAACCACCACCATGTGGTAGAAATACATTGACTTCCATTACTCTTCTCATCACAAAGTGTACACAAGGATGCTACTATATTTTAAAGGTCTTGATGTTCTGGAATCACCTAAGTAATAACTGTCCTCGGGCACTTTGTCTGCGCCTGGCTTGAACTCCTTCGCTCTTCAATAGCTTGCTCAATAATCTGCTTGCAAATGATGCAGCAAAAGAATTTCATATATGTCACTGTTAACGACAGTGAGTGCAGATCCTTATTTCAAATAACCTGCTTGATAATTTCTACTGAGCAGGGCTGGCTTCCGGTCAGATTTCATGAAATTACTTTTATCCACATGGGAACACCTGCCAGATGTCCCCCAATATCTGTTCTCTCCTTCTTCCCCAGTATCAGAAACTCCATTTGAGTGCACATGACTGCCCAAAGCAGGGACTACATTTTCCAGACCCACCTCCCCCTTGTAGCTATTCGTGGCCTTGGAACGAAGCTTTGGTCACTGGGATGTAGGAAGAAATAATGGATAGCCTTAAAAGGAGGGGCATATCTTCTGCTCCCTTTCGGCCTACCTAGCTGGAATTCGGGTGTGATGGCTCAAACCTTGGGAGCCACCTTGAAGCAAGAGGGAGAAGCCAGATGCTGAGGCAGCCAAACAACAGGAGGGGAGGAATCTGGGTCCTTCACAGCTGTGTTGCCATCAAATCAGCCCTGGACTCTCCTGTGTTTATTGCTCTCTGTTTTGAGCTTTGTTGTTTTGGGTTTTCTGGCTCTTACTGCTGTACGAAACCCTAATTAACACACCTGGTAACAGGGTTGATGAGGAACTCATGTTAGCAGTCAGAGAAGAGGCAACTCTGCAATTTTCTCTGCAAGCATGTGCTTACACTATTCTTACTATTTTCAATCTGCAGTTTCCTAATGGAAACTGCTTTTAAGCCACTTGCCCATTTTGTCAGAAATAGTTTATAAAGACAACATAATATAATCTTTAAATCTACTTTATCAGGTGTGTGTGAACTGCTACATGGGTCTATAACTTTGAAAACAAACGAAGGAGGGGCCAGCACTGATCAACCCAACTCTACTCTCCAGACAACTCAAGGACCATTTGTAACCCATGTCTGATGAAATACAGACCATGGGAGAACACCAGCATCCATGTTAAATATTAATAAAGCTTCGGGGGGTTTTTTGGTCAATACATAAATACACAAAGAAGTTCTACTTTCTTTCTGCTCCTCTCCACCCCTACTAACAAATGATTTTTCCACCTTCCTAGTATGCAAGCACTCCACCCACTTTAGAGCCCACTGTCAAGGTGTGGATGGACTAATAGCTAACTATAAAATTCTCTCCTGGATCATGACAATATGCTGTGAGATGAAAATGTTCACTAGTGAAAAATAAGCATAAATGAGTGTTCTCCATAAAACTGAAAACTTGTAAAAGCAAATGGTAAATCAAGGGGTGGGTATACATAAAGATTTTGGCACCTTACCTGAATACCTCGAGAATAATCCTTTCCGATAACTTGGGAGCCACCTGCTTAAATGCTTTTTTGAAATCTTCCAGAGTTAAATATCCACGATCTATTTGAAAGCAGAATACATAACATTCATACACTTCTATCAGCCCCATGAACTGCTATTTCAGCCATAACATATGAGTGAGACTTTAATCTATTACTAGGAGAAAAGCAGTAATTTATAATTGATTTTACATATAAGGTAATCTGAGATTGTCTGTCTCATTGGAAGAATTTGAGAATCTAGTAATACTCTCCCTCAGTACAGTCCCAGATGCTCATGAAGGTCTCTTCCAGCCCCATCATTTGCCGATTCCCTGAGTCCCAGGGAAAGGACTAAGGGACAGACACTGCAACAATGGCATTAGGCTTCAAGTCTTTGTGAATTGCCAAAATAATTCATTCTTCAAAATTCACATTTTTTTTTTCTTGCTTGGTATTAGAACTATATTATTATTTAGAGGAAAACCATTACAGAAACCAAAATACTGAACCTGGACTCCACAAGTCTTTCAACCCTGTGTTCTGTGGGGAGGGGGTCTGAAGCTACTCCTCTGGGCCACCCCAGCGTGGGAAAACAATTCCTCCAATTATGTGTGGGTCAAAGGAGGAGTCGGAAAAAAAGGCCTCATGGTCTCCCAAACTTCCATAAGTAGCTCTTCAGCTATATCTCCGCATGGCCAGCCCTTCTGTTGTCCCCATTACATTGCAGGCAAATCATAAGTATTGTACAATTATATAACTGTAGATATTATTTCACCCATCGTAAATGTCAAGAATTTAAGATTGTGATGGAGAAAAAAAATGTACACCAACATCTAAGGTAATAGCTAATGAATATAATAAAATAACCTTCCAAGTATATTATTTTAGTTACTGAGTATATGTTCCCATTCACAGTTCCTTGATAGCCATTTTTTATATCAAAACACTTTAAAGATACTTACAGTGCCTGTCAAAAGCTGTGAAGATGTGTCTTATTTCATTCCAATATAGTTGAGCTTCCTTCTTTTTCCTTACAATGTCTAAAAACTCCTTAAGTA
This sequence comes from Balaenoptera acutorostrata, assembly GCF_949987535.1. Classification (NCBI taxonomy): domain Eukaryota; kingdom Metazoa; phylum Chordata; class Mammalia; order Artiodactyla; family Balaenopteridae; genus Balaenoptera; species Balaenoptera acutorostrata. The sequence goes on from NC_080066.1 coordinate 171,116,817, forward strand.
ATATCCCTAAAAGTTGGAAAAAACCAATTTACTGTCTTTCTCTTTAAGAAGGAAACAAAACATAAATGGAAAGTGATACTACCACAAACAAATGTTATCTTAATTTTGGTGAGTAGTATTTATTCATAAAGATCTCTAAAGTCGAAAAGACATTTTCTTAAAAAGCTAAGTAGACTCCACATTAGCAATCGACGGCAGAAAGGGTAGACACTTTCGGAGCTCACTGAGCTCTTCCCGGGGATAAAAGATGATGACCTCGAAAAAGTATGACACTCTTCTCTCTGACAGATCTAACAGACAGGCCCGAAACTACTTATAAAATAAGGTCTCATAATTTTCTTTCCTTATGCGTCTTTGATCCCTTTTTTCCTAGCCAGATGTCATTACGACAGGTTTTTTTCCAGCTGGGAGATCGGGGCGAAGAAGTAGTTTCTCAAAAGTCAATACCAATTGCATACCGCAGATAAAAGTGGAGAGAACATTCCATAAACAATAGCGTTGGCACTGTCCCCAGCCTTAGGTACGCCCCATGACTGTTCTGCAGCCTCAGGCTCTGCTTCCTGTGATTCTCATAATAAAAGAGCCCAGCGTGATCATATGAGATTGGATACTGTGCTTACAATGTCTATTAAAATGAATTCTAATGTGATCTTTGTAGTAGGTTTAAAGAGTGCAGCCAAGAATTTAAACATTCTAGTGAACTGAGCCCTAAATATATGAAAAGAGCAGTTCGTTTTTATATGTCAGGATTTCCATTTAAAAATGTATCACTGTTTTAAAAATAGCCCCAAATCACACAATAACCACGTGCTAATTTTTAAGAACTTGCACCCTTTCCAAAAGGGAATATTTTGGTGAGGTATACTGAACTATACACATTTCCCGAAATAGTTCCAATGGTTTTTTAAAAAGTAGAAAATAGTATTCTTAATTTTCCACAGTTTTCTTATTTGTCGTTAAAGATTTAGAAATTTAAAAAGTCCATCTATCTTTATGTATTTAAACGATTCTCTTACAACTCTTTAGGACCCACTGGGTGCCAGGCACTGCATTAAGCTCTGGGAATAGAGGGGAAAAGAGAACACACACGATTCCAGTGCCAAGGGAGCCACTTGGTCTAGTGACGGAGACGGTGATGATACAGGTTCAATTACAAACGTACACATAATTACAAACTGTGGCGTGTGCAACAAGGGGAAAACAGGAGGGTATAAAACACGTCACAGAAATCCTCCTGTAGAGCAGACTCTGGTGAAGGAGAGATCTCACAGAGGAGGTAATATTTAGGCTAAGCCCTAAATGATGAGAAGATACCAACTGGCTAAAGGTGGGAAGAAGAGCATTCCAGGCCGTGGAAAGAGCATGTGCCAAGGCCATGGGGTGGGAAGTGGGAGAAGTGAAAACAGGCCACAGTGGCTCGAATGCGGTGAAGACGGCGTTGGTGAGGTGGGCAGGGGCCCGAACGCACAGCCCCTCGTGGGCCACAGGAAATAATTTGATTTTTATTTCAGTTGCAATAGGAAGTCAATAAAGTTGGAACTGAGAAGTGACATGATCTGATCTAGATTTTGGAAAGATCTCTCTGGCTATTGTTTTGAAAAAGGACTGGGGAGAAAGCAAAATATAAAAAAGGAGACTCGTTAGGATCCTACTGGCAAGAGATGTGGTCACGAGGGTGCGGGCAGTGGGAACGGAGGGCAGTGGAAGGTTCCAGACATACTGCAGAAAAGATGGAGGGTTAGACGTGGTGCATGAGAAAGAAGATGTCAAGAGTAAGCCCTAGGTTCTGGCTTGAGTACTAGGTGGTTTGAGGAGTCATTTAAAGAGATGAGAAAGACGAGGGGAAGCAGGATGGGGGCGGTGCTGAGATGGAGTTGCAATTTGGAGATGTTAGCTGTTTGATGCTTTGGAGACAACCAAGAGCAAAAGTCAAGAAAGCAGCAACAGGCGTATCTCCTGGCACCTTCCAGAGTGCTTGGCATGTGCTCAATAAATATACATTGTATGGAATTAGCGTCTGGAGCATTTTCCCCCATGGCAGTGGAGGATGTGGAGCGATGCAGCTCCGTTCTCATCGGGTCCCATGGTAACTATTTGGCCACACGTCTGCCTGAGACACACCGAGGGAAAGGATTGTCTGCTGTCAAATTTTATCCACAGTGTTTAGTAAGATACCTGCTTGTAGGAGGCGTTCCTCACGTTTGTTGAATAAGTAAATAAAAGCATAGGAAGACGTTATTTCTAGTTTTCAGCAAAAAGCATTAAAATGTGTTTTAAATGCTCTTATAACTCTGTAAATTAATGCCAAAAAGTAGGTCCCTATTTATTCACATAGCCAGCAAAATCGTCATTTTAGAAACCCCAATTTCTTAATACCTATGATACAGTAAAAAAACAAACAAAATTCAGAGGAAAAGGAAATGCATGCATAATATTTGCTCTTCATTTAATTGCATCTGATTTCAGGAAACGATAAGAAAAGAAGCACAGTTCCGTGGTTCAATGTGTGATTAAGATTCACAAGAAAAAAAAAGTGCATGAGTGGTGAATGATATATTTTAAACCACATATTCAGAAAACTCATCCGTATTTGGGGCTATAAAGTAGTCAGGTCTTTATTTCATAATCTTGGGGGATAAAAAGCACATGTTCTTTAGTGTTTCCTAGGAGAAAATATATGTGGATTTCAACTATATGTTTATTACCACTTAAAAAGAAGAAACCATCTAATAATACAAATAACTCTAGTTATGTAATCAAGTTCATTCACACTATTTTCCCACAGGCTCGTATACCTTATTTTTTATTTTTTTTTTATTTATTTATTTTTTTTTACCTTATTTTTTAAAGTCAATATCAAACCACATAAACATATCTCACTGCCCCATCCCCATCCTCTTGTCTTAATCTTCGATGGCAACACATACAAATGCATTCAATACCATGCAAGTCCCTTTTCTAAAAAGGATAGAGAAGTTTCCATTCAGCTGAGCTCTCATGTTGTAGTAGTATGATCACTTTCCAAAGCCAAGGCATAAAGGTTTGCTATTCCTACAGCTCTGTAATGCAAACACATTAATGTAAGTTTTATATGTTTTACTGCTGTTTAAATGGCCTAGAAATAGAGTTCCTACTACTAGCTCCACCTGCTGTCACCATATTCAAACCTAAAATTACCACTTCACAAAGACTTTCCATAATTCTACTGCCACCACATTTCATACCCAATGAGAAATGCATTACCTGTGTCCACCCCTGGAGTGAAAGTATGTTCAGAACATTCTAATTCCAAATACGAGGCTGGGTCTTCTCTGTAAACTGTTCTAGTAATGAAAGTTACCTAAACACACTTTGCTGTAGCTACACGTTGGGATCACCACAGGAACCACGTAGACCTATGTGTTTATCTGTGTTCGTTATTAATCTACAGAAGGTGTTCAGAAACTGCCCGGGTAGCTGGACTCTACCAGTAGTTTTCTTACTTTGTTTTAGCTGTAGGAAAGGTTCTTCTTTCTAAATCAGGAACGCCCAGTGTGTAGAGATGAAGGCAAAGCTATTCGGTTTGGAGTGAGGTGGGCTCCTCACCGTTCCCTCTCCAGCAGCGCCTCTAGAAGTGCCCCCCACAGGACGCAGGACTGAGGATCATGCCTCAAAGGCCATTGGGGCCAACGATCTTTACGGAATCCTTCCAGACTCTGCAAGTCTGTGCATTTTCCATATCACGGAAAGCACTCCCTTCCATTTTATAAACTACTCTTGGCGAAATGGACTCTTCATGTTCTATAATGAATATATATATTTTTTACTTTCCAATCTACTTAATACATGTGATACAGGTATATCATATAGAGAAGTGTTATCTTTTCCCCCTTTTTTGTTTTTAAGCAATTTCCTAGGAAGGTAATCATCTTTCACCACAGGGGTGGATATATTCAAAAAGTCCAACAAAACTATATAAATTTTTCCTTGAAAGTTGTTTTCTTTTGTTTTGTTTTGTGGCTCACAGTTCTAAGCTTTAGGGTCAGTGCGTAGAGAGAAATCCTCTTGAAAATGTAGTCATCTAGTTTCTGGCTATCGCAGTGAGCTTAAATTAGAAACTGCAATAAACCTGGGAGAATGAAGGAGAAAATAATAAAAATGCCAAGTTTTTTAGACTGGAAGTCTGGTCCTGGACTTAGTAGAAAAGAGAGGGCTCACAGTCATTGGGCCATCTATTAATTTTTCCAGGGATTGAAAATGCCTAAAAATGAGGGCTTAAAAGGATTAAGTGGCCTTTTAAAAGGTATAATGCAAGCCTTTTCTAGTTTGAGAAATAAAATTCAGATAATGACTTTTGGAGACCATGCAGGGAAAAAAAAAAAAGGATAGAATGTGTTTGCATAAAAAGATTGTAAGGACAGAAGGGCTTTCGTGGCATCAAGAGCAGTGAGTTGTCACAGTAAGATGGGTAAGTAAATTCAGAGGGCTAATATTTTCTTCCAGGTACACGCATAAGAGTAGGGGCAGGAAGAGAAAAGAATCCACCTTAATGGAAGAAAGCAAGTTTTACTCTATCATTGGGAGGGAAACGAGGAAGAGTAAAAACAGGTTACAGCAAAATAGAGAAATCTGAACCAACGAAACCTTATTCCTACCAAACGTGGACGGGAATCGTTATCTTTTTTTATGATGCACATCTGCTGCTCATAACCCTTCAAAGGTTCCTCAGCGTTAGCACTGCAAAGCGCCGATCCCTTATTCTGGAGTTTAAAGTTTCACTCTTCCTTCCAGGTAAACTGGTCCTTAAATCTCCCCCTCTCCAACTCCCAGCTTCCGTCAGGGCTGCTCGCTGCGGGTCAGCTGGCTTGCAGCGCACCGCACTCCCTGCGGCAGTGGGAGAAGAAAGCACCACTCCGTGGGGGGCCGGGGGTTCCCTTTCCGGCAGGACTTGATACCAACACAGGGACAGCTGAGGAGCACTTTGGGCCTGCAAATCTGAAAGGGGGACCGGCAAGAGGGCGCGCTGTAAAACGGGGGGCAGGGATCTGAGAGAAGAGGGTGAGACGCTTGGGGGTAGGGGGTCTGTAGGAGAAACCCCACAGGGCTAGCATGCAGAAAGAGCCCCTACGGAGGAGGAGAAAGTGCGGACCTGTGATGGAGGGTGAGTGATAAAGCCCCTCCTCTGGACCATGAACAGACACCTCGGCAAAGTCTCCAGGACATGACAGGCAACGTTTGCACGGGCGTGGACCGCGCGGGGAAGTCTAAATTGGCACGGAGCTCTGCATCCACGCTGGCACCAGCAGAGCCCAGGGAGCACCAGGAGCCGGAGGACAAGCTCGCAGCTGGCATCTGCCTTCATTCATTCGCCCTGTTCTCCTCTTTGCTTCTCCACCTTTTGCAAACCCCACCCAGCCTTCCACATCCGGCTCTGGCCCACACCTCGGGCAGGAAGGGAGTGCCGCTCCCTTTGAAAGTCTTAGAGGTTTTCTTGTCTATCGTGTTCGTGTGACATCTGGCCATCACAGAAGTGACGATACTTCTTTCATCTTCCCTATCACATATGACATTCTTAAAAAGTGTCTTTAGGTCAGTGTCTCCTAATTCTTTTTTACCCCTACAAGAAAACTTACTCATCATCTTTAAATGGGGAATTAAAATACATTAATTGAGAAGGGAATATCTGTGGGTGATACCACAAAATGGTCCTATGATTTCAAGATAAGTATAATGTGTATGTGTTTCCTGATGATAGAAATGAAGAGGTCAACTGAAATCTGAAGTCAAACAGCAGCCTGCTACACCTGCTATACCGTGGCCTCAGTTCCTTAGGTAGGAGCCCAAAACAACAAAATATACACAAAACAAATACAAAAAATGTGTTTACAATATAACTTAAAAGACTAGAAAACAGACATTTAAATTTAGGAAAAGAATACTTTTATAGTCAACTATCCGGCTCAAAACAACTCAGCCAAGATAGCAATAAATAAAAGCCATTAACCTCATCATCCACAAATTATTTTCCAATTAAACTGACCCTGGATAGCATGACTGAGTCAAACAGTCTATCATCACCACTGTAATGAATCAATCTCTTGATTTTTCCATTGTTTAAAGTTGCAGGTTAAAAGTAAGCTCCTGGAAAGCTTTTTTTTTTCTAAGTATGAAAGTAAAATATGTTCAGTGTGTTGAAAGGGCAACAATATAAAAAAACAGAAAGAAAGGGGAGAAAAAAGCATGATCTAATCACCCAGTGGAAACAAAATTCTGATATACTTTGTTCTGGTTTTTTCCCTCAAGCATATTTTATATAGCTCTGGGATAAAAACACGCAGACAGCTGTGTGAGAATGCAGTGGGGCGATGTGCATTGGGCAGATTAAGCAAAAGTCTTATAAATCTTAGCTGTTGTTATTCATATAAAATGCTCTACGATTTATCCCACAATGAAGTCAAACCATCTGAGATCACACATGGTCTTGCCCTTCATAGAACTGCCCAGACACGTTTGGCATTAAACCACTGGCCTATGCTGAAGAAAGTACAAGAAACGGCCTTACAGACTTCATTCACTACTGTATTTATTGAACAGTTTGTGGACGTCAGTGTCCACTTATTAGTCTCTCCTCCATGAGACATCGTGCGGGAAACATCCCACATCGGGGAAAACTATGTCTCTCTGGAAAAGGAGTTTCTGTGGTGTGGGTGCTGACATCTGCACTTGGTTGTGATTCCCTATTTGATCTGGACACTCAGTAGCTCGGAACCAAATTTGACATCAACCTCTAGCGGCTGCACAGAACCTTGTGATTTGTCTTTTGTGTACTGACCCACTCCTGATTTCAACTCATTCATTAAGTTCCCAGGACAATGAAGACTGGCCTCAGCTCCATCAATATGATCCATGACACTATTAACCTCAAGGGAAGGGTTTATCAAATGGTTGAGAGGGTAAGCTTGGAGATTACACGACTGTGGTCTGCTACTTACTAGCTAGCTGGGCCACCCTGCACAGATTACTTAACCTCTCTAAGCTTCAGGATTGTTTTAACTTATAAAATGGGACAAACCTAACATAGAGTTGTATTAAATTTAACAATCCATGCATAATACTCATCACAGAGTCTGCACATGGTAAACACTCAAGGAATCAAAGCTATAATTATTATCTATAATAATAATAAATACTGTAACACATGTAAAAGTATCTTATAAACCAATAAAGAACCATCAAATGCCAGGATTAAGATTTTTTATTCCTCTCTGGAGCTCAGTTTCCTCATTTTAAAAAAGGAAATATATGACTGTTTTCTAGGCTCTTCTAGTTGCAAACTTCTTTCATTTTCTATAGTTAGAGGAGATATGAAATGTTCTATACCCTTAGAGAACAGAAATAAAACCCTCTAAAATTAGGTAGCAATAGTGTGTATTGGAACCAATGCCAACACTGATCTGCTGCTTCCTTAAACAAGTGGCTTGATTTTTTTTTTTCCTCCCATTAATATAATTCCTTGTTCCTGGTGCCTAAACAGTTTTTGCTGATACTCAAGTGCTTGTTAAGTTACAGGCATTAAAAATGTCATTAACACCTTTTTGCTACTCATTCTGGCTGCCCTCAAATTCTCCCAGTGTGACTTTCCCTGAGACATCCTACTCTTCTAATGGCTTTGTCTTAACTTTTCACTCTTTTTAATTTTCACAAGGAACCTCTACAGAAACGACCCACCTTTTAGAGAGACCTTGGGAAGCAGGGTCTGGGCATCCAGGTTTAGGTACTGTATGAAATGTGTGCATCGTCAGGGCTCTGCCCTGTCAGGCTCAATCCAGGATGTGAGTCTGGACCTTCCCCCAGGAAGCTGGGCAGCAAATGGGCTCTGTGTGGAGGGTCCTTTGGGGTTGCATGCTGGAGATGTGGCACAACCCTGTCTGGATGTAAGAAGAGCTACACCTAGTGGGAGAATTCCCAAGTCACAGCTACTCAGAAGAACTTTGGGAAGTTGATTACCTGAATAAATAGCTCCCAGAAAGCCAAGGCCAACCTTTCAGTTCTTCAAGATCAAAACATTAAGGAGAGAGATAATATATTTGGTAAAATAATCTGTGTATAAACTCTCTTCCTGTAAGAAAAATAACATGTAAATGTGACTCATGTCACTGAAAGGGAGAAAAGAAGGAGCTGGTCTGAAATTGGTTCACTACTAACAGTCCTAATGAAAAAATTTTATGTTAGCAGCATTCAGAGTTCAGCAGTGACTTCTTGCTAAGATGGCTATTTTACTCTTTCCCTGGGATGTCTGTGGTCTTGAGTCTCCCCTTTCAAGGGGACATGAATTGAAGCTAAGTCTACTCCTTTAATCATGAAGAAAGTGATGCTTTGAGAAAGTTAATCTGCTGTTGATATCAGGACCAGAAGAGGAAGGGAAAAGCCTGGAAGCTTGTAGACTAAGGAAACCCCTTTCACAGTAATTTTGGAGCAAGGTACTAAGCACCTACACTTTGATCTCGTTCCTCCAACCCAATCTTCCCTTGAATTTCTCAGATGACTAATTTACTTTGTAACCTTTTGAAATATACTTAAAAATTAAGTATTAGGAAAAGATGCTGTGACAGGAAGCATCCTAATGATCTGATGGGGAAGTGGATGTGAGAGTACCTATAATATCCCTGATATTAAATGCAAGGGACGTGCATACGGGAGCAGGTCCTGGAGCACATCACCAAAGTCGGAAAGCCCTCATAGGGAAGCCTACTTTCAGCATCAAAAACTCCAGTTCTGAAGCAATCCTTAGACTATTATGAATTCGAGAAAATGTCCCATAATAAGGCAGTCTTCCTTATACATAAGAGAACTCAGGTGTGAGATAGGCCACATGAAGGGAATGTAGAGAACCTCATTCAAAACCTAAAGCTTTAATGTACATCAGAACTAATATTAAAAGGAAGCTCCATGACTGCAAAAATGTGAGAACTGTTTCTTCAGGAAGTCCAAATCCAAGCATTAGAGGACTCAGGAAAGAGAGGAAATGTTTCATGAAATTTACAAAACATCTCCAGCCTCAAGTCAACCCTCTCTCAAACATCAGAAAAAAAGAAAAAGCAGGGGAGGAAACTAACAACGGCATACTTGGAAGATCCTTTTGCCACAGACCAGTCCTCACTTTATATCAGAGCACTCACACTCAAGAGAAACCTTTAGAATGTAATGAAGGTGGGAAAACCTTCTGCCAGAATTTACCCTTCAATGTACATCAAGTGACCCATACAGAAACCATATGAATGTAACACATGCGTGTAAGTCATATCTTACTAAATGTGATATAATACACATGGGGGGAAAACTCAGGATATTGAACGTGGAAGGTTTTTTCGGAAGTCAACCTTTACATCAGAGAACTCACTACACCTGTAAAGAACGTGGGTAACCTTTCTTCCAGAATAACACCTGTCGGTACATCAAAGAACTGGTTAAGGAAAGAAAACCTTCCGTGTGAAGTCAAATCCCTAATTCAGAACCAAAGAACACACATAAGGGAGAAAATCTCCGGGAATAATGAATTTGAGAGTGCTTTTGGCAAACTACACGTATTTACGTAGAAACGCTACATAAACAAGAGCAGCGTAAGACATGCATCCAGACAGAATCACTCACTGACTCTCAGGGGACTCCTAAAGGAGAGAAACCCTAACAATGCAAAAAATGCAGGAAATCCTTCTGCCAGAAGACAGAAATCTTTATAGACTGGAATATTCACATAGAAACCCAGAGAAAATATGTAAGGAAGGCTTCACCAAGAAGTTGCAACCTAAACTGAACAGCAAAGAAACAACATTTGAATACTTTGAAAGTGTGAAAATTTTTAACATGAAATTTAAAGCCTGGGGAAATTCCATCAAGTTAGGGAGTTATGTCAAAAACACCTTCTCCTAGCAATAATATTGTTTGAAAAGTCATGTTTAATATGTGATACCAAACCTGTATCCAAAAAATAATCTAGTAAACTCTTCTGTAAACCCAAAATTTATACATAAAAAGATTTTTAAAAAGAAAAAAGTCAAGCCAGTCTAAAGGACACAGGAGCCAGCTCAAGGAGGCACTCAATGGCCAAATCTGTGGTAAGTGGAGCACTAAAATAACTAAGTATAGTAATGAATTATAAATCATTAAAAACATACAAATTCATGAGTCCATACTGATAAAAGAGAGATGGACTGATCAATCAAGAAGACAGGAAGTCTCTTGCTTATAGTAAAAATGCCAAGGGCTAACTGAAAGAGGCACTGGGATCATAAAATCATTACTTTGCAATCATACAGCAAAAACTGGATCAGACAAGAATCACAAATGGATACCAAATCCAGGCGGAAATTGTGATGAGAAGCAGAATATCTGCAACGTCAAACGTGTCTCTCCACAGGCTGCTGATTAGTTGCAAGGGAAGAAAATATAAAGAGAAATAATACAATGGAGAAATCCGACAACATCTTGACCGGTGATAAAATTAGTATCTACGAGAGACAGACAGACATCGTGTGCCTCCAGATGTGGTGCCCTGAGAGGGACATATCGCCCAAATGGGATTCTGGCTGAGGGTGCTTAACCTCAACCTACTTACAGAGAAACGCCATGCAAACACAAGATGAGGGCTGTTCCTAAAAAAAGGAAACCATGAGGGGTGGGCTATTTCCTCAAAAATAACAATGTTGTAAAAAGGCAAAAAAAAAAAGTCTATAGAAATATCCCAGATTAAAAGAGGCTAAAGAGACATGATACCAAGGACTAATTCCTGTATTAAATGAGGAAAGATGCTAATAAGGACATAATTAGATCAAGTGACAACATTGCAATATAGACGGTAAAGCAGATAAAGACAAGTGTCAATATAAACTTATGATGGGTGTGCTGTGGTTATGAACAGCTCAGCGACAGGATGGAGAAGAGGCAGAAAGTGCAGAAGAGAAGGTAGATGGGGTAAAATATGAACAGTAAGTGAATCTGGCTAAAGGGTATACAGCTATTCTCTGTACTATTTTTATTTTGCAACTTTCCGTAAGCCTTAAATTACATCCCCCCAAAAAGTAATTTTTGAAAAGCCAATTCAGCATGCTCTGGACCCTATCTCCTCAAACAATAGGTAGTTATCTCTCTGTCTCATTTGCCTCTTCCCTCTTCACTAGATCATTCTGCTAAGCTTAGAAACATCTTCTTTGTGTTCCAAAAAAAAGCAAACAAAAGCAAAGCAAACAGCTCTTGATCCACAGCTACTGGACCCACTGAAAGACTTATCTACTCACATTGTCACTTTGCCACTTTCCCTTTATCTTCAAACCACTGCAGCCTGGCCTCTGCTCCCATCACGTAATGACACTGCTCTTCCTAAAATCACCTGACACCCCCGGGTTGCCAGCTCCACGGATCCTCTTCAGTTCTTTTGCTACTTAACCTTTCAACAGCATTGGACACTGTTGACCAAACTTCTTCCTTGGAATAGTCACTTCTCTTGGCTTTTGATCAAATACTCTTGATTTTCCTCTGGCCCCTCTGCCCCTCCTAAGCCTCCTTTGCCGTCTCTTCATCCCCTACTTGACTTTTAATGGTTATAGTTCCTACGGGTCTCAGTCTCTCCCTCAAGGGGTCTCATCCACTCCCATGGCTTCAAAACCATCCAAACGCTGATGACTCTCAAACTTATTTCTGTGGCCCAGATCTTTCCTCTGAATTCCATACTCATACAGCTCAACTGCCTTGACATCATTGACCGAAACCTCTCAAACTCAACATATTCAAAATTGAATTCTTGCACTCCCCAGACCCTAAATCTTCTCCCCCAGTCTTCCCATTTCAGGAAGTGCCACTTCCACTCACTCAGCTGCTTAAGTCAGAAAACCTAGATCATCCGCGGGATGTTGAAATTACCAGCAACATTTTTTCTTTATGCTTTTCAGGGGTTTAAAATTTTCCTACAATAAACATACGCTTATGAATACATTAATTAACTAAAATTAAAAGAACCAAACCTCGTTCTTTTTGGGTAATCAGAAACAAAACAAAGATTTGCTTAAACATAATGCTTTATAGCCTCTATATTTGTTCTTAGTTGTAGTTTCATGAATGTCTAAATAAGAGTACTAAAAATTAACTTTCACATTACCGGAAGTGTTTAGATCTACTGAGGACATCACAGCATCAGCTTCTATCTAGAAAAGAAAAAAGCATAAGATATACAATTTCATCAAATGTTTTCACAGTACAAGTTCTTAATTCCTGGGGTGCGGGGAAGGAATGTATTTTATGAGAAACCAACTTTGTTGAATCCAGCAGACAAGTAACATCACAGAACAGCTATAATAGTCATTTTTCTCTTCTATTAATAAGATACCAGATGCTAATCTACTACAGACTGTAATGGCCCCCAAAACTTTATTGCATTGACCAAAACAGTTTGGTCATATAAATTCAACTTGGCTGTCACATGTACAGCATAACCTAAAAGGTAACATTTCTGTTTTAGACAAATACAAGCAATTGTTACAATGGCCTCTATGGGTTTACTTAAAAATTTTTTCCTGACTGTAATAGTAACATGATGTAGAAAACATGAAAAATATTTTTTAATTATGAAGAAAAACATCTAAAACACCAGCCATCCAGTGAAAACCATTGTTAACATTTAGGCCTAGTACAGCTTTTTTTCCCCCCCTCCATGCATTTTTAAACTATTTGAGAATACACTGTATATTAAGTTTGGGGACCTGCCTTCACTAAATATTAAAACATAAGCATTTTCCCACATGGTTAAGAGAGCTTTATAAACATCATGGAATTAGAACCTTGGCAACATCTGATGTAGCTTCTCCACCTTGGATTCCATGCCTTGCACTTCCCTGGTTCCTCCTGCCCCTCCCAGACAACCAGTTCCCAGTGCATCTTCTTCATGGAGTCCCCACCGACCCTTAAATGTGGGTACTCCCCCCATGTTCTCCCCTCAGGACACTGCCCTTCACACGCCGCATACTCCTCTTGGGCAATGCCACCTCAGTCTCATGTTTTGAGCTACCACCTGTGAGGAATCCCAAATCTATCTCTAGCCCTCACCTCTCCACCCAACTTCAGATTCCTACATCTAAGGGAGGTGGCACAATCTGAGAGCAGATCTTTACCACCATCACCTCAACACCCAGCACAGCACTTAAAAAAGGAATGCACTTGGGGTGCTTGTAGCCTCCTCGAACTTAATATGCCCCAATCCGAACTCACTGTCTTTCCCCCAAACCTATTCCTTCTGAATTTTCTTATTTTCTTATCCCTTCAGTCCTGCTGTCACATCACTCTGATACGGCCACCACAGGCAACCGTGAATCACCAAGGCATAACTTCTCCCACCACCACAAAGCGCTCCCAGACACTTCATATCAGAGTCTACCTCCGCTGCTCTAAATGATGCCCAGATTCCTATTAAAGTTACTACAGAATTAGACCCTTCTCCTTGCCCTCCTCCCTTTCTGTTCTTAACCTCTTCTCTATCTTAGTATTTATCAGAGTTTCATAAGTCTCTCTACACTAAACTGTGAACTATTTCAAAGTAGGGTCTATGTTTATTCACCTTTATATTTCTAGCAACTAGCAAGTGCTCCTTTTATTAAATGGGAACACAATAAATTTCATTCTGTAAACATTTTCATGAATGCAGAAGTGATTTATTATTTTAGTGCCTTACTGCTTCATGACCTGCATTCAGTAAATATTTCATTTGCTGAAAAGCAATGTTTAAAAATAAAACCCCAAACCTCAACCTATTATAAGAGGAAAAATCTGTTAAATTTCACAGAGGGAATACATTAAGTGTCACTTAATAAAACTTCATGATTGTTACAAATGGTTGTTAAGTGTATAGGTGATTTGCTATATCAGTATTTCACTGTTTAGCGATCTGCAGTAAACAAGCATTTCCTTTGATTAAAAAATAAAATCCAAAACCTCAACCAAAAGTAAAAATCTGTTAAATTTGATGGTGTGTATGTATGTATGTTACCATATCACTGTACTTGTCATTAAATTCCTCACTTACATGTTCTAAAATTAAAATCAAGTAAGTAGATCCAAAGGTGATAAAGGTAGAATGAGACCAGATATCTTTCCAGCTGAACCTGGGTTAAATTCAATGCTTCAAAAGCTGAGTCCCCTTAGCTGACCTGCTCTGGAATTCCAGCTGAAATGATTGCAGGTTAACAGGAGAGCTGCAATTTCTGGGAGCCAGCCCTGAAGCTCCATAATCAACCTCTCAGTAACTAAGCAACCCCTAGCAGTTGAACCTACCTGGGTGGTTCATGGGACATATTTATATCAACAGAACATATTAACAATGAAGTTGTAATACACTTAAGCATAATGAAGAACAGAGAAGTGGGACATCACGTGGTCCCTGGCTTTGCAGGGCCTGCAATCTGACAGACAGGTAGAGCCCACTCATAGGGAACAATTGGGCCAAAGCAGTTGCCCAGCCACTTTGTCTAACAACAGCAGGAGGGATGACATTCCAGGCAGAGCCCTGAGTGCTCCCTCTGTTTGATGCCTGCAGTTGAATTTCTTAAACCTGGCCAAGATCTTGCCCCTGATTAATTCCAGTTCAGCAGCTTAACAAGAGGGATCCATCACTAGAATGGATGTAACAGACAAGAGGAGCAGCACAAGGACAGGAGGCATAGGAAACCTGTCCTACTAAAATGGGAGATTCACTGAAGTTCAGCTCAACTCTCCTTAATTAGTGCAACCTTTCCTGGAGAGCAATGCCCAACAAAATTTCAAATGTACCTAGCACTTGTATTTCTAGGAATTTATTCCGCAGAGATATATCCACAAGCAGAGATACAGTTATAAGAGAATGCTCACAGCAGCAATATTTGTAGGAATGAAAAATAAAAGAAACAACTGAAATGACCAAAACAAGGAAACTAGCTAAAGAGAATAGTAAGCAACTATTTTTTAACGTGCTGTGTGTGCTTTTATGTTCTTCTATTGTGAAGTGAAAAAAGCAAGTTAAAATAAAATAGGCATACTATGCACCCACTTTTCAATACAATGCTAGGCGTGTCTGTCAATACATAGGAAATTTTGGGATGATACACAAGAAACTGTTAATAATGGTAACTCCTGAGGAGTGGGACCCTTTGGTAGGGAGGGAGGGGATTTTACACCCAACTTTATACTTTTCTGGACCGTTTTAATTTTTTGACTATGTAAATGCATTCTTTTCATAATTTAAATGGAGCAAAATTTTTTTTTTTAATTTAAGAAAAAAAGAATCCTGCATGTCACTTCCTCTGTGAATTCCTTCTGTTACCAACATCCCCCTCCCAGGCTTCCCTCTTGGAACCTCACTAGCATCTCCTACTTAATATTATTAGCAGCCTGATGACTTAGTCTTGACGGATTCTAATTCATTCCTGAGTTGGATTCTTATGACATAAGTAAAATTCAGCACTGGACACATCTCTGAAATTGCTCAAAAGGCAGCGGTTTGCTTCATAAACATCCTAAGCTAGCCCTCTGCACTTTACTTAGAATCCATCCATTACTGTATTGTCAGCCCAGTCCGCAAATACAAAAGAAAGTTCTACCTTGGAGGGCTTGTATCCAAACAGCATTACAACAGCAACTTTAAAGTCCTCTCTGCTTAGATAGCCTTTGTTTTCTTCATCGCATGTTTTAAATACCTAAAGAACAGCAAATATCTTTAGTTAATAAGACAGAAACCGTTTGTTCTATTATTACTAACTTATATTAAGTTTAGACCTCCCAAACCTAAAACTTAGCCAAGAGTAGGGCTGGGAAATGGAATTTCATTATCCTAATTTTAATCCTCAAGAAATCTTAATGTGCTGGGACTTCCCTGGAGAACCAGTGGTTAAGACTCCGAGCTTCCACTGCAGGGGGCATGGGTTATAACCCTGATGGGGAACTAAGATCCCGAATGCTGCCCCCAGGGCCAAAAAGAAAAAGAAATCTTAATGTGCTAAAATTTACTCCCCAAAAAGTGCAAACGACTTAATCGCTGGGTTAATTCCTTTAAACCATTCGGATAAATTCTACCCAAAATTCAATCCTAGAATTGGGAAGGTGAGGCAAAGGGGCTGGCTTTGAAAGGCGGGAGGAGAGATGGAGATTACAGCTTGTTATACACAGACTGTGTCGCGGAGAAAAGAAGGAACTGGAAGTAGAACACTGGACAGGGATCCAGAAGCCTTGCAGCCCTAGCCTCGGTCATTAATCATGACACTTCGGAAGGATAGTCCAGCCCTTATCTGTGCAACAAAGCTGAGTGAGAGCCAGGAGGGGGTGACGGAAGTGAAAGTCCCGGGTCAAGTTAAAGTCGGAGACAGCCCTCCGGACACCTACTTCCACCCACTTCTTGTGTTCTGACGGGCTGGCTTCCCACATCCGCGGCCGGGCCCCGGCCTGGGAGAAAAACATCGCGACAGTCACACGGGAGTCGGGACGCCTGAACTCGCGACCTCTGCGGCCTACGCCCGGCTTGCAGCGACCGCCCGCCAAGCTCCCCGCAGTTCAGGAAGCTGAACTTGGCCGCGTACCTCCAATGTCTTCTCCCATTGGACGGCCTGCGAGCCACTGGCGTTGACCCCGCAGTTCTATTGGCCAGAGACTTTGTTTAATAACGTTTCCTTGGAACAGCCTATGGCGGAGGGGCTTCCAGGCCCGCCCCCAGACTTGGCTCCGCCCCTCTTGTCCCTTTAACTCCCGGCGCGCGACCGTGGATCCCGCTCACCCAGGTGCTGTTTCAAC
Source organism: Balaenoptera acutorostrata (assembly GCF_949987535.1). Taxonomy (NCBI): domain Eukaryota; kingdom Metazoa; phylum Chordata; class Mammalia; order Artiodactyla; family Balaenopteridae; genus Balaenoptera; species Balaenoptera acutorostrata. The sequence goes on from NC_080066.1 coordinate 171,133,596, forward strand.
CTGTCCTGCATGATTCTTTTCAATTTCTGCCCCCACACCTTGTAGTAAATTACTTTTGATAATTTTGATCAATGGCACTATGCTAAACATTATAGGAGACACAAAAAGAGTGTGAACAAAGCATAAAAGTAACCAATCAAAACAAGACCGGGGCTCCCGTGCAGATCAGCAAGTCATTGGGATCGAGCCCTCCAGGGTAGCTACTGTGTCTGTTCCGTCCTCCCTATAAGCCTAGCACTGAGCACGGTACCTGGCACAAAACAGACTTTCAATAAACGAACCAAGTGAGCCCTTAGGACGTTTACCCCAAGTTATTTCATTTAGTCCTCTAGGAGAGGTGCCTGGTGTGAAGGAAACTTTGAGAATAATATCAACAGCACTAAGCCCAAATTCCACAGCAAACATCTTTATTAAAGGCAAGGAATATGGCGAGGATTCCGCTTTGCAAAGGAGTTTATCTCAGACCTCTCTCTTCTGACAAATCAGTAAGATTAAAAAGGCAACACACACACACAGGCACACGCCCCTGTTTCAACGAAGAAACGGGCATTCGAGGTTGAGTCTAAGGGAGCTCGTTTAACCTTTTATTTTACAGCAGGTTTTACAGTCCGCTCCCCCAGGAGAACCCACTCCTCCCGGGACACCGGTCTCAGCCCTCAGCTTCCTCGAACCTCTCAGGTGATCCTGTCTCTGCCTTTAAAATACTCACCCCCTCCCATCCCCCCGCCACACACACACCTCGAGCTCCGGGAGTCTGAAGCTATGAGAACCTCTGCAAAGGGGATAAGTTTTGCTAATTAACTACGGGAGAAGTGAGGGAAATTTCTTTTCCTCTCTCCCCCTTTTAGGAGACGCGCCAAGGTCTTCTCTCCGCCCCTTCCTGCGGGAGTGCCCCCTCAGCCCCTCATGACCCGGAGGGCTTTAGGACCCAGCTGCGGGCATCCCGGAAGGGGAAGGGGCAGGGCCACTCTGCGCGCGCCGCGGCCTGGAGCATTTGAAGCGCGCGCAGGCGCGAGTGGCGGCGGAGGGGCGGGGTCCCCGGCGGCTGCGTGTTGTGGGGGCTTCAGGTGAGTGTTTGGAGGCCGCGGGTTCCGGGGCCTCTGGTGCGCGTTCGGCAACTGCCCGCGCTTTTGCTCCTTCCGGCCTGGAGCGCGGGCAACCGGCGTCCGGCGAATTCTTGAGTGCCCCGCGGGGCTGGAGGTGGATCCGGAGGGAAGCGGAGCATCTTGTAGAGACACTAGGTAGGGTCCCCTTCTGGGCCTCGGCTTCCTCCAGTAATAGTACCTCTTTGGCGCGAGCAGCTGCTGCTTGAGGAGACCAGAGTCCTGCTGGAGGGGTCCCCCTCCGCGGATTCTTACTCTGGCTCCTCCACGTAGTAGGCAGATGGCCTGGAGAGTTAGTGCTAGCTAGCATGTTGGGCGCTTACTCTGTGCCAGGCACTTAACCTCTGTGTTTAGTCTCCCCATAAATGGAAACAGTTATGAGTGTGAAATGAGTATGCCCAGTAAAGGTGAGCGCACAGAAAAGTTAGCAGCTGTCCTTTCTTACTCAGTGTACCCCGGAATCAGCCCACTTCACTCCATTCCGAGCGCCTTCATGAGCTACCAGAGTCCCTGCGGGAGCCGCCTCACTTCGACTTTTGTCTCCCTCCAAACCATTCTCCATACAGAGTTGTAGGGAACGTAATATTTTTAAAAAGGAGATCGGACCAAGGTACTCCCCTGCTTATTAAAAGGTACTCCCCGTAAGTGGAGCCTACTGTTCTTAGAATAAAATCCAGGATCTTTAACTTACTCCTGCCCACCCCCTTCATCCTGGACCACCTACCTGTCTTCCTTACCCAAATCTTTCTGTCTGTTTTTGGAGTTACTACAACCTTGTTCTGGTCTTTGCAGGTTGGGTTCCCTCACTGGGAATACTCTTCTTTCCCTCCCCCACTTTTATTTGGCTGATTCCTTTTCATCCTTCAGAGCTCACTTAAGTGTTAAATTCAGGATAGTCTAAGGTAAGGGCATCCCTGTTACTCTCTCATACCTGTAAAATATGATGAATATCTGTAAAGATATCTTGGCTTTTTTGGTTATTTTCGTTTGTGTCCGTCTGTTTCTTTCTCCTTGAAATATAAGCTTTTCTAGGACAAATTGTTTCTATGTTGTTAATTTCTTATTCCTAGGGCTTGGCACATAGTAGCTGCTCAATAAATATTTTTCTAATGAACATACTCTGGGAGGTAGGTATGACACCCATTTTACAGAGGAGGAAGTTGAGGCTCAGCGGTTAAGTAACTTGCCTAAGTGCACATTTACCAGCTAGTAATGACTGGGTTTGAAATTGGAGTCATATTTACCCACTACTGGCCACACCTGGCCTCAGTTGAGATTGACTCCCATGCCCTCCTGATGGTCTGCAAGCTCTATAAGAAGGGTCAGCTGGAAGCGTAAAAGAAATAGCCCAGCTGGGTCTGGGATGGTAGGGGGAGAGGAGGAGCTAGCAACTTTAAGAGGAGTATCCATTTGCATCCACAAATTTTTTTTTAGTGTCTAATAGACACTCTAATGTTATGAGTTGGCATCTGGTGGTAGAATTTCTTTAGATTTTTACCCTCCTTGGCATTGTAGCTTAACGCAGTGTTTGCCAAATTTCAGTAATGTGGCCGGTTGCTTCCTCCCCAGTTTTGTCTCACTGTCAACATCTGTACTACTATTTGCTTAATATTTTCATTTGAACCCACTTTTACATAAACACTATCTTTAAGAAGTAAACTTCAGTTATTGTAAATGTAATGGAGCCATAAGATACCTTCTGTTGATGTTAAACCAAAGTGTTACTGCCTGCAGAAGAGCCCAAAGTCCGTTATTTGTTCAAAAGCAGGAATAGAGACATTTCAACAAACAGCTTTCTCCTTGATTAAACTGAGACATTGGATTGGAGTGGGAAAGGGAGGTACTTTCATAATGTAATGTTAGTTAACGTCAGGTCCCAGTCACCTCCGCTTTGGGAAATACTGCACTTTGCTGACCCACTGAATGTCAGATCTCAGAGTCAGCCCACCTGTGTTGTAATTCTGATCCTGGTGTCACCACTTACCCAGAGTGTGGTGTTAGACCTGTGCTGTGCGAGGCACTGCCCAGGGAAGACAAACCGTGAACAAACAGTTGAAGGAAAACACTTAGGTTCTGTCCTTGTAAAGCTATATGACTTGAGTATGAAAGCTGTCTGAGAATGCAGAGAGTCTGGGCCTGTGTGAGAGAGAGATGAAATTCTGATCCCGAAGCCAGATGCAGTCCTCCAAAGTAGAATCAGTTGCTGGTTAATCTTGGTGTTTACCAACAGCTCCCCTTCAACAGGCTAAGCGCCTTGACTGCATAGAGAGGCTGGTAACCTGCTAGGCTTAATGATTTGTTACAGTTTTATTAGCATATTATAAAGGTTTTTTTGCCTTTAATTGGTAAATAATCTCAGGCACATTTTGGATTGTGAGCAGATCCAAAATTTAAACCATGTATAGAGCAGACAAAAACTTTTTTTCTCTAGGAAATATCTTTTTCAAAGCTTTACTTTTTACCCACTTGTCCTTTTTTGGAGGGAATTCTCTGTCCTCCTCCCCTCTCCCACCCCACATGTGGTTCTAGAAAGTGTAGATAATGATAAAACTGAAAAACTTAGAAATCTCCTAAATAGCTCACACAGTCACTAAAGACGAATAAATATTTTCCTTTCAGAGTTCTCAGGATTTTTGAATTCCATTTTATTTATACGTAATTGATCTGGGAAGAGGGGTGGTGGTGACCTCTAAGAGGTCTGTATACATCTCCTTTTCTCAGGCTGGGAGCTGAACCCTTTTTTCACCTAAAAACTCTGAGACCCTCTCTTTGCTTTAGGATGGGGCAGGAAGCTAGGGAGAACAGCCTGAGGAATCTCAGTCGAAGATTCTATTACTCAGTGCCTAGCTTAAGAGCTGGTTTAGAATTCAATGAAAGCTAGAGCTTACAGCAGAGTAGTTTTTCCAAAGATGGTTCTTTTGTTCTTAAATAATTTTTCAGTTGCAAACTAACCGACACTATGGCTCCTTCATAGTGAATTGTGATAGCAGTCTCCAGAGTCTAGAACACTAAAGGAACTTAAGTTTTAAAAAACCAGTCAAAACAAACAAAAAACTGAGCTGTTGAAGTAGGTGTTAAGTAGTAAGTCTGTCTTAACCTCTTTCATGGGAAAACCTGGTTCTCAGATCCTGTAAACTGTAACAATACAGTTCCAACAAGCTGGATTATCTGGTGTCTTAACCCTTATCGGATTAGAAACAATTTAGGGAGAAAAACCTACTCAGAGTTCAAACAGCCTCTAGAAGTGGGCTGAACACAGGGGGAAAGGACAGAGAACTTTTAGAAAACAAGACCTAGACAGAGTGTAGGGCCCCTGTTACAGGAGCAAGTGTCTCCATCCATCTGTGGTCCCTACAGCTGTGGCTGCAAAACACTGTCCATGCCAGGTGGGCTTAATAGTGACCCTGGGCCATGAAGAACGAGTCAAATTATTGTCTAGATGCACTCTGCTTAAAAGCTTCTTGAAATGTGTAATTTACAGGAGAAACTTTATCTGACTTGGTCATTAATTGAAAAAGGTGAGAAGTTGTGCAAAGTGATAGATACCTTAAAAAAATATACTTTTTAGCTTGAAACATGAAAGTATATTCATTGGCAAGTCTTTCAGTGCAGAATTTAGCCTTTTTTAAGGAGTGGGGGTCATGCTGCAGTCTGTCCTATATCTGCACTCATAACAGGTCCTGCTTACGCTCTAGAGCAAACATGTAGACACTACGTCCACAATCTGAGTACAGACTCTTGAGTCCTGTAATTTTCCTCTGGGTCTTGTACTAAAGTGTATTTTTTTTGTTTTTTGTTTTTTTAATCACACTAAGGAACTGCTCCTTAGTTATTTGGGAAATCTACTTAGATAGCCCTTTACCCTTGAATTGGTGACATTTTGTAGGTAAGAAAAGCAAAAGTTTCATCTGTTTTCCTCTTGAGAGCAAGAAAGTGGAAGTTAAACTGTGTGGTTTAAAAAACAAAGTAACGTTTTGCTTTAGTACAAGTTCTTTCTCTGCAGGTTTTCGTGGTTTGATTTAGGATTAGATAATCATTAAGTCAGTTGGGTCCTCATGGAAGCATCCCTAGATAATGTATATATAGAATTGATCATTTGATACTGTTTTGAGGATTTTGTTAAGCTTTATGGTAAGTAGCTTATCTTGGGGGAGTAAGAAGTAGTCCCTGAAGTCCTTTGGGCTCCCATACCTGGGTGAGGAATAGGTGATAAATTCCAATTTGACCTGAAATTCCTTAAACTGACCTTAACCCCAAACACCTGTTGGAAGCTTCAGGGCTAAGAGTGGACATTTTTGTTTTGGACTTTGGCTCAAGTCCATTTCCTCAGGCATTTAGGAACAAGGTCTAGGTGGAAGGACAAAGGGAGTGAAGCAGAAGGTAAGCAGGATTTTCGCCGTCACTTTATTTGCCAAGTTCTCATGGCAGATTGTGGTGATGTGTCGTGAACACCCACAGAGCAGCTGATGTTAGTGACACGTCTTGGCATCTGGTAAGTGTCAGGTGTGCTGTATGTGTCCTGGAAGCTCAGGACACGGAATTTGAGAGCAAGAGAATGAGTGTGCCGGTGGCCTGGTGGATGGGAAATAACGAAATTTCCACCTTTCATTTCCAGAGGAAGTATAATGTCTCAGGAAGGCAGTTACGGGAGGTGGACGATATCCAGTAGTGATGAAAGCGAGGAGGAAAAGCCAAGACCGGACGAGCCATCTACCTCTTTTCTCCCGCACGCTGAGCAGGGAGCAGCCAGTGAGGCAAAGTACACCTGTTCCGAGGCTCGGAAAGCTGCCCACAGGAGGAAGATCGCACCCGTGAAATTCAGCAACGCAGAGTCCGTTTCAGAAGCTTCACCTCCCAAAAGGCAGAAGGGCGGTTCCCAGGAAGACCTGGGCTGGCATCTCTCCAGCAGTGAGGATGAGCTGCCACCAGAGACGCAGCAGCAGCGGGCTAAGGACACGGGAGTCAAAGAGGAGAAAGGCCTCCCTTCTCCCAGAGATGGTGCTGTCGCGGGAGCTGGGCATCACAGCCCCTCGGCCGGCCACGGGCTTGAAACGTCAGGGGAAGGCCAGGACATCTGGGACATGCTGGATAAAGGGAACCCCTTCCAATTTTACCTCACTAGAGTCTCCGGAATTAAGCCAAAGTATAACTCGGAAGCCCTCCACATAAGGGGTGAGTGAAGCCGGGGGTCCGGGAGCTGCACTTGTGGGGCTCCCCCTCGAAAAACAGGAGGGCAGCCTAGAAGGGATCTCTAAGAACCCTCTGAACTTCTCTCGGGGGGAAAAAAAAAACCCATTTTGAAAGCAGATGCATTCGTTGGACAGCAAACTGTTTGCTTAGGTCAGGAAGCCAGCGGGTGTCTCCCAGAGCCCTGTAGATAACCCTGTTGGAACCCCTTGCACAGTGCTTAGAATTACTTAACTTGTAATTTGAAGGTTAAACTTGGTCGCTGACACTTAATTAACCAAGTAGCCAGCCCTTGACAGCAATAGTTCTCTCTGGTCCCTGGACCGGCAGTGTGGGCGACACCTGGAGCCTGTTGAACATGCAAATTCTCGGGCTCCTCTTCAGATTCCCAGCGCCAGACTCTGGGAGCCCGGCCCTGCATTCTCCTTTCACAAGCCCAATCAGGTTTGAGAACCGTTGCTCGAAAGCCTGGTTTTGCTTCCTGGCGCAGAAGCAAAACAAGAGTGCCCTGATTTTTGGTTGCTGTGGTTAGTCCTCAGGGAGTATCTGTGTGATATTGTGATGTATACAGATATTTGGTCTTCACTCCGTTTATAGTTGGGGTTTGGTTTTGGTTTGTGTCCCAGGTTCCTGAAATAGCTCCAAGGTAATGAAAGGTGAAAGGAGCATCTTTCGTTATTCCTAACAAGCCCCTTTCAGCCACACCGGAGTGGAGTGTATGTTAATGCGATGACTTTCCGAAAGCCCCTAGGAAGGGGGGTGCTGGTTGCCTGGGGAACCAGCCTGGTGATTAAAGCTGGAACTTTCTGCCCTAACTCCCACCTCCGGGGAGGGCAGGGGGACTGGAGGTCGAGTTCACCGCTGAGGGCCACTGATTTAGTCAGTCTTGCCTGTGTAATGAAGCCTCCGAAAAAGACCCCTCACCGGAAGGGTTCACAGAGCCTCCAGGTTGGTGCGGAGGAGGAGGTGCCAGGCCATGACTCACCTGCAGAGGGCACGGCCGCCCCCCGTCCCCCATACCTCGCCCTGTGCATCTCTTCATCTGGCTGTTCCTGAGTTGTATCCTTTTATAATAAGCTGGTAATCTAGCGAGGAAAGTGATTTTCCGAGTTCTGTGAGGCCTTGCAGCAAATTATCAAGCCCGTGGAGGGGATGGTGGCAACCCCCAATTTATAGCCGGTCGGTTAGAAGCACAGGGGGTCCGGGCCTGTGACTGGCATCTGAGGTGGGGGCAGTCCTGAGGGGTCTGATGCCACCTCCGGGTGGATACCCCTCCGGGTGGATGGTGTCAGAATTGAATTCAGTTGTAGGACGCGCAGCTGGTGTCCGTGGAGGATCGGTCTGTGTGGGAACGCCCCCCCCGCCCCCACCGCTGCACTTGGTGTCAAAATCTTTGCCTGCAGAGAGGAAACAAGGGTTTCCTTTGAGAGAATGGCAGGGCCCCTAGAATCCCAGACACAGGACCTGAATCCCAGCCTCACCACCTGCTTGCTGTGTTGGTAATTAACAAAGGACCTAACATTCTTCAAAATTTCAGTTCACTCACCTTTAAACTGGGGATTCAGAAAAAAGGGAGATAACACATGAAGTGCCCGGCCCAGTATATTCACATGGCAGATACACAAAATAAACGTTGTCACCCTTATTTCACATTACCTTTCTTGCCCACATTCAAGAATAGATTGTGTTCACTGTTAATAGTGTTTTAATTATATATCCAATGTATAATTACATCTTATGTGATATATAAATGTTGGTATATTTAATTCCATACTGTAAAGAGTCTGATTCTACAAGATGTTTGTTTTTCCTTTTTTTTTTTTTTTTTAGGATTTTCTTATTTTATTTATTTATTTATTTATTTATTTTTGGCTGTGTTGGGTCTTCGGTTCGTGCGAGGGCTTTCTCCAGTTGCGGCAAGCGGGGGCCACTCTTCATCGCGGTGCGGGGACCGCTCTTCATCGCGGTGCGCGGGCCTTTCTCTATCGCGGCCCCTCCCGTCGCGGGGCACAGGCTCCAGACGCGCAGGCTCAGCAATTGTGGCTCACGGGCCCAGCTGCTCCGTGGCATGTGGGATCTTCCCAGACCAGGGCTCGAACCCGTGTCCCCTGCATTAGCAGGCAGATTCTCAACCACTGCGCCACCAGGGAAGCCCTGTTTTTCCTTTTTGCAAATGTCTAGGTGCTTTGCAGAAATACAAGGTAGATCTCAGTGTTTCATTTTATTTGAGAGAGATTGAAACAGGAAATAGAGAACTATGCAAGGTTTTGCTGTATATAATAAAGTGATAAAGACTGGCTATTAGCACCAAGATATGGAAGAAGGAGAGGTAACGTGATAGGAGCTGTTATAGAGATTATCTCCTTTAATCCTCGAAACAGCCTTATGAGTAGATGTTACAGTTGTCCTGCTCGGATCGGTGACCGATGTGCAGAGAAGTTAAGTAACCTGCCCAAGGTCATAGAGCTGGTAGGCAGTAGAACTGGGATTTGAATCCAGGCATTCCAGCATCAGAATGCATGCTTTTAAGCGTTTGGTGTACCCCTCCAGCAAAGGCCATAATTGTAGGTTGTTTAGAAGATCTCATGGAGGAAAAGGAACCTCAGATGGGCCTTGAAAAATGGATACAATTTAGAAAGGTAGAAAGAGGAGCGGCAGTGGGGGCGAAATGGGGGCGCCACGCTGCAGTTTCTCTCTTGATTGTGCAACTCTCCCTTTAAGGTAGGAGCTTCCTTAGAGGACTTTTTCGTTCTTTTAAAATCTTTGTTCTCTGGCATTTATCTCTATGTCTGGAAGACAGGAGGCACTCAATAAATATGGGTCAAATAAGTGAACGAGCCCAGTCTGAACCCTCAGGGTTGGCTTGGTGGTTAGAGCGGAAGTGCTGGAGCCAGACTGTCTGTGTTCACGTCCCGACCCTGCCTGTCCCCAGCTGTGTTGCCACGCGCGGCCCCCTAAGGAGAGACTCCCCATCTACAACGTGGGAACGACAGACCCCCACGGACAGAAAATGGCTGCGAGGAGTTGAGAGTTAACACGTAGAAAGTACCAGGAACAGGGCCTGGCACCCGAAGGGTCCTGTCCAAGTGAGGCTGTTATGATCGGTGGTGGCGATGAGGGTTGTGTGCTTCCTCTCAGGGTGTAGAGACGTGGCTTTCTGTTTTCTCTGAAGTCAAGCCTGAGTGGGTGCAAGGTGGGCCCTCCTTAGAGATGACCTGGGTGCTAGAAATATGAGCTTGGAGCTGCCGGGGGGCCTCTGCCCTCCCTCCACGGGAAGCAAGAGCCCTCAGGCTCCAGAGAGCTGTCTTGCTAGTCCCAGACTGGGGAGGTTTCCTGGCGAGAGACTTCAATGAGTACTTGAAGGAGGTAAAAAATTAAGAGATCTGGAAAGAGGAAGGACACACATCGTTATTATTGTCCTTATTGGCAGTTTGTAAAATTGCCCAGTCATCCAGTACTGAAGTTGTAGCTCTTGATTTTCCACTATGTTTGGTTAAATAATACTGATACATAATAAATATTATTAAATAGCCCAGGGAAATTTTCTCTTGAATTTTATGGAACATTAGAGTCTAGCCTTGTAGTACCTTTTCAGTGCATCATTTTCTAAGCCAAATTCTCGTCAGTGACTATTTAATAGGTCAGTTGTGATTATTATTACTAGGTAGTCTTTATCAAAAATATGAATTAGGTATAAATGTTTTGTCTCCCCAGATATTTTATCTCCTCTATTTGGGACACTTGTTTCTTCAGCTCAGGTGAGTTTACAGTTTTTTCTTTGGACGGAAGGGGCAAATAACTCTGTAAGAAAGTGAGCAGGGGGACCTGTGGGCCAGTCCTGTGCAGGGTCCCTGAGATGGCACTTACCTGGAGGCTGGCACCAAACGCCGCAGCTGTGGGATCCATCAGCCTGGAACGTGGATGCACGATCACTGGGGCTTCTGGCTCGATTGGGCCATAAGGACTGGCCAGGAAGTCACTCTGGAAATTCCAACCTGAGGGACTTCTCTTTGGGACACTAATAATCTCACAGGACTCTGGTGCAACTCCCTGGGAGTGTGGGTAGAGAGGTGAAGGCCATGTCAAGTTTGATTTGATTTAGAGAAGTAAATGAGAAATTTCCTACACCCTCCAAAGAGAAGTGAGTAGAAGTTATGGATGTGGGTACGTCTGCATGTTTGATTGACGTGTTTGGCAGCTCTCCTGCCTGACAGAGATGGTCCCTTTGTGTTGATAAATCACCTTAATGTGCCAGGCTCTCCAGCAAATAGAACAAGGTCTTGTGCCTAAAGGAGGCAAAGCTTTCTGTGTGCTCCATGTTCTGCTTGGCGGCGGGAATCCTGGTCTCCAGGTGGAACGTGGGGTGAATTTGTGTGTGTTCTCCTGGCTAGATTGAGTCAGTATGTCCAGGAGGAGGTCCAGGGATTACCCAGGCGTGGGGAGGACCCCCGTGGGTAAGTCTAGTCCAGAACCTGTAATCAAGATGTAATTGTCATAAGCCTAGTGAATGTCCAGTTGCAGATGCCTGTTTACAAAGCTAGCTCATAAGTTAGGCTGAAAGGAAATGTTCTTTTCCAAAAGTCCTTTTTATAATCATCTAGGGGGAAAGGGATAAATTGATAAGCCCCATTAATGAGAGGACTCTTAGAAATAATGTAAAAAGACTCAATTTACAAATACAAATGCTGCCAAAGCATGCAGAGGTAATTTTCTGTTTTCTCAGGCACTCCTGCACTAATTCAGAACCCTTGAATGGTGTATTCCCTTCAAGATGTATTTTAGATTTGTTTATGAGTATTGTAGCAAATTGTCCATGTTGATACATAATATATGTAGTTCATCATTAGAGTTTCTTTGAATTCAATAACCAAACACTTCTCCTTATAGACTGCTTTTCTGAATTGCCCGTGACTTCTTTTCTTCCCCCCATCCAGTTTAACTACTGCTTTGATGTGGACTGGCTCGTAAAACAGTATCCACCAGAGTTCAGGTGAGTTCCACGGAGTGATGGATGACGTCCTAACTGTAATGCAGCCTTAAAACACACGATTTGTGTTTCTCAGGCAGCTGCCATGCATCTTCTTTGAATATTTCTTTTGGAACTATTGAAATCATAAAAACGTTAAGTTATACTGGGAAAACAGCATTTTTTGATATATTCTAACTAATCACAAGCCTTCCTAATACAGATTTTAGCATGTCCTTCTGTTCTGTCCAGAAGTAGATTAGGACATATTTCAACCCAAATAAAAGAATTTTAGGTCCAATGTTAGTATGAAGGAAAAGGTCACTGCCACCTGCGTTCTCGACCTATAAGCATGCCATGCTTCACTGGGCACATCAATGCTGTTCTGTTTTTGAGACACTCTTGTTTCACAAGTGATTTTTCATGTAGCTTAGGAGTTAATGCAGGGGTCATAGGGCCTTCCCTTACCCAGATTATGGAAGTGATGGGTTTTCGGTCTGTCTGCCTCATATTAGGCAGTGCAAACCAAATAAATATGGCATCCCATGGTGACATGCCACCTGTCCCATTTCTAACACATTGACGTGGCAGAGTCCCATAACAGCAAGTAAGGTGGAGGAATACCCATGCAGGAAAATGGTTGTCAGGGTCCTCAAAGTCCATGGTGCATTTAGCACATCAGATTGTGAGGACTGTCTTGAGTCACAACCCCTCCAGGTCACAGCAGAGCTTCAGGCTCAGGCCACGGGGCTCCATTATAAAGGTAACCAGTTACCGAAGGTTAATCGGTCACTGTCCTGTGCCGGCCCCGTACTCAGTCACCACACAGGCCAGAAGCAAATGTCGGTGGTCAGCGACCCTTAACTGGGCGCCAGTTCAGCTTCATGAATGATGGATTTTAAATACTCCTGATCTCTTTTTCAGGAAGAAACCAGTCCTGCTCGTGCATGGCGACAAACGCGAAGCAAAGGCTCACCTACATGCCCAGGCAAAGCCTTATGAAAACATTGCCCTCTGCCAGGTAAGCTACTCATTGCCCTTCGAGATCATGCTTAGTCTGAGAGTTGGAAGGAAATTGAGATCTTGAGTCTATCCACCCACCTAATGCGGGAATCCTCTCTCCAGCGTCACCCACAGACATCTGTCCAGCCTTGGCTTAAACGCTTCCTGAGGTAGCTCATCCTATTTGTGGGTAGCCCTCATGGTTGAAAGATTTTCCTTTATGTTAACCTGATATCTCTGTAATTAGTCAGGGTTCTCCAGAGAAACAGAACCAATAAGGGTGTGTGTGTGTGTGTCTGTGTCTGTGTCTGTGTCTGTGTCTGTGTCTGTGTCTGTGTCTGTGTGTGTGTGTCTGGAGACCCCAAGAAGCACTGATGTTGCAGTTTGAGGCCAAAGACCGACTGGAGACTCATTCCCTCTTCCTGCAGGGAATCAGTCTTTTTTTTATTTCTTTTCCACTTTTCAACAGACTGACTGAGGCTCACAAACATTCTGGAGGATAATGTCCTTTACTCGAAGTCCACTGATTGAAATGTTAATCTCCTCAGAAAATACCTTCACGGCAGCATCTGAGCAAATATCTGGGTGCTGTGGCCTAGCCAGGTTGACACACACAGTCTTCTTCCTCTGCCTTCTACGTTGGTCCTAATTTTCCCTCTCTGGAGCCACGTAGACTGAGTCTCCTCCTTGCACGTGTCAGTGATTCTCGTATCTGAAGTCATCTGTATTGTCCCCCTAGTTTTCTCGTTCAGGTTCAAGCGTTCACTTTCTTCAGTTGTACCTGGTATATCAAGGGTTCCCTATCTTTCCCCAACCTGCCACCCCTCTGGTTGTATCTATTTTGTCCACGTTCCTGTGGAAACAGAGGTTTCAGCATTATTGAGCAGGTTTTTTGGATTCAATTCAGTGGCAGTTTCTTTCTCTGAAGGCAGCTTAAAACTGGTAGTCTTTATTGTGACAACTTATCCAACTCACATTAGCTGCCATTGACATTTCACCCATAGCCCTTAGTTCTTTTGCACAAGAACCACTCAATACTGGAGAGACCCATAGATCAGAAGCAGACCTGTTAGAAAACTACCTCGCGAGTTGTATGCTGCATGTGGTCCTAGTCCGATGAGGGGCGTTAAGTGGTCTCATAACAGGCTTGGTTTGCTGGGACCAAAGCAGAGAAGAGGCGAAGAAAAGGCTGTTTCTTTATATATTCCCATGATTTTGTCCTGATACTTTCCAGTCAGTTCATGGAAATACAGTGTGACCAGTGAGTCTTGGAGTTTCCTTAGGACTCATTGTTCTAAACTCCACATCTGAAAGGATCTTTTTATGTGTGGCATTTTGTGTAAGAAGCAGGCAAACTGGGCGGGGAGGGGAGGCAAGGGGGTAGCATGGAATTCAGAAAATGTTTACATTTATGATTTCCTTCCTGTGGTGGTTCTGAAGTGGCTGGTGTAATATTCACCTTTTCCTATTTGAGCAAGTTGGTCAGTCCATTCATGAGCAGCTTGATGAATGATTCTTTCATGGCCCTTTTCTCTCCTGGCCAATAGCTTAGTGAAATTGGCTCAGGATTTCTACTCTTGGAGTACAGAGACAAGAGTGAACTACATAGAACCTAATTATTTTTCTTTTCCGTTTTCCTTCTAACGTCCTTTTTCCTCCATCCATACAAGGTAAAAGAATTCCAACTCAAGTTTTATCACTTCTTCTAGCTATAGAATATTATCTATGTGTGTATGTGTATTTTTTTAAAGATTAAAACAGTGAGAAATCTCAACCTGATCAATTTTAAACCCGTCTCACAACATTTTTCCTGTGATGTAACTCACTGTACTTTATGTAGTTGGAGTTTTAAATTATTCCATCTCTTTACCCATCCTGTTTGCAGCTCACCTTCTACACAAGATATGCCTTTGCTTAGCAGTTGCCTAAAATCCCCTTGTTTTGCATTTGTTTCCAAAGACAGAAGAGGTTAAACTGCAATAGGATAGCACTTATCAGACTAATAGTGGGCAGAAAATAAAATAACACGGGAATCCTGAAAACCAGCGATAAAATCAATGGAAATACAAAGTGTTTTTCAAATGTACTGAAAAGTTTAGGAAAGGTTGTGGCAGGCCTAGTGGCATGCTTCAGGCCAGCCACTAAAGGGTGTAACGAGCCCTGTCTTCCAGACCTCGTGTGAAGGGCCTCCGTAAGCTCCCAGCTCTAGTCTGCGGGACATGGTGATTGCCCCATCCTGACTTATTGAAATACCTTTATATCTTGTCTTTTTTTTTTTTTAAAGGAATTCCTTTATTATTTATTTATTTATTTATTTATGGCTGTGTTGGGTCTTCTTTTCTGTGCGAGGGCTTTCTCTAGTTGTGGCGAGCGGGGGCCACTCTTCATCGCGGTGCGAGGGCCTCTCACTATCACGGCCTCTCTTGTTGCGGAGCACAGGCCCAGACGCGCAGGCTCAGTAGTTGTGGCTCATGGGCCTAGTTGCTCCGCGGCATATGGGATCTTCCCAGACCAGCGCTCGAACCCGTGTCCCCTGCACTGGCAGGCAGACTCTCAACCACTGTGCCACCAGGGAAGCCCTATATCTTGTCTTTAAAATGAATTTTTGAATTTTTTTTAGCAACATAGTGTCATTTGACTAAGCTGGGTCACGTTAAGTCAAAGAATAAGTGGATGCTGACACTTTTCCCATTTTGCACACCTGGTGGTCCAGGTTCAGACTTCCTGGGTTCTGTCCCAGCTCTCTACCCGCTAGCTGTGTCATTCTGGACCCATCACTTAACCACTTAAAGCCTCACTTCTTCATCTTTAAAATGAATTACTAATACTGTATCTCATAGGGTTATTGGGCAAAGAATTTGGTGCATTTGCCAAAAAGAAGCACCCATTAAATATTATCTGTTGCAATTATTATCATCCTTGCTTTTGTGCTTAGACTTGCCCAAAAGCACACAACAAATTGCAAAACTAAACTCAGAAGCCAAGTTTTTTGACCACTGCTTTTTCTGAGCTAAATATTAATTTACAGAGTGACAGTCTTCATTCTAATTTTGTAATTTAAAGACGTGAAATACTGGGATTAACATATACACACTACTATATATAAAATAGATAACCAACAAGGAACTACTCTGTGTCACAGGGAGCTATACTCAGTATTTTGTAGTAACCTATAAGGGAAAAGAATCTGAAAAAGAATAGAGATATATATGTATCAATATAACCAAATCACTTTGCTGTACACCTGAAACTAACACAACATTGCGTTAATTTTTTTAAAAAAAAAGACATGAAAAAAAAAAAAAAAAAAGACAAAAATGCACTTTCCTGCTCACTCTTCTGTGGCCAGACCACACAAACGCATGCCAGTCTGTGAGCAACCCGAACACTGAGTTTACAAGGGCAGTGAACTTGGCCACCTGTCCGTGAGCATCCCCAAGACAGGGGCTATGTCATCCTCACCTGTGTATTCCAGTTGCCCATTGCTGCCCCCAGCAGACAGGCCCACCTGTAGAGAGTGGGCAGGGGGGGCGCTTTGATTTTAATAGCACTTGCTTCCATTTGTAGAGTGCTTACCCCGTGCAGCTCCTTTTCCTAAGCATTCTATGTGTACTTTTCTCATTTATTCCTAACAACTCCCTGAATCTCCTAACAGTACCCTCATTTCAAAGAGTAGAAAGATGAGGCATAGAGATTCAAGTATTTTCCGAAGTCATACATAGTTGTGAAGATAGGATTTGTGTCCATACACAGAATTCCTAGCTGGTAAGCTATTCTTGGCATCTCTATTTATTTTAACTTTTTCATCTTGAGGCCTAACCAGGGTCTTGCTATACTGGATGTGAGATAAAATGTTTTACTTCCCCACCTACCCCACCCCCCATTTGTTTGTAAAGGTATCATTTTAAAACATGAAAAATGGATTTAATATATTTATTTTCAGCATCTTCTATGTTATAAATGTGAGAAAACTTTTAACATCATAATGTCTCAATACTGCCACCACTTTCAATGTTTCTTTTAAATATGCTTTGAAAACTTTTTGTGTGTATTTCTGTATAAGCCAAATATCTAATTTTAAAACGTTGCATAGAGTCATTTGTTTTTACTAGTTTTCTGGCATCTAAAGAAATTAGGCTTCTCACTTCTAATTACTGTAATTAAAAATGCAATATGTATTGAATCATTCTGGGTAACAAAAAAGTTGTTCTTTAAAAAATGAACCTCGGGCTTCCCTGGTGGCGCAGTGGTTGAGAATCTGCCTGCCAATGCAGGCGACACGGGTTCGGGCCCTGGTCTGGGAGGATCCCACATGCCGCGGAGCAGCTGGGCCCGTGAGCCACAACTACTGAGCCTGTGCGTCTGGAGCCTGTGCTCCGCAGCAAGGGAGGCCATGACGGTGAGAGGCCCTCGCACCGCGATGAAGAGTGGCCCCCACTCGCCGCAACTGGAGAAAGCCCTCGCACAGAAACGAAGACCCGACACAGCCAAAAATAATTAAATAATTAAAAAAAAAAAAAGAATCACTAAAAAAATGAACCTCACTGGATGCTATTCTAAAAGCTGTTTTGAATCTACAAACAATAAATGCTGGAGAGGGTGTAGAGAAAAGGGAACCCTCATACACTGTTGGTGGGAATGTAAATTGATACAGCCACTATGGAGAACAGTATGGAGGGTCCTTAAAAAACTAAAAATAGAACTACCATATGACCCAGCAATCCCACTGCTGGGCATATACCCTGAGAAAACCATAATTCAAAAAGTCGTGTACCACGGTGTTCATTGCAGCTCTATTTACGATAGCCAGGACATGGAAGCAACCTAAGTCCATCGACAGATGAATGGATAAAGAAGATGTGGCACATATATACAATGGAAGATTACTCAGCCATAAAAAGAAACGAAACTTGAGTTATTTGTAGTGAGGTGGACGGACCTAGAGTCTGTCATACAGAGTGAAGTAAGTCAGAGAAAAACAAATACCGTATGCTAACACATATATATGGAATCTAAAAAAAAAAAAAAAGGTCATGAAGAACCTAGGGGCAAGACGGGAATAAAGACGCAGACCTACTAGAGAATGGACTTGAGGACACGGGGAGGGGGAAGGGTAAGCTGGGACAAAGTGAGAGGGTGGCATGGACATACATACACTACCAAATGTAAAATAGATAGCTAGTGGGAAGCAGTCACATAGCACAGGGAGATCAGCTCGGTGCTTGTGACCAGCTAGAAGGATGGGATAGGGAGGGTGGGAGGGAGGGAGACGCAAGAGGGAAGAGATATGGGGATATATGTATATGTATAACTGATTCACTTTGTTATAAAGCAGAAACTAACACACCATTGTAAAGCAATTATACTCCAATAAAAATGTTTTAAAAAAATTAAAAAATAAAAGCTGTTTTGGCGATCAAGGGCTTGTCCACTAGAGGGCAGTAAAAACTTTAAAAACAAAAAAAAGTTGACCTGAATCTTTTCTAATTTAATTTTCAATAGATAGGGATATTATTGAGTTTTTAAAAAACAAGTAACTTGACCTCTTTTTTATCCTAGGCAAAGTTGGATATTGCATTTGGAACACACCACACGTAAGCAATTTTTATGAAATGGGGGAGGGAGGATATGAGTTTAATAGATCAAAGGATGCTCTTCAGAAATCGCCCTTAGAGGGACTCATGTGATGATTTTGCTGGGGGAAAAGCTATCAATTAGGAAGCAGAGGAAAAGGAGTTGTTTCTGAACAGCCTTAAGACCAAGTACCAGGATTCTGGCTCTGGACATTAAAGTCTGAATCTGTGATGCAGTTTCTGCTTTCTCTTGAGGGCGTTCATTATAGCCGACTGAGGGGGATAGATTGTGGTCCGCGGTTACGCATGGCTGTACGTGCGGTAGTCACATGCCTATGGATTCCACTACTTTAAAGAAGGTCTTGTGAATTTTATAAGATTCTGAGTTGCATCAAATAGAATATTGTTGGGTCAACTCTGTGCTGTGATTGAAAGAAAAACTGTTTCACAAGAAGTTGTCATCTTGAGAGGCTGGTACGTGTCCCTGCTTCAAGACATCTCAGAAAATTCTCTGAGGATAATTTCTGAGACATTGCCAACGACAGACAGGAGAAACTTTTCTCTTACTTCCTACTTGATACGTATCAGCTTGACTCCCGTTCTATTTGAGTCTTACTGTTTTATGGAGCCCTTTTACGTAATTGTTGTCTAGCTGAGAAAAGAATAAGAGAAGCACAGCTCGAGGGGATGTAAAGTGTTTTGAGACATCGTGGTGTTTGTCCTTCCAGCTTTTAGTTTTCGGGTGAGAGAGGCAAGACAAACACATGAGCTAGGAAAGAAGGAAAGCCTTCCAGCTCCTGGTGACAGGTGTGAACGCGTCCCCCGCCCTCCCCCGACAGAGTGGAGCTGCCACAGTAACTCTGAAGGAGTCTCCGGGGTCACACTTGCGTCAGCTGGTGGTGACTACTTGCGGAGCATCTGGAAGTGACCAGATGCAGCCCCATCCTCCAGGAGCTCGTGGTCCTCTTAGAGACGGTGAACGAGCTCCATCCCTGCTTCCAGGATGCTGTGAGTCCCGGGGCTTATCTCATAGTGCTTTAGCATGCTGAAGCTCTTTGGTGGCCCCCAGAGCGGGAAGCAAAGGCACCTCCCACGGCCCTGAGACTCCACAGCGGGAGGGAAGCGTCAGATGTGGCCGTGCAGCCAGGAGCAGACTGCAGGATGGGCCTCTCTCCTCTTCGGGCTGTAGCAGGGCCTCCCGTCCATGTGACCCACTCCTGCCCCAGTAGCATGAAGTAGCTGCGGCCCTGTCCAGCCCAAGGGAAGCCGTGCACAGTGAGAGGAGGATCCAACACGTGTGACCCAGATAAGCGCTGCTTCTGGTTCACGTGGGGAGCTGGATAGTCCCCATGACCTGTCCTAGCCACGGATTCTGCAGTTGTAAAATGGGAACGATAGCGCCTTCTCTGGATTGGGTGGGATTCAGTGTGCTAGCATTCTGTGCGGCTTCTAAAGCAATGCCTGGTACATAAATGCTCCACAGACATTAGCTTGCCTTCCCCCTGTGCAGGAACAGCTTCAAATAGGGGAAATGTCCCCTCTGCCACCCCCATAGCTTAATAGATAATATGCAGGTCAGTATTCTTCAGGGAAGACCTCATTTCTTTATATGTTTTATCCATTTTTAACTCTGACCTTATTGGGACATGCCATTTTGGCTATGAAAAGATTAATATGACTCCCCTTAGATTAGTACTCAACGCTATTTGATAGGATTCACTGACATTAGTGCATGATTTTCCTGTTAATTGCTGCCTTAACTAATGGAAATATTTGTAAAAGTTAAATCATGAATTCATAACTGGCTTATTCTTAATTACAGTCAACTACTAATTTGGCAACTGTGTATGTAAATTTGCGCAGATTTCAGGGAGCACATCTCATACATGGAAAGAAGATTGATTCAACAGCTGTCATTTCTCCAGCTTTGCATTAATTTACCATTTGCCAGCTTGGGTTAAATTCTCATTCTGGCAAGAGCTAAATCTCATTCTGTGTTTGTATAGTCTTTTCTGTATTTTTTAATGCTAATAACCCCATTCTATCGAGATAGTATTTGGGATGTTGTTTATTTGAGAGAACCAGTGGTTCATTTTTTTCCCACATGTAAACTGACTTCCATCAGTAAATGTTAAGTAGCATTTTGGCCTCCATAGAAATAAGGCAGAGTTACTGCCTTGAATGAATCTCTAGTTGGGGGAGAGAGAATTTAGGTTCCTGAAATAATTAGAAAACCATCGGGAGGCCAAGAATCATCCGAAAGTAGATGGCAAAGTAAAGCAAGGCATGGAAGCAGTAGAGGGAATGTACACCTGGAGTGTTTTACATTTAACAAAACACGTACTGCATTTCATTCTCACATCAGCCCTATGAAGTGAACACGGAGTTGATCCTTCATGCCACAAGTGAGAAGCCGAGGCTCAGGGGACATGGAACGACTCAGAGATATTAAATGACTTACATAGGGTCCTATGACTTCTAACTGATGAACACTGGTACTTAGGTCTTCCAGCTTCAGATGGAAAGCTCTTATCTGTCCTGTTCCCTCCCTCTCACTGGAATTAAACTAAGAGAAATAATCTGATGACTGGGGAGGCCCCATGGGAAAGAAGGGAATCTCTAGGGCTGATTTGAGTAAAGGGAGAAGAAAAGGGAAGACTTACCTCAAGCCCAGGTACACGCTGGTGACAAGTCTGGCGTCTGTAGAGTATGAAGAAGGATCAGTCTCTTGAAAATGCAGCATCTTCCAAACTTAAACTGCAACCCACAGTAGGAAATGCGTTTGTCATTTCAGTCTGCTGCACGTGTCTGTACTGATAAGTGCTGAAACAAGAGTGTCACGAACCAGCACTTAAATATATGCAGTATACTCCTGAGTTTCTAATTTATTCTGTTGCAGTTTTTTTTTTTTTAATGCTAGGCAGCCACGGCGTAGTGAGAGGTTGTGACCATACTCTGAAAACACTGGACAGGAAGATTCCTGTTGTCCCTGATAGTAATGGGTGATGCTGAACAGATAATAAGGAGCCAGGCTACAGTGGGGAGGGGTTTAAAGTGCCGGGACTGGCCACGTGGACGGGATGGAGCAAAAAGTTCATATACCAGCAAATACTCAGCATTTTGGAAGGTGCTTTTCCACTTGTCACTTAAGCAGACTTTGATAGCGATGATGTATAGGAGAAAAGAAGACTAAATGTTCAAAGTTGGGATACTGTAATCAGAGTTTAAAGAACTCCTTTAGCTATTACATTTGCATCAGAAAGGTATTATGAGAGTGCTGTTAATGCTTTTTGATCCTTTTTCTGTTTTTAAAGGAAAATGATGCTACTGCTGTACGAAGAAGGCCTCCGGGTTGTCATACACACCTCCAACCTCATTCACGCTGACTGGCACCAGAAGACACAAGGGTTTGTAGGGTTCCGGCCATTTCTTGGTAGTCACTGTGTGTGCTGAGAAAGGTCAAAAGCGAGAACATTCGATTTATTCTTTTTCTCCTGTTTTTTAATTGTGAAAAAACCCAGAATTATGGCATAGAAAAGAGACACATGTAAAAAAAAGTGAGAGTGTTCTTTTACTACCTCCCCCCAGTTCCTCTGTTGAGGTAGCCGGTGTTAACCGTTTAGCACATAATCATCCATAACTGCCTTTATTATACCTGTAAACATACATATTTATACACCGTAGTTTTTTTCTAGTTTTTACAAAATGGCATCATACATACACTCTACAGCCAAGTAGATCCAAGGATCTGAGGCAGGAAAGAGGATGAAAAATGAAAGGTCTGAACCTATTATTTTTCCATTAAGACCCTCCTGATAACTTTCTTGGTCCTCACTTATTCCTGCACCCACTTTTGCTTGCCACTTCCCAGCAGGTGTCAAAAGAAAGCTTGGGGGTTGATTGTACACTAAAAATGTCCCCTCACCCCCAGTCAGTTTAGTTTCCCATAAAACAAATCTAAACGGCTGTCTTTTTAGAGCCTGTAACATGGTTGTGAATCTCCAAAAGAATTGAACGTGAAGGTTTTTCATGGCTTTTTTTTTTTTTTTTAATTACTAACCCTTGGTCCTTGGTGCATGTATGCCAGATCAAGGTTTTGATCTCTTACGAGAAGTTTAGGTTTATTTTTAGGGATTTTAGGGACTTGTTCAAATCATTTCACCCTTTGTTCTCCTTCCCGATAAGGCTTTATTACGACCAGCCTTAATTTCGCTTTCTTTCACTTAAGCTGTTCTGCACATCTCTGCCTTCCTGTGTTAGAAGGAACTCAGCCTTTCAAGAGTATCTTCCCCTGCATCCTCCTCCTCGTTTCCTTGCTCATACCATTGCCCAGCCTGGGCTAGAACCCTAATCCGGGGCTCTGACTGAGCCCAAGTTAGACCTTCAGTTGAGCTGAGACAGAGAGCCTCCCAGCCCCCATCCTCTGGGCCTGCTGGACCTGAGTGGGCCGTGCAGCACCAGAGCTGCCTCTTCCCTCACACAGCCTTTCCCTGAGCCAGGTGTGTGTCGTCCTCTCTTCACTCCCCTTCCCCACCATAGCAGGTGGCTTGATCCCCTGTCCCCACTGCCTGATGGTTTTCCTATAAACATGTTCTAGTTTCCAAGTGTCCCACTTAAGGTACGCTTCTCAGAATGCAGCATTGTTCCGATGGGTTCAGGGTCTCGGGGATGGACTGTCTCTAAGAGCCTCAGCCGCAGTGCTCTTGGTCCACCGAGCTTCCGGTTAACAAGGTCTTTGCTGCCCCACGAGCTTCTAAACTGCTAGCTTGGATTCTGGGACTCGTGACTCATGTAGCCCCATCTAAAAAGGAAGTGAGATTAACATAGCTTGTTCTTGGGGGAACAATAATTAACGTAGCTAAAGGGATTTATCGAGTTGGCTCTCCTGTGGCTCAAAGAATCCCACCCACAGCCTCTAGCCCTCTGGAACTTGAGCTTATAGGCAGCCAGGTCTGTTTCCTTAGGCGTCTCTGGGTTGGCTACTATGGGGAAGGGATTAAGGGTAAATGGCTCAGGTGTTCATTTTTCTCCTTTATTTAAAAAAAACTTTTAATTTAAATGTTTTAAAAAATGTATTGACTAGGTAACTTCACGTGGTTCAAAACTCAAAGTACCAAGGGTATGAAATCTACCTCCAACTTCCCTCTGCCGGCCACCCCAGAATAGGAGGTGCTGTTATCTCACGGTTAGTCTAGATTCTACTCTGTCTGATACTTTCACGTCGTGGGTTGTAACTTTCTTAAAATATTGGCTTGGCCAAAAAGTTCGTTCGGGTTTTTCCGTAAGACCTTTTGGAAAAACCCAAACGAACTTTTTGGCCAACCCAATATTTAAAAGTAGTTTTTTTGTGTAATCCTATTTCCTAGTCAGCCTGTCATGGCTCTGCTGATTCTTTCCTCCTCCACATGTGTTCCAGCCATCCTTTTCACCTGCTTCTTGGTCTGCCTGTTAATTTCTCAATTTTAAAATTACTTGGCCCCGGATGATTTCTCTTCTTATTTTGTGAAATGTTAAAAACGCCTCACATCTTGGTATCCTGGTTTAGAAAGTCGTCGTCTGTCATGTTCCTCATCCAGAACTACTCTCATGAGTGGACCTCTAATCCAGGAGGAGCCCCACTCACCCTGTGGGCTCCGAGTTGCTACTGGGAGGAGAGACCTTAGCCAGCCAGCCCGACATGGTCGTGTTACACGCACAGGGTCAGAGGGAGGCCCAGAGGGGTCACCGAGCTTGCCCAGAATGACACAGCCAGGTAGAAGCAGATCCAGGTCCAGAGCCTGGACTCCCATCCTGGTCGCAAGTATAACCCCTCATGCGAGGGGTCACCTCGAGGTGGGAAGGGAAGGTGTGACTTGCCACCCTGCTAGAAACGTGTACAGAGTTCACAAGACGCACAGCCGGGATCCTCGTGGTTCTGGATCCTTCCTGCCCTGGCGGCCTGCCTCTTACTAGTCTCCTTGGAGGGCTGCTGGGTGAAAGAGGAATTGGGCAGTTTCTCTTTTGGCTTGTTGGGTAGAAGTGTGGTGGAAATAAGCCAAGAAGGGGAAAAAGGCAGACACAGCTCGTACTTGCTGAGGCTGCTTTAAGTTAGACCCTGTTCATTACCTCGTGGGCGCCTTGGTGAGGCAGGACTGTTAACCTGATTTTGCTGTTGAAGAAACAGCACAAGAAGTTTGAAGCCATACTTCTTTGTAATCTACGAGGGACCGGTTCACAGAAAGACTGGGTTTAGCTGTGGTTGTTTGCCATTTGTGGGTGTGATATAGAAGTTTTGGCAAAGTACACTGACAAAGAATTGATGAAAGATGTCTTTAAAGTTTTTTTACTGAATTATTTTAAAGTCTGAGTTTAGTGTTAATGTAACATGACTAAATGTGGTCTATACTCATTCCAGACACCAGATGTGGGATTATATATATCCCATATGTTATGTATGAAAGTGAGTTTGTTTATTGAAAACATATTTGCACATACATTTTTTCTTAGATAACTTTTATTTTCCAGTTGGTTAAAGAGCTACATTGACGTAGGCATGGGCAGAACCTTGCTGGGGTTACTGCTGGTGGTGTGGAGTTGCTATAGCAATTAGGAGTAGAGCACTTAACTGTTGTCATCAAGTCTTTAAAAATGATGTAGAGGTGCGAGGGGGAATAAGGAAGGTGCGTGAATGAAGGAGGGAGCATGGAGAGACTGAGTTGGGAGAGGCGGGCAGAGGCCAGGTCTTACTGGGTCTTAAATTCACAGTGAGGTTTTCAAAAATAATTCTGAATATGATGGGAACCATTGGAGTGGTGCCGTCAAATTTGTTTCATGTTTTATAAGGGTGACCTTACCTACCATGTGGAGAGAGGTAGTGAGAATTCACCTCTTCCTTAGGGTGAGTGCCTAATCAATACAGAGGTACGAATGTGATCAGCTGTGCTTCTGACTGTTAAAGGTTATATATTTTTTTCCATTCCAGAATATGGTTGAGCCCCTTGTACCCACGAATAGTCCATGGGACCCACAGATCTGGAGAATCAACCACACACTTTAAAGCTGACCTCATCAGCTACTTGATGGCTTATAACGCCGCTCCCCTCAAGGAGTGGATAGATACCATCCAGGAGCACGACCTCTCAGAAACAAAGTACGTGGCCTCTTAGCAACTTGGGGTGCTTACCTTGAACGCCATGTGAGGTCTGGAACACAGGGGCCCGGCAGGAGATGGCTGTCCTTCGGGACGTGATGAGAGCAGGGCCTGTCACTGTCTGCACCTCCTGGTCCTCAGGCACTGAAGTGGAGGCCGGGAGATCTTGCCCCTCACCTGAGTGCCACCACCCCACCCCTCCCATCCCAGCCGGAGAGCTTTCTCTTAAAATTGCTGAGCTCTTTGCCTGGTACCTTATACCCCGTGGGTGTCCCACCATTACTTGATGTGCTCAAAAATGATTTTAAGTGTCAGTTACTCCTCTGAAGAGGCATCTCAAGAAAGTGGGTTGGCTCTTAGAATATTTCTTGCTTAATGTTAGTTTTCATGCATATTTTGTGATTTGGGGAGTCCACAAATCACTATGTTCTGTAACTTGTGCTTTATATCTTTTTAGTGTTTACCTTATTGGCTCAACCCCGGGACGCTTTCAAGGAAATCAAAAAGATAACTGGGGACATTTTAGGCTTAGGAAGGTAACAGAATTTTTACTATTTTACCATTTTTTAAAAATTTAATGTATGTTCTGTCCTTTTTCATTTATAATTGGTATATTTTGAAGGCAGCTTCATAGTATCTCTAGCACAATTCTGGGCAAATAGTAGGCACTTGATAATTGATTGTCTAATTATAGTTTCCAGTAATTACTTGTATTTTAACATTTTGCCTCATTTATAGGTGTAGAGTTAACGATTCTACATGGCAAAAGTACGTGGAGGATTTTTAGTTTTTTTATTTCTTGTAATAAAGATAGAGTTTTCTGGGGTTTTTTTAATTTTTTATTTATTTATTTATGGCTGTGTTGGGTCTTCGTTTCCGCGCGAGGGCTTTCTCCAGTTGCGGCAAGCGGGGGCCACTCCTCATCGCAGTGCGTGGGCCTCTCACTGTCGTGGCCTCTCTTGTTGTGGAGCACAGGCTCCAGATGCGCAGGCTCAGTAGTTGTGGCTCACGGGCCCAGCTGCTCCGCAGCATGCGGGATCTTCCCAGACCAGGGCTCGAACCCGTGTCCCCTGCATTGGCAGGCAGACTCTCAACCACTGCGCCACCAGGGAAGCCCAGTTAGAGATTTTTTATTCATATAAGTATTATAGCTTTTGATCAGCACATCAAGGATTTTTAACACAAATTCAACACAGAGCAGAAAATAGTGTTGAGTGAAGACTACAGCTGAGCTATGATGTGTTTTGTTTGCTAAACCATTGCCCTGAGAACTGTAATTATGACAATGACATTTGCTGCTGGTATGAAAATAAGCCAAGAAAGGTCTTTAACAAAACTAAACAACCAGCAAGTTAAAGCTTAAAGTTTTCTCCACCTCTCTCTAGGAGTCAGTTTATCGACCTTAGTAAATTCCTTAAAGGGGCTTTCTTAAAAGCCCCTCTTTTTCCATAAATTATTTATGTTGTGTGAGAATTCCGCCCGGCCAATGACAACTTTTCACTTTAATTTCCTTTTGTAAGTGAGACCACAGCTGAAAGCCGGCAAGGTCTCGAAGCCACCATCTTTCTGTCTTGACCTGGGGAGGAGAGGGTCCCACATACTGGCTAAGTGCACAGCTTTGTGGGCGGATACCCACACCGGGGGCCAGATCCTGACCTGGTTACAAGCCATGTGACCTTGACTTGCTCCTTAACCCCTCTTGACATCCATAAAATGGGCATAACAACAGTACTTCCCTCACAGAATTGCGTAAGGATTAAATGAGGAAATGAATGCAAGGCACGTGCTGAGTGTTGGGTAAGCACTGGTGTGTATTAGCCTGTGGGCCGGTGTTTCAGAACGGCCCGGTGATGGCCCATATCGTGCAGCATCCCAGTCTTACTGGAAGCGGAGTAGCATCTTAGAGTTTGCGGCCACTTTCCACTGTCAGGAACCCGTGTTGCATCATAGCTGCATTCCAAGGAAGATGGGTGATCAGACGTCTGTTCCACTGAGGTGTAAAGAGAAGCCCAGGGCCTTGGCTAGGGCCATGTACCTGATCAAGGACTGAGCCCAGAATAGCCCAAAATAGAAGCCGAGTCCTGTTGTTGGCTCAGTCCTGTTTCCTATGCCATGCTGCACCCAGGGTGGAAGTTGAGAACTATTTGGGCTCTTTGGGGAAGTGCGTTTATAAATATTAATGCCTACTCTGTGGTAAGGAAAATAGTACGTATAAAATAAACAATACATCCATCAGAATATGAGCTCCCCTGGGGCAGGAACTGAGGCTTTTTTTTGTTGTTGCCATCTCCAGCCTCTAGGAAGACCTTCGGTACGTGTTTAAATGGATAAAATTTCCCAGTATTTTCTGAATTGTTTCTGCAGCTTTGCATAAATATCAGACAAAGCAGGAAATGCAGGTCAGTCTTCTGCAGTGCTTATGGTAGTATGTATCTAAATGTAAATATATTCCCTTTTATTTACAGAGCGTCACAGCTGCCTAGATCCCAAGAGTTAAACCTCTTTCAAATGATACGAGTCAAAATATACAATAGCTTGACCTCCTAGTATTGTTTAGGTATGTTAAACCATTGCAACTTCAAGGCAGAAATCTAATTTCGTGTGGCAGGTTGGTGCTTTATCTGACATCGCTACTAAAATGGGTCTTCTTTTTATTTTTTTAATCTCTTTTTGCTTTTAGTACAAATCAAAGAATTTTGGAAGAAGAATACTTGTGTCCACTTACTCCATTAAAATAAAATATCTTCAGTATTTAAAAATATTTCCCAAAGAAGGAAAAAAAAACTACCCATGGGTATGAACTTGGTCGCTAATATTTTCAGCCTTTCCTTGTGAACGAGGCATTCCAAGGGCGGAAAACCGTGTTCTGAGTTGTCACAGCATTTCTGTTCACGTGTTTGGAGTGACAGTAGCATTCGTTTTTATTCTCTCACAGCTTCTGAAAGAGCATGCCTCATCCATACCTAAAGCAGAGTCCTGGCCTATAGTAGGTCAGTTCTCAAGCGTTGGCTCCATGGGGGCCGATGAATCAAAATGGTTGTGTTCTGAGTTTAAAGAGAGCTTGGTGACACCGGGCAAGGAAAGCAGGACCCCAGGAAGTGCTGTTCCTCTCCATCTGGTGAGTGCTTCTCCTTGAGGTCACCGTTCTAATCCTCTGGTCCAGGAGAAGAAACAAGTAAGTCCTCTTTGTCATAGAGAGATGTTTCATTCCGTGGTTTGGGGATGGAAACAGCAGTACGTTAGCTTAGTCATTTGTAATCAAGTGGCCCTAATATCATTTGGTGCTGGGAGCTTGCTGGTTTGTTCAGAGCTCCATCTCAGCCACAGACTAGACGGCGAATTCTCCATTCCTTCCTTCAGGTTGTCAAGCCAAGGGAAAAAATACTTGATAAATCATTGCCAGCAGAATTACAAGCATTATTAATTTAGAGACCTTTGAATTAATAATTTTGCATTCAATTCTGTGTTAATTTGTCATTTCAGAGGGAAAAAAAATACTCAAATGGAAATGTAATTTTCTTTCATTGACTGTAAATGCTTTCTGTAGTTTAATTACTAGAAGTTTAATTTTTTTCAGGAAGATAGGAACTTGTTTAAAATTTAAAGTACATTTTCTAAGTCTTTAGGTATTTCTACTTGAGATTTTCATTTTCTTAAAAACGAATCTTCATTCCTTTTAACAAATAGTTCTTCAACGTGGTACATTCCAAGTGTTTTTTTTTTTTTTTTTAGATATATCCTTCAGTGGAAAACGTGCGAACCAGCTTAGAAGGATATCCAGGTAATTGTTGGGGAAACTGTCCCGATTGTATTTTTTGTGTGTGTGTATTTCATAAATGCCCTGGTAAACTTTTTCTTTTTTAATTTTACTGGGATATAGTTGATTTACAATGTTGTGTTAGTTTCAGGTGTAGAGCAAAGTGATTCAGTTATACATGGCCCTGGTAAACTTTTTAAAACAAGTAATAAAAATGCCTTCCTCCTTGAGACCAGAAAAGTGTTGGTTAGAAATTTAGAGATTATTCTCTCTTAACTAGATAAGGATCATGAAAGTAGGTAATATTGAGCAGTGCTGTGGTCCAAAGATGATCCCATGCAGTTGGGCAGTTTGTGTGTTGTTTAATCCTCACAATAATGCTCTGAGTGATTGATATTTTTACCAGTAAGATTGTTCTCACTTCTGCCACCAGCAGATTGGTTGTCCAGACAAGACGTCCGGATAAAACCAGCTTCCCCTACAGCTGTGTGTCATACCTTTCTCCGACCTCTCTCTCCCCGCATCCCCCCTGCCCGAAGTACTGTGTGGTTCTTCCAGATTTGAATCCCAGATACAGATAATATTGAAGGTCCGGAACTTACGCTGAATACTGAGATGAAACCTTTGGTATAACCCAGTTGATATATCTCATCTTGCAAGAGCTTCATCTGTAAATCCTAGGACTGTTTTGTAGACATCTTTCCGTCTTGTCCTCTATTTCCCTTATGTCAGTGCTAGGCACTAAACTTATTTAGAATTCAGCAACCCCCCAGATAGTGCATTAAGGAGGTATTATCCAGAAACCCAAACAGGGTAATGCCTTGGAAAAAGGGGAAGTCTGATTGGCATTTGCTTATGGCTGGAAGCAGAGTTCTCTGAATTAGACCAGCTTAGTCCATTCATTGCTTATCAAACTACATGTGACCCTGCCAGGAAAATCTCAGTAGGGTTTGGAGTGTATTAGCCCATTTGTTGCTTTTTAACGGCAAGCTAAAATTACTTCACTGAGACTCAGGGACATGGTGATTTTCTGGTTTGTTTGGCTGCTTTTTTTTTTTTTTTTTTTCCTCCTTTCTGTACTTCTGATAGGCTAGATCCATTCAAAGCATGTTTTTTAGTAGGGAAGAACTTGGTATTTTCAATAAAGCTATTGTGTAACTGGTCCTTGAAACCTCAGCTATGTTCTTAGTTAATTTGTAGTGGGAGATACAACATGCCTTATTCGATATGTCAGAAATTTAAAGCCCTCTTTGGATATAG
The DNA here is from genome assembly GCF_949987535.1 of Balaenoptera acutorostrata. Classification (NCBI taxonomy): domain Eukaryota; kingdom Metazoa; phylum Chordata; class Mammalia; order Artiodactyla; family Balaenopteridae; genus Balaenoptera; species Balaenoptera acutorostrata. The sequence continues at coordinate 171,163,573 of NC_080066.1, forward strand.
ATTATTATGGAGAAGTTCTAACGTGTTTGGAAAGTCACTGATGAATCTACAGTGAACTTTCTTCCTTTCAAAGAGGAACAAAAATTGGCTTCTAATTGTGTTTCCACTTGGAACTGTGTCTTTGTTCTTTTTGTAGGACTATGGCTTTTAAAATTCCTTTTTAAAAATGTAACTGTTTACTGAACACTTTAATTTAGTGATCCTTTTATTTCATTTGTAAGAATCTGTGTAGCTAGGACAAAGTCTATTTGGAAATATCAGTGTAAAAGGTGAAGGAGGCAGGAGAACCAAGTTTTTATCCTAGTGTGCCCTCCCCCAAGTGTCCTGGTCTTGGGGAAAAAACAGGTGCACCAGACCTCATCTTGAAAAATGTGGCTAAGGGTGTCTCACCTGCATGAGGACAGCAGGATGGGCAGAGATTCATTCTCTGGTCTTTCCTAACATTTCAGATCTGTGCTATTATAGATGTTAAATTTCCACCACCACTGCCACCCCAGTGATTAAATACCTTTTTCTATTCAGATAGTAAACATTTACTATTTGACATGCATACCTAAGAAAGGAAACCCCACTGAGAGAGCAAACCCAATGCAGGTTTGTTTAGCCATTTTCTTTCAAAGAACTATTCCATAAGATGAAATAAGTAGTGGTTTTCTTTTACCTTCCAACTGTTTGCTGTAGATTTTCTTCTTAACGAAGGATCCTCAAATTATAGTCAGTAATTTTCATTTGTTTATTTTATTTTTCTTATTTTGAAAGCTGGGGGCTCTCTTCCCTATAGCATCCAGACGGCGGAGAAACAGAATTGGCTCCATTCCTATTTTCAGTAAGTAATAGGTTTAGAATGCTGCCTTTGCTTCTTTAGGGTAAAATAATGTTATTTGTCAGTCTGATTTTTTTTTAAAAAAGAACCTTATATAATATAGCTATATTTTTTATCTGCATATGTTAGTGATAGAAATCATTTAAAACAAGGTTCTAAACATTTCTTGGAAATGGTTTTTAATACCAAAGAGTCAAATATTGGCATACAGAGAGAAAGGTAAATAAAAGAACATGTTGTGAAGTTTCGAATTTACATAAGCAGCGTTTTCGTCCATATTTCCAAAATATGTCATCCTTCTGTCTACACATTCATACGCTGTGAAACCACAGGCTTACCGAGGGAAGAATCCACGCCACTCTCTCCAGGGCACGGGGTGGCCTTTGGCTTGTTGTAACAGTCAGCAAATGGCCAAGTGTTCAGGTGAGCGGGGTGTCCCACGTCCTCTTCTGGCTGCAGTGGCTGCACATCCTGCGTGTTCTAGGCCAGTTCTAGTTTCATACTTGCTTCAACAAGCATTCATTTTGCTGGACGCCAGAAACGAAGGCAGATTACATTTTTGTAGCTTTTAGTCTGGGAGTTCCCTGGCAGTCCAGTGGTTAGGACTCCACACTTTCACTGCCGAGGGCCCGGGTTCAGTCCCTGGTCGGGGAACTAAGATCCCACTTGCGGTGCAGTGAGGCCAAAAAAAAAAAAAAAAAAAAAAAAAAAGCTTTCAGTCTAATTGAGTATGCCATTCATCCTGGAGCCTTTCTTTAATGCTTTCTTTGGAGATGTTTGGTTTTGCAGAGGACATTTTTAAAAATTGAACTCCTTTCAGTATTGTCTTCACACAAGTGAATGTAACAATCTAATAACGAATCTACCTAATCCTGATTTTACTCTTGCAGACAATCTGTTTTCTTGAGGGACCATCCTCTTATATTCATAAGTAAGGATTGTTGCTTCATAATATAGGTCATTTTTTTTCCCATGGAACCTTAGTCCTAAAAATGTTGGAAACTTAGAAACCAAACTCAGATATATGAATATCAGCATTTGACTGGAATATTTCTGAATTATTCCCCTGCCTTTCAACATTCCATTTTGATATTCATACTGTTTGTGTTTTTCCCATTTTGTATTTTATTCTTTCAACAAGCATTTGGTGAGCCTCTTGTACTCAGTAACGTGCTCCGGGAGCACAGTTCCTGCTTTCAAGGAGACCAGATGTGCATACATGCGGTTAAAAGCACAATAGAAATGATATGTATGTGTATTCATAACAAGATGGGAAGGCCATACGAAAGGTTACAGTGCTTTTTGTAGGTGGTGGTAAGTTTTTCTTCTACGTACCTACATTCTAAAATGAACATGTGTTGTGCTCTTAGCTGAATACAGTTTAAGGAGATATCACAGGTCATATCACAGAGAACGAGGTACTCACTGTTTTTTAGATGATAGGATTTTGCTTTTGAGACAGTTTCCTCATACTAGGACTATGACCAATTTATATTTTCTAATTAGTGATGTGTGTCTTTCCCGTCACTAGCAAATGGTCAGCCGACACGTCAGGCCGCAGCAATGCCATGCCACATATTAAGACATATATGAGACCCTCTCCAGACTTCAGTCAACTTGCGTGGTTCCTTGTCACAAGGTACGTAGTTCTTACATTCCTGATGGGAGGAGTTGTTAAAGTGTATTTGTAACTCCTGCTAAGAGTACGGAATAGGGTTCCAAAAAGTGACTTTGTGGATTGTCATGAGTTTTCTGTGTGTATGTGTGTGTCTCATATGAGCCTTATTTAAAGTAGGCCCACGTCATGAATCCCTTGGAAGAGGGATCATTGCCTGATTTTACTTATAAACGTAGATGTTTACACGGTTTGCATAAAGTTTGTGTTTACTTCTGTATTTAATACTTCAGAAATAGGAATTAGGCAAATTGACATTTGGAGTAAATACAGAAGAAGAATAACATGGTAAAATTAATATCCCTTAATTATTTTCTTCTTAGATAAGTGAAACTTGAGCAATCAAATCTCTGTGTTTTTTTAAACATATTTATTAAGATGTAATTAACGTACTATAAAATTCACCAGTTTGAAGTCTACAATTTAATGATTTAGTATATTCACAGAATGATGAAACCATCACAATAATCCAATTTTAGATTATTTTTGTCACCCCCTATAAGAAAGTCCCTACCTATTAGCATTTTTGTGTCTGTTTTTATAACAAGCTATAAAATAGAGCTAGACTAGAGCTTTAGTTCCTGGCTTCTAGTCTGAACAGAGACCGTTAGGCATCTCTTCATAATTTAATAACACAGTTGATGCCAGTAGCAACTAATTAAGGTATCACAGAGCAGAATTATTTCTTTAATGATGAACAAACTTTTAAACAGAAGTTTAAAAGCTTTCATGAACACACTTTTCAACCAAAGAGCCACTTAGAAGCAACCAAGTTACTTTCCCAGTTTACGGAAATTAGTGGCTAACCTTTGCCCCTGGCTCCGGATACGGGTCCGAGACTAAACAGTGTTAGTGGTGGAGGTTAGATGTGAGAGAGGGCTTCCCAGACGTTTCTGAGGAGCCATAGCACAATGGGAAAGCATACTCTTGAGTCCTAAAGATCGGACTATTCTGTTATTTACTAGCTCTGTGAACTTGGGAAATTTATTTAACCTGAGGCTCTTTCCTGTTGTATAAAATGGGAAAAGTGATGGCTGCCTTTGGGGGTTATTGTGAGAGTTAAATGACAGAGCCCAATGCTGGAGACATATCAGCCCATGACATGAGAGCTGTCATTACACTTGTTCAAGCTCTGCCCTCAAGGCTGTGAAGGATGGCCAGGGGAATTAGTGCCCTTCTCTTTGCTGTGTGCTTATAAAAAGAGAAACTTCTGCCTGTGAAGAGTAGGTTACCTGAGTATGAGACCTGAACTGTAGATCCCCTGGGTGGAGAAGTCATTGCCTGAGACAGATAGGACATGCCAGGGACAGCGGAGACATGGAGGCCGTGTGACCCCTCTGTGGGTGAGGAGTTTGGGCCTTGGTGAGTGGGAGATTGTTACTTCCTCCCCCAAGTGTATTTTAAATAAAACACACTTGAGAAAGCTAGATCATTACCAGTATTCCTGAATTCAAGTGATGAGAAATTAAGTTATAATACTAGCCAGTCTTCTACGAAGTTAACCAACAAAAACATGAATTTGGGCCTAACGTGGATCCTTGAACAGCCTCCCAAGGGACCTGGATATTCAGAGACCACATTTCAGTGTCAGCTCACCTATATGCTGAGTACCTGTCTGTTAAACCGGCTTACAAAGTTGCAAGGAGAAAAACCTGGCTTTTAATACCGGTTCTGTCAATGCTGTGTGTGACCTTTGCTTCCTGTATATGCTGATGAATCAATAGGACTCAATGAAATTATCTACTTCTGATTCTACAACGCTACCATTGGAAGCATTGCGGAGTGGTAGGCCATCATACATCCCAAGGGCTACTTTATTACAAAGCTTGTTGTTTTGCTCTGTGTTGAGTACCTGAAATGATGTGACATTTCCCTCAATCAGATCTGACAGATTCTCTACCTATTATATTATGTTTTTATACTCATCAATGCTCTTACTGAAATCATACCATTTTGCAGGAATGTTGAATTGAATTTGAAGGCTATTCTTCCAACTTTGGTTAAAATCCTCTTTAACTATTAGCAGAATGTTTTTTCTCAAAATAGGGTCAGAGCAATATAAAGAAACATATCAATTATTGGGGAAAAGTGGTCTTGTCTAGCATCATGGGTTTTTTGGCTGAGAAAACAGGTGCCCCGAGAAATTAAGCATTCAAAAGCATGCAGCTCACCTTTTATCCACATGGAGTGATCAGAAGTGATCTCTTTTACTCCCTTCCTGCCGTTGGGTAGACTTTTCCTCCAGGATGTTAGTGTCGAAGTCTTCTATGTAAGAGTGCTCGCTGTGGGTCTTTGAGGGTTACTAGAGATGGAAATCCTGGTGCCGGAGACCCAGGGATAAAGGAGAGGAGAGGCTGTTTGGAGGGCTGGCCTGTAGGATGGAAATGGAAACGTTGGGTCCTGGGAAGGGAGGGACGATTCCTCTCGCGCTGCCGTGTTAGTCAGGGTTCTCCAGAGAAATGGAACCAGTAGATGAGATACACAGAGAGGTATTTTTATTTTAAGGAATTGACTCGTGATTGTGGGAGCTTCAAAGTCCAGAATCCATAGGGCCAGCCCACAGCCTGGAGTCTCGAGTCTCCAGTCCTGTGTTGCAGTCTTGAGCCTCTCTTTACTTTCCCTGGAAAAGACAATTTGGGGATTGTTTTTCCTCAAAGTGGAGTGAAAAGGATAGATGTGCTTCACAGAAGTTGCATGAGATTTACTGATTATGATTTAAGGGCACTAAGGGAGGCTGAGATTAAGTTAACCCCGTGAGTAATCCTTTTCTACGGGCTGAGTTTCATAGTTTAACGACAGTGTGTGGTCAGCCCTGGGAGCACGACTGGGAAAAAGAGTGAGGCGTGCTCTTGCCGTGCAGGGGCTGCGGGGAGAGACGACGCTGGCCCCTCGTCGTTCCGCTGTGTAAGGACCAGTGTTAGAAACATATTTTCTGGCTGGAGCAGGGTCTGGTTGGGTGAGAGACCACCAGCTAAAGCTAAGAAAGTGTTATTTCATGTAGGTATCAAGGTAGGTCTCGAGGTAGGTCTGAAAGTAAACCAGGTGGATTGGGAGGGGAATCTGAGCCGAGGGGCTAGGGGACGAAGGGCACAGAACTGAGAAAGCCCATGGGGCTTTCAGGGAGAATCTGAGTGAGTCCATGCAGCTAGATGAATAAAAACAGATTCAGATACCTTCAGAATAGATCTTCTCAGACAGGTGCACCTGTGTTCTCGCACTTAAGTCCAGAAAGCATCTACTGTCAATTGATTCATTTAATATTTGGTGGTGGTTTTGTACTGTGAATGTCTGCTGTAATACTGACTGGCTTAATTATAACTTGGAAGTTAATTGAAGAATTTGAAATTTGTCTTTGTGAATCTGTGGCTTCTAATTTTATTCTGGAACACCTAGACCAAAAACTATACTTGCCAAGATGTTTAAAGGATAACAAGTAAGATTCATTCAGGGATTTCGACATGCCAGGTACTGTTCTAAATGCCTTATGTACGTTTATTCATTGAATGCTCACAACAGCTCCATGAGGACTTGGAGAAATGAGTGGTTGAAAAGGCTGCCCGTGGTCACACGGTAGTAAGTGGTAGAAGCAGGATTTGAACCCCAGGCATTTGGCTCCACGACTGGCACTCTTCAGCTCTACCTTCTAATGCCTCTTAATTAAGATACGGTTTTAGTGCTCCTGTTTTCTGTGAAGACCAGTTAGGTCAAAAGAAACTGCAGCACATTTTTCTTTGTTATGTAAAAGAGAAAAAGCCTCCATAGCACTCCAGTTTTATGAAAGGATACCTGAGAGACGTAACTTCTGTAACAATTTAGAACATACTTAGAGCCCGCTCTCCAGCCCTTTCATAACAAGGGCAAGTACAGATCCCAAGTATAGGTGACATCTACTAGTAACTCCTATCTTTTTTGTTTTTGTTTTTGTTTCCAACCTTATCTCCCAAACCGAGCTCGTCTATCTAGAAGGCGGTTCCTTTCCCGGCATCCCTCTTTGCCCCAGAGGCACCTGCCCACTCTCATCAGGCTTGAAGCCCAGCTGTCCTCTTGTGCTCTTCCTTCCCTTGGAGCGTTTACCGAGGTCCTTCCTCCTGTGGATGCTGGGCACTCGGGATAAAACAATAAGAAGATTTACGTACTGCCTTTGAGATGCTCAGAATCTCAGAGATGTCAGAAGCCAGACACAGAAATGATTTCAGTAGAAAGAGATCAACTGTATTCTTGAGGTGGGCACGTGGATGCTTTCGAAATAGCTGTCAAAGCTTACTCATCCTTCAAATGTCTCAAAGTTTCCTTTTCTAGTCCCTGGACTTCTGAAATGATTGCCTGTCCGCTGTCCCGCCGCACAGGTCATCCTCTTCCCAGGCCACCTGTCCTCGCTGTCCATGACCATTCATCTTTCAGAGATGCGGGTCTTCCCCATCGTCCCACGTTCAGAATCCTCACCCGTTTCCTGTAAGCTGAAGTCTGGAGTCCCCCGTTGGCATTCAGACCCTGGCCACCCCATTTCCACCTTGCTTCTCCTGTACTCCCTGGTGGGAACTGCCAGCAGCAGCCAGGCTGGCCTCCTTTGCCCCTGCAGTCATCCTGCCAGCAGCCCACGGAGTCCCCTTTCCAGACGCTTTGGTCCTTTTCCTCTGCCTCTCCAGCTGCTGCTCATCTCATCAGTATTGTGCCCAGGGCTGGCCTCTTCTCGGGGAGGCTTTGCCAGCCTCTACCGGTCTCTCCGCCCTGCACATCCTTAAGAGCACTTGTGCGTGTGCTTGGGAGCTCACCGTCCTGTCTCACCTTGTAGAGAGGAGAGAGCACGAGCTTTACATCATCAGACGGTCCTGGACGAGACGACCTGTCTACTCCTGAACGAGCCTTCTGCCGTGAACGAGTTTCTTAACCGCTCTGAGCCTCAGACGCCTCGTTGCACAGCAGCCACGAGGCTGTGAGGTGCCACGCGTGGTGACTTGACCCACGGGCAGAAGAGTTCACCTTTAAGTTCAGAGCGGTAAATTCACTGGTAAAGTGTAATGAAAGAACTGGAAGTGGAAGGGCACGATCTTGACACAGGGGTCACTAGTGATAGTCCAGTGCGTGTGGCCCTCCGTGTTACCTACCCCACCATTAGAATGAGAGGTTCGTGCTCTCACGGAATTTGCATTAGGACCAAAGAGGTTCTGTCAAACAGCTGGTTGTATATGTGTTACGTAATTGCGGTGTAATTCTTTTCTGACCATTCTGCATAAGTAGATTTTCACCCAGCAAGGCCTACGCTGACTTTCAGTTCTCAGCTTAAACGTCACTGAAACTCTCCTTGCTTCCTCAGCCTCCTGGTGTCCATCTATCCAACAACTCGTGGTGCACATATTACTTATTTTAGCCATTGCTCTTTCCAGACACTACTCTGTTCCAGGCAGGGTGTCCATATGCCCTGGGCTTCTTCCATGGTCTGTGTTGTTTCCCTTTCAGTGTGGTTGCTTGTGTGATCGCTGGCTTCCCCTCTCACCTCTGAGCCAAGCCCATTTCCGTCTTGTTCAGTGCCCCCCGGTGCCTGGCATGGAGGGGCGCTCAGCACAGATTTGTTAACGAGGAATCGAACGAAGGCCAGGATGGAGGCTGTACCATTGAAAGCACTGCCTAGACTTTGTGCGTAATTGACTGTGGGAGATGCTTCAAAGGCGAGTCCTGGGCTTGGGGTGTGGCTGGTAGGGAGATGGGGGATGGTCACCATCATCAGTAGAGAAGTCAGGAAATGAAACTGGTTTCGGTGGGAGAATGGTCAACTCGATTAGACTGATTTATTATAGTGGGGTGGTCAAGTGGAATTGTTTATTGGCGATGTTGCACTCAGAAGGTCGGTGTACACATGGTGTATTTTGGAGTTCTCTTTGGAACTGATCATGGACACCCTGGGCCTTTGTGGATGGTCAGGGAAGAGTGGAGCACAAGCTTGGTGCCTGGGAGGGGAGGAACATACAGGGACTAAACATCACATTAACCAAGTGTTCCACTGCCACACAGATGAATTGGATCCAAGCCTTCCCTCCTGAGTTAAAGAACAGCTAACTGGTCACCATCTTCCATGAAATAATCTTCCTTCTACCTAAGAAATGTTCTATGTTGTATTTTGGGCATCATAAAATTTAACCATTCATTTCAACATGTATTTATTGAGCACCTGCTGTGTAGCAGGTACTTCTCCAGGTGCAGGGAGTGCAATAATAAAATGTAATCCTTGACTTTATGATGGTGAGAATTATACAAAAACCAAGTTTATATGTATCAAACGGTGATAATTGCTCTAGAGAAAAATAAAGTAGAAGAATAATTTAGGTGCACAGTCCTTTACTCAAAATCCTTGAGACAAGATGTATTTGGAGCATGGGAACATAATATGACACATATACCATCTATTAACATCCTTAGTGGTGTTACAAGTAGCCTCATGTTAGCTTAGGTCAACTTTTGTCACCTAATGAGTTAACAAAATTAAGTTTTGCTATTAAATATAATAAGTTAGGTAATAGCTTAATTTCCAGGTTGGTTTCAGTTGTTTCGGTTGTTTTAGATTTTCAGAGCTAACATGTAGTGCTTACGCTAAGTTCCAGGCGTTCTTCTAAAAGCACAGTCCATACACACACATACACTCATGTAATCCTCATAACAACCCTACAACTGTTAGTTATAGAGCTGTTAGTCCCCTTTACAGATGGGAGAACTGAAGCACAGAGAGGGTCAACAAGCGCCCAGGAACCCAGTAACATCCTCAGGCACTATGCTATCCCTGTGTCAGGAAGGGAGGCTGCTCATGAATAGGATGGTCAGGGAGGGCCTCAGTGACGTGGTGACATTTAAGCAGAGACCTGAAAGAAGCGAGGGAGCCGTGTGGATGGAGAGCTGGGGGAAAGCGTTCTGGGCAGAGAGGCGGAGTTGGGGATATTCTGGTTTGTGATTGAGAAACCAAGTGGGTATTGCTGGAGTGAGTGGGATTGGAGGGCCGGGAAGGTCAGAGCAGTAACTGGCATTTTGGTCAAGATAATCCTTTGTTGTGCAGAATGGTCCTGTGCGTTATAGGGTGTTTAGTAACCTGGGCCTCGCATACGAACTGCCATGTCACGGTGAAAGCCATCCAGATGCCCCATGCCTTTCTAAATATCCCCTAGATTGTCTCTCCTGGTGGATGATATTGTCGTCTTTGAGAATAAATTCAGAACTCTGTGAACAACTGATTTATGAGTGCTGCTGTTCTTTCACTTAATGCATTTTCCTACTTTAGAGTGATGAGGTGGGGTTGTAGAGAGAACCGTGGATTCTAGTCTGAATGAAACGATAATGCCAGCAAACCTGACAGTCCATCCACAAAGTGGCGGATGGATTATGTTTTAAGAATGGGGATTTTAGTGAAAGATAAATACATCAAAAGCTACATGCGTTTAACTCCCTTTTTTTTTTTTTTTTTTTTTTGACACTTTACTACTTCGAGCTATTACCCCTCCATGTTAATGTTCACGTTTGGGATGAATAAGTACTTTTTACTAAAACAAATTTCCCAGAAAAAAATTATAACAGTAATAAGCAAGATGGATGATAAGCAATGTGAATTTTGACTGTAACCTAAAAATGAGACTTCTTTTTTTTAATAAGCCAGATTTGCACGTCCAAAGAGGTGTTGCCCTTCAAGGTGGTCACCTTTTGAAACTAGATATTTTATGAAGAATAGTGCCACTGCTCACATCCTTTTGCCACTCTTTGGAATTTCCTTCAAAATGGGTTTACGTGGCGCATTAACGAGTCCTGTTTCTTAATAGACACGCTTCGGTTCTAGGCCTTGTATAAGGTTATTGTTGCTTTGTAATAAGTTACCATAGACTAAGTGACTGAAAACAATGCAGATTTATTATCCTGCAGTTTCTGTGGGTCAGGAGTCTGGACATGGGTTAGCTGCACAGGATCAGAGTGTTGACCAGGGAGGGCTATGATCTCCTCTAAGGCTCAGGGTCTTCTTCCAAACTCACTGGTTGTTGGCAGAATTTAGTTGCTTATGGCAAAGCGTAGCTGTTTGCTTCTTCAGAATCAACAGGAGAATCTCTCCTCAGGAAGGACCCAGTCCCTCCTTTCAGGCTTCACCTGATTAGGTCAGGCCAACCCAGGAGGTTTATCCCAAACCTTTTGATTAACTTAAAAGTCAAGGGATTAGTGACCTAATCATGGGAATGAAATCCCATCATATTCACAATTTTTGCTCACACTCTAGGGGAGGGGATTATACTGGATACGTACACCGGGGACAGGGGCAGAAATCTTGGGGGCTGTCTTCCAGTTCTGCCCTCCACCGGCCTCATTGGTATTCATTACCCAGCTTGATTCATCCATCTTATTCTCCAGCCTTGACTTGAAATATTTCTTACTATTTTTAAAATTGAGGTTTATTTTCCATAGTTAAGGGAAATGCCCCTTGAATATACTCAAAACACTGAACCTCAGGCTCTAGAGGCTGTTTAAGAAGTGAAGTTCTAGCATTATTTGGAGCCAAAGAAGGCAGCTTTATTGGAGTGAGGTCATAACCCTGCAGCATGATTGCTTTGGAGAACCACATTAACTAGGCTGTGTAGAGTTGTTAAAAAATAATGATAGCAAAAAAAAATAATAATAATAATGATAGTAAGTCTTATAAAAGATAAGTAGGATCCTAAAAGATCTAATTTCCAGAAAAAAACAAAAAACCTCATCACTTTAGAAGTGTACTTTACGTATTTCCTGTAGTGTGTGCATAATGGTCACTGGTCATTTCTGTACCCATCGTAAGTAGAGGATGTTGGCTTCCTGGTCATAGGGACTTGGTTTTACCCAGTTGACATTTCACAAATGTGGAAACTGGCTTGAAGATCAGGGACTGAAATCTTATAAAAATGCTAGCCTTGGGTTTCCCTGGTGGCGCAGTGGTTGAGAATCTGCCTGCCAATGCAGGGGACACGGGTTCAAGCCCTGGTCTGGGAAGATCCCATGTGCCGCGGAGCAACTGGGCCCGTGAGCCACAACTACTGAGCCTGCGCGTCTGGAGCCTGTGCTCTGCAATAGGAGAGGCCGCGATAGTGAGAGGCCCACGCACCACGATGAAGAGTGGACCCCGCTTGCCACAACTAGAGAAAGCCCTTGCACAGAAACGAAGACCCAACACAGCCAAAAATTAATTAATTAATTAATTTTTTAAAAAATGCTAGCCTTAATATAGTTTTCATCTTCTGTTTTATTTATCCTTTGAAATACACAAATATCACAACGTTTTCATTTCCTCTCTTTCATGATGTGTTGCGATTGGGATTCTGACTGAAAACCTTTTTTATAGATCCTGGGTTATGTTTTAGTATAGAGCTGTCACATCACCTAAATCTACGCTAAAACCATTTTTAATGAAGTTTCCACATGATTGGACTTGTATACATTAGAAGTTTTTGTTCTACTCTAAGAGAAAATGAATTCATAATTCCCATACTTTTTTTCCTACGAAAATGCTCTTCCTGACACTTGGTAATTTTGTGTAATGTCTGTGTTTTCTTTCAGACCACTAACTATAGCACCTAGTACAGTACCTGGTCTGCAGTGGCTCAGGAAATTTTGAATGAATGTGTGGTATCCCTGTTAATCTAACTACAGTACCGTTCATTTTTCTGACCGCTTCTCAGGTTTAAGTATGTTTTCCTTTCTGTACTGTCCAGAACACTTAAGCTTATCTTTTTTTTTTTTTTTTTTTTAAACTTAAGCTTATCCTTAAGGTTGGTCTCAAATCTTCCCCTTTGCAACTTCTTCTAGCTCAGCAGACATGATTCATTGTTTTTCCTTTGTGTTTTCAAGCACCTCTTGCCTGGTCCTTTTACATCTCCCTTGCTGGTCTTTGGGCATCCATTGGCCTCAATTTATTATGAGCTGCTTGAGAGTGGGTGCCAGGTCTTACTCACCTTTATCCTCAGCATCTAACACTGTGCCCAGCATATGGTCAGGGACCGGTACGTATTTGAATCAGCGCCCTTTTCAGAACTCTTTTGTTCAAATAAATTATATCCACACATCATAGAACAAGGGTATGCAGAGCAGGTTTGTGTTCCCACTCCTGTTGCCCAGCCATCCTGCTCAACCCCAAACCACTACTGCTAGTCTCTTAGCTCTAACCCCATCAGCCCTTTCAAACTCAGGTACCTCAGATGATGATTTTATCCAATCAGCCATCATACTGTGGAGGAAATGGCCCTGAGGTAGAGTCCAAAGATCCATGTCCTAATTCGGCATTGCTGCTTACTAGCTTTGCCTCTCAAATTTTGGGAAAGTCATTTCTTTTTTTTTTTTTTGAATTTTATTTAATTTATTTTTTTATACAGCAGGTTCTTATTAGTTATCCATTTTATACGTATTAGTGTATACATGTCAATCCCAGTCTCCCAGTTCATCACAGCACCACCAACCCCCCGGGTAAGTCATTTCTAATCTGAGCCTTTTCTCACTTATGGAATGCTCAGAGGAGGAGGATAGGAAGTAAGTGTGAAGGTTACCCATTAAACGGTATGATGTATGATGATGTTAGTCAACTGCTTGGTTTTTACTGGCTACTGACAACCATGTGTTATTATTAAGGTCATGTTCATTAGGCCTCTGGGGAGTCAAGAAAACTTATCAAGACTTTATCTGTTTTGTTTATATGACATATGGATGTGTAGTATGTGACCTAAAAATTTTCCATAGGTATAGCCTTTTCTCAACTCAGTGTGGTTAAGTTAAAAACTGGTCATAATTATTCTATATAATCAAGGCAAGTATATTCAGCCAGAAGAATATGTTCAAAGAAACTTAAAACTAGCACTTTAGCTTGAACTTATTAGAATGTTTTATTGGCTGGCTTTTGTCTGGTTGCTTTTATGGAAAGCTATTTATAGTTCTCCATCCTACTGTGAAATCATCCTGTGTTTGATGGGCAGCCTGTTATGGAATTACTGGAACATAATGACAAATACAGTGTTTAAATTTTACCACAGGACCAAGCAGGCAAGAAGATGAGCTTGAAGAAGCAACCTTGGCTGAGAAGATAGTGGCTAGGAGTAATTGGCAAACCCAGTGAGAACAATTATGAAAGCTGTGCATTCTGGGTGGGCAGAAAGCAGCAATCCCTGCTACAGTTGCCTAGCAACCGACAGGCATTGCAGGATAGTTGGTATGAGTAGAAATGTTAGTGCTGCCACTTCAGGGGAAAACAAGACAAGTGCTTGACTAGAAAACGACTGTGGCTTTTTGAGGAAACATAAAGGAGACTCTCCCCCCCTCTGCTTTTCCACATAGCTATGCAATGTTTCTCTTATGAGTTCCTTTGATTCTGAAACAAATAGTCTTTTTCCTCCTTTGTCTGAGCTTTTTGCTAAAAATCAGATTGGATCACACAGAAAAATATTCATAAATGTCATTGGAGTAGACTTGGTTGCCTGGCACTGCAGCTCCAAGTTGGTATGCTTCAAGTACTTGGTTACAAATAATGGTTATTAGTATGAAAGTCTGCAAATGACTTCCTTTATATGTTAGAGATGATTCAAGGTCCCTCACTTTCTTGCATTCTGGTACAAGTAGACCAAGGTCAGTACATGCCGCTTTTCATGCTCGTGGGAGCAAGTCTCCTGAAGCACTATCCCTGATGGGAGAAAGCTTGAGACCCCCAACCTAGGGCCTCTAGACCCTTTGTACGCTGTCATTGCTAGTGACAAGCTGTACCTGTGGCTAGAGATGACGAGGTACTGTCTGGGAGTTCTGCACCAGGAACTGGCCTCCAAAGAAGACGCCTCACAAATGATAACAAATACTTGTGTGGTGCTTATTATATGCTGACTCATTTAATGCTGACTCATCTAATCCTCCCAGTCGAGATCTAGGTACTATAATCCTCATTTTAGAGATACGAAAACTAAAGCACAGTGACCTTGAATAACGTGGCCCAGTAGGCAAGGTGGTAGAGCTAGGATTCAAACCCAGAGAGTCTAGCATGAATATTTCTTGCCTGTGTGCCAGACACTGCTCTAGGCTTTGGTGATGGATGATGAACAAGACAGGCATGGTCCCTGCCCGCAAGGAGCTTGTGTTCTAGTTGGTGTAGCCCTGTTGCCTTCTGCTTTGGGACCAGCACTGCTGGCTAAGCCTCTGGGGAGAACACGCAGCTCAAAAACCCACCGCAGCCCCCTTTCCTAAGAGCAACTTGTCAGATCATGCTTCCTCCCCGCTAACAGCCTCCAGCACTGCGGAGCCGGGCCTTTCCCCCGACTCTTCTCTGCTGGCCCTGCGACGAAAATGCTCTGACTTCCTACCCATCGCTTTGCCATAGCTTCCCCGCCCCCACCCCGCCCCCTCCCCACCCAGTGAAGGTTGTGGTTTCTGCCGTAGCTGTCATTTGTGGCCCCTGCTGCGCAAGCTCAGATGACAGTGTGGCCGTGAGAGGCCTGGTGCTGCTTTCTCCCAGCCTTTGCGTGTCCTGCCTCTGTTAGTCTTTTGAGCATCCGGTCTGTGCCAGGCTTTGGTAGGGTCCAGTGCTTCAACCTTCCAGGTTCTCCTAAAACACTTCTTCATCCTGGTCATCAGTTCCCACTTACTAGTCAACATCCGGGCACCTGACAGATTTCTCGAGCGCCTGATTCCTCTGGCTTCTGCCCGTCTACACTGTTCATACCAAACTCAACCACCCTGCATAGTGGTTCATGCCGCCTAGAGCCTGGATCCGCTGGATGTTCCTGTCGTCCCACATTGCTTTGAAGTCCCTTATCATTCAGTCTTTTGCTCATCTGCTCTGCCTTTGCAGATGCACATTCAGTACCTATTCTTGATACCATGCTGGGCCTATGGGCCTGCAGACGTCCCCGAGCTTGGGATATTGATCACTAGATCTGCCCATCTACCGAGAGCTTGATCGGGACGTAGGTGGGTGTGCGCACGTGTGTGTGTTCAGGGGAATTCACAGTTTACACTGTGGCAGTTCAGGGCATCCAGGGTGGCAGTAATGCAGGGGTGGTGGTTCAGAGAAGAGAGAGATCACTTCTGCTAAAATAGCTAGATGAAGCTTCGGGACGTGGCACGTTTTGTGTTTGATAGGCCGAGGTGGAACATTAGGTAGAAGAAATCATGTACTTGAACTCCTGAGGCAGGGTGAGCTGCCAGAGGGGGCGGTGGTCTGGGCTGGCACGGAGAGCTGTGGGGTGGGAGGGCAGCCTGACCAGTGGATGGGGCAGGGCTTGTGGTGCTGGTCTGACGGGCAGAGGACTTGAGGCTTCGCAGGTGGGGAGCACTGAATGCCTTTGAACAAGGGAGTGAGATCGCCAACAGTGTTTTGCTAATGTTACTGATGGTGTCTGTCCTCGTTCAAGGCTTTATAACTGATGTAGTGTTCCCACGATAAGGCCATCCCCATGCCCTCTGAGATATAAGCGGAGCAGGTGTTTTATGAATGTAGAAACGGGTGCAGAGCCGAGGCTGCTCATCGAGGACATGGTCGAACCAGCACGTGAACGGCTCTTTCTTCTAAGTCATGACTCTTTCTGGAATTGGTTTATGGGATAGAATAGAGGAAATAAAGCATGGGGGCAGAGAAAACTACTGAGAGACTGGTGCAGAGTTCCAGACACAGAACTGTAAAGGTGGCCGCAGAAGGGAAAAGCAGAGGGGCGTTCGCAATAGAAACCTTACAGAAGAATCCAGAGGAACAGGCTGACGAGAGCAGGGCGGGAGGCAGCTGGAAGAATTGGGTTACCTGCAAGGTCGTGAATGGAACTCTCTGGGGAAGTGACAGACGCAGGCACAGTTCGTGGAGCTGGTCGCTCACCCCAAGGAGGCTGCCCCTCACGCCGTCTCGGAAGGTTTCTGGGGAAACCACTTGTTGGCTCTGCGGCATCAGTACTTGGTGCTATTGGCTGTGAGGTTCCCAGAGGCTGCCCCACTGTGGGACCCAGGGAAGCAAAGGCGAGGTACTTGCCGTCACAGACTTTGTTTGGGGGCTCAGGGAGGGATCTTCTTCAGAAAGCCTTTCAAGGTCTCTAAGGGAATTGACCAAATACTGACTATTCATCAGACCTTTCAGTGCTACCTGGATTATATACAGTCCACTGCCTGCAACCACACCCTTGCTCTCCACAGCTCCTTCCGTTTTCTAAGCTGTTTCCCCACGTGGGAAACCAGGGGCTGGACTAAATCAGTGGTTTGGGGCCGTGTTCCGTGGAGCCCTCAGGGTCCTGGAAACCACTTTCAGGCTCACTGTCCTGCTTTAAATGTTTCCTTTGAACAAAGGACTCTCCAGGTTAAAAAAAAAAAAAGTTAAAAATATATTACAGTAGATAGCCTCCCAGAGCCTATTCTAACAAAATTTCATGGATCTGTTCAAAGTATTAATACTTTCCAAATGTTTCCTTTGTGCCGTTCTTTACAATTTCCTAAGCACTTTTCACCTAGATTATTTTATTCATTCCTCATTATAACCCAGTGAAGTGAACAGATGGTGTTAAACCCATATTATAGACAAAGAAATTGGTGCCCAAAGGATGTAACCCCAAGGTAACAGCTGACCAAAACCAAAACTCAAATCTTATGAACCTGTTGCTCTTTTCAAGTTCTTGTTTTGCCTTTCCACTATAGGAGATGGACCAAAATAATGGAACGTTTCAGTAGAAAATGAAATAGCAATCAGTTTTGGGTTATCACATTGGTTACTATTAAATATACACTGAAATTGTTTGATATGGTGTTCTAAATACCAGTTTTGACCCGAAATTTGACAAGCAACTTTTGATCCCGCTTGACAGTGTTTTTTGTCATTTTGGATTCTGGATGCTGACGTGATGGCTTTTTAAGCCCGTGTGATTCGATTTGTGGGATCAAAGAGAGATGGATTCTTTTACAGACTAAGTTGACCACTAGGCTGGACTGTGCCGTGGATTGAAAGCTAGGCTTCCAAATCCAGATTCAAAAGGGGGTCGTAACATGCCTGTGACTGAGAAACAAAGTGAGGTTGCAAGTGGATTTCTCAGTCTATTTGGTGATCTGTCAGAATTGTAACTTGGAAAAGCCCACACCCACGTATCTTATCTCTTCTAGACTCTGCTCTTGCTTATCTGTGGAAAAACATGGGTCATAATCATTTTCATTTTTCTTTTTCTGCTGGCATTTCTTTGTTGATACATTGTATCTATAAATCAGATACCAGCCCCCAAAACACAGCTCATGTGATGTGTCCTTTTTGGTACTTAATCTGACAAGATTGTTGGACATCTGCAGGATTGGTTTAATTTTAACCATGCTTTTAAGTTCCTGGCACTTTATCACTCATATCTGTATTGAAAATTGGTAGACATGTATCTGTATCAAGGAGACCAAAATCCTTTGGACATACTTTACAAAATAAAATAGAAGCTCACTGTATCTCTGCCTCGGGGACTTGTGATAGGATTATTGAATCAGTGAAGCAATCTGATGAATGATTTTTGGACCCATCTACCACTATAACCTTCTAGGATTAGGAGGCCCAAATGGACCTGCCTTCTGGACAATTCCATTGCTTGGTGAGTCACACCAGAGAGAAGGACCAGAGTCAGCCTCCTATAAATTTAGCCAAGTATTCAGTGATGGTAATAGGTAGTATCTATTAAGCATCATGTATGTGCCTGGGACTTTACACACCTTATCTAATATAATCTGCACGTCACTTTTATGAGGCAGCTGCATTACCAGACCTTACAGGTACGGAACTTGAAGATGAGCAGTGTTGGCTCTAATTGTGATTGAAAGGTATGTGAGCTCAGACTCTGCTCTCACCCACTGGCCTACTGTGCCTCTCCTGCTTACTTGTCAACAATTAGACTTTTTCCCTAGATTTTGTGGTTTAAAAGTTTTTAATTCTCCAACCATAATGAACAAAATAGTCTTGATAAATTGTACCTTCTAAGCCTTTGTGTATTAGTCTCTTTTCTCAAATTAATTAGATATTTCCTGCCCGCCTATCATCTGCAGGATTCAGTCCTGGGAGACATCTGTGGGCTGGAATAGCCATCAACAGCTTTTTGAAAGAGCTGGAGGGGAAAGGGCTCAGTTATCCACAGGAGTGGGTAGGGTGGAAGGCATCGTGGACAAGGAAATGATGTTTGCGAAGATATGGAGGCAGTCGGTAAATCAATTCAGTTAAGGGTAGGGGAGTCATGAAAAGACATGCTGCGAAATAAGGTTGAAGGGTGGCTTCCCTGGAGGCGCAGTGATTGAGAATCCGCCTGCCAGTGCAGGGGACACGGGTTCGAGCCCTAGTCTGGGAAGATCCCAAATGCCGCGGAGCAACTGAGCCTGTGCACCACA
This sequence comes from Balaenoptera acutorostrata, assembly GCF_949987535.1. NCBI lineage: Eukaryota > Metazoa > Chordata > Mammalia > Artiodactyla > Balaenopteridae > Balaenoptera > Balaenoptera acutorostrata. The sequence goes on from NC_080066.1 coordinate 171,182,412, forward strand.
ACTACTGAGCCCACGCACCTAGAGCTGGTGCTCCACAACAAGGGAAGCCACCGCAATGAGAAGCCCGAGCACTGTGATGAAGAGTAGCCCCCTCTCGCCACAACTACAGAAAGCCCGCGCACAGCAACGAAGACCCAATGCAACCAAAAATAAATAAATAAATTTATTTTTAAAAAAAAGAAAGAAAGAAGATTTAAGGGCATAAACTTGGTCAGACTGTGGAGGTTCCTAAATGCCAGGCTATACATTTGCTTTATATATGCTTCAGGAGAAAGGATGCATTGATACTTGGAGAGCCACTGGAGGAAGACATAGAATGAGAAACCGGAGACAGGGCAATCCGTTTGGATCTAAAGTCTGGGATGGAAAGGACTGAACTAGGGAGATCTTCTTGGAAAGAGAAAGAGAATGTTACAAGGGGTTAAAAAAGCTTGATCTCTGACTGTACATAGCTGCCAGTGGAACTGACAAGACCAAAGTCCCTGAGATTTCTGAGCCTGACTTGAGATTGTGGACAGAATCGAATTCAAAAGAAAGCTGGTTTTCAGAGGGGAAGGCATGCTGATAGTTTTCGGTTTTTGGGGTGTTGGATTTGGGGTAACCATGTGATATCCCAGTGGAGAAATCCAGCTTGTGGTTCAGATGCCCGTTTGGAAATTTGATGATCAAAGTTGGATGAGTCTGAGCCTCATCTTGTTAAAGTAACGGTTGCGGGTGGTGAGTGGGAAAGTCGCTGTGGCAGGGAAGAGAGAGGAACCATGGGCAGAGCAGAAATTTAGAGGGTACAGTTCGGGGTGGAAAGAGCAGCAAATCTGAGAGAAGCTGAGTCAGAGAGCTGGGAGAGAACCAGAATAGTCAAGTGGAGAGAAAGCCAAGGAAACCAGAGGCAGAGGAGGAGGAGAAAACCACATCAGCACAGCAGAGAGGTCTACAGCGGTAGGTCAGCTGCGGCACTCCTGAACATCTGGGCCCAGGTCGTTCTTTGTTACGGGGACGTCCTGTGCATTGTTGGGTATCTCGCAGCGTCCCTGTCCTCTAGAAAATGTCCCAGACATTGCTTCATGTCCCCTAGGGGCAAAATCACCCCCAGTTGAGAACCACTGGTCTAGAAGCCCACGGGGTTTGGCAGTTAAGAATATTATTTGAGTGGAAGGCAGACAACAGGTTTGGAGGGGAAGAAAGGGAAGCTGCCAACACCCTGTTTTAGCCCAGCAAGACCCACTGCAGACTCTGACCTCCAGAAGTGTAAGACCAAAGATTTGTGTTGTTTCAAGCCACTAAATATGTGGCAATTTGTAAGAGCAGCAGCGGGAAACTATTGCACACTGTATATCAATAAAAAAGACAATGACAATTTAAAAGTGGATAATTGGCAGAATTAAGACATAGTTTTAGAGAGAAATTTGACAGAATCCATCAAAATTAAAGATTCTTTCCTTGCATATACCTATATACAACTCACATCCTTTGCAGTGAGAATATCTTTCTGTATTCCTCAAAAATATTTTTCAGTACATAAAAAGAAACAGAGCCCAAGCACAATACAGGAAAACCTACAGCAAATGCAAAGGGGAAGGTGACTCACTGTCAGTGTGTGTGTGTGTGTGTGTGTGTGTGTGTGTGAGTGACAGGCATGCAGCTGTGGGGTTTGAGGACAGGGTGACAGCAGCACGAGCTCAAGTTGATCGTTTTCCCTCCTCGTCACCCCAGCTGCTCCATCTCCATCCTCTCTCACGTCCACTGTCGACATTCTGTTTATTGCATCTGTCTGTGAGAGCATCTGCTCCCCCACCCCCGTCCTCTGGGATGCATGGCTAAAAGCTTGGTCTGTTAGGCATCTCTGTGCTCCAGGCAGCCACTGCCAACATCAGGTACCAACCGTGAAAGAAGTGCTGTATCAAAGGACACATTTCCCAAAGCAGCAGTCATCCTCGGGGATTCAGACACCTTGCAACAGAATCTTAGAAGTAAACTCGGTCAGCCGCTCCAGCGCTCACGCTGGGGTTGGAGGTAATGGCTTCTGCTGCTTCTGCTATGAGATGTTTCTTAGGCTTTCAGATGCCATTGCAGGGTTGGCCCAGAGATCACCTTCCTTGCTCCCTTCTCCTTTCTCGTGTGGCTGTTTTCCCAACACGTTATCGTGGATTTTATCTTCGCAGTTGGAGTAGGCAGGTGGAGGGACTGAGGTAGTTAGAGGCGAGTATGGACATCTCTAGTCATTGTAGACTGTTGTCTGGAAAGGGATTTTTGGCCTCATCGGCTGAGATCCGTCATTCTAGAGACGAGAAGCTAAGGTCCAGGAGGAAGAGGAGTGCCTTTGGGTGTCTTTGGGGGCGATACCCTCTTTCCTGATTTGGGGTTCAGGGAGTTGTTCTCAGCATTGGCCTTCCTTTCTTCACCGTGTCCCTTATGTGGCATTCCTGTGCTTTACTGAGCTTTCTTTCAGGAATTCTCTGTTATACATTATTAGTTTAAATTTACTCTTAAAGCTTTAAACTGCGGGACAAAATTCCCATGGTGTGGGCTGAGATCAGATCTCTAGCTACAGCCACGCTCTGCAGGCCGTGGCAGAGAACTGACCACAGCTGAGCTCCTGGTCATTGAGGGGCCCATAAACTGTCCAGTTGAATAACTGACCGTTGGTCACCTTAGTAGGGGCTCAGGAAAAAAAATCCCACCCTGTGGAGGCTTTGTAATGTGTCAGTTTTACACATTTTGCCGAGTCCCTTTTCTGGGCTGGGCCAGGCTGAACCACATTTTGCAGAGTCCCTTTTCTTGTATGTTTCCGGTTAGTTTTCTTGTATGTTTCTGGTTAGGATGGGCCCCAGAGGAGATTCTTGCGGGGATTTAGAGGGCAGATGCGAAGCGCACTGTCGTGATAACCCACACATTGTCACCTTGGGCTGGCTCACCTTCTCGGCATAAGGTGGCAGCTGGCCCTGCATTGCTGCGTTTTTTCCTGGTCCTGCTGCAACTTCTCTAACCCTGGACCTTGCCAGGTATGTGCGTTTAGCTCTGGTGAGGGCCCGGCTTCTGCAGGACACCCCACCCTCAGTGCCAGAGGCAGCACGAAAAGACATGGTTTGAGCCTGTATATGTGGCTTCAGTTCGTTGCTTGTGGTTCTGGCTTGTTCTCCACTATGTATTCATCCTCTGTGGCTTCTGTCCACCCTGCAGACCTCAAGCTGCAGCTCTAGGGCAAAGACAGCAACGTTACCCAGACTGCTTTACTGGCTCTCACAGCTACTTTCCTGATGTCAAATTCTTGTAAATTATATATATTGTATATTTCACACACACGCGCGCACACACACACACACGCACGCACACACCCCCAAAGTGGTTCTGCTTCTCTGGTTGAACCGTGACTAATACACACCTCCATCCCCCAGAAGCCACTGTTTTATTCACCATGACTCTCTTAATGGCTCGGGCAGAGTTTCTGATGGACAGTACAACACGGGACATCCAGAATCCTACCCTCCGAAGTTCTCCAGCTTACAAACGTTCGATACCCCGGAGAATGCAAAGTCAGTTCAGACCCCAGCGCTCTCAGGTGATGAAGCACATCCAGTACCCAGAATGAAAGCACAGCACTTGGGGGAGAAGCAGCTCAGGCCAGCAGGAGACAGAAGAGTCATGGAGAGCTGAGCTTGAGGGGCGATAGTGGCCACAGCAAGAAGCCAGGACAGGCAGTAGACGTGGGTCCTGAATGGAGAAGACGAGAAGCTGGAACTCCTTTGGCGTTTCAGGAGCAAACAAGCTTGTCATAAACAGCCCTGTGGTGCCACTGTGCCTCTGCCAGACACTGGCGGATGCCCATCCACACGCACAGCAGGCGGGTCCAAGTCTGCAAATATGTACCCCATGTGCTGGCCGCCCTGCGTACCAGTGATCCAAAGTGTATTCAGAGTGTAGAGAAGTATCAGAGATGCTATTTCAGGAATAGAAATTTATCACCTAGACAGCCTACAAGAGACTTTTAGTCTCATTATTCAGGATAGAGTTTAAGGTTCCAGATGCTTAGAATTCTACTAGAAGCCAAATACAAAGGAGGGTTGCAGGAAACCGTCTGAGGAGATGTTCTCATGATTTCCACTGATCTTTACCTTGGAATAAGCCCTCAGATCTTAGGATGTTGAGGAAAATGTGATTAGTGAGGGAAGAGTGAGAATAAGCCTTCCGGAAAGTGCCTCTCGCCTATAATGTTCTGCCGACAAGTTGAGGGAGTTACCAGGAAGGCGATAATCTAGAAAGCTGGAAAAATTATTCATAGGAAGATGGCTTCCACCTCACGCTCACTGATTGGTTTTGCCACTAAACCTGTGTCTCGGCCCAGGCGGTCACTTTATGTTACTAACAGGCGAGAGAAATAAAAGCAAGCTGTTTTTCTAGAGTCGTAATATCACTTTATTGTCAACTTCCCACTTCCTCTGCATTTTATGTCTTTGTGACACGTCACCGATAGTGATGTTCATGATTGTGGCTCTTGGGCATCAAAGAAAGGTCCCCTGTCCTCAGTGTGGTCCATTTAAGAAGGTAGGGAGGGGGGCTTCCCTGGTGGCGCAGTGGTTGAGAATCCGCCTGCCAATGCAGGGGACACGGGTTCGAGCCCTGGTCTGGGAGGATCCCACATGCCGCGGAGCAACTAGGCCCATGAGCCACAATTACTGAGCCTGCGCATCTGGAGCCTGTGCTCCGCAACAAGAGAGGCCACGATAGTGAGACGCCCGCGCACCGCGATGAAGAGTGGCCCCCGCTTGCCACAACTAGAGAAAGCCCTCGCACAGAAACGAAGACCCAACACAGCCATAAATAAATAAATAAATAAATATTTAAAAAAAAAAAAAAAAAGAAGGTAGGGAGGTCTGTGAATACCCTTTTTTTTTTTTTTTGGAAGTTATAGCTTAATTGCTTTAAGAGCTTCCTTAGCTCTGATTTCCATACTCCTCCTTGTCCGTTCCCATAGAATGCTAAACAGAGATCGTTCTTTGCACCTTATTGATGCCTGTTTCTCCTTGACTTCAATCTCCACGACAGCAGTCCCAGCCCTTGGCTCAGGAGAGTGGTTGATGCCCCAGTGAAAGAATCTTTAATGAATCTTTCTGTTATCCACAAAGTCAGGCTTTAAGGGTCTAAATAGCTGAGGTTTTACTCTCCATTCTAAAAATGAGATAGAATTTGGGTGAGCCTAATTGAAAAAAATGGTCCCAGCGGGTTTACACTGATTAATGGGTGGATGAGAGCTCTCGGCCTGATTTGCTGCAGGAGAGAGTTTCTGAAGATGCCCCGGAGCTGTTCCATCTCCACTCCTGAGCAGCCTGCTTGCATCCTGGTGCCTCCGGGCAGGTCCAAGCCGCCTTCCTCCCGCTGCATCGTGGGATTTTCAGCCGTATCTACAACTCTTTGTCCACATAAAACACGATTGTAAAGGCACTATTTCTTTCTGGATACAAATACCAATCTAGTGCCCTTGGAGCAGTTTTCTTTTGATTGAAAGTAGAAATTAGCACTCCCTGGCCAAAACCAGAGGCAGAAAAGGGAATGTGAAGCTTAAGATACTACTCTGTAAGATTATATTGACATAGATTTTTGGTTAATGAAAGTATAGTTGATTTATAATATTAATTTCAGGTATACAATATAGTGATTCAGTATTTTTATAGATTATACTCCATTTATAGTTTTTATAAAATGTTGACTCTGTTCCCTGTGTTATACAATATATCCTTGTGGCCTATGTATTTTATACACAGTAGGTGGTACCTCTTAATCCCCCACTTCTGTCTTGCCCCCCACTTCCCTCTCCACACTGTAACCACTAGTTTGTTCTTTGTATCTGTGAGTCTCTTTCTGTTTTGTTATGTTTATAGTTGTTTGTTTTATTTTTTAGATTCCATGTGTAAGTGGTAACATACGGTATTTTTCTGTCTGACTTCATAAGCTTAATACCCTCCATGTCCATCCATGTTGTTGCAGATGGCAACTTTTCATTTTTCATGACTGAGTAATATTCTAGTGTGTGTGTGTGTCTGTGTATTATATATACGAGGGGTCCCCAACCCCCGGGCTATGGACTGGTACCAGTCCGTGGCCTGTTATGAACCCGGCCGCACAGCAGGTGAGTGGTGGGCAAGCGAGCGAAGCTTCATCTGTATTTACGGTAGCCGCTCCACACTGCTCACGTTACCGCCTGAGCTCTGCCTCCTGTCAGCATTATAGTTAGTTGTATAATTATTTCATTATATATTACAGTGTAATAATAATAGAAATAAAGTACACAATAAATGCAATGCACTTGAATCATCCTGAAACCATGCCCCCCCCACCCCACCCCCAGTCCGTGGAAAAATTGTCTTCCACGAAACTGGTCCCTGGTGCCAAAAAGGTTGGGGACCGCTAATATATACCACATCTTCTTTATCCATTCATCTGTGGTGGGCACTTAGGTTGCTTCCATATCTTGACTATTGTAAATAATGCTACTATGAACATGGGCGTGCATGTATCTTTTCAAATTAGTGTTTTTGTTTTCATAGAACATATACCCCAGAGTGGGATTGCTGGGTCGTCTGGTAGTTCTATTTCTAGTTATTTGAGGAACCTCCATACTGTTTCCATAGTGGCTTCATCAGTTTACATTCCCACTAACTCTGCACCAGGGTTCCCTTTTCTCCACATCCTCGCCAACATTTGTTATTTGTGGTCTTTTTAATGATAGCCATTGACAGGTGTGAGGTGATAGCTCATTGCAGTTTTGATTTGCATTTTCTTGACATAGTTTTTTTTCTTAAGTGCTACTTTTATATACAACAAAATGAGATCTCCTGTCTAGGGCTACAGCAGGGTCGTGAAAAGGAAAGCGGTTTTGGGGTGGGGGTCTTCCTAAGGAAGGATAATTATTTTAATAGCTGCCCTCAGGGGAAAACACAGGTGAGGGTGAAGCTATCTCTAATTAGCAGTTGGATAAATCTTTTTTTTTAACATCTTTATGGGAGTATAATTGCTTTACATTGTTGTGTTAGTTGCTGCTGTATAACAAAGTGAATCAGCTATACATATACATATATCCCCATATCCCCTCCCTCTTGTGTCTCCCTCCCACCCTCCCTATCCCACCCCTGTAGGTGGTCACAAAGTACCAAGCTGATATCCCTGTGCTATACAGCTGCTTCCCACTAGCTATCTGTTTTACATTTGGTAGTGTATATATGTCCATGCCACTATCTCACTTCGTCTCAGCTTTCCCTTCCCCCTCCCCGTGTCCTCAAGTCCATTCTCTATGTCTGCGTCTTTATTCCTGTCCTGCCCCTAAGTTCTTCAGAACCATATTTTTTTTTTTTTTAGATTCCATATATATGTGTTAGCATATGGTATTTGTTTTTCTCTTTCTGACTTACTTCACTCTGTATGACAGACTCTAGGTCCATCCACCTCACTACAAATAACTCAATTTTGTTTCTTTTTATGGCTGAGTAATATTCCATTGTATATATGTGCCACATCTTCGTTATCCATTCACCTGTTGATGGACACTTAGGTTGCTTCTGTGTCCTGACTATTGTAAATAGTGCTACAGTGAACATTGTGGTACATGTCTCTTTTTGAATTATGGTTTTCTCAGGGTATATGCCCAGCAGTGGGATTGCTGGGTCATATGGTAGTTCTATTTTTAGTTTTTTAAGGAACCTCCATACTGTTCTCCATAGTGGCTGTATCAATTTACATTCCCACCAAGCAGTTGGATAAATCTTGAGGATTATAGCACAGCAGGATTTACATTCCATTTCCCAGAATGCAGGACTCTGCCAGAAGCTGAATGGACATGATTGCGGCTCTCGGGCGTTGACCGTCGCTCTCGCAGCTGTGGGAGTTTGACCCGCGCTAAAACGCCTCACTGAGTCAACCCTCTCCCTGTCCTTGTCCCCGCAGCGCCAATCTGTCCAAGGCCGCCTGGGGAGCGTTAGAGAAGAACGGCGCCCAGCTGATGATCCGCTCCTATGAGCTCGGCGTCCTTTTCCTTCCATCAGCATTTGTAAGTGCACACTTGATAGATGATTGGTCACGAGTGAAGCGAATGGGGGTTTGTGTTCTCTTCTTGAGTCTCGATGTCCTGCCCGAGGTCAGGAGGTCGCAAGCTTGTGCACTGACCCGGAGCCCGCGCTCCCAACCGCAGGCTCGAGCCGATGAATTTATTCACCGATCACTGTTCTGGGTGTGAGGGGATCGCTGCTCTCGAGTGTTCCAGATTAGTGATCAAAGGCATTGCTTTGGGTAAAGTTAATAACAATCTTTAAATGAAGATTGTGAACCAGCATGTGAAAATTTACTATAAGGTAGCAAGTGACAAGTCACCAAAGGGGTGAGTCAGCCAAGTGCGAGGCTTGTTCTAGGTGACTGGAGACCGCCTTCAGAAGCTGGTCGGCTTGGGGGCAATGAAGGATGCTGAGTATTCTCGATCAGCGGAGAGGAGCTTTAAGGGCAGCCTCGTGGGAGGAATGGCCTGAGCACAAGCCGGGAGGCAGGGAAGCTCACAGCATCTGCTAGAGACAGAGTCCCGGGGGTCACAGAGGACGTGTTACCAGACTCACTGGGAAGCCCCCCAGAAGGGCACCAGAGCAGCCAGCTTGCATCCTGGTTTTGGAACAGGGCTCAGTTTCTGCAGCTGAACACCCAACAGAGTAGCTAGTTTTCGTGTAGGGACTGGGTTTTACAAGCCGTATGTTTCTCTCAACACTAGAATTCCTCTTGCCCAGAGAGCTGTTCCCTCTTTAAGAGGCACACAGGGTCCCCAGTACCCGCCTTTCACCCCCAACCCCACTCTGGGCACACACTCGTTGGCAGATGCAGTTGGAACTGTCCACACGATGTGATGCCTAATGCTTTTTTCTTTTTCTTTTTTTTTGCCCCTTGCTCTAGTTGAGCTAGACACACACGTGATGCAGCCCCATGGCAAACCACTTGGGCTGGACCAGAAGACTTAGCCAGGGCAGTGCTGTGTGCTTGTCCCGAGACTTATATCCAGGCCCTGTGATGTGTGGGTATGGTCTCAAGGCGAGCTGAGATTGCCCTCCCACCCAGCCTGACAGGCCTCCCCACTGTTCCTTTTCTCACGCATGCTCTGGGGAAGAGCTCCTCTCTCCCTTTCTCCTCCCCTCGCCACTCTTTATCCGTCCTTTTCTCTGTCTCAGAGGGTTTCACTACTAAACTGTCCCACAGGCCTCTCCTGAGGGCAGATTCTAGCACTTTTTGTTTCTTTCCTGTAGAGTGAAACAGCAGATCCTAATGCTGCTTACAGCTAAAGATCACCACCTCCGCAGCCCCGTCAGTAGATGGTTTCCGTAGACAAGGAGGTGACTTCCCTAAGGTTCCACCGCTGAGTGGATCTAGCTCTCAAGCCTCCGTCTCTAACTGATTCTCCTGTGATCTCTCAGCTGTATCACAGGGAGGTAGGAGATTCTCAGCACCAGGGTAATAATACACAGTCATGTGGTGTGATTATAGTGGCTGTAGCTTTGAACTCAGGCTAGAATTATCTCCCAATAATCACCTAAGTAAAGGAATAAATTCCGCGTCGCTCTTGTTTGGCTTTTCATGTCAGCACTTGCACAATTCTAGTCATTTCTAACTGTTCTGACCTTATCCGTCATCATGAAAATGATGCTAGGAAAGAAGTATACTGCACTTCCAGGACCACTCAACCCTTCTAAGCTACTAATTTTTACCTCTAATATTGTTTCTGTGTGTACATTAGAGAAAGAATGGGCATAATCATTTAGAATCCCCAAATTGACTCTGGACTAGACTATTATTTCTATACTTTTGGAATCAGAGCGAGTCCCACTAGAGCGCATTCTTGGTAAAGTAGAGATTTAGTTATTTATAAAGACCATCAGGCAAGAATATTAAAAAATGGACTCCCCCCCCCCCCCGTCCTGTGCCAGCAGATTCAAGAGCGAGGCCCCCAGCAGGGGGACCGTGTAGTTGACATACTGAGACAGTGGCTTCTCCAGCAGGCGGTTCCATGGCGTCTCAGCGTGCAGATCCCATGGGGAGCAGTGCTTTACAGCAGGCTTGCTCCACAGCATTAACAAGGACCCACACACTGCCGCTGTCTTGCCGTCAGACTTTTTCCCATCTGGGCGGATCGTCGTGTCCTTTAGCAAATCATAAATGACTTGGGCAAAGTGCTGAGATGAGGCGTGTGGGCAGTACGCAAGTATTTGACCTTGCCTCCTAAGGAGCTATGGGTCGAGTTGAGCAAGAAGGTCGTAGAAGGGAAGCAGACGCCTTGTTTGAGAGACGTCCCAGGTGCGAGCTTGGGTGCTCAGACATGTGAGGAGGGCACCTGGCCTGAGCGTGCAGGACCCAGAGGGCTCAAAGTGGGTGTCCGAGTTCTTTTAGGTGCATTTTATAGATACGAACTTGAGCTGACATAGGCCCACAGAAGGGGAAGCGTCATGGAATCAAAGGAAGGGAGGAACAGCCGAGACGTGGGAGGGATGGGCCGGCCAGCTCTGGGGCCCGGGCAGCAGGCGGGCTCTCTGGGCTGCCGCCCCTGCTGTGATTCCACCACATGGTTTCTCGGCCCTGTTACCAGGGGTCCTGCATTTACAGTCACTGCGCAAGCTTGGGTCTGCCCTGCACGCCTCTCTCCTTCCCAACCCCATCCCCCAGTAGGGGCCTGTTTCCAGAAAAGGGGGTTTGTTGTGAGCTAGGAAGCCACTCAAGAGGTAGGAACTTACTGCCAGAGGGTTTCACCTGTAAGTGGGTTGATGTGTGTTTTATCTGCAGAAAGCAGTTAAAGGGGATCTTGCAACATAGGAGACTTTGTCCTTAAGCTACTATAACTCATCTGCATTATTTACTGTTACGTGGAGCTTCTGGGAAAGTAGTAGACCTTTGTTTGGCCCTCACAGAATTAACATTTATGGTTTTGACTTTGAGGGCAACCCAAAGATCTATGACAGGAGGTAATCAGTCATCTTGCTGAGGCTATAGGAGCACAGAATGAGACTTAGCTTGTGAAGGAGCGGCTTTCCCTCCTCAGAGTGCATGCCAGGCTCGTCACCGGACATCTGGCTGCCTGAGATGACCTCTCGTACAGTCAGCTCCACAAGCACCTCCTGAGTCCTCTTTGGTTCCTCCTGGGAACACAAGGACGAAGAGATGGAGTCTTTGTTCTCAGGAAGCTCATGGATAAGTTAAGGAAGCAGACACAAGTTATCACAGTAGGTGATGAGAGCTATGGGGCGTCCAGAATATAAGGACTGAGAAGAGGGAGTGAGCAGTCTGCCTGGGGGGCTTGGGGAAGGCTTCATTTAGATGACGTTTGACCTGGGTCTTGAAAAATGAATGTGGGTTCAACCGACCATCAGGGGAGATGAGGCTCCCAGCCAGAGGGAACAGTGCACGTTATATCTGAGAAATAGCAACCAGCTCCACGTGCCTGGAAGGGGCCGGGGGGTGGCCTGGGCTCTGCGTTTGGAGTCCTGTTCTGAAGGAAGGTGGCAAGCAGGATGTGCTGGAGTAGACTTTTTCCCACGCAAATAGTGGAAAGCCATCAGTTTTTTTTTTTGTTTTTTTTTTTTAATTTTATTTTATTTTATTTTTTATTTTATTTTATTTTTGGCTGTGTTGGGTCTTCATTGCTGCGCGCGGGCTTTCTCTAGTTGCGGTGAGCGGGGGCTACTCTTTGTTGTGGTGCGCAGGCTTCTCATTGCGGTGGCTTCTCTTATTGTGGAGCATGGGCTCTAGGGTGCGCGGGCTTCAGTAGTTGTGGCTCGCGGGCTCTAGAGCGCAGGCTCAGTAGTTGTGGCGCACGGGCTTAGTTGCTCCGCGGCATGTGGGATCTTCCTGGACCAGGGCTCGAACCCGTGTCCCCTGCATTGGCAGGCGGATTCGTAACCACTGCGCCACCAGGGAAGGCCAAGCCATCAGTTTTTTAAGCAAGGTTAGTGGTCTCATCAGGCCAATTTTCAGAGAATTTGAATCTATAAAAGTTATCTCCCCTTAGGATTATAGTGTAATTTATATCATTCAAGGGTACTTGAGGAGAAGGGCCTTACAGATACCGTCAAAATCATCATCTTAATCACCTGCGCCACACCGTTATAAAATTCTGATTCTGAATGAACTGCTCCTAGCCTTCCCCCCACTGTCCCAGCTCAGGGTGCAGCAAGTCATCCCCGACTCCTCGCTCTCCCCCCACATCTGTTTAATCACCTAGGCTTGTCACCCCTAACTCCTAATGCTCCCTGTAAATCTGTCACTTCTGGCCATCCCTGCTGCCGCCGCGTCCAGACCTGCCTCCCGGCCCACTTCCTAGGCCACCTCCAAGCTGCTCAGCCCACTGCTGCCAGAACGTCTACAGACCATGAATCTGGTCATGTCGCCCACCTGCTTCAAATCCGATGACTCCTTAGCATGGCCTGCTTTTCCCTTTGCGGCCTGACTCCTGACTCCTGGGGTCTGACCTCTTCCCTCTCAATCCTGGCCTTTCGTGTTGCAGCCACACAGAGCGATGGCCTCTCGTTCTGGACCAGTCCCCTTAGCCTTCTCTGGAGAAACAGAACCAATAGGATATATAGATACACAGAGAAAGAGGCTTACTGTGAAGAACTGGCTCACACGATTTTGGAGCGCAAGGAGTCCCAAGCCCTGCCGTCTGTGAGCTGGAGACCAGGAGGGCTGGTGGTATGGGCCAGCCCAAGTCTGAAGGCCTGAGGACCGGGACCCCATGCTTTCCGTCCCAGTCTGAGTTTAGGAGAAGACAGATGTCCCAGCCAAGCAGCCCTTCCTCGGCCTTTTTGTTCCACTCAGTCCCACTGGCTGGATGGTACATCGTTGGCACGGATCATCTTTACTCAGTCCACTGATTCAAATATTAACCCCATGCAGAAACACCCTCAGAGATGCCCAGAGTGATGTTTACCGGTTACCTGGGTATCCCATGGCCCAGTCACGTTGACACGTAGAAAGAACCACCATACCACCCTCCTGAGCAGCCTTAATCTGTAGCAGGAACGACCCCCTGAGGCCCCTAACCCCACCTGCCTCTCACATCTCTGCTCCAGGTGTCCCTCCTCTGTGCCCACAGCCTTCGAGAACCGGGGCTCTTCCTGTGTCCCCTGTGTTGTCAACGATGACTCGTGTATCTCCTTGACTGGGCTGGGAGCTGCTCTCACGGAGGGCCGGCACACGGGAGGCTCTGAGTGAAGTCTGTCGGTGTTGCTCCCTTGAGGTTCGCGGAGTACCCTCTCCCCTTTCTGTGAGGAGAACACGTGTGCAAAGCAGCGGCTGCAGAGGCAGCGTGGATTTAGTCCAAGGGGCGTCGGGTGCAGTAGGTGCTTAAGTGTGCTCACGAATCTCGTTGTGAGCAACTTGCAGCGTGGGATGGCTCACCTGTGGCTGTTCTGTGCAAACTAAACCGTACACACAGGCTCACGCTCGCTCTCACTCACTCACAGAAGTCTGTTGCCTTAACTACAAATGCCAATCCCTATATATTCATTTAATGTCTTAAAGATTTCTGTATTGGCCAGAATCTTAAAAGAGTTACTGACAGTAAGGCAGTTAGTTGTGAAATGAAGCCCAGTGTGATTTCTTTCTTTGGGTTTCTCCCTTCAGTACTATCAAGATACGTCCTTTTATACCTTTAGTTACACATTTGCCAAAGACTTACTTAGCACCCAGTTTTGTAGTCGTTCTTCTGACTGGACAGCATCCAAAATCCAGTTTCTTGAGATCAGCCCACCTTTGTGGCCCTTAGGCAGAACTCCATGTCCGAAACGCCCACGTTTCTGAGTTAGCAGCAGCCGGAATTGCCACTTCTGTCCTTCACCAGTGGCCATCCTGATCTCTGTGCTCCTGAACGCTGACTTGAGGCCAGCATTGCAAACGGTCAGGTTTTGTGCCCAGAACGGCACAGTCTCAAGCGCTGCAGAGGTGGTCGGCCGGAAGAAACCCGGCAGCTCTCCTTTCCCACGGCCGTCATACAGGCCTGTCACTCAGGAACCAATGGCCGTGTGAAGGGACACGCTGTGTGGCCTACAAACTGCAGTGGATGGAGAGCCAGCACTACCCACTCATAATTATGATGCCATTTGAAACTTCTGGGATTGATCTGGAAGCTGATAAGTCCCTGGTAACCAAATACTGATTTTTTTTCCCATTTTTTTCTGCTGCTTTTAAATGAATGAATCTGTAAACACATCATTTCGAAATTAACCTAACTTGCCATAGAGCATGGAGTCAGTAGCTTTCCCTTTGATTAGGAACACTTGGAAGGGCTTTGGGGGTTAATGTCAAGGTACATTTGACTGTGTACCCAGCACTTGGCTGTTGTTGCTACATAGTAGGTGCTTAATAAATGTTTAATTGAAGACTTTATTCTTTCAACGTCTAACATCAATTTATCAGTTTTATTGTGTTTTTTGAGTTGTCCCTTTAATTTAGGTGTATTTAACTTTTAGATTAGACTAATGCATTTAGGTTCAGAAAAATCTCAATATAGGAAAGATCATCTAATGATTTCAACACCAGCAGCTGTATTCCAAACCCTCAGTCATCTGTATTTCAGGGAGATAGAAATTTTCTGTCTTTGAACTCGGTGCATTTTGGTGTTTACTGAGTATGTACTTTGTCAGGCGCCCACTAGGCTGCCCAGCACTTTGTGTCTAGAACGCCTCCTACCTCTGGGAATAATGCACAAACCATCTCAGAAGGATGGATCGATGTCCTGAACTCCTTCCTCCAGAGGGAGGTACCCTGAACATCCCTGCCCTTGTCCCAGGGCTGAGAGCTAGCTCAGCCCCTGCTCAGCGCCAGGTTCACTTGCTCCCCAGATGGCGGGTTCTCTTTCCTATAATCGGAGTCAAAAATGCTGCCAGTAAATCCCCAAGAACTTTCAGTCTTCAAGTCTCTACTTTCTCTTTTCTCCATTCTGGTTAAACTATTTTATTGTCCCTCTGTTGCCAAAGATGACTCTGGCTGGAAGAACTAGTACAATTGACAAGAGCCGCCACATTAACCCCCCCTTGTGCTCCCCGCACCGCCTCTGACAGCCTGCCTTGGACCCAGCGCATGGGTTCAGGGCCCTCAGCGTTTCCCAGGAGGCCACAGCTGGGCAACACTGTTTCAGGTGGTGGTTCTTTGTAACCTCTCATGTTCTCTGACTCAGCAAATAGAGCCACGTCCTGGCATTCCACTGCTGCCACTCGCCCATCCACATCCGGTCATCCCAGCCGATCCCATCTGCCCAGGCACGAATTCTTTTTTTTTTTTTTTTTTTTGGCCACTCCATGCAGCATACAAGATCTTAGTTCCCCGAGAGCAGAGATCGAACCCATGCCCCCTGCAGTGGAAGCGTGGAGTCTTAACCACTGGACCACCAGGGAAGTCCCCCACTTTCTTTTTTTTTTTGGCTCTGATTTTTACTACGTTTTCCCTCAGCCTCTTTCAGATACATTTCTGTCTTTCTGTTTCTCATCCAAATTCACCTCACTTTTATTTCATTGTTTGTTGTGATGATACTTACACTTGGATCCCCATTACCATCTCTAATCCATCTCGCATTCCTGTTGTAATAGCTCTTGGTCTTCGGGCTCTAGCAATTCCCAGTCTGATCCATTCTCCCGTCTGTGCCATTCCACCTTTACACTGGAACTTCTCTGTTCAGAACCCTGCAACTCGGGGCTTCCCTGGTGGCACAGTGGTTAAGAATCTGCCTGCCAATGCAGGGGACACGGGTTCGAGCCCTGGTCCGGGAAGATCCCACATGCCGCCGAGCAACTAGGCCCATGTGCCACAACTACTGAGGCTGCGCTCTAGAGCCCGCGAGCCACAACTACTGAGCCCACACGCCTAGAGCCCGTGCTCCGCAACAGGAGAGGCCACCGCAATGAGAAGCCCACACAGCAACGAAAACCCAACACAGCCAAAAATAAATAAATAAAAATTAAAAAAAAAACAAAACCCTGCAACTCCTCACCGTATATCACAGTAAAGGCCACACTCTAAACGGGGTCCTGTGACACCCTGGGTTGTAAGTGAAGGTTAACCAGCACAAACTTGCTTCAGGCAGGGCTAAATCCAGGGGCGTGGGCCATGTCATCAGTATTCAGTTCTTCTAACACCCACTTCTGTTTGAAGGACATGAGACGCCCCCCAGCAGCTCAGGGCTCGCACCTTGCCAGGTGAGCTCCCCAGAGAAAGATGATCTCTTCCCCAGCACTTCTGACTCAGGCCGCTTGCCCATCCCGAGTCACTATGGCCAGAAGTTGGGCCCAGATAAACAGGTAGAAGCCTCAGATGTCCAAAGCCGCTTCCTTCGAAACCCTCTGCAGCCTGGCTCTGCGTTTCTTCTCCAGTGTCCCAGGCTCTCCTCCGGGGCATTGCTTCACTCGCTGTCCCCCTGAAATGCCAGCTCTGTGCTTTTCCAGCTCCGCCTTTGGTCATGCCGGTCTTCCCCTGATGCTCTTCCCTGCCAACTCTCTGTCTATCAAAATTACATCAATTTTTCAAGGCCCAGCGAAAATATTTTCTACAGACCCTTTTCGTAACCTGCCACTGGCAAGAGGTCATTTCTTCCCTTTCTGCCTAGAGTTTGTGCCCGGCGTCTGTCACGTGTTGCCTTTCACGGAGTTACTAACCACTGTCTTGGTTGGTGCTGTCACCCCTACCTTCCTGCAGGTCTTCACTGGCACAAAGCACTTTTGTGCATCTTGTTGCATTTGCTTCTGTGCAGATGCCTATAAAGTAAGCAGGGAAGGTACTTTAATCCCATTTTTGCAGCTCAACATTGCTTGACCAGCTATGCACCAAGACTTGTGCTAGGTGTTGAAGTAAGAAACGTTAATATGGTAACATCCAGAAAGTTATTATTCCAATTTTACAAATGAGGACATTGAGGCCTAGTGAATAAGTGGCCAAGTGTCCCACTGACCATCTTTTTTAGTTCCTAGCACACGCAAGCTCTTTGCCATCTCTGGGCCATTGCAGATGCTGTTCCCTCCTCCTGGAACTTTTTTTGTTTTTTTTTTTTAATTTGGCTACACCAGGTCTTCATTGCGGCATGCGGGATCTTCGTTGCAGCATGTGGACTTCTTAGTTGCGGCATGCAAACTCTTAGTTGCAGCATGCGGGATCTAGTTCCCCGACCAGGGATCGAACCCGGGCCCCGTGCATTGCGAGTGTGGAGTCTTACCCACTGGACCACCAGGGAAGTCCCTGGAACATTATTATTTCCACTCTCAACTGACCAAACACTATTCACTTTTTGGAGTTTAATTAAAATGTCACTTTTTTAGGGAGGCTTCCGCTGAGCACCCCCTCACCCCCAAATCTAAGACAGGCCTGCTATTCTCTCTTCTAGGACTCCTCTGTTTCTCTCATAGCGCTTATCAAAAATTGTAGTTATTTATTTTACTTCTGTAAATGCATTTGTTTAATGTCTCCCTACTAGACTGTACATGTCACGAGAACAGGGATCGTGATAATTGTTGTGACTCTGGTGCACTCAGTGCCCGGCACCCATGCCTGACACAGAAGAGGGACCCAAGAAATAATGTGTGGGATGAATGAATGCAAATGTGAGCCATTCACACAGCCCCTAAATACCAGCACAGAGACTCAACTCAGGTTGCCCAAAGCCCAGGTCCACACAGCCCTGACACTTAGCTCATCTTCTGAAGAACTGTAGTTGTAGCTCTTTATATGGGTTCATAGACGTTAGCACTGTTTGATATGTGGGTATTTAGGATGAGAAGGGTGGATCTGTGCGTGGATGGGTGGCCAGAGGAATGAGGCAAAAACAGAATGCCAGGATCATCCGGGAAGGGGGCCAGGAGATGATCAGTGCGGGGAGGCCTGGGGAGGGCAAAGCCGACGTAGTAGGCACCCCCACTACCGGGCAGGTCCTGTGTGAGGAGGCAGTGCAGTGTGTACATCGACCTGGGTGTGGCACCTATAGTTGCACCCTGATTCAGATCCAGAGTTAATAGTAGCCTATTCTCGAGTTCTTGGGATGAACCTTCCATTTTGATGGGTCTTGAAGAGTTCTCACTTTTATATTCCTATCCCATCGTATTGGACACTTTCATGATACATGAAAGCAACTTTCATTCTTCACCAGAGTGAGCAGCCCATTACTATAGATAGCAATATCGAAAGTATTCAGAGGTATTTTTACACAGTGTCTTCTACACACTCCCTGCTGCTGTACACAGAGGTTAGTAGAAATGGGCTGTAACATCCAAAATTGTTTTTCTCTTATGTCTTTGTATCCTTTATTAGACTTTTGCAAACTTTGCTATAGTTTATTTTCTGACATTTGGACCTCTCATTTTTAGGAAAGAATATTTGGGGGAGTGTTGTAAATATATTTGACCTACTGAATATCAAAAATAGCACTGAAATAACAAAAATAGCTCTGAATTTTGTTGTGAGTATCATAAAAATATAATTGCTTCTTGATATCTTTTTCCAGAAAATGAGATGCAATTATAGATTCTGTGTGTCTGCAGGGCCTGGACAGTTTCAGAGTGAAACAGAAATTCTTCTCAAGGAGCCAGGAGCCAACGGCCTCCTTTCCTGTGCCGTATGACCTGCCTCCAGAACTGTATGGAAGTAAAGGTGAGACACTGGTGAAAGAAAACCTTGGGTGTGTGTACGAGAGCAGAAACAAACAGAGCCCAGGGAAAGCCATTGGGTTGGGCTCTCCCTGGGAGCCTGGCTTGTGGGTGGCCCTGGAAGCGCAGGTTTTTGCAGAGGCTCCCTTGCTGCCCCGTGTGTGGCCACCAGAGCCGCAGTTCTCAAACTGGTTGGTCTCAGAACCCCTCTACATTTTATTACTGAGGACCACAAAGGGCTTTTGTTTACGTGGGCTTTTATAGCTATTGATATGAATCATATCAGCAATTAAAACCAATAAATTTTAAAATATTTATTAACTTATTTTAAAATACTAATAAACCCATTTGTATATTTAAAAATATATAAAATGACTATTCCCAAAAACAAGTTAGTTTGGAAGATGGCATTGTTTACCTTTTTTGCATACCCCTTTATTATCTGGGTTGACAGCCGGATTCTCACGGCTGCTCTGTTGTGTTATCACACAGGTCGTGTAGCGTCTGTACACGCATGTGAAAGTGACAAATAATGGCTTAATGTTACGCTGACAGTAATTTTGAGTTTACAGGTATTTCCCCCTCCCCAACCCCCTTAAAAAGTAGGTCCCCAGGCCACACACTCTGAGAACTGCTGCACTAGGTGAGGACTTCAAGGGCAGTGACCAGGTATTTTTCGCAAGAGAAAGCCAGTGGAGTATTGGTCCAGGTTCCCAGCGCTTTTTGGAGGAAGGCTGGCTGGGATGGCGGCACCACCTCATCCCAGCTCTGGCCCAGCCCCGCCGGCCTCAGGGCTACTCTTCTCAGCCCCAGAAAATCTGTCTTTGGGGTGAGTTCACACTTCATCAAGCTCACCCCGGAGGAGATGCGTAATGGGGACAAGCTTATTAATTTAAAATGGCAGATTCTTATATCACTGTGGCTGGCGTATTTTCCCCTGGAGGGTAGAGGCCTGCACAGGTAGCCAGATTGTAATCTATGGTTTTTGAGTGAAGGCTGAATGTGACCAGGGAAAATTTGGTTTTTGATTGGTAAGTTTTGATGATGCCACCCCATTAATACAAACTCTCGGACTCCCTAACGGGGTCAGCCTTGCCCCAGTGGGTCCCTTCCTTCCCTGAGCGATGCTGGTTGCGTTCTAGCTACCTCCCCGCCCTCACTCGCCCTTTTGGCTTTTGTGGTGAACCAAACCTGCCCTTCTGATGGACCCGTTTCTCAGATTGTATTGGCACATCTGACAGAGTTCATCCTGCCTCGCCCAGCTGACTTCATCTCTCTCTGATCAGTCGTGTGGATACTGTTTCGGAAGGTATTCTTGTTCCCTTCCTTCCAAGCCATATGCATTTTTCTGAGTCCTCTAAATGTGTCGAGTCCTCTAAATGTGTTGTAAATTCACACACGTTCATTTTTCACTAGCAAGAGCTTTTACCAGAATTTCAAGAAATCCGTGACCACTCCTCCCCACCCTCCAACCCACAGATGCTTTAGATCCAGGCCGTGTTTATGTGCCAGCCTGACAACTTATTAAGTGACCTTGGGCAGTGGTTTGCATTCTCTAGGCCTTAGTGTCTCTGCAAAATGAGAACATGAGAGTGCATAGCTCACTGTTGAAGAGTGACTGAGATATGGTCTAGAAAGCATCTAACCCAGTGTCCAGCTCAGAGTTAGCAGCTGATTACTGTTAGCCATTGTTTCTGTTATTTAAAATGTCCAGTTCAGTTACAACAGTGGATTGATGGCCATCCCTCCCCCTCCCCCTGATGAGCTGACATTCAGAAGAGGCTGAGGCTTGTGCAGGACAGTCCCTAGCCCAGGACATGACCCAGTGACCTTCCCCCTTTCTGGCTTTGCGCTGCACCTCTGTCTTTTCTCCCTTTCTCTGCTCTTCATGTCCCTCACCCCTACCCCCAACCTGAGTGCTCCTGAATAAACAGGTTGGAGATGGGAAGGACTAACTGTGACAGCCTTATTTAGGCTTAGCCTCCTGCTGTCTGGCCTCAGGCATTGTACCTCCCACCCACAGCCTGGAACCTTGGCTGGAATTTCACCCCCTCCCTTTAATCCTAATCTCCAAAGGACTGTAAAAGCAAGAATGGAAGAGGTAGAGGAGCCTTAAAAATATCCTGAGGTTCCCTCAGTTCCACTAGAAAAAGCATTCCCAAGAACTTAAAAGTTTACAACTAGGTAGTGTCTTAGACCATGTAATGAAAATGGTAATCCTTTTATTTGACCAGCAAGCAGAGGTTTTCCATTGTTTAACTGAGTTTTCTGTTTTTTACGCATTTCCTTTGAAAGACATATGCGAGAGAGACTGGAACATTTTAATTTTTTTATCGGTACTATTTTAACCTTCCACACTGCTTTACTAGCGTGTAGAATAATGCCAGGGATTCAGATATCAACATTTCCTGTAAAGCCAACATTCGGGGGAGTCATGTGCACCTTAAAAAGGCATCTTGGGCTTCCCTGGTGGTGCAGTGGTTAAGAATCCACTTGCCAATGAAGGGGACACAGGTTCAATCCCTGGTCCAGGAAGATCCCACATGCCGCGGAGCAACTAAGCCTGTGCGCCACAACTACCGAGCCTGTGCTCTAGAGCCCGCAAGCCATAACTACTGAAGCCCGGGTGCCTAGAGTCCGTGCTCCGCAACAAGAGAAGCCACCGCAGTGAGAAGCCCGCGCACCGCAACAAAGAGTAACCCCGGCTCGCCTCAACTAGATAAAGGCCGCGTGCAGCAACGAAGACCCAACACTGCCAAAAATAAATAAATGTAAAAAAAAAAAAAAAAAAAAAAGGACATCTTACCAGTGTTTGGAAAAGTTGAATGGTTAAGAATATTTCAAAAGCACTGCATTTGGGGCTTTCCTGGTGACACAGTGGTTAAGAATCTGCCTGCCAGTGCAGGGGACACGGGTTCGAGCCCTGGTCTGGGAAGATCCCACATGCCGCGGAGCCACTAAGCCCGTGCACCACAACTACTGAGCCCGCGCTCCAGAGCCTGCAAGCCACAACTCCTGATGCCAGGGCGCCTAGAGCCCATGCTCTGCAGCAAGAGAAGCCACCACAATGAGAAGCCTGTGCACCGCAACGAAGAGTAGCCCCCCCCCCCCGCACCGCAACTAGAGAAAGCCCGCACACAGCATGAAGACCCAACGTAGCCAAAAATAAAATAAAAAAAAAAAAAGCACTGCATTTGAATAAGTGATTTTCAAGCCACTCTAACATATATAAGATCTTGTTCAGTATTTTTTAAGTCAAGAGACTATAAGAAAAGCTTAGCAAAGAAATATACTAATGTGAACAAATCACAGTTGGATACAAGAGACCACCAGACATCCTGACACCAAGAAACTAATCAAATAAAAACAAAGACTCAGCTACAGGGGCACCTGCTTTGTGCTTGCTGCTTATTCTCTCTCCCCACGGGTGTATCATTGAGAACCTGCTGTGCACAGACACCAGCTAGGTGCCTGGAATAGATCAGTGAACAAGACAGACACAAATCCTTGCCCTCCTTGAGTTTATATTTCTCCTCCCATGAAAAGTTACACTTACCCAAACCCATTTTACTAGCAGGAACTGTGTTTTTAAAAGAGAGCTTTTACAAAGCAAAATCACTAACATTGTAAATCACACGCTGTA
Source organism: Balaenoptera acutorostrata (assembly GCF_949987535.1). Taxonomy (NCBI): domain Eukaryota; kingdom Metazoa; phylum Chordata; class Mammalia; order Artiodactyla; family Balaenopteridae; genus Balaenoptera; species Balaenoptera acutorostrata. Next base: position 171,204,684 of record NC_080066.1, read on the forward strand.
GCATGCAGTCCCTGACCACAGGGACACACAGAGGGAACCACGCCCCCCAGGTCGTCCTTCGTCCTCCCCCACCGTGGCCTTAACACAGGCCTCAGCCGGACTCTCACCCAGACTGTGCTGTGCTTTCATTTCCCTGGTTCTGTGCTCCTCCCCCTGGATGCCGTCCTCCACGCTGCTGCCAGGCTCATCTGATCGTTCCCTCTCCTGTTTTAAATCCTTTCATCGTATTCCAGGAAAAAAAAAAAAAAAAGACGTTTTTCATCCCCTTTAGCCTCAGATCCCGAACAGATTCTGTGAAGATCACCTTTAGAACTTGACGAAGGTGCACATTGCCAGGCCCCAGCCCAGACCTACTGAAACGAGCTCTCCAGGGGTGGGTCCCAGAAAAACGTGCCGGCAATTCCCACATCAGCCCAGTCAGGGAACTGCTGCACAGACACAGTGGGGTTCAGCTTCCCAGCAGCAGGGCGTGCCTGCTTGTCTGCCTGCCCCCTGGACCGCAAACTTGAGAGGCCTTCGTGTTTGTCTAGCGGAGTACCAGGCATCTAACCAGCACTACCAAGTATTTCATATACACGTGTGACTATCATGAGGCAAGTTGTTCTCTCATGGGACGGTTTAGGAGGATTGCCTAAAACAGGCCTTCATCTGAGCCAGTGAGTGGTAATGGCTGATTTCCAGTAGTAATGGGTAAAAAGACACAACAGAATCATAACCCCCCTCTTTTCACCTTCCTCTTGGCCCTTTTTGTGGCCTTCCCCCACGGTAGTGGAAGGCCTTGCAGCTGGCATGGAAAGGCTCTGCCGGGGAGGTGCAGACATTTGCTCATTTATAAAGCAGAGCCTCGGGGGGATTTGCCAGGAGCATGGTTTCCAGGTCCTCGCTTGGTCATCGTTGGCTAAATTTGAGGGAAAGGAATACAGTCATCCCTTGCTATCTGCCAGGGATTGGTCGAGGACCCACCTTGGATCCCAGAATCCACAGATGCTCAAGCCCCATAGTGAGCCATCCGTATCCGCAGTTCCACATCCCCAGATTCAACCAACCACTGATGGTGTAGTGTGTATTTATTGAAAAAAATCGCATATAAGTGGACCCTCACAGTTCAAACCCAAGTTGTTCAAGGGTCCACTGTAAATGCAGTGGTGGTCTTTAAGTTACAGCCTCACTGGCAAATGCCTGTATCACATATCTGCACTGGTGAAGAATCTCTCTAATGGCTATTCATATAGCAAGGATTGGGGGGGTCTTCTGCCTGGGGGATGAAGCAGAGCAGACATTGCCCAACAGAGCAGTTTGCAGGGAAAGGGGTAAATAAGGGGAAGTCCAGCTACAGAAGATGGTGTTTCCAGTGGAAGAGAGCGGGTGCTTTCTTAAGGCCAGTGAGTTGCCAGGGAGTCAGGTCTCCAGCCCTGCTAGCCCCTTACCTCTTAAGAAACTTAATTACCAGAAAGTGTGGTTTCCTGCTTTCAAACCATCTCAAGGCCAGAGGGGAGAGAACAGGGTTCTGATAACTTGTTGCCATCTTTGGCATTCTTTTCCTGCACTTCCTGCTGGGAGCTGCCATTTGCATACTCGCCCTGTGATTATTCAGAACAAACAGCGAGGCTGGAGGGGAGGAGTAGCAGATACCATTGTTTGCCAGCTCGGCCTCCAAGCTACCATCTGCCTCTGTTCAGGAAAAGGAGAAAGCCTCCCCCAGGGGCTGCTGGCAGGGCCGGCGAGCAGCTGCTGCAGTGGGATGGTCCATCTCAGCTGACCTGCCAAGTGGCCAGTTTACTATAAGCATGCAACCCTTCCATCTCTCCATATTTCTCAGGACAATAATATGGGGGTTTATTTTTAATCCTTGCAGTGTATTTATACCCTACCCGTATTTTTTTTTAATTAAATAATTTATTTTTGGCTGCATTGGGTCTTCGTTGCTGCACGTGGGCTTTCTCTAGTTGCTGAGAGCAGGGGCTACTCTTCGTTGTGGTGCTTGGGCTTCTCATTGCGGTGGCTTCTCTTGTTGCAGAGCAGGGGCTCTAGGTGCTCCGGCTTCAGTAGTTGTGGTGTACGGGCTCAGTAGTTGTAGCTCACAGGCTCTAGAGCGCAGGCTCAGTAGTTGTGGCACACGGGTTTAGTTGCTCCGCAGCATGTGAGATCTTCCAGGACCAGGGCTTGAACCCGTGTCCCCTGCATTGACAGGCGGATTGTTAACCACTGTGCCACCAGGGAAGTCCCTACACCCTACCCATATTATTATGGTTCTTTTTGAAATGGTTTGACTCTGGCAGTAGCCATATGTGGTAAAAGAGATTTGTTCCAATTTTTTCAATTTGTGAAACATCAGTTAAAAGGAAGAAAAGTTCACACATATTGAGCACCTACAGCATGCCAGGAACTTTCACAGATGTTCTCTCATTCATGCTTCACAATAATCCTGGGAGGTTGCTAATGTAATTACTTCCCATTTCAGAGATAGGGAACCTGAGGCCAAAATCCACATGCCTTCCTCAGGCTGCAGAGGAGGATGAAGGCAGGATTTGAACCTAGGTCATCTTTCCGTTGTACCATTCCAAGGCATGTTGCTTTCCTCAGCATTGGTCTACGGTCATTATACAGAGACCTTTATGCCTTATCAATCACTAGCCTTAACTTACAGAACAAAACCATTTCAGGTATGTGACGCTGGGCCTCTTGGTTCTGTGCGACCATGACCAGCTGCTGAGAGCAGAAAAATGGCCTTTGACTGTACCCATTGTCACTGTTGGTTTCTCCAGGTTCTTAAAAGAAGAAAATGAGCTGCCTTCATTTGTTACATTCTCTCTGTGGGGAACACTGCGTCTTGTGCACTACAGGGGTTTATTTCATTTAATCCTCCTGACAGCTCCACGACTTTGATACAAATAAGGAAACTGAGGCTCAGAGAGGTGAAATGACTTGTCAACGTAAGTGGCAAGCCAGCATTCACCCCGGGCTTCAGCCTGCTGCCATGTTCATTCACCCATGTCTTAACATGAACCTTAACTACAAGCTCTTACCTATAAGGGCTCTCGTCGGGGCTTGATTCAGCAAAGGCTCTTCATGATTTGTAGACTCTGGCCCATGAGTAGTTTTATCCTGTCAGGTGGGTGAATTTTCTGTAATCCTATTTAAATCAGTATTATACTTATGTAATTGTTTTTCCCCCAGATCGGCCCTGGATTTGGAACATTCCTTATGTCAAAGCACCAGATACACACGGGAACATGTGGGTTCCCTCTTGAGAGCAGTAAAGTACTGTGAAGTTGACGTGTAAGGCATTGAACCCCAAACATTGGATGTTCTTGTTTGCACTGGGTGTTCACTATTCTTAATGTTTTATCTGCCCCCCCTACAAAACTCTTTGCAAAGGTCGAGCTTTCAAACACAGATGTTGGTTATCCTTTTAATGGCCATTGTTAACATTCTCACTTTAAAAAATTATATATTTTCTTAATTCCCTTTTCTATGCTTTGGAATGAAAGCTATTAAACTTCACCACATTAAAAGAATGTATAGGTGTAAAATGATCTTCCTAGTGATGAGGACTTCCACGGCGGCATCAGCGCTTGTGAATTGAAGGTTGACTTGTGTCGGTTGTGCTCTGTCAGGAAAGGTGCTCTGGATCCAGCTGAAACTTCTCAGAGCAGGAATGTGACCTCTCACCCAGCCCTCTCTCAGCTTTCTGAGTGTGTCTCGGGGTTGCTGGAGGGAGCCTGGCGTGTGTCGGCTGGTGCGGCTACCCCGACGCCATGGGCCCTATTGACCGTCGTCACTCTGCAGCTTTAGACGACGTTTCATCCCCCCCACCGGCCGTGCTGGCTGCCTTCCCGCTCAAGGACCACCTGCCCTCCCCTCACCCATTCCCCAGAGTGCATGGTGTCTCCTCCGTCCCCAGAAATGTCCTCAAAAGACAGCTCGCAGGATCATAAAAAAGCACACAATCATTTCACTCAGAAGAGCCCCTGAAAGGTGAACTGATTGGGTGCCCTCAATTCACAAGTGAGGGAACTGAGGCCCAGAAAGGTTCAGGACGTCCCCCAGCCCCGGCTGCCTGGGTCAGAGCGACGAGCATCTTCCTGCTCTGTGTCTGGGTGCCCTTCACACGCAGCATCGCGCTCTCCTCGGATGACAGAGCCGCCTCGTTTTCTTCTGCGTGAGGCTCATTTCCAGGTTGTCGTCAGCTTCTTCATCCTAGAATTTAGAATAGAGTTCAGTGTTAATTTTGAAAGTTTTTTTAAGATACTAGTTTTGCAGAGTGTTCCTCAGAGGCCAAGGATGTTCACATCAGAAAGCTGCTGGGGTGGGTGAGGGGCGGGGGCTCCTCCCTTCTCCTTCCCCGATCAGAGGAGCCTTCCTTCACCACTTTAACATATTGGGTTCTCTAAAGGATACTATCTGGGTGGTTTTTTGTTTTGCATTCTGCTTAAAAACATAAAGCTGAGGGGCTTCCCTGGTGGCGCAGTGGTTGAGAATCTGCCTGCTAATGCAGGGGACACGGGTTCGAGCCCTGGTCTGGGAAGATCCCACATGCCACGGAGCAGCTGGGCCCGTGAGCCACAATTGCTGAGCCTGCGCGTCTGGAGCCTGTGCCCCGTGACGGGAGGGGCCGCGATAGAGAAAGGCCCGCGCACCGCGATGAAGAGCGGTCCCCGCACCGCGATGAAGAGTGGCCCCCACTTGCCGCAACTAGAGAAAGCCCTCGCACGAACCGAAGACCCAACACAGCCAAAAATAAATAAATAAATAAATAAGAAAATCCTTAAAAAACATAAAGCTGAAAAGCCAGTGAATTCGTTTAACCAGTTTCTTCCACTGGTAAGAAAAGTTAGGCTTAATCCTTTTCGCGCCCTGCCTTCTACTTCAGGTGCGTTCAAACCCTGTATCAGGTGAGCCCAGCTGCCTTGGAGGGCAACAGGGAGGGTGCCCTGGACTGGTAATAACGGTGGAGCCGGCCCAGAGCGGGAGCCCAGGAGTCTGAGCTGGGTGTCCAAGGGACTGCGGTCAAGGACCTGTGACTCCCGCCAGCACAGTGGTCCGTGCTGGGTGGGCATGGGGGCAGTGCCAGCCTCCAGGCAGCAGGGGGCATCAGAACCGCTGCAAGTAGTCGGCCAGCTCCGGGCAGGACCCAGGAAGCCTGGGCTGCTCGGGGCCCAGCCAGTCAAAGGATAGCGGACTCGGGCATGTGGCTCATCTGAGCCACATGACTGCAAAGTGGGTCGGAGCCCAGAGCTGGAGTCAGGCTGCCGGGCTTTGAATCCCAGTTCTGCCACCACTTCTCTGCGCCTTGGTCCCCTCACCTGTAAGATAGGGGTGGAGTAATAATCATTCCCGTTGTAGAGGCTCATTGAGACTGTCCGGTGAGTTAGGACATGAATGTGCCTGCGCAGGGTGGGGACTGTACAGGGGACACCCTTGAGTCATCAGGTTTATCCTCATTTTCCTGATAAGGAAACCTGGACTCAAACAGGTAAAGTGCTCGTCCAAGGTCACACTTCTAGAAACTGCTCTCACCAGTGTTTGAACCCAGGTCCGGCAGCATCCAGAGCCTGTTCTGTACTTGCAGGTGGCCCAGGCTCCCGGGCAGTGTGGTGGACAGTATCCGAGGAGATGGACCATTTTCCCCCAATCCACTGTGGACAGATACTTTTATAGGATACAGGATCAGGTGCTTGGATGTCACAGCACTGTCAGATAGCTAAGAAAGTTTCTAAATGCTCACTTTTACTTTCTGTACTCATCACAGGCTGGCCTGGTCCACAGCCACACTTGGAGCGGCACCCTAGACCCAGCAGGGACCCAGAGTGCCCTTCTGGAAGCTGAGACAATCTCTGTAGGATGGGCTGGTTATGTATATCAAGGTACAGTTAGGGCAAGTCCAAGGTCAAGGGGCATGTACCCAGTGGGTGTGCAGGCCCAACCCCAGAGAGCTGCCTCCTGTGGCCCTTGCCCTGGTGAGCATGGGCTCAGCGAGGCAGGGCTAGGCCAGGCCAGCGTAGTACCAGGTCAGTACCACGAGCTCTCTGGGCACAGTTGATAGCACATGTGGAAAATAAAGTAATGCCTCAAGAGTAATCAACATGGGATTGATTAAATCCCATGAGGTTCAACAAAACAAGAGGTTCAACCCCATCTGGTCCTTTTATTAATGTGACTGGCTAAATTACCCAGAGTGCTACAAAAAAGCATCATCAACGCCTGTTAATTTTTTTTTTAATATTTAGTTATTTGGCTGCGCTGGGTCTTAGTTGCGGCATGGGGGATCTTCGTTGCGGCATGCGGGATCTAGTTCCCTGATCAGGGATCAGATCCGGGCCCCCTGCATTGGGAGCCAAGAGTCTTAGCCACTGGACCACCAGGGAAGTCCAAACACTTGTTAATGTTTGAGGAAACCACTTCTGTTATTCTCAGGTTGGGGTTCAACAATTATTTCTTCCGAACTCAGGAAACCCTCACCTCCCCTCTGACTGCCGTAGCTGCGTGCCACTTTTTATCCTTTTTCCCCACCTCCTTCCGTCCTTTCAAATCTCATGGAAACACTTATCCAGTGACTTTATACCTGCTGAGGGCAAACTTCCGTATAAAAGAATCCACCCTCTTCTTCATAAGCTGCCCGTTACAGGAGACTCATCTGCTGAGTAAGGAGTTTCTCTGCATGTGGACGAAAGGAACCGCTCCTCTTTTTCTTAAAAAGTTTTATCTTGGGCTGGTCCGATGGTAGTGGGTTACCAGAACTTATTAACGTTAGTGTCACTAAAGTTGGTATACAACCCCCCACTGCTAAATTTGACTAGCTTAAAAAAAAAAAAAAAAAGTTTTATCTTGTTCTTTTGAAATCTTACCTAGCATCCTTTTACAGAGATGGACATGTAGCCAAAGATCTAAATGAGATTTTCATATTGGACAATGAATTTCAACAGTATTCTAAAGGCTTAAGCATTTAAGAGACCCCCAAATTTTTGGAGGCAGGAAATTGTCAACCCTGACACTTGGTGACTTAAAGGAAGTCACTTGCCATTTAGGCAGGAGGATTCCATGTCGCCTCACTTCTCTGGTACTTTCTGGTGAAGAGAGGAATGATCTGCCACCACCTTCTTTCTTGGGGGAGGGAGGGAGATGGGATTTTTAAATTATGTTTTATCCTCATACTCCTGGGAAAGGAGGCCTAGTTTTAACCATAGTTGATAAAAATCAGCCTTAGAAGTTCACTGATTTGGAGACTGTATTTTTCTACATAATGTAATAGCTGATGCTTCCTGACTTCTTCCTCTGTTTCAACTCCTGTACTTAAGTGCTTGTTTAATCCTCACATCAGCCTTCTCTCTTTTTTTTTTTTTTATCTTTATTGGAGTATAGCTGTTTTACAATATTGTGTTAGTTTCTGCTGTGCAACAAAGTGAATCAGCTATATGTATACATATATCCCTGTATCCCCTCCCTGTCTCACCCTTCTAGGTTGTCACAAAGCATCAAGTTGATCTCCCTGTGCTATGCAGCTGCTTCCCACTAGCCATCCGTTTTACATTTGGTAGTATATATATATGTCAATGCTACTCTCTCACTTCGTCCCAGCTTCCCCTTCCCCCCGCCCCATGTCCTCAAGTCCGTTCTCTACACCTGAGTCTTTATTCCTGCCCTGCCACTAGGTTCATCAGTACCTTTTTTTTAGATTCCATATATGTGTGTTAGCATACGGTATTTTTCTCTTTCTGACTTACTTCACTCTGTATGACAGACTCTAGGTCCATCCACCTCACTACAAATAACTAAATTTCGTTCCTTTTTACAGCTGAGTAATATTCCATTGTATATATGTGCCACATCTTCTTTATCCATTCATCTGCTGATGGACACTTAGGTTGCTTCCATGTCCTGGCTATTGTAGATAGTGCTGCAGTGAATATTGTGGTACATGACTCTTTTTGAATTATGGTTTTCTCAGGGTATATGCCCAGTAGTTGGATTGCTGGGTCATATGGTAGCTCTATTTTTAGTTTTTTAAGGAACCTCCATACTGTTCTCCATAGTGGCTGTATCAACTTACATTCCCACCAACAGTGCAGGAGGGTTCCCTTTTCTCCACTTCCTCTCCAGCCTTCTCTTAAATAACATCCATAAGATCCCACAGTGAGCAACAGCGCCAAGCTTCATTTTCCTAATGTGCAAGTTTTCTTGTGTGGAAGTTATATAGTTGTCCTTAATAGAAATTATTAATATCACATGACTTTTCAAATGAACATGGTTTCTGCATCAGATTCAGTATGCTTAAAATGAGGATCTTAGATTTGATTTTGTTGCAGCTTTTTCTCCCACATGAGAGTAAAAATTCCCTTTCTAAGAAACAATGTCTAATATCATTTGATCCATTGTGAAACCATTTTTGGGTGATCTAAGTGTTTGATTCAAATCTTGAGACATTTTGACTCCCCCCACCCCCCGCTTACTGTAGAGTTAGCGCTTTAACTAACCCCATCCTCGAGAATTCCTTGAGAATACTTGCTTTTGACTGAATATGTTAAAGAAAAAGGTTAGGTAGGCATTCTTTTTTTACATTCGTAAAATGTAGCAATTGTGTTGATGCATGAATGATATTAATTGTAATGACAAAGTATAATGACAGAAGTCTGTACAGGAACTCAGTGACTGGCAGAAATAAATGAGCTTAACAATTGTATAGAATTAAATCTAAAATTCTTTTGATGATGTGCTAACACGTGTTATGCATAGGTCACATCCCATTATGATTAAGTCTTTGCCGAGTTTGCCAAGTTTAGTAGCCCACTTATTTCAAGCAATATGCAGGACAAAAGTACTACAAACAAAACTGTACAATTTCTTACTGAATTTCTATCAACTAGTAAGTTATATGTCTTAAGTGGCCATTGCTTACATAGTAGGATTCACAGGCAGAAACAAAAGATGAGGCCAGCAAAGGGGCTCCTGGGAGATGCCAGCAGAACAGCACAGAGGCAGGGACCACCTCTGAGCCCTGTCTCTGTCCACCGGTCCCTGAGGAGTAACACTGACCCACAAGTACTGAGTACTTGCTGTGTCCCGGGTGCTGTTCTGTGACTTATGCATATTAACTAACTGAATCTTCATAAGTACCTGATCAAGGAGGCATTATTATTATCCCCATTTTACACATGGGGAAACTAAGATGATTTGTCCAGAGAGAGTCACGCAGCTGGCAAGGGGCAAAGCTGGGATTTGAACCCAGGCAGGACTGCTGTGAGGGGCCAGGCAGCAGGTGTGGCCAGTGCTCCAGTCAAGGAGCAGGGCTCCCATACATGATTTGTAGCTGTAGCTACAAAACCAGGTGCACTTGCAGACACTGTAACAGTGCACAGTCGGCGGGACAGAACCCGCTGGCAGTGCGCAAAATCAGCCACTAAATGCCGCCTTAGCGTGCAGGGCTGAGCCACTGCAGTGTTAAAGCCAGAACCTGGCAGTGGGGCCGGTTCCTTTCAAGAGAGAACATCAACGGCTGGAAACTTTGCCTTGTTAAGTATGTTCTCTTCAGTTCTCTGAAACCTGGCGTTTCCACTGACTCAGTAGATCTAAAGCACAGAGAACTGGCGCCGTAGAGGATGCTGGAGGGGGGAGGGCAAGAGGCAGCCCAGGAAGTGGGGAGCAGGGATGTGTTGAAATGAGGACGCCTCATATATTTAAGGAGGGGTGACGAGTAGTCATGGGGCCAAAGCATTGCAAGTTTGGGTACGATTAGTAGCCCAGTTTTTACAACAGAGTTCCAAGCAAGTCTGTCTCAGTGCAGAATCCAATTGCTGTGTATAAATTACACTTTATTCTCTTTAGGTCTACCAGAAGCTCTACTGAAACTGCAGTCTGATTAATGTTAATCAGTCGAAGGCACTTGGCTCAGTTTCTCCTGTTCCCTTTGTAGCAAGGTTTTCGGAGAGCCCCATTGCAATGGCCAGTTTTCTTAATACGCACAAAAAGACTCTCGGAAGGGAAAGGCAAAAGAGAAATTACATCCATAGGGAATTATTATGGGTTATGATAGTAGGTAACTTTATATACATCATCACACGTGGGGCAGGTTGTACCTCATTTTATACGAGGGAAAAGTAAGGTTCAAGGTCACAGAACTAGTGTGTGTCCCTTTGTGGCCCCAAGGACACAGGTGATGCCACTGTGCGTGATCTGAGTGGCTCTGTGTTCATAGGTTCTTTAGAAATTAACATTATGACAGCTGAATGCTGATTTTGTTTTCAGATAATTGACATTACTAAAATTTAAAAGCCTCTGTAAATATTTGTTATTTAATAATACTTTATTAATATTTTTATGAAAGACTACATTAGTCAGGATGCTTTTATAGTTACAGAAACCAGATTAGTTAGGCTTAAGCAATGAAAGAGACTTTTAACACGAGTCTAGCAAATGCCAGAGGATCATAATGTAACCAAGTCTACCTTCAAGTCTCAGCTCTGCTTTCCAGAATCTGGACGTCATTCTCAAGCAAGCTCTCTCCACCTGGAGGCTGAAATTCCCACTCCGTCACCACCACCGCACGCTCCAGGATCCCATATTATATCCGGCTAGTCATTTCAGAGAAAACAAAATACTTCTTTCCCAATAGCCCTGGCCAAAGTCCCCTGACGCATCTGATTGGTCAGGTTGAGTCATGTGTCCATCCATGATGCAAGCACTCCAGATCAGGGACTGCCCCTGCTGAGGAGGCGGCAGGTGCAGAGTTCGCCAAAGACAAGTGGAAAATGCCTGAGGTCCAATCCAGAACAAGAAGTATCTCTAGGTGAAGTATTACTATTGTGCCAGAGGAACCTTTTTTATGCCTTGTTCTTAAATAATGTGTGCAAGCATGCACATTTTATTTAAAAGTAAAAGGATGCAACTAGAGATTATCATACTAAGTGAAATAAGTCAGAAAGTAAAAGACAAATACCATATGATATCACTTATATGCGGAATCTAAAACATGCCACAAATGAACCTATCTGTGAAACAGAAACAGAATCACGGACATAGAGAACAGACTAGTGGTTGCCAAGGGGGAGGGGGTTGGGGGAGGGATGGAGTGGGAGGTTGGGGTCAGCAGATGTAAGCTATTATATATAGGATGGATAAACAACAAGGTCCTACTGTATAGCACAGAGAACTATATTCAGTATCCTGTGATAAACCATAATGGAAAAGAATATTTAAAGAAAAAGAATCTATATATGTATAACTGAATCACTTTGCTATATAGCAGTAATTAACATTGTAAATCAACTATACTTCAATTTAAAAATAAATAAATAAATAAAAGCAAAAGGAAACCAAGAAGGAAATTTTAAAATCCAAGTTTCTCGAAAAAGCCGGTTATATAAGTGAACGCTTGTAACTTGAGCGTTCTAAAGCAGTGATTTTTCAAACTTCGGGTCACAACCCTTTAGTGAATCATGAATCAATTTAGGGTGTCATGACCAGCACTTTTAAATGAAAGATAGTAGAAATTATCTGTGTGTAGCACAAAGTAAGGTTATTTTTGTTTAAATTTGTGTGAGTGGGTTCAGGGTTACAATCTAAAATGTATTCTTTCCCAGGTTTGCTAGTTCACCCACTCTGAATGAAGACAGATAGTCACCTGGGTGATGACTTGAGGTTTTACCAAAGCCTGAGCGGTGACTCACTCTTCATTAGATTTGTCTAGCCCCAGCTCTGCTCCCTCCCACCATGAGACCTTAGGCAAGTCATGTGATGCCTCTGAATCTTCATTTTCTCATCTGTTATGTGGGCCTAATAGCTATCCTTCCTGCCTCGTGGGATTGTTGTAAGAATCAAATGAAATGGAGCTCCTAAGCACTGGTAAGAACTCCCTCAATGTAAATCGGAATGATTCTTGGTAAGTACCAAACTGGCAGTCTCTCCCTGGGGCATTTAGAGAATGGTAACTCAAGTGTAAAAAATAAAACCCATGCCTTCTGAAAAATTAGCTACTTGCCACAAATATTGCTCCTTCACCCACTACTAAAGGCAGGTTTTTCTGACAGACGGGGGTAGATTGAAGAGTCCTGGATGCAGCAAGGTGGCTAGTAGGCCTCTGGATTCCAGAGGCGGGGGCTCTATTTTCAAGGGAGTCTTTGTCCGGGGGCCCAGGCTCTCAAGCGCGCCCTGAACAACTCTGCAGAGCTGACCCACATACTTCCTGCCCTGAAAGCACGGATCCACGTTGCTTCCTGCCTCTGGGAAAGAGGGGTCCTCGTGGAGGCTGAGTTGGGACTGAGGGTGGGGTTGGGAGTCCATGTTCATGTGAACCCCACGTGTGAGTTGACCCTTCGGCCCTGGGAGGAAGTACATTTTACAAATGAAGAAACTGAGGCGCAAAGAGATCTGTGAACTGCCTACAGTTGCCTTCTTGAAGACAGAGGGAGCTCCTGCTTCCTGAACACCTCTGATACCACAACAGCCTCAAGAAATGGGCATCTTTATTTGTGCTTGGATTGGCAGAATCTTCCTTAAGAGAGAGGAAAGAACCGTGTGATCTCAGTGAGCCACTTAACACCTCTCTGGAAACAACCTGGAAGGAAGCACTTGGGAAGAGCCCAGCCTAGCCCTGGTTCTGCTCTTCCATTCCATTCTTCTCTGGCATTCCAGGACACACTTGGCAGTGGATGACCTCTCCCCTGGGTCTCTAGTTCCTGTTCTTGGTGTGGCACCCAGCCCCTGCCCCAAGCAGAACTGGGTGGCCTTAAGAATAAGTGCAGCTGTGGGGAGAGGGGATTGAATGCATGAGGGAACTTTTAGGGGTGATGGAAATGTTCCTAGCATGATTGTGGCATTGGTTACACTTTACAAAACCCCTTGAATTATACACCAAATTGGTCATTTTTATTGAATGTGAATTATAGCTCCATAAAGCTGCTTTTTAAAAACTCAAAGAATGTACAAGCTCAGATATGTGCATTGTATGTAAATTCTACATAAGAAAAAATCAGGAGCTGAACTCTAGTTACATATATACTGAAGTATTTAGGGGCAAGTGTATTGGTATCTACAGTTTATTTTGAAATGCTTTAAGGTGTATTAAAGGACGAGTAGATACATGATAAAGTATAGAAAAATCTAATTGTACGATCTAGATTGCGACTCTAAAATTCTTTCGGCTTTGGTGTATGTTTGAAAATTTCATTATCAAACCTTGTGGGGAAACCACGGAACTTCCGGTTTCTGGCAGCGCCAAATGGCTCCTACTGAACCAATTCTTTCACAAATAAAAGTATACGCTCTGGGGTGGAGCTTATACCAGCTACTGAAAGCGACCAAAAGCAGGCAGAAAAGAAGAGAGTCAACAACTGAAAGAAAGGCACTCCACTGGGTGAGTTTCCTGTCTTTTCACCACTTTGGGCCTGAGGTCAGGTTTTAGTCTGAGGTCAGGTTTACGCATGGCGGGTAAACCACCAGTGGGAAAGCTACAGTCTTCTTGGCTTGGAGATCCAGAGTACAGGGTTTGGAGTATCCACAGCCTCTGAGAGTGAAGAGGGAAATAACAGAAGAAAGAGCCAGAGGGGATTCCCAATGTGTCTGTAAACTCTGCTCAAATCTCTGGCTGACCGCTGAACCGTGTGTGGCTAAGGCTAAAAGAACTGAACTAGAATTTGAGATACTTCCCACTGTAGAGATAATTTTGCAGTTGAGTTCAGCCAAGTTAACTGCCTGTTTAAGAAGTATTGTTTTTAGAGGAACAGAATCCAGAATTTCTCCATCATAAATGATATACAGCAGTCACTAGCCACATGTGATATTTAAATATGTTGTTAACATCAAATAAAGTTAAAAATTCAGTTCCTCACTTGCACTAGTCACATTTCAAGTGCTCAGTAGCACCACGATGGACCACTTTATAGAACAGCATAGATATGGGATATTTCCCTCATCACAGAAGTGATGGACAGTGTTTATCTGATCAATTAAAGTGTGGAGATTGTCAGAACTGACCAGAAAAATGAAAAGAAAGAAGACCGAACTGCTATATGCTGTCCGTAACAAATCCGCCTTAAATATATATAAAGACAGAGAGAGGTTAAAAGTAAATGGAAAAGATACCATGCAAATGTTAAGTAAATGAAGCCTGTGGTAACCAGATTAATATCAGACAAAATAAACTTCAAGGCAAAGAGTATTACCAGAGATAAAGACAGACATTTCATAAAAATAAAAGGGTCACTACATCAGGAAGATATAATAATCATAAATGCTTATATTAAATAATAGCTTCAAACACAAATTGAAACACAAATTGACATAATTAAAGGGAGAAATAGACAATTTGACAATCATAGTTGGTGATTTTAATACTCTCAATAATTGTTAGAATAACTAGAACAAATGTCACTAAAGACAGAAGATCTGAAAAACACTATCAACAACCTTGACGTAATTGGCATTTATAGAATACTACGTCCAACAACTGCAGAATACATATTCTTTTCAAATGCATATGGTACATTCACTAAGACCATATTCTGGACCATAAAACAAGTCTCAATAAATTTAGGAATACTGATACATACCAAATAATGGTCCTCTGACCTGTGAATGAAAAACACTGCCTGCCTTATCAGTAAACAAAAGATGTGGCAGCCATCAAGCCACTGCAGCCACTCCCAGTGGTGCAGCCTGAGGGGACTCAGGATGGGAAAGAATAGGATACTGGCCCTAGATAGCTCAGGTGCATATCAAAGGAATGATTTCAATGAGCCCAGACATTGCATCTTACCATACACAGGAAAGTGCTAAATTCATTAACTTGAGATACCCAGTTTTCTTTAACAGTAATCTTTTGGTGTTCCAGCTACCTGTTTTTTGTTGGAAAACTCCTATATACCTTGGCTCCTTCCCTTCCTCTTCAGAGCAGTCCCTCAGAACTATCTGAGAAGCTGTGTCCTGGGCTTGAAATCCTCAGAAAGTCTGACAAAACATCATTCTTAACTTTTAGGATGTGATTTTTTTCACTTGCCCACATTGAAAATGTTATAAATAATCCGTCTTTAAAAACAGACTTAAAAAATTAACACAGCTAAATAATTTGTGGGTCAAAGAAGAAAAACTTGGAAAATATATTCAACAAAATGATGTAGAAATACAGCATACCAAAATTTTTAGGATGCAGCTAGCCCAGGGCTAACGGAGATTTATAGCTGAAAAATGCAAACATTGGAAAAGAAGATCTAAACTTTGTGACCTAACCATCCACTGTAAGAAGTTGTAAAAAGAAGTAAAGTAAACCCAAAAGGAATTAGAAGAATGAAATACAAGTAGAAATCCCAAGTGGAATTTATCCCAGAAATGCAAGGTTGGCTTGACATTAGAAAAGCAATAAATGAAATTCAAGATATTAACAGAATAAAGGAGAAAATTATATGATCATTACACTAAATGCAGGAAAAGCATTTGATAAAATTCAGCACTCATTCATGTTTAAAAAAAACCTCTCAGAAACAAAAGTAAAAGGAAACTTCCTCAACCTGATAAAGGGTATCTATGAAAAACCCACACTGTAGTTAATGGTGGAAGAACTAAAGGCTTTCCCCTAGGATCATGAACAAGACAAGGATGTCTGCTTCCACCACTTCTAGTCAATATTATACTGAGGTCCTAGCCATTGCAGCATGACAAGAAAAAAAAAGGTAAACATCAGAAAAGAAGAAGCAAAACACTATTTCAGATACCATGGTTATTTACGTAGAAAATCCTAAAGGGGGACTTCCCTGGTGGTACAGTTGTTAAGAATCCGCCTCCCAATGCAGGGGACATGGGTTCGAACCCTGATCCGGGAAGATCCCATATGCTGCAGAGCAACTAAGCCCATGCGCCACAACTACTGAGCCTGTGCTCCAGAGTCCACGAGCCACAACTGAGCCCAAGTGCTGCAACTACTGAAGCCTGCGTGCCTAGAGCTGGTGCTCCACAACGAGAGAAGCCACCTCAATGAGAAGCCCACACACCGCAACATAAGAGGAGCCCCCGCTCGCCGCAACCAGAGAAAGCCCACGCACAGCAACGAAGACCCAACACAGCCAAAAATAAATTAAATAAATAAATAAAAGAAAATCCTAAAGGAATCAACTACTTCAACTAATGAGTGAATTTAGCAAGGTTGCAGGAACCAAGTTAATTTGTAAAAATCATCTGTGTTTTTACATACTACAGCAAACAGTTGGAAAATAGGATCTTGATATTTCATTTACAATTTCATCAAAAAACCAATGTACTTTAGAATGAATTTACAAAGATGTGCAAGATCTCTACATGAAAATTTGCTAAGTCTGAAATAAATTGAGGGCTATACCTCATTCATGAATTAAGATGTCAGTTCTCCCTAAAATAGATCTGACACAATCCTAATCAAGATCTCACAAGGTTTTTTTCTGATGAAATTAACAGGCTGATTCTACAATTTTTATGGAAATGGTAAGATCCTATAATACCCAAAGAAAATCTTGATAAAGAAGAGCAAAGTTGGAGGACTCACACTTCCTGACTTCAAGACCGATTATAAAGCTACAAGTTATCTAAATACTGTGGTATTCTTATAAGGATGGACAAATAATGAGCAGGATACAGATTCCTATAATAAATTCACTTTTGTCTTTTCAGCAAATGACACTCAAATAACTATAGCCACACGGACAAAATATACCTCGACTCTTTTACCTCACGCCATATAGAAACAAACTTAAGATAAATCATTGACCCACATACAAAAGCTAAAACTATAAAATTTCTACAGGAAAAAACCCCATAAAACTTGTGCAACCTTAAGGGAGGTAATGATTTCTTATTACACAAAGAGATCCAAACATAAATGAAATGATTGATAAATTGGGCTTCACCAAAATTAAAAACATAAACATCAGAAAACATCTTTAAGAAGATAATTAGGCAATCCAGAGACTTGTCGAAAATATTTCCAAGATACATATCTGAGAAAGGACTAGTATCCTGGATCTATATAAAGAATCTCTACAGTTCAGTAGTAAAAAAGAGAAACAAATCTTTTAATGGATATTCAACAGAGATTTTACAATATTTCAAAAGATAAAAAAGATATATGAATGGCCAACAAGCACATTAGTCATCAGGGAAATGCAAATTAAACTACAATGAGATACGACTACACATCCACCAGTATGTTTAACATTAAAATGACTGATACTGCCAAATGTTTACAAGGATGTGGGACATCCAAGACTTGCATCTTGTTGGTTGGTACAGCTACTTTGGAAAAATGTTAGGCAGTTTCTTATAAAATTAAATACACACCACCCCTATGACCCAGCAATTCCACACCTAGGTATTTACCCAAGAGGTATGAAAACATATATCCGCAAATACTTGTGCGAGAATGTTGCTAACAGTTTTATTATTTATGATGGCAAACATTTTTAACAGCCCTGGTTTCTATCAATAAGAAGAGAATGAATATTCAAACAATAAAAAAGTAGCAATAAAAGAACAGATTACTAAGGCATAAAACATGGATAGAGCTCAGAAATACAGTGCTTTACACAAAAGAATACATAACTGTATGATTTCATTTATATGAAGATCTAGAACTAAGCAAGACTAAGTTCTACAAAGTGAAAACAAGTTGATGGTGGAGAAATCCAGAACAGTGATTTCCTCTGTAGGAATGTGGGTAGGGATTTGCTGGGAAGGGACATACAATATTTGGTTGAGAGGCTGCATAGGTAGGTGTTTAATTTGCAAGAGTGTACGCATTTGCGAGACCTCATTTAATGGTACACTTGAGATGTGTGCATTTCATAGTATGTAAATTTTATCCTCCCCCCAAAAATCTGGAAGTAAATAGGGGTGTATTGAACTCTAGGTAGTAATATGCAGGGAGAAGTTGGGGAGTGGGGTGAGGAGGGGGAGTGTAGTGATGTCTACAACTTACTTCGAAATGAATCCAAACAAGATGTGTTGATGGATGGAAAGAGGGATGGATATATACGTAATAAAGCAAGTAGAGTAAAATGTTCGTTGAGAATAAGGCTATTCACTGCAAAATTCTTTCAACTTTATGTTTGAAATTTTTCACAATAAAATGGGATGGAGGAGTAATTTCAGGACTCACCCAGTGTGTATACACATGCTCCTCCTGTAAGCGCTGCCACCTAAAACTCTTGCCCTCGATAGGCTAGATAAAAGAGGGGCATCCGGGGGTGGATAACGGGAGAGGAGTGGGAGAGGAATCCTAGCAGCATCAGGGCTTCTGATGGCAGATGTATTGGAACACGGAAGTGTGTTTTTTTTTTTTATTCTCTGCTCTTGGGGAGTATAGGTGGGTGGCCTCTGAGCCTGGGGTCACTCTCTCGGGAGGCGAGGAAATTCTCCTTAGTTCGAAGATGCCCATTCATCTTTCCCTCTTGTATTCATATTCACTCCCAAATGCCAGGGGCTGGTGATTCTGAAGGGGCAGTGTGTGGCTGGGTACGCAGGTGGGGGCGAGATGTGTCTGAAGGGGACGGAGCGCCCTCTTCTGGCCCTGGAGGGGCCCACACAGGCCCGCTAAGCACCTGACCTGACCCTCCTCTTGAGCACCCACTCCCAGGATCTGCGCGTCCTGGATGGGAGCGCCGCAGCCCCTGGGTGGCCCAGCAGGGAGCCGGGCATCAGCAGGCGGAGACTAGTGCTGGGGGCGGCTCCGCGCGGCCGGGAGGCGGAGGACGGGGTGGAGTCGCCACCGCTGCTGCCAGCCGAGCGGCTCCACCTGTTGCAGCGTCGGAGCGCGCGGACCAGGCAAGGCAGAGCGCGGTGTGCACCTCTGCTCCCCGCGCAGAGGGACCCGGAGGACAGTCCTGGCAGAGCGGCGCGGAGGGGGGCACTCCCCGGTGAGTGGGACTCTAGCGCGGCGCCAGCGCACCTTGAAAGGCGGGGTCTCGGGGAGGGGCCCCGGCGGCTTGCTAGCGAGCCTGTGGCTAGGGTGGGGTAAAGCGCTCTCAGCGGAGCCCTGTCGGCGCAGGATCTCTGGAGCCCACCGAGGCAGCCAAGCCGGGGTGCGGGAGATGGAACTCTCCGGGGTCACTGTCTCCTGCCCGCGGGCTCCTCCAGTCCCCGGTCCTTGGCAGCCTCCCCAGGAGCTGGGGCTGGCTCGCGGCGCGCGCTTCGAGCGGGCGGATCCGACCCGTGGGGGTGGAAGACGCCCCCGCGCGGGATCCAGAAGCCAAGGGCGTCTGGTCCGGGCAAGGCTAGGAAGGCTGCCTGGGGGAGAGGCCCCTAACTTACTTCGCTCCGTCACTCCAACCTCCCTTTCTGGTCTCCTCCTCCAGCAAGTCGGCCCGCCGGACGCCGCGCAGCGTCGGGGGCGGGCGGGAGGTCGGAACCCGTGAACCGCGCTCTGCGCAATCCCTCTGTCCGTACGCCCGCCCGGGACCTGCTCCAGCCTCTAAGCGCCGGCAGCCGGGCCGGTGACCCGAGGCCCGAGGCTCCGCGCGACGCCGAGCCTGGGACACAGCACTGCGGCTCCATCTGGGGAGGCACTTCCAGCACCAGCGGACTGAGACCCCGCGTCCTAGCCGTCGGCGGCTTGAGAAGCGACGGTCAAGGAGACGGAGACCGCGGGGCTCCGCTCACCCGTCAGCCTCCGAGGCCCCCAGACCTTTGCTCTGGGGGAAGGTCAAACCCACCCGAGTTTGCCCTGAAGATGCGCCACGCCCCCTCCCCAGTCTGAGCCGGGCAGGACACCAGGGGGAAGCAGCGGCCGCATCCTCGTGCCAAGCAGAAGCGGACTCTTGTGCCGGGTCACTCAGCTCTTCAGCTTTTAGGAGAACTCCTAGGGGGGCGGGGACGGCGGCGAAAATGCGGATTTGAAACCGGGAGTCGAGGCGGACGTGGGGGGCTGGCGCTGCAGGAGCGGTCGACGCGGCGGCCCCGGGAGCCGCGTGGCCTGGAGGAGCGTCCGGCGGTCATGGGCGAGCTGGCTGTCGGGCGGCCGGGGGCCGACTGAGCGCCGGGCCGAGACCCCACCTCCCGGGGCGCCCGGGCGACAGTCAGTCGGCGGCCACTGCCGCCCGGCTTGGGGCTGCCCCCGGGGGTCCGGCCATGGCCGGCCGGGGTTGCAGCTGCAGCTGCGGTCCGGGCCACCTGAACGAGGACAACGCGCGCTTCCTGCTGCTCGCCGCGCTCATCGTGCTCTACCTGCTGGGCGGCGCCGCCGTCTTCTCGGCGCTGGAGCTGGCGCACGAACGCCAGGCCAAGCAGCGCTGGGAGGAGCGCCTGGCCAACTTCAGCCGCCGCCACAACCTGAGCCGCGACGAGCTGCGCGGCTTCCTTCGCCACTACGAGGAGGCCACTGAGGCCGGCATCCGCGTGGACAATGTTCGCCAGCGCTGGGACTTCACCGGCGCCTTCTACTTCGTGGGCACCGTCGTGTCCACCATAGGTAAGTGGGCCCTGCGGGAGGGCGGAGGGGCGGCCAGCCTTGCACGCGTTTTTCTGGCCCGGCGCTTCGAAGGGCGGGACCGCGCTTCCCAGCCCTGCATTCATCCACCTCCGCGCTCGGCCAGGTGGCACCGGTGTGAGCTGTTGCCTGATCCCCAGGTGGTATTGCCTCCCTGCTTCTTTAAGTGAGGTCCACGGACCAGCTGCGTCAACATCACTTGGGAGCTTGTTATAAATGCAGCCTCAGCCCCTCCCCAGACCACTTGAGTCCGAATCTGCGTATTAAAATCTCCAGGGAATTTGAGTGATCCTTAAATTGGAGACGTTCTGCTCTGGGAGTGTTCCTAGTTAAGGAGACTGAGCTTGAATTCATGGAACATTAGGAAGAAAGCTTACCGATCGGGACAGGAAACCAATAAACATTAATTGAGTTAGTACCATGCATGAGGCACTGGTCTGAGAGGGAGAAACAAATTTTAAAAAGACTGTCCATGACTTAAAACTTAATAGAGAGAAAAATAGATCGAAAACGAGTATTGGAAGTAAGGAGGCCAAAGTGCTAATGAGGATGCAAACTGTTTTCTGCCAGAAGGAAGCAGGTGGGGGTGGGGAGAAGGGACCTGTGGGCTGAACCAAATAGTGTTGGCCTGATTGGGGTCTGGAAACTAAAAGTGCTTTACACTCCGGAGGAGGAGAGAATTGCGTTCAGGGTCCAGTGAGCTCCCTGATCTGTAGGGAGTAGTGGAAGGAAAGCTAGGGGGATGGAGGGGGGAACTTTACTGACAGACTCAGGAGCTAGAGCTTATCTAGAGGCAATCGGAAGCTACTGAGAGTTTTTGAGCAAGAGTGTCTCATGGCTTTATTACCAGCAGAAGGGAAAAGTTTGGGAGTCTTTGCACCACACTCCTAAGGATTGTTCACACTTAAAGCATACTTGAGTGATAAGGGGGTTGGGAAAGATGCTGTAGAAATTCTGAAGAAAGTAGAGAGCTGGAGCGGAGGAGGGGGCTTTGGAAGGCTGCGCAGTCAGGGAGCGGCTCCCGGCTGGCTGCCGGAGCACCGGAGCTGCCGCAGGGCCGGCAGGGGGCCGTGCAGGGGCTCGGCTGCTGTAGCCCCTGTGCTGCCGGGAGAGCTCGTCAGTGAGGCGGTGCCAAGGCGAACTTCTTTGAAGCTCCCACGCAAGGTTGTCTTTGGTAGACGTTCTTCCAGGAGAAGGAGTGCAAGGTACAACAGGGATCAGCCTCAGGCCTGATTAGTCAAGAAAGACTTCCCAGGGTTAGTCCAGAAGCCCAGGGCTTCAGCTGGTGAGTAGGAGGCAAGGTGGAGAGGACTGGCATGATTCCCGATACACGGGCTGCGTCTGAAGTGCTTTGTGCTGAACTGCCCAGCTCACTACCGCAACCCTCTCTCATTTCAGGCGGCCCTGCCCATCCGTGGGCCATTATGACACCACGGTAACTGGGTATCTGCTAAGAAAGACTTTCATAGCATTCTCCACGATGACCAGAACACGGGCCCTGACGGGGATGGAGACAGAGTAATACCCTCCACGGTTCTCTCCCCCAGCCCACGTTCTCCACTGGACTCTCTTAGCAGTAATTGCCTAATTCCTCTCATTTCTCAAAAGACAGTTCCAGAATTTCTATGTAGGGAGGACTTTGGGTGAACAAACTGATTGGGAAGGGTTGCTGTGGAACTTTCCTTGAATCTGCTATGTCTGTGTAGCTGGTACAGGGTTTTGATTTAGATTATTCATTTGGGGGTGGTTTTGGTGGGAGATTGGGGAGCTAGGTCCTCCCCACCCCCTTCACAGGCCCCCCGTTTGTACTTCCAAAGGCCATGGACGTAGGAAGGAGCAGAGTGTGTGTAAAGACTGGTGAACACCAATGCCAGAGGAACCGCGGTTGTCATGGATGGGTGGGCATGTTAGCACACAGTCATCGGGGGCACAAATAGAATAATGAAGCCTGATGGAATAGAAGGAAACCTGCACCGAGAGTCTGGAGTTGGAGCTACTGACCCTGCCTGTAAGTTGGGCCGGTTCCTTAACATTCTGAACCCTATCCTTCTCTTCTGAGATACCTACAAGTGCCCGCCTTGGTATCTGGCACATTGTAGCTGTTGAGTAAATATTAGTCCTGTCTCCTTCCCACACCCTGCCCCTAGGCCCTGCCCCTCTCGCAGGGTTCTTGCTAGGGATAATGAGTTCATATAAGTGAATGTTCTTTAAACAGAACAAAGCACTATGTAAGTATGGGTTTATTTTTACTTTCTCATTTCTCACATGTCCTTAAATTGTTTCATTAATCGCTGATGTAATAACAGCACTTGCAACCCTTTATTGGGGTACATAATTAGGCACATACTGTGATTATTATGTGAATATGTGATGCAGCTAATTGCATAGATTAACCACAATTTCAATCAACACAATTCATATATGTGATATGTGATTCATATGTGTGAAGTGTGATTATCCCTGTTTTATAGATGAGGAAACTGAAGCTTCATGTTCTTTGTAAAATAAAGAAGAAAAAAAAAACCCATCTGTAATGACATCACCTAAAGTTGACCATGGTTGACATTTTGGTCATTTTTTAAAAATTGAAGTATAGTTGATTTACAATGTTGTGTTAGTTTCAGGCGTACAGCAAAGTGATTCAGTTATACATACATATATATCTATTTTTTTCAGATTCTTCCCCCTTATAAGTTATTACAAAATATTGAGTATAGTTCCCTGTGCTATATATACAATAGGTCCTTGTTGGTTGGTGCATTTCTTTCTATTCTTTTTTCCCTATGGACACACATATGTACATATGTATTTTTCTAAATTTGGATCATATTCTATAAACCCTTTACATCTTGTATTTTAATCGTAGTATTACATGATGGTTTTTTCTTCTAAAAATTAGTTCCACTATGCTTTATTCTGCAAAGATGTTGAGGTAACAGATAACAAGAAAGCATACAGTAGAATAATCATAAAATGTAAATAAAATCTCAGAACTAGGAAAAAAAGAAGAACAGAAATATGGAAAGCAATTGGATCTAGGAAATTGGTAGAGAGGAGCTTTGTCTTAGCTGAAGTTCCCTCAGAAGCAGCTTCTGAGCCAAGAATTTGAGTGCAAGCAGTTTATTGGCAGATTCAAGGGATACAGGGAGGTGAAGGAGGAAGTGATACAAGAAAGGGAAGTCAGTCAATATAGGGTATGGTATTAGGCAGAAAGCATAGTGGGCAACTGATCCTTAATCTCAAGTGGAAGCTTGAGAACAGTGCAAAGCTCATGAACCAGACTTACCCCAGGCAAGGGAGCTGGGGTATTTATACACCCACACTAGTCAGAAATTGGTTAAAAGCTGCTTGGAGGGTGGGGGAAGCACAAAAATATAATTTCCAGGTACTTCTGTCCTGATTTTTCATGGACGGCCCAAGAGTAGCCTTCTGATAAGATATAGGCACTGGCCATTTGAAGTCAGACCAGTGTGTCCAGAAATGGTAAAGGAGATCCCAGGGGGTGAGGACTGAGTATCACCAGTGACTATTCAAGCTTCAGATTTGGCTGCAGGCTCCATGGCGGAGTCATGACCCACACTGGAATTCTTTTTTTTTGCCTATGTTGAGTCTTCATTGCTGCACGCGGGCTTTCTCTAGTTGCGACGAGCGGGGGCTACCCTTCGTTGTGGTGCGCAGGCTTCTCATTACTGTGGCTTCTCTTGTGGCGGAGCACGGGCTCTAGGCATGCGGGCTTCAGTAGTTGCAGCACATGGGCTCAGTAGTTGCGGCACACAGGCCCTAGAGCACCGGCTTCAGTAGCTGTGACGTGCGGGCTCAGTAGTTGGCAGCACGTGGACTCTAGGGCGTGCGGGCTTCAGCAGTTGTGGCACGCGGGCTCTAGGAAATGCGGGCTTGAGTAGTTGTGGTGCGCAGGCTCAGTAGTTGTGGCGCGCGGGCTCTAGAGCGCAGGCTCAGTAGTTGTGGCACATGGGCTTAGTTGTTCCGTGGCATGTGGGATCTTCCCGGACCAGGGCTTGAACCCGTGTCCCCTGCATTGGCAGGCGGATTCTTAACCACTGCACCACCAGGGACGTCCCCACACTGGAATTCTTAGTAGACAAAAGGAAGCGTACACCTTTTCCCAATATGCAATCCTCAAAAATATTTCCCTCTTGGGATTTTATATGGGAAACATTGCATAGGACAGTGGGTGATGCTCACAAACAACAATTTCCTGGAAAATGCAACTGAGGAGTTCATGCAACTGTTGTTTAATTTAAAAGTCAGAGCAGAGTAAAAAAACATTGTGGCCAGTTTCTCACAAGTTTAAACATAGAACTACATGTGACCCAGAAATTCCACTCCTAGGGAATATATATCCAAAAGAATTGAAAGCAGAGACTCAAACAGATATAGGAACACCTCAGAGATGCTGCGAATCCGGTTCCAGACCACCGCAATAAAGCGAATATCACAATAAAGCGAGTCACATGAATTTTTTTTGGTTTCCCAGTGCATATGAAAATTATGTTTTCACTGTACTGTAGTCTGTTAAGTGTGCAATAGCATTATGTCTAAAAAATGTATATACCTTAGTTTAAAAATACTTTATTGCTAAAAAACGCTAACCACCATCTGAGCCTTCAGTGAGTCGTAATCTTTTTGCAACAGTAACATCAAAGATCACTGATCACAGCCCACCGTAACAAATATAACAATAATGAAAAAGTTTGAAATATTGCAAGAATTACCAAAATGTAACACAGAGACACGAAGTGAGCAAATGCTGTTGGAAAAATGGCATCAATAGACTTGCTTGTCACAGGGTTGCCACAAACCTTCAGTTTGTAAAAAACACAATAGCCGTGAAGCACAATAAAGCAAAGCACGATAAAAAGAGGTATGCCTGTATTTGTACACCAGTGTTCATTGCAGCATTATTCACAGGAGCCAAAAGGTGGAAACAACCCAAGTGTCTATCAGCAGATGAATGGATAAACAAAATGTGCATGCATACAATGGAATGTATGGACAACGCAGATGGACCTTGAAAATATTATACTTGGTGAAATAAGCCAGACACAGAAGGACAAATACAATTCGACTTAGATGAGGTATTTAGGATAGGCAGATTTCATAGGGATGGAAAGTAGAATAGAGGGTACCAGGGACTGAGGGAAGAAGGGAAGGCTTATTTAATGGCATTTTTGTTGGGGATGATAAAAAGGTTTTGGATATAGATAGTGGTGATGGTTATACAACAGTGTGAATGTATTTAATGCCATTGAATAGTACACTTATGAATGGTTAACATGACAAATATTATGTATATTTTACCACAGCATAGAAAGAGCAGAATATTAAAACACAACTCAGGGAGTTGATTCTGAAAGAGGCTGGTGATCAGACTTGAAACAAGAATGAATTTGAAGTACTCAGAGAAGTAGATTGACGTCATACTCTGTGAGTGATCTTCTGTAAATATCTTTTTCTCTCAAATAGGCATTTGTTAGGCTTTTGTTTTTGTGTTTGCCTGTGTATTTATAACTCAGCTTCTGTCCACAAAGGATATGAGATCATTTGCATATTGATATGGTCAGAGTAGCCTTAAGCCTTGGGCTATCCCATCATCTCAGTAGCTTAACACAACAAGAGTTTACTTCTTACTCACCCAAAGCCCATTGCGGGCGAGGTGCTTTACCAGGACAGTTATCTCCTGGGTTGGCCCAGTGTTCCAGGATTCTTTTATCTTGTGGCTGCTGTTTATCAGCTCATGCCTCCAGCACTGCCCAGGAAGGGACAGAAAGGGTTGAAGTGTGGAGCACCTGCAATTAAACGGACACTACCTGGAGGTGACAACAAGTCACCTCCACACGCGTTTCATTGGCCAAATCAAGTCCCATGGCTACACCCAACTTCAAGGATGTAAAGAACCACACTCCTCCCTTAAGTCCAGAAGTGGATAAGACTTGATCTTGGTGAACAGCACAGATGCCTACAGCACATATATGTACAGTGCGCTAGAAATGGATACTAACGGATTTAAGACATTGGGGAGATGAGAAAACATGAGTAGGATAGGACAGTTAAGCCACAAATTGTTAATACACACAGAGATATATGTCAAAAGGACCCACGTAATTGCCAGATTTGGCTGTGAGTTTTCCAGTTGTTGAAAGAAAGAGGCAAGGGCAACCATTAAATGGTTCCTTTTATCCAGGCTGGCTGCTTGGAAGACACCCAGCTTTTTTAGATGTGAATAAAAATTTCTCCTATAGATTGTCATGAAAGGGACAAGATAATGTGATGAGTAGTCTTCTCCACTGCATCTCAGCTGTGAAAGAGAACCCTATGCTCTTGCACGGCATAGCATCCCTCAGTACAAGGTGCAGTTCCGTAAAGGCCCCTCTGCCCAAGTCCAAGGTCATGCAGGGCGGTGTCCAGCTTCCAATTGTATGGTCCCTACAACTGTGGGACACTTGGCCATTTGCCATGTTTGTATCTTACTTTCCATCCATTGTCGTTTCCTGTTTAATGTTTATTTAGATATAGAAACATTTTTAATTTATGTGCCATTTCATATTTTAGTTTTTCCTTCTGATTTCTTCCATTGTTTTTGTGTAGAAAATCTTTTCCCGTCTGTAAGAATGCTTATTGGTTTTTTTTTAATTGAGGTGACATTAGTTTACAATATTATATAAGTTTCATGTGTACAGCATTATATTTCTACTTCTGTATACACTACAATGCGCTCGCCACCAGAAATTTAGTTTCCATTTGTAGCCATACAGTTGATCCCCTTTACCCATCTTACCCTCACCCTGCCTCTTCCCTTCTGAGAACCACTACTCTGTTCTCTGTATTTACATGTTTGTTTTTGTTTGATTTAGTTTGTTCATTTATTTTTTGTTTTTTATATTCCACATATGAATGAAATCATATGGTAGTTGTCTTTCTCAGTCTGATTTATCTCACTTAGCATAATACCCTCAAGGTCCATCCATGTTGTCACAAATGGTAAGATTTCATCTTTTTATGGCTGAGTAGTGTTCCATTGCATGTATATATATGTGTGTGTATCACATTTTCTTCATGCATCTGTTGACTTAGGTTGTTTCCATATCTTGGCTATTGTAAATAATACTGCAGTGAACATTGGGGTACATATATCTTTTCAAATTGATGTTCTCATATTCTTTGGGTAAATACCCAGAAGTGGAATAGCCGGGTCATATGGTAGTTCTATTCTTAACTTTTTGAGGAACCTCCATACTGTTTTCCATAGTGGCTGCACCAATTTACATTCCCACCAACAGTGTAGGAGGGTTCTCTTTTCTCCACATCCTTGCCAACACTTGTTATTTCTTGCCTTTTTGATAATAGCCAGGATGCCAGTTTTTGTTCAGTAGTTTTTCAACTGCTCTACACTTTTAGTCATAGCAATGGTTGTTAAAACACTTTAACCTATTGTTTCATGTGAACGATGATGGGTACATTTTAAGACTGTAGCCAAGGAGCAGTGCTGGTCATGGGGAATGAGGGAGCAGAAAGAGTGGCTGGTAGGAATTTGCATGCATTCATTCAAGGTAGGGTCGTCTCTCTTGGGATCTACTACCAAATTTTCATGGGGAAACTCTCAGACTGTCCATTCTGAGAACCCTGGATTTGTTTAATTATTTGTTTCCTACTTAGGAAACTTCAGTACCTATCTTGAAATTAGAGACTTTGCAGGCCATAGCTCTTACTCTCCACTGCCCAGCATTCTCATACACATACATGTTAATTTCAGCTTGTTTCATTAGAAATTCTCATTTATGTTATAAAACAGCGATTTCCTCTTCTTTTATCCTAAATTCCCTCCTGTTCTCTCTTCCCCTTCATACCTTTCTCTGTGAAGGAGAGATGGGTTTGGTATGAATGTAACCCAAATAATTCTTGGGCTCCTTAGGGTTCTTAGGGTATTAGTGTTCCATACAAAAAAGCATGTTCCATTAGCCCAAAGTAATGGAAAAATTAATTCAATTTTTCCTTGTGTATCTCTAAAGAATCTTAGTCTCCAATTTGTAACACAAAGGAAAGCTTCCTCTCTCCCCATCTCCCAGTCTCTCATTCCTCAAAGGAGTTCTGGAGCCTTTTATCCCGAAACCCCTCCCCAAATCCTCCCCAGCTGGCAGCCCTCTCAGTCTTTCTGTCCTTCCTGGTCTCTTCTCCCCCATCTCTCTCTGCTCTGTATTATCGTGATTGACTTGACCTCTCCAACTTCTTTTAGCTTCCCCTCATTCAGCCTAGTCTTCATAGTAAAGCACAGCCCCAGGAGCTGACCCAGCAAGCAACAGTCCTTTCACCTGAGGAGGAAAGAGAGAAGGACAGGGGATGATTACTATCACCAGCCCATCAGTGACTTTATACGCGGGGACACTCTCACCCTGTAGAGGAACACATTACTGTGTTTGGACCCAGAAGCCCACGGTCCTGCTGAGGACAGTGGGGAAACACACCTCATCAGGAAACATCTCCATCATCATCATGCTGCTCTCCCTTCACCCTCCAACCTTCTGCCTCCTTCTTTTCAGTTTATCTGAATTGCTAGACATTATACCACTTTTCTGAAAGACTGCACCTTTAGCACACCCACCGCATCTTCCTTTGGCCGGAGAGCCATCATAGAAGCGTCATGAAATGTTCAGGATTTATTGTTCCCATTCTCTGATCAACCCCCCAGCATCTCTGCTATTGATCACCCCTTCTTGGAAGGGAAATCCTGTGGTCAGTGAGCCCAGGGGTCAGACCAGGAATGCAACTGAGTGTGACTTAGAGGTGTGGGACATTAGGGAGCAGTGGGGCATGTGCCCTGGAAAGAGCAGCATTCAGGCATTCAGATTCTAATTACAGAACAACATTGTCCTGGCCAGACAGGTCTGAGGACAGCTCGACTCCAGAGTGTGAGTCCCTCAGTTAAAGCTTTGATCATCTGTGAGCTCCAGGCTGCTTTCCCTTTGAGAGGGAGAAGGATAAGAAGCTCTGAACTCTTCTTCATCAGTAGCAGCATCTTGATTTTTGCACTTCACTTAAGTACCTGTTTGTGCAGGACACTTGATCATCACAGAGTGTAAATCTAACATATTCGCTATCACATTGTGCACCCACTAATCTCTAAAAGGAGCTGGGGGTAGTTATCAATATATTCTCTTAACTCTTCTGATACTCATGACTAAACATATTGTATTGTAATCCATAAGTACCTACTATTCTGGTTTTTTTCCTTTCCTTTTATGTTATTTCCTATACACTTTCTCAAGAATTCCATGTGTTCAATTAATGTAGAATAGTTTATTTAACCATCCTTAAATTATTGGATTTGGGGGTTACATGCGATTTTTTTTACTCTTGTGTTTAATTAAAAATTATGAAATTTATTGAGTGCTTTACCATAGGTTAAACCCAGTACAATCTTTACACATGTTTAATTCTTATAACAACCCCATAAGGGTAGGTACTGTTAATATTCTCACATTACAGACCAGGATCCGAGGCCCAGAGAGCTTCCAGGCAGTGTCTGAAGTTACCCAGTGGAAGTAGTGCGGGGCATCCCTTTAGAGCTTATGCTGTGAACCACCACGTCTTTGCCATTTCTTCCTTTGGGGTCCTTGTGGGGAGAATTGCCGGTTAAAGAGATCACAACCCCTTTTTTTCAGTGGTGATGGTCCTTAGGCAACCTGGGGTAATAGAAGAAGACAGAGATGGCCTGGTTAGCAGAATGTCAGGATGGTAAAAGGTTTGGGTGGTGTTCTGCCTACCTCCCAGGAGTCCACATAATTAGAGCCTGTACCTCCCATTGGAATATTTGATGTCCTCTCAAAGTTACAAGTGTCCTCCCATCACCATGACAACTAATGTGCCTGCCCCCAGAATTTTACTCTCCAGTTTGGACATATTTGATCCCAGAAGTCACTTCCTGACTCTGCCCATGAACTCTTGGAATACTGGCACCAAAGCTGTGTCTTGGGTCTTCCTTAGTATTAAGCATCTGATGAAGATCAGATTGATCTTAGAGACCAATCTTAGAGACCAACATCGATCTTAGAGACCAACCAGGCAAGTGGTTTTCAAACTATGCTCCAAGGACCCCTGGGATTCTTTGTGGTATATAAGTGCTGTCTTGAGAGCCAAGGGGGGACACATCAAGTTCTTATCTTTGTTGTATGTATTTATTTATATATGTCCCAAATAATTATCCTATTCTGCTACCTTTTTATTGACTATTGTTTGGAATGTAGAAAAGATTTTTATATACCCAAATACACTCATTTTCACTGGCATTTTTTTTCTATATTTTTTCATAAATTTAGGTCCTCTCTGTGGTTGAGATAAATATTCTTATCCATTCTCTGTTTAGTTCTAACTCAACTCAAAGTTATTCAAAAGGACTGTTTTATAAATGCTTTTTTATGGCTGGCTATATAATTATGCTTTGATTTATTTCTAAAGTTATCACATAATGGTTTGAGAATGTGCATTTTCCAGAGTTCTCTTTTTTATTTGAGTGTTTCTGTACATCCTGGTATCTGTATATATTTCAGTTGGATTTTTTCTTACCTTACAGAATTTTGGAGCAGGAGGGAACATAATCCCCAACCACACTCCAAGCCTAGTAAACACACCCAAAATAACATTTGTGTGTTTGGGGACATATAAATTCAGTGTTATTGATTTCATCACTTGTGTAACTTTAAATTTTATTAATAATACTTTTGTTTACTTCTTTATGCTTTATATGCTAACAACTATTTTTAAACTTACATTTGATTAAATTCCTGCATTATATTAGCAGAGACTTGCTGACTTTTGGATCCTCTCTCTAGTTTTAATTTTTAAAGTAAACCACTTAATTTTTTTAATTTCCGGGTTTTTAAAATTTTATTTATTTATTTTTGGCTGCATTGGGTCTTCGTTGCTGCGCACAGGCTTTCTCTAGTTGCGGCGAGCGGGGGCTACTCTTCGTTGCGGTGCGCAGGCTTCTCGTTGCGGTGGCTTCTCTTGTCGTGGAGCACGGGCTCTAGGTGTGCAGGCTTCAGTAGTTGTAGCACACGGGCTCAGTAGTTGCGGCTCGCGGACTCTAGAGCACAGGCTCAGTAGTTGTGGCACACGGGCTCAGTTGCTCCGTGGCATGTGGGATCTTCCCAGACCAGGGCTCGAACCCGTGTCCCCTGCATTGGCAGATGGATTCTTAACCACTGTGCCACCAGGGAAGTCCCTACCATGACTTCTTTATCCATTCATCCATTGATGGACACTTAGGTTATTTCCAAGTCTTGGCTACTGTAAATAATGCTACAATGAACATGGGATTGCAGATATCTTTTCAAGTTAGTGTTTTCATTTCCTTTGGATAAATACCCAGAAGTGGAATTGCTGGATCATATTAGTTCTATTTTTAATTCTTTGAGGGAACTTCATACTGTTTTGCACAGCGGCTGCACCAGTTTACATTCCCACCAACAGTGCCCAAGGGTGCTGTTTTCTCCACATCCTCACCAACACTTGTTACCTCTTTGATCACAGCCATTTTAACAGGTGTGAGGTGATATCTCATTGTGGTTTTGATTTGCATTTCTTTGATGATTAGTGATGTTGAGCATCTGTATGTCTGCTTTGGAAAAATGTCTATTCAAATCCTCTGTCCATTTTTTTTTAACATCTTTATTGGAGTATAATTGCTCTGCCCATTTTTAAATTGGATTGTTCGGGGGTTTTTTGCTATTGAGTTGTCTGATATATATATATATATATAGTATTTATTTATTTATTTGGCTGCGCCGAGTCTTAGTTGCGGCACTCGGGATCTTCGATCTTCGTTGTGGCATGCAGGATCTTTTAGCTGTGACATTCAAACTCTTAGTTGCGGCATGTGGGATCTAGTTCCCTGACCAGGGATTGAACCTGGGCCCCCTGCATTGGGAGCGTGGAGTCTTAGCCACTGGACCACCAGGGAAGTCCCTATGTAATTTGGATATTAACCCCTTATCAGATAAATATGATCTGCAAATATTTTCTCCCTTTCAGTAGGTTGCCTTTTCATTTTGTTGATGGTTTCCTTTGCTGTGCAGAAGGTTTTCGGTTTGGTGTAGTCCTTCTTGTTTATTTTTGCTTTTGTTGCCTTTGCTTTTGGTGGTTTGTAGTTTCTATCTCTCTTTTCTCTCTTAAAGTAGATGTTCATTCAATCTTGCTCATCTGTGGAGTTCCTCCTTTCTTACTTTCCTGCTATTTCCTATAAGCCACTTCCATTCCCACCAGAATCTTGAGATCTTTCTTTGGGACTTAAAATTTGAAAACTGAATTTATGCTACAGTTAGCATTTTCCCCACTAAGGGCTTTTTAAATTAATTCTGGCTGTTGATGTTTTCTGCTTCAGATGTTATATTTTTGGTATTTGGTGTGGAGGCATGCTATATATACTATTTCTTGACCCACTGTATTTTTAGACTTAGTTTCTTTTATTTAACAGCCTGTGACTTAATACCAACATCTGTAAAAACAAATGTGTAGAAGGCATGCTTTGACCACACAGGGATTTACTGGTGTTCCATTTCATGGAATGATGGATGAAGACCATCCATCTGGGAGTTTATAACTTGAAACAACAACTATCACTCCCTCTTCAGTTAATTAAGACAAATTTCCTGGAGGATATGGAGTCTAGGGGCTGTTTGGGAAGAGTTGATGACCTGCTTATTCTTTCAACAATTCTTTGAGTTCGGGAAAGTAAGGCTCAAAGAGAGTCAGTAAATTTCCCAAGTACACACAGCTGTTAAGGGAGTATATCAGCATCAAGTTACCAGACCCAAAAAGTAGTGGTTGAAGCAGGCAAAGTTTTACTCTATTCCAGAAAAGAGGTCTGCACTGCATATAGACAGATCAGGGCAAGTGTGGTGACTGCATAATGTCAACAGGGGGTCAGGTGTCTTCAGCTCTGCTGTCCCTAGGATGTTGCCCTGGTCCTCAGGGCTCAGTGTGGTTGCTGGAGCTCTGGCCATCCTATCCACACCATAAGTAGCAGTAGTAGGAAAGGGAGAGTCTTTCAAGGTGTGAGGTCATTTCCTCTAAGAAGCAGACTCTGGGCTAAAGGTTTGGGTGGAAGTGATTTATCAAGGAAGTACTCCGGAAGAGACTAGTAGGAGAGTGAGGAGTGTGAGGATGGGAAAAGGGAAGAAGCCAAGTAGGAGGTTATCTTATGGAGCTCTGGAGCATAAATTACACCTTGGGGTTCGTCCCATCTTGAGGCAGAGGAACTGGGCTTTTAGACACCCACACCAGTCACTCACTGGCTCTGGCTGGGGTGGGAAGAGCGAGGCACTTTGCTGTTTCTGGGGGGAAAAATCACATTAAAAAGGGTGGGGTAATCCTTTGTTGTGGGGTTGTCCTGTGCATTGTAGGATGTCTAGCAGCGTCCCTGGACCAAAGAGAAAATTTTGAAACACAGGGTTTGGAGTGTTTGCCTCTGTCCATGCCTCACCCACACCCCGACGCCTCACCTTTAACTTGAATTGTTAACTGTAAAGTGGCTTTGTTCTTTTCTTTTTTTAAAAAATTTATTTATTTATTTATTTATTTATTTATTTATTTTTGGGTGTGTTGGTTCTTCGTTTCTGTGCGAGGGCTTTCTCTAGTTGTGGCAAGCGGGGGCCACTCTTCATCACGGTGCGTGGGCCTCTCACTGTCGCAGCCTCTCTTGTTGCGGAGCACAGGCTCCAGACACGCAGGCTCAATAGTTGTGGCTCACGGGCCCAGTTGCTCCACGGCATGTGGGATCTTCCCAGACCAGGGCTGGAACCCGTGTCCCCTGCATTGGCAGGCAGATTCTCAACCACTGCGCCACCAGGGAAGCCCTCTGTTCTTTTCTTTTTAAAAATATTTTTTCCATTAAAAAAAATCCAAAACTAATATATGCACGTTGGAATAGATTTTCAAATCATTCCAAAGTGTTTAAAGTGAAAAATCAAAGTCTCCCTTTACTTTCCCATCCTACTCCCCAGAGGTAACCATTGTTTTTTTACACATAGTGGGGTTCTCTTTTCTCTTTTTGGTATTAGCTTTATTGAGCTATAATTCATATACCGTAAATTTCACATATTTGAAGTGTACAATTCAGTGGTTTTAAAGGATATCTTTTTTTTTTAATTTTTTATTATTATTATTATTTATTTTATTTTATTTATTTATGGCTGTGTTGGGTCTTCATTTCTGTGCGAGGGCTTTCTCTAGTTGTGGCAAGCGGGGACCACTCTTCATCGCCGTGTGCGGGTCCCTCACTATCGAGGCCTCTCGTTGCGGAGCACAGGCTCCAGACACACAGGCTCAGCAATTGTGGCTCACGGGCCCAGTTGCTCCGTGGCATGTGGGATCTTCCCAGACCAGGGCTCGAACCCGTGTCCCCTGCATTGGCAGGCAGATTCTCAACCACTGCGCCACCAGGGAAGCCCCAATTCAGTGGTTTTTAGTGTATTCACAGGGTTTTGCAACCATCAACACAATCAATATGATGACCTTTCATCATCTCCCAAAGAAACCCCATCCCCTTTAGCAATCACCTCCCATCCCCTCCAGCCGTAGGTAACCACTAATCTGTCTGTTTCTGTAGATTTGCTTATTCTGGACATTTCATATAAATGGAATCACATAGTACACGGCCTTTTGTGCCTGGCTTCTTTGACTTAGCATAATGTTTTCAAGTCATCCATCTTGTAATACATATCAATACTTCACTCCATTTTATTACTGAATAATATTCTATTATATGGATGTACCATATTTTATCAGTTAATCAGTTGATGGACATTTGGGTTGTTTTCACTTTTTAGCTATTATGAATAATGATGTACAATGATGAATAAGTGTACAGGTTTTTGTGTAGGCATATGTTTTTATTTATCTTGGGTAGATTTGGAATTGCCAGGTCATATAGAAACTCTATTCTCAACCTTTGGAAGAACTGTCAGACTCTTTCCAAGTATAGGCGTATCATTTTATATTCCCACCAACAGTGTGGGAGGGTTCCTATTTCTTCACGTCCTTGCCAAGACTTTCAATAACCTGTCTCTTTGGTTACATCCATCCTGTGGATGTGAAGTGGTATCTTATTGTGGTTTTGATTTGCATTTCTCTAATGATAAATGATGTTGAGCGTAATCTCACGTGTTTTTTTTTTTAGTCATTTATATACCCTCTTGAAAGAAATGTCTATTCAAATCCTTTGCCCATTTTTAAATTTTTTTTTAGTAATTGAGTTATAAATGTTCTTTATATATTTTAGATTCAAGTCCCTTATCAGATATATAATTTGCAAATATTTTCTCCCCTTCTGTGGGTTGTCATTTCACTTTCTTCATGGTGTCCTTTGAAGCACAAACATTTTAAATTTTGATGAAGTCTAATTTACCTATTTTGTCATTGTTGTTGCTTATGTTTTCAGTACCATATCTAAGAAACCATTGCCTAATCCAAAGTCACAAAGATTTGTACCTATGTTTTCTTCTGAGAGTTTTATAGTTTTGCTCTTACATTTAGGCTGTTGATCCATTTTGAGGCAATTTTTGTATATGGTATGAGACGTGGGTGCAGCTTAATATTTTTCCATGTGGTTCCAGCACCATTCGTTGAAAAGACTATTCTTTCCCCCATTGAATAGTTTTGACACCCTTGTCAAAAATCAGTTGACCATAAATGTGAGGGTTGATTTCTGAACTCTCAACTCTATTCCACTGATGTATATGTGTATCCTTATGCTAGTACCACACTGCCTTGATTACTGTAGCTTTGTAGTAGATTGTGAAATCAGGAAGTGTGAATCTTCCAACACTGTTCTTCTTTATCAAGATTGTTTTGGCTATTATGGGTCCCTTGAACTTCCATGTGAATTTTAAAATCAGCTTGTCAGTTTCTGCAAAGAAGATTTCTGTTGAATCTGTAGATCATCTTGGGGAATATTGTGATCTTAAAAATATTAAATGTTATAATCCATGA
The DNA here is from genome assembly GCF_949987535.1 of Balaenoptera acutorostrata. NCBI lineage: Eukaryota > Metazoa > Chordata > Mammalia > Artiodactyla > Balaenopteridae > Balaenoptera > Balaenoptera acutorostrata. Next base: position 171,241,123 of record NC_080066.1, read on the forward strand.
ACATGGGATGTCTTTTCATTTATTTGGATCCTTTAATTTCTTTCAACAAAGCTTTTTAGTTTTCAAAGTTGAATATAAGTTTGGCACTTCTTTTCTTAAATTTATTCCTAAATATATTATTCTTTTTAGTGCTATTGTGAATGAAATTGTCTTCTTAATTTTATTTTGAATTGTTTATTGCAAGTGTAGGAAGTACAATTGATTTTTATATATAGATCTTGTATCCTGTGATCTTGCTGCACTCATATATTAGTTCTAATAGTTCTTTAGTGGATTCCTTAGGATTTTCTATATAAAAGATTATGTGATTATATCATCTATGAATAGAGATAGTTTTCATTCTTTCCTTCCAATCTGGATGCCTTTTGTTTCTTTTATTTCATGCCTGCAGTACAGTGTTGAATAGAAGTGGTGGGAGTGGACATTCTTGCTTTATTCCTGATCTTGGTGGGGGGGGGAAGTTTCGGTCTTTCACCATGAAGTGTGATATTAGTTCTGGTTTGTTTTGGTAGATGACCTTTATTGGGTTGAGAAAGTTCCCTTCTATTCCTACTTTGTTGGGTGTTTTTATCACAAAGAGGTGTTGGATTTTTGTCAAATTATTTTTCTGCATCTGAGATGATCATGTGGTTTCATCCTTTCTGCTATTGATGCTAGGGTACTGCATTAATTAATTTTAGATATTAAACCAACCATGGATTCCTGGGATAAATTCCACTTGGTCATGGTTTATAATCCTTTTCATATATTGCTGCATTTGGTTTGCTAGTATTTTGTTGAGGATTTTCACATCTATATTCAAAAGATATATTTGTCTATTTTTTTTCCTTTCTTGTGATATCTCTGTCTTGCTTTGGTGTCAGCATAATACTGGCCTATAGAATAAGTTGGGAAGTATTCACCTATGGTTCTTATATAACTTTCTGAGGTTGCCCAGGATATACAACTATGGTATGAATGTTCAATAATTTGTTCCTTCTGTTGTGGGACATGTAGTTTGTTTCTAATTATTTGCTAGTACAACAGCTCTATAAAGCATATTTTAAATTTTAATATTTAAACTTTTAATTGTAAATATTTGTAGGTACTTCTAAATTTTTGAGAATTTTAAAATTTAAAATTTTCTTAACCAATTTGCAAGAATTTTGTTATTCTCACAGCTAAAGTATATTGTATTCTTCTTCTTCCTTGGTATTATGCTAAATGCTCTAGATACACAATTTTTCATCCTCTGATGTAGGATTATTGTTTTCCTCATTCTGTTGGTGAGAAAACTGAAGCACAGAGGGATAAATAGCTTTCCCAAAGTCATACAAGTTGTAAGTGTTGGAACTTTAGTTCAAACTTTGTTCAGCCATGATTTAAATTTTGGAGAGGAAGTTAAGTCTCTGAGATAGTATTCTAGTGAAAACTGAAATAAAACCTATGACTCTAGTTCTATGTTTATTTTTGCCATCAATGGATTTGATGTTAGTGATGAATATTATTTGCAAGTTATCGTTTTGAAGAACCTGGGCTCCCAGGCTTATATAATAAGGAAGACATCTAGATGTCCCTCACTGGGTTTGAACAGTCTTTTCTCCCTTCTTATTGTCTTAGAACCACACTCAGCACCCATCTTATATTAAGCAGAAAATTTAGTTTGGTTCAGTCAGAATTTATTGAATCCCTACTATGTGTCCAGCCTGATAACCTGGGTCCATGCATAGCATTCAGGAAGGCTATAAATTTGGATGGGAAAAGAATTCCATCTTTATGTTTACTAACCTCGAACTAAGCAGCCTCTAGCATTTCCTTCAATAGAGAGTATAGGCAACAACTCAGAGGCAGAATGAGTGGCACCTGTAGCTTTGTCACCAGTAGAAATCACAGATGTGTTCCTCTCATTTAAGAATGTGGCAGATCCCACCATGTTCATCCCCCCTCAACATACTTCAAAATTATGGTAGTTGTTAGACCTGTTCTTGTTATTTAATGATATAATAAAGTTGCTCATATACTATATCACACATTTGTTTCCTAGTTTAATAATTTTGTTTTAATATAGTTGCTTTTGTAATTCTATGCATTTTATTTCATTCATTTAAAAAAAACATTCAGAGATGGAACCCGCAGGCTTCCCCAGATTGCCAAAGGCTCTATGTCACAGAAAACAGGAATTGAGAACCAGACTGAGGTTAGGCTGATTTTGAATGAAGACAGAAGGGGAAATTGTAACTGTTGTTATCCCTGCTCCTTGCATGACTGGCAAAGAGCTTTAATCCACTTGCAGTTGTTTGAAAACTGACTTGAAAGACTTATTGCTCAATCACTGTGCATAATCTCATCTTTTCCTGATGATTCAGAAGACATTTCAGGATGTTGCAAGGTCTTTTTTAAAAATTAATTTTATTTATTTATTTATTGATTTTTGGCTGTGTTGGGTCTTCATTGCTGCACGTAGGCTTTCTCTAGTTGCGTAGAGCGGAGGCTGCTCTTCGTCCCGGTGTATGGGCTTCTCACTGCGGTGGCTTCTCTTGATGTGGGGCACCGGCTCTAGGTGCGCAGGCTTCAGTAGTTGCAGCACGTGGGCTCAGTAGTTGTGGCTCGTGGGCTCTAGAGCACAGGCTCAGTAGTTGTGGCGCACGGGCTTAGTTGCTCCGCGGCATGTGGGATCTTCCTGGACCAGGGCTTGAACCCATGTCCCCTGCATTGGCAGGCGGATTCTTAACCACTGCGCCACCAGGAAGCCCCTGTTGCAGTGTCTTGAGGGTCATGTTTGGAGCATAAAATACCACACTCCCTCAGAGCAGTGGGGAAGCAGTAAGTGTTTAGAAATGTCATATTTATAGGGTGTACTTTTTCTAGGGTCACAGGCTCGGTTCAGAGCTGCCTCGCTGTGTCCTTGCCTTTGTGTTCAACTGATGATGGTATCCCTCTGACTCTTAGCCCACAGCCTCTCCTGTGGTTACATTGTCACATGTACTCTTTGTTGTAAATACAGGTTTGGGAATATATACTGCTTCTTCATGGTTATTTAACATTACTTCTAGTTTAGTATTTAAATTAGAAGATGCAACTTTGGCCAAAGGCGACATGCTTTATTTGACCCACAGATGCTGGTAAATGTTTGACAATCGGCTTAAAAAACAAACAACCCAATTTGTAGCATTTGCCTGTTTCTGTGATGTAAATATTCCCCAAATGGCTGATTTCAAGCTATGAACATGAAGTCACTGAAGGCAAGAGTAGAGAAAGTATCCTCTTGTGAGCCTATAGCAGCCAGCTCCAGGACATGACTGTGGGCTGCAGGGTGTTGGAGAAAATTCAAATCAGCTGTCAACTTTTAAAAATGAGAGATTTCCAGTCAAAGTCTAGATTTCTGATTTCTCTTGGAAAATGGGAAACCTGGCTATGCTGGGCCCACATTACTGCATGCCAACCACTGGATGAAGAAGAGCTATGCGTGCTCCCTTTGGGGAGCCCACTGGTTCCCTGGTCTCACCCCATCTAGGCTGAGTGTAACCTGCTATTCATCAGTGTGTTTGACTTCTTTCCTGTCCTCTGGCTGAAGCACTGAGGTTCATCCTACCTCTTTGAGATATAAGAACCAAGTGATCTCGTCACCTGGCTCTTTATCAGAAAATCAAGAAAGAGTTGCAGAGTTGTGTCCTGTATGGAAATACTTTTTAGAAATTGCTTCCAGTTTGATCATGGGGCAGTCAATTTTCTCCTGATGGGATGCATGGAGATTTTATTCCACTCTTGTTGATTTCTCTCTGATCATCCCATATCAGTAGGCAAAAGAGCTTTTCTTCTTAAGCTATGTAATAAATGAGGTTGAACCAGAAAAGCCTGAACTTTATGACAGGCTAAAGGTTTTCCTATGGGAAATTAAGACCCACTAACTGGAAATGGCAAAAAGTAACAAGTTCAAAGGAAACTCAGTGGAGTAATTAAAAATGTATCAAGCCCTGTGGAGTAGGCAATAGACACAGCACAGTAAAAGGAAAAGAGCGTCTCTGAGGTCTCGCTGGATACTGGCCATGTTGATTTTGGATAATGCCCAAGTGTCTGGGGGAAAGATCATTCTTAAACCTGGGACGCCAACCCCGCCAGAGTGATTGTACCGTAAATACCTCATTATTTATGGGTATTAAGGGACCCAGAAAGGGTATTAGACACTTTAATACCCTGTTCTTGGGTGAGGTGGAGTGCTTCTGCAGATGATTTAGGAATTCGAGGTTTAGAAAAGGGCTAAGGGAGAGTCTTGGAGTTTCCAATGCTGAGGGATGAGGGAAACTGGGTCAGAAAAGCAGTGGTGTTAGGAATTGCATTATGTATGCACTTACTTAAACATTGGCAAGAGTGTTATTTAAGAATAAAATCAATTTCATTGTGGGAAAGGGAGCTCCATTTTTTTTTATTCAAACAGAAAGTCACAAAAATTATAATCATCCTCATCAGTTCACTCAGTCCCATGTAATTAATTTTTTTTTCATCTTGATCTTTTGTTACCACTTTTATGAATTCATCAGTTTTCCATTAGAGCTCTGAAAATGCTTATTCATTCAGTTCAGCAGTATAGTCAGTTACCAGAAATCTGTACTTGTCAGAGTCTTTTCCATGAATTCCTTGAAGATGAAACCCTTTTATAGGAACATTTTTGCGAAAGCATCAGAGTACACCCAGAACTGTCTGTAAATGACAAAAGACTTAAAAATGACCACGGTTAAAGATTTGATGAAAGTTCATAATAACCCAATTGACAAGGGAATTTAGTTATTTCTGAGATACACATTTTAAAGTAATAACTAGAATTATGACTTATAACATTATACCAGAACATATAAGATTTTTAGAAAGTTCATGTAATGTCTGAAACATTTATATTAAAATATTTCCATACCGATAACCCAAAGAAAATTTAGTATTAGTTGTTTTTTGTTTGTTTGTTTTTTTATACTGCAGGTTCTTATTAGTCATCAATTTTATACACATCAGTGTATACATGTCAGTCCCAATCGCCCAACTCAGCACACCACCATCCCCACCCCACCGCGGTTTTCCCCCCTTGGTGTCCATACGTTTGTTCTCTACATCTGTGTCTCAACTTCTGCCCTGCAAACCGGTTCATCTGTACCATTTTTCTAGGTTCCACATACATGCGTTAATATACGATATTTGTTTTTCTCTTTCTGACTTACTTCACTTTGTATGACAGTCTCTAGATCCACCAACGTCTCAACAAATAACTCAATTTCGTTCCTTTTTATGGCTGAGTAATATTCTGTTGTATATATGTACCACATCTTCTTTATCCATTCGTCTGTCGATGGGCATTTAGATTGCTTCCATGACCTGGCTACTGTAAATAGTGCTGCAGTGAACATTGGGGTGCAAGTGTCTTCTTGAATTATGGTTTTCTCTGGGTATATGCCCAGTACTGGGATTGCTGGATCATATGGTAATACTATTTTTAGTTTTATAAGGAACATCCATACTGTTCTCCAAAGTGGCTGTATCAATTTACATTCCCACCAACAGTGCAAGAGGGTTCCCTTTTCTCCACACCCTCTCCAGCATTTGTTGTTTGTAGATTTTCTGATGATGCCCATTCTAACTGGTGTGAGGTGATACCTCATTGTAGTTTTGATTTGCATTTCTCTAATAATTAGTGATGTTGAGCAGCTTTTCATGTGCTTCTTGGCCATCTGTATGTCTTTTTTGGAGAAATGTCTATTTAGGTCTTCTGCCCATTTTTGGATTGGGTTGTTTGCTTCTTTAATATTGAGCTGCATGAGCTGTTTTTATATATTTTGGAGATTAATCCTTTGTCCGTTGATTCATTTGCAAATATTTTCTCCCATTCTGAGGGTTGTCTTTTCGTCTTGTTTATGGTTTCCTTTGCTGTGCAAAAGCTTTGAAGTTTCATTAGGTCCCATTTGTTTATTTTTTTTTTTATTTCCATAACTCTAGGAGGTGGATCAAAAAAGATCTTTCTGTGATTTATGTCAATAATAATTTATGTCAATAATTATAATAATAATTTATGTCAATATATATGTTCTTCCTATGTTTTCCTCTAAGAGTTTTAGAGTGTCCGGTCTTACAGTTAGGTCTCTAATCCATTTTGAGTTTATTTTTGTGTATGGTGTTAGGGAGTGTTATAATTTCATTCTTTTACATGTAGCTGTCCAGTTTTCCCAGCACCATTTATTGAAGAGTCCGGTCTTACATTTAGGTCTCTAATCCATTTTGAGTTTATTTTTGTGTATGGTGTTAGGGAGTGTTCTAATTTCATTCTTTTACATGTAGCTGTCCAGTTTTCCCAGCACCATTTATTGAAGAGACTGTCTTTTCTCCATTGTATATCTTTGCCTCCTTTGTCATAGATTAGTTGACCATAGGTGCGTGGGTTTATCTCTGGGCTTTCTATCTTGTTCCATTGATCTCTGTTTCTGTTTTTGTGCCAGTACCATATTGTCTTGATTACTGTAGCTTTGTAGTATAGTCTGAAGTCAGGGAGTCTGATTCCTCCAGCTCCGTTTTTTTCCCTCAAGACTGCTTTGGCTATTCGGGGTCTTTTGTGTCTCCATACAGATTTTGAGATGATTTGTTCTAGTTCCGTAAAAAATGCCATTGGTAGTTTGATTGCGATTGCATTGAATCTGTAGATTGATTTGGGTAGTATAGTCATTTTCACAATATTGATTCTTCCAATCCAAGAACATGGTATATCTCTCCATCTGTTGGTATCATCTTTAATTTCTTTCATCAGTGTCTTATAGTTTTCTGCATACAGGTCTTTTGTTTCCCTAGGTAGGTTTATTCCTAGGTATTTTATTTTTTTGATGCAATGGTAAATGGGAGTGTTTCCATAATTTCTCTTTCAGATTTTTCATCATTAGTGTATAGGAATGCAAGAGATTTCTGTGCAATAATTTTGTATCCTGCAACTTTACCAAATTCATTGATTAGCTCTAGTAGTTTTCTGGTAGCATCTTTAGGATTCTCTATGTATAGTATCATGTCATCTGCAAACAGTGACAGTTTTAATTCTTCTTTTCCAATTTGTATTCCTTTTATTTCTTTTTCTTCTCTGATTGCCGTGGCTAAGACTTCCAAAACTATGTTGAATAATATTGGTGAGAGTGGACATCCTTGTCTTGTTCCTGATCTTAGAGGAAATGCTTTCAGTTTTTCACCATTGAGAATGATGTTTGCTCTGGGTTTGTCATATATGGCCTTTATTATGTTGAGGTAGGTTCCCTCTATGCCCACTTTCTGGAGAGTTTTTATCATAAATGGGTGTTGAATTTTGTCAAAAGCTTTTTCTGCATCTATTGAGATGATTATATGGTTTTTCTTCTTCAGTTTCTTAATATGGTGTATCACATTGATTGATTTGCATATATTGAAGAATCCTTGCATCCTTGGGATAAATCCCACTTGATCATGGTGTATGATCCTTTTAATGTGTTGTTGGATTCAGTTTGCTAGTATTTTGTTGAGGATTTTTGCATCTATATTCATCAGTGATATTTGGTCTGTAATTTTCTTTTTTTGTAGTATCTTTGTCCGGTTTTGGTATCAAAAGGCGTGATGGTGGCCTCATAGAGTGAGTTTGGGAGTGTTCCTTCCTCTGCAATTTTTTGGAAGAGTTTGAGGAGGATGGGTGTTAGCTCTTCTCTAAATGTTTGATAGCATTCACCTGTGAAGCCATCTGGTCCTGGACTTTTGTTTGTTGGAAGATTTTTAATCACAGTTTCAATTTCATTACTTGTGATTGGTCTGTTTCTGTTTTCTGTTTCTTCCTGATTCAGTCTTAGAAGGTTATACCTTTCTAAGAATTTGTCCACTTCTTCCAGGTTGTCCATTTTATTGGCATAGAGTTGCTTGTAGTAGTCTCTTAGGATGCTTTGTATTTCTGCGGTGTCTGTTGTAACTTCTCCTTTTTCATTTCTAATTTTATTGATTTGAGTCCTCTCCTTCTTTTTCTTGATGAGTCTGGCTAATGGTTTATCAATTTTGTTTATCTTCTCAAAGAACCAGCTTTTAGTTTTATTGATCTTTGCTATTGTTTTCTTTGTTTCTATTTCATTTACTTCTGCTCTGATCTTTATGATGTCTTTCCTTCTGCTAACTTTGCATTTTGTTTGTTCTTCTTTCTCTAGTTCCTTTATGTGTAAGATTAGATTGTTTACTTGAGATTTTTCTTGTTGAGGTAAGCTTGTATAGCTATAAACTTCCCTCTTAAAACTGCTTTTGCTGCATCCCATAGGTTTTGGATCGTCGTGTTTTCATTGTCATTTGTCTCTAGGTATTTTTTGATTTCCTCCTTGATTTCTTCAGTGATCTCTTGGTTATTTAGTAATGTATTGTTTAACCTCCATGTGTTTGTGTTTTTTACGTTTTTTTCCCTGTAATTCATTTCTAATCTCACAGCATTGTGGTCAGAAAAGATGCTTGATATGATTTCAATTTTCTTAAATTTACTGAGGCTTGATTTGTGACCCATGATGTGATCTATCCTGGAGAATGTTCCATGCACACTTGAGAAGAAAGTGTAATCTGCTGTTTTTGGATGGAATGTCCTATAAATATCAATTAAATCCTTTTGGTCTATTGTGGCATTTAAAGCTTCTGTTTCCTTATTTATTTTCATTTTGGATGATCTGTCCATTCGTGTAAGTGAGGTGTTAAAGTCCCCCACTATTATTGTGTTACTGTGGATTTCCTCTTTTATAGCTGTTAGCAGTTGCCTTATGTATTGAGGTGCTCCTATGTTGGGTGCATATATATTTATAATTGTTATATCTTTTTCTTGGATTGATCCCTTGATCATTATGTAGCGTCCTTCCTTGTCTCTTGTAACATTCTTCATTTTAAAGTCTATTTTATCTGATATGAGTAGAGCTACTCCAGCTTTCTTTTTTTTTTTTCTCCAGCTTTCTTTCTTTTTTTTTTTTTATAAATTTATTTATTTTATCTATTTATTTTTGTCTGTGTTGGGTCTTTGTTGCTGTCGGCGGGCTTTCTCTAGTTGCAGTGAGCGGGGCTACTCTTCATTGTGGTGTGCGGACTTCTCATTGCGGTGGCTTCTCCTGTTGTGGAGCAGGGGCTCTAGGCGCACGGGCTTCAGTAGTTGTGGCACATGGGTCAGTAGTTGAGGCTCACGGGCTTAGTTGCTCTGCGACACGTGGGATCTTCCCAGACCAGGGCTCAAACCCGTGTCCCCTGCATTGGCAGGCAGATTCTTAACCACTGCGCCACCAGGGAAGCCCTCCAGCTTTCTTTTGATTTCCATTTGCATGGAATATCTTTTTCCATCCCCTCACTTTCAGTTTGTATGTGTCCCTAGGTCTGAAGTGGGTCTCTTGTAGACAGCATATATATGGGTCTTGTTTTTGTATCCATTCAGCAAGCCTGTGTCTTTTGGTTGGAGCATTTAATCCATTCACGTTTAAGGTAATTATCGATATGTATGTTCCTATGACCAGTTTCTTAATTGTTTTGGGTTAATTTTTGTAGATCCTTTTCTTCTCTTGTGTTTCCCACTTAGAGAAGTTCCTTTAGCATTTGTTGTAGAGCTGTTTTGGTGGTGCTGAATTCTCTTAGCCTTTGCTTGTCTGTAAAGCTTTTGATTTCTCCATCAAATCTGAATGAGATCCTTGCCAGGTAGAGTAACCTTGGTTGTAGATTCTTCCCTTTCATCACTTTAAGTATATCATGCCACTCCCTTCTGGCTTGTAGAGTTTCTGCTGAGAAATCAGCTGTTAACCTTATGGGAGTTCCCTTGTATGTTATTTGTCGTTTTTCCCTTGGTGCTTTCAGTAATTTTTCTTTGTCTTTAATTTTTGTCAATTTGATTACTATGTGTCTCAGCGTGTTTCTCCTTGGGTTTATCCTGTATGGGACTCGCTGCGCTTTCTGGACTTGGGTGGCTATTTCTTTTCCCATGTTAGGGAAGTTTTCGACTATAATCTCTTCAAATATTTTCTCTGGTCCTTTCTGTGTCTCTTCTCCTTCTAGGACCCCTATAATGTGAATGTTGTTGCGTTTAATGTGGTCCCAGAGGTCTCTTAGGTTGTCTTCATTTCTTTTCATTCTTTTTTCTTTATTCTGTTCTGCAGCAGTGAATTCCACCATTCTGTCTTCCAGGTCACTTATCCGTTCTTCTGCCTCAGTTATTCTGCTATTGATCCCTTCTAATAGTTTTCATTTCAGTTATTGTATTGTTCATCTCTGTTTGTTCTTTAATTCTTCTAGGTCTTTGTTAAACATTTCTTGCATCTTCTCGATCTTTGTTTGCCTCCATTGTTTTTCCGAGGTCCTGGATCATTTTCACTATCATTTTTCTGAATTCTTTTTCTGGAATGTTGCCTATCTCCACTTCATTTAGTTGTTTTTCTGGGGTTCTATCTTGTTCCTTCATCTGGTACATAGCCCCCTGCCTTTTCATCTTGTCTGTCTTTCTGTGAATGTGGTTTTTGTTCCACAGGCTGCAGGATTGTAGTTCTTCTTGCTTCTGCTCTCTGCCCTCTGGTGGATGAGGCTGTCTAAGAGGTTTGATGGGAGGGACTGGTGGTGGGTAGAGCTGACTGTTGCTCTGGTGGGCAGAGCTCAGTAAAACTTTAATCCACTTGACTGTTGATGGGTGGGGCTGGGTTCTCTCCCTGTTGGTTGTTTTGCCTGAGGCAACCCAACGCTGGAGCCTACCTGGGCTCTTTGGTGGAGCTAATGACAGACTCTGGGAGGGCTCACGCCAAGAAGTACTTCCCAGAACTTCTGCTGTCAGCGTCCTTGTCCCCATGGTGATCCACAACCCACCCCCCACCTCTGCAGGAGACCCTCCAACACAAGCAGGTAGGTCTGGTTCAGTCTCCCCTGGGGTCACTGCTCCTTCCCCTGGGTCCCGATGCACACACTACTTTGTGTGTGCCCTCCAAGAGTGGAGTCTCTGTTTCCCCCAGTCCTGTCAAAGTCCTGCAATCAATTCCCACTAGGCTTCAAAGTCTGATTCTCTAGGAATTCCTCCTCCCGTTGCCGGACCCCCAGGTTGGGAAGCCTGACGTGGGGCTCAGAACCTTCACTCCAGTGGGTGGACTTCTGTGGTATAAGTGTTCTCCAGTCTGTGAGTCACCCTCCCAGCAGTTATGGGATTTGATTTTACTGTGATTGCGCCCCTCCTACCATCTCATTGTGCCTTCTCCTTTGTCTTTGCATGTGGGGTATCTTTTTTGGTGAGTTCCAGTGTCTTCCTGTCGATGATTGTCCAGCAGCTAGTTGTGATTCTGGTGTTCTTGCAAGAGGGAGTGAGAGCACGTCCTTCTACTCCACCATCTTGGTTCCTCTCGGAGCTCCATTTTTTTTTTTTTTTTTTTAAAAGGATTTTCTTATTTATTTATTTATTTATTTATTTATTTTTGGCTGTGTTGGGTCTTCGGTTCGTGCGAGGGCTTTCTCCAGTTGCGGCAAGCGGGGGCCACTCTTCATCGCGGTGCGGGGACCGCTCTTCATCGCGGTGCGCGGGCCTTTCTCTATCGCGGCCCCTCCCGTCGCGGGGCACAGGCTCCAGACGTGCAGGCTCAGCAATTGTGGCTCACGGGCCCAGCTGCTCCGTGGCATGTGGGATCTTCCCAGACCAGGGCTCGAACCCATGTCCCCTGCATTAGCAGGCAGATTCTCAACCACTGCGCCACCAGGGAAGCCCTCGGAGCTCCATTTTTAAAGACACTTTTTTTTGAACCTTAACCCAGTGAGACGTTTTTCATGACTCCTCTGTAAAAACCCTCTACATTCTCATGATCTCATGTTTGTTTGAGAGGAGATAGGACCCAGTGCTAACTCATCCGTCCCTTCAGGTTCTTCTTTCCAACAATTTGTATAAAATGAAGAGAGGAAAGGGTTTTTAACTGATGGACTGAGTTTATTAAACACAGATGCAGTAAAACCACAGTTAAAAACAAAGAAAAATACTGCAGTTTGCAGGCAGAAAGTAAGGAAACATGGAAGGTAGATGTCAAAGGGAGCATTTTGAGTTAGAAGGAAAACTTGCCAGTGAGGAAAGAAGATGGGTAGGTTGCAAGATACAGAAAACAAGCTTTTCAGACATCAGCATCTTCATTTCTTTGTCTTTAAAGAAGCATCATGATGCTCTGAAAGGGCAGGGAGACCAAACAGCCACCACTGGTACCCATTTTGCACCAGATGCTAAATCTCTGGGCACTGGGCAGACACTCCCGGTAGGTGCCCAGATTATAATAATTAAATTTGTTGAGCCCTTCGGTGTGCCAGGCACTGTACTAAGCGATGATTTATATAATAATCATCCTGTTTGATCCTCAGAACAACACTCCGAGGTAGGTGATGACGTCCCCATTTCAGAGATGAGCAAACTGAGATTTAGGAAACTTGCTTCTCATCCCACAGCCGGCAGAAGAAGGAGCAGGTCCATCTGGCTTCAAAGCCCACACTTTTTCCAGACTGCTGTGTCACCTTCACAAGCATCAGATTGTACTGTGAACTGATTAATTAGTTGAGCATAATGCTCCCCAGAAACATGATGTAGAATTGCTGTTGTTCTCCTAGTACTGACGAAAAAAATTAATTCAAAATAATATCAGCAAAGATGGAGTCAGCTCCACTTCCACTTGATTTTATTCTTCCTTGATAGTTTTTTTTTTTTTAATAAAAGCTATTACCATTGCCCTGATTACTCTTTGCCACCTCTGCATTTTCAACAAATCCAGAGTGAGTCAGGGAGAATGGTGGATGCTTTCTGATGCTGTATTCCAAGGAATCGTAATCCTGCAGGTGTGCCCAGCCTAAATTAGATGTGGTGTGAATATTGTTAAAGGGTTAAAGGACCCAAGGAGAGCAGGGAGTACTGGGCTTGTCTGAGGATTCCTCTCTCCCATTCACTTGCAGAGAACATTATGAGCTGTCTCAGTTCTCTAGGGTGTCTCTCTCCCAGAAGACACGAAGGTCTCCTTGACCTTGCGTGGGTGGAAACTTAAATCAAATCCTCATTAATGGAGCTCTGGAATACAGTCCTAAATCTTTCTCGATAACTTAAATGGTCTTATTCTGTAGCTGAATTAGTGCCTGGCATTTGGAAATGCTGATTTATCACATAATTGGCTTGGCTGTATTGGGATTTGTTTAATGGGGTTTGGTGGGTGCCTCTTCCTCCCTCCCTTCCTCCCTCCTTGCCTCCCTCCCTCCCTCTCTCCTTCCCTCTCTTCTTTCCTTTTCCTTTCTTTTCTTTTCTTTTTATTTATTTTGGCTGCATTGGGTCTTCGCTGCCATGTGCGGGCTTTCTCTAGTTGCAGCAAGCGGAGGCTACTCTTCATTGCGTTGCAGTGGCTTCTCTTGTTGCAGAGCACAGGCTCTAGGCGCACAGGCTTTGGTAGTAGTGGCACGCAGGCTCAGTAGTTGGGGCTTATGGGCTCTAAGTGCAAGGTCAGTAGTTGTGGTGCACGGACTTAGTTGCTCCGTGGCATGTGGGATCTTCCCGGACCAGGGATCGAACCCATGTCCCCTGCATTGGCAGGCAGATTCTTAACCACTGTGCCACCAGGGAAGTCCCTGGTGGGTGCCACTTTCCCGCTCTGGCTCCTTTGTCTCATTACATTGTATGTCATCACTTCTGCTTCAGCATTCACTCCATGGGGAAGGGTGGGGAGTCTCCCAGGTACCTCTTAGGTCTTGCCGTCCACATGGAACCATGAATCCCCTGTCTATCTCATTTACTTCTGTGTGTCTGCACCTAGCACACAATGCCTAGCACACCACAGGCCCTCAGTAAATGTTTGTTGAGTGGATGAATAAATGGAACTACTTTCCGTGCATTTTTGACTGTGATGTCCTTGTGCCCTTCCTTTGTCGCCACTGGATGAGAACGCGGCATTCATACGATCTTCCAAAGTGACTGTTTCTTCTGATACCCAGAGAGGACAGTGATCCAGCTCAAAGCCCCGAACAGGGGTTGCTCAAATGAGTTATCAGAGGTGAGACAAATGCAAAGTGACTTATCTTTTTTTTAATAAATTTATTTATTTATTTATTTTTGCTGTGTTGGGTCTTCGTTTCTGTGCGAGGGCTTTCTCTAGTTGCGGCAAGTGGGTGCCACTCTTCATCGCGGTGCGCGGGCCTCTCACTATCGTGGCCTCTGTTGTTGCGGAGCACAGGCTCCAGACACGCAGGCTCAGTAGTTGTGGCTCATGGGCCCAGTTGCTCCGCGGCATGTGGGATCTTCCCAGACCAGGGCTCGAACCCGTGTCCCCTGCATTGGCAGGCAGATTCTCAACCACTGCGCCACCAGGGAAGCCCGTGACTTATCTTAATGTTTAATAAAGCAAAACAGAAACAGACTCACAGACTTAGAGAATGAACTTATGGTTACCAGAGGGGAAGGGTGGGTGGGGGGATAGATTGGGCGTTTGGGGTTGACATGTACACGCTGCTATATTTAAAATAAAATGCCTAAAAAAAAAGTTAACACGATAAAAGAAAAACTGATTCTGTGAGAGGAAATACTGGAGTGTGGAGTTCTTGCTTTAGTTGCTTCCTTTTCCTCTGTCTTAATGAGGTCAAGTCCTATCCCAGGTCACCTAGAAGGAGGAGGACTCGGCCCCATTGCACGTGCACCACAGCATCTTTATCGGGCACCTACGGGATGACGTGCTACATTATCAAGGATTTTTCTCTAGAATTAAAGTTTTCTCTAGAAATGCATTTGTCCTAAATTTGTTTCTAAATTAATCATTTTGGTAGAAGCATTTTAATGAATTAAATGTTTGTATACTGATATTTATCATGTATCAAGATTTATTATAGTATTGGGTTGGCCCAAAAGTTCTTTCGGGTTTTCCCGTAACATCGTATGGAAAAAGCCGAACTTTTTAGCCAACCCAATATCATAGTGAGAATTTAGCTTTCTAAGCCTAGAAATCACAAAGGATAAGTCTGAGAGATTTGGGTGAAAACACAAAACTTCTGTGTACTTAACACCTAAAACAAAAGATAAAACAATCAACTACAAAAAATGTTTCTAGCTAATGAAAAGAGTTAATGTCTATTATATATACAATAAAGAAAACATGAATACCCGCACCCCTGGGAACAACCTAATATTCCATCAGTAGGGAAATGATTAAGCGCATTATAGTAACAATAGTAACTACTACCATTTATTGAGTACCTACTATGCACCTCACATGGTTGTCTCATCCAACCCTCACAAATTCATCCATAACTGGAATGCAATGAAGCTATAAGAAGTATATTTTTTACACAGAACATGATCATAATATATAAAATAGAAAATATGTCATAAAACAATATCCAATTTATATAAGGAAAAAATATATACATAACCTGATAACATAAAGAGAGAGATAGAAACCCAACAGTGTGATATAAATCACAAAACAGTGGGTGACATGATTCTAGGATGTAATTTGTTTTCCTAATGCTTATCTTTATTTTCCAATTTCTACAATGAAGAAGTTACTTCAAAATTTTATGCACATTGCAAACTCAACCCGTTTTTTTTAAAAAAATGGATTACATGTGATCCTACCTCCTCAAGAAGTATATATTGAACATAATTTAAGCCACTTTGGATGTTTGAAGCTTATCATCATGGGCAAGAAAATCACCGTGTTTCTGAGCTAGGAAGGAATTCTACCAATGCCATCAAGGAACCATTGCGGTTAGCATTATTTGTCTTTACGTTAACCTGTGACCGCTAGAACCTGCCTTTGCTCAGATGTCCCTTTGTCCTGGGATCAAGTGGCTCTTCCTAATAGGAGTGCACATCAAGATCTCCTAGGAAACTTTTAAGAAAATGTGTAACTGCCTTGACCGCTTGACTGGAGTTTTTGATTCAGTAGGTCTGAGGTAGGGCCTTGGAAGCTCCATGTAAAACAAACTCCAGAGCTTCCTTTTTATCTTCTTTGAGAGCCAGTGTTACAGTCAACATGTCTTCTGCTGCTGATATCAGCTGCCTTATTTTTCTCAGGTTATTTGTGTGAGGATCCAAGAAAGGCTTCTTCCTTCTGCCAGCACATTAGAGCAATCTTTCTCGGACTTGTTCGGATGATGAGATACCTCATCATCTTAGTCCTCCTTGCAAACTACAATGAAACATTGTGACATTTAATTCTCTTATAAATACTAGGGACAATTTTATTAGCAGTAAGTATGACCATGTTTTCTATACTGCCTCATTTTCTTACAAGTATTAGAACTCACTTGGATTAGCTCAAGGCAAAATGCAGAATGTATTATAAGAATAGAGGGGTAGTTTCTGGACCTGTGGGGCAGGAAGCACAGCCGCCCTCACAAGAGCCCTAAACCATGAGGTAGAAAACCAGCAGGAAACGGCAGTCATTTTCTCAATCTCTTGTTTTTGACTTCTGCTTCCTGCCTCCCCCCACTCTTGGAGGCTGATGGCCACCTCTCAGCCCCTGAGTTTTTATCTCCTGAGTTGAAACAACCTGCAATGACTGCCTGCTGTTTCTTAGTCCCGCCTCTACATTCCTTAGAGAATCTGATTGGCCATATGTAAGTCAGGTGTTTATCCCTTGTCCAATCAGTTGAATCTTGGGGGGTTGGATCAGGCAGGATAAACTTGACTGCCAAAGCAAAATCCCCAGGGAGGAAATAGGTGGAGGGAAACCCCAAACCTCCTTTATTTTATCTTATTTTATCTCTTAACATAAACTCCCCTTCCTGTACACCTTGAGACATGGCCCAGTATAACCAGCCATGTTATCAACAGCCACAAATTGTGTTCCGCATCCCTGATGGGAGAATATTCAGAGTCCTGTGAGCTGCAGTGGAGAGAGGCTCCTGGTTCCCAGGTATGACCACCTACCAGCTGCCATTTGTGGACTAAGCAATCAGGTTACATCACCTACAACACAAATTCCCCTTTAGAAAAAGGAATGTGGGATAGGAACCCCCATGGCATCATGTCCAGTTGTCACCCATTGGTGTAGAGCGTATACAGCATCCTGAGGGCCAGAGAGAGAAAAGTGAACCCGGCTCTTTCAAACACAGGTATCAAAACCCACACACACTAACTTAAGCAAACAGAGAGAATCCATCACAAGGATCCAGCTCACTCTCAAAATCTCAGGGCAGACTTGGGGGGATGACTCTCAGTCTCTCTCTGGGCCTCCTATAGCTGCGTCACGTTTCTCTCTCTACTTCTCTCTATCCCAGGCCCTAACCTGGGGACTCTTCATAGGCTCTAAAATATGAATTCAGAGGAACTAGACATTCCTACTGCAGGATTCTTTAAGTACCACTGGGGCTACATATCATTTTAGGTGGTACATGGAAAACACTGTATTTTTAAATGGATATTTAATTGACATTTATTTACTCCAATTTTTATTTATTTAAATGACGCACACACACACACGCACACGCACACACACGCACACACAAAACCCTCTGTGATTCTTGCTCTCCTTGTTTAGGAGGAAGTTTAGTTAGAGTTTCCAAGTGCTGCAATTTATATAACAGTATTAGGTCCATGACCACTCAAGCTAAATGTCGATATGGCCACATCATGGAGAGAGCTTCTGGAGACCCTAAAAGCGTCACCCAGATTTCCTTGGGAACGGAACTCATCACATTAATGGGCTTCTCTTGTCATCAAGAAATACTAGGATCCTATTCCGAATCTTTAAAAAAATAATTTTGTATCCATCTTTGAAACTAAAGAATGAAAATCACCTATTATCTTACTAACCAGAGTTAAGGCTTCCACTTTTGTGTGTTTCTTTCCGAACACTGTGTGTATGGTTTTCACAGAGTTGAGATGAAATATTTCTAAAATATGTTAACCCACTCTGTTGTCTCAGTAGGTAGAGTTTTTGTTTGGGATTCTGCATGGCCTCCAATACTGTTATGAACAACTGCAAGTACAGGAAGTATCAAAAATGGACCTCTCTCCACCCTTATTCAAGTCACCCCCTTGGTGACTTTGTAAATGTCCTCAATAAATCTCTGATACACCTTGTTTCTTGTTAATGGCCTCCTTTTCCTGAAAGTTATGTATAAGAGAAATCCCAAGAAAAATAGAATGTCCATTAGCTGGGTTTCAGGAAATTGATCATTGATTTATCTCTATGAGTTACTAGATTGTTTCTGACTCAACAATTGTCTTTGAATGTATCATCAAGTTTTCTGTTTGAGGCATGTGGGGAAAAAGTGCTGATTGTTTAGGCAAGTTTTGAGGGCTCTAGATGAAAGGCATTGCTATCACAGAGCAAAGTGAAGCCCTGTGTGATCAGAGCAGCAAGTCAACATCTGTGAGAACCTGACCATACAGCAGAAAAGTGGAAATCCGAGTGGGCATGATGTTCACAGAATTATTCAGAAGGGTTTGGAACATCTGCTTAAGGGAGAAAGTCCCAGAACCACATTCTTTCTTCTACCAAACAAACTTAATTTTTCCTTCCAGGGGAGGCAAGCAGTGCAAACAGTCCCCAAATTGTGTGTATTTGGCTTTGACATACCGAATGGTTTCTTCCCCCACCCCAGCAAATTTCCTTCTCTGATAGATATATATACACCTGACTAATTATGCAGCTCTGGAATTTTTTTGAGCTGCTGTTCTATTAGCACATTACCTAGGGCTTAGTTTTCTCCTGCCTTTCCCTTTGCAACTCAATATTAAAATTAATTTGCTTTTTCTATGTTAGGAAGTACCTAAGGGCTTAGATAAAGTTTCTTTGGCATTAATCCCACTTTGGTGTAAATAGTGTAGATAATCTACACCTGGATAAATAGGGACTGGCCACAGTCAAAAAAGAACAAAACTAAAAAGAGCTTTATTTAGGAACCCTGATGCAAGGAAGTGAGTTCACTTTACTTTCTTAAAACTCCAGAATAGTTGCCATGGGTGCATTTCTGTGGCTTAATTTTTTGTCATTGGCGCATTCTCAAAGCTCAGTGATGTTTGACCCTAATGGAGTCTGAACTCGAAGTAGATACTGCATAATGAAATGACACTTAATAAACCGCTTTCTAGGGAATTACCTTGTGGTCCAGTGGTTAGGACTCCGCGCTTTCACTGCCGAGGGTCCGGGTTCAATCGCTGGTCGGGGAACTAGGGCACCGCAAGCCATGCAGCGTGGCCAAAAATTAAAAATAAATAAATAAACTGCTTTCTAGCTAGTACCTGTGATCTCCAAGACATAAGGCTTTTCTGTTTCCTGGAGAGAAAACTGCCTACTTCGTAGAAGACAAGGCCTAATCAGCCTCAAGGTTATTAGGCAGGCATCTTAAGTGTGAAGCGGTGGATTGAACAAAGGAAAACAATAATTTTATCCAATTAGTAGTGGTTATTTTTGTAGCTTTGATTTGTACACGTGAAACAGTGGAATGATTTTGAAAAATATTCTGAAGATCTGCTACTTATAAAATTGTATTTGCATCTTAGGGTAGCTATTTGACTCCTACAGATGCCCTGCATGCGTTACAACTAAGTGGGCTGCAGCTTATCTGTGGATTTACCCCTCGCAAGATGCTTCACTCCTCTGTATCTTAGTTTCTCCATCAGTAACGGGGTGATAATAATCACAGCTCACGGAGTTGTGCTGCGGAACGAAGGAATGACATAGGCAAGGCGTTTAGAACCATGCTTTTTCACTGAAGTCACTCCCAGTACAAAATGGGCACGGGACTCTTTTTCTGAGATCTTCATCATAAGTCCCAGCCTGTCTCTACTCTGATAGCTTGTCCTGGATCAGTGATCCCAGTGAGGGTGTCTTGTCCTTTGCATGGTAAAACCAGTACTGAGACAAGGGAGGGGGGGGTCTCATCTTCAGGAATGGCCCATTGGAGTGAACTCCTCTGCGAATACGGGGGTGCTCCATTAATTCTGGTTGAAGGTGGAGACGTACACCTGTGGTGGGGTACAGGTGACTGTAGCCACCATCGCAGAGGAAGCTCATTGGATGCCAGACTCAGCACATAGCTCTTCCGCTTACTGGAATATCTTCACCTGTGGATGAGAGAAAACTGAGGCTTCGAGGGGTTAAGTAAACATCCTGCATGTGCTCAAATGCCTCGTGACAAAGGCAGGGCTCCATCCTGGATGATGGGATTCCAGGAGTCATATAATCTCAACCCTGACTGCACACAGCCAGGCTCAGAACGCTGTCTTCTCTCCTGCCCCGATCCTGGTTATCGGAATCAATTACATAAACAGTATCTTCTCTCCTGGGTCCCTCCCCCAACCCCTGTGAAATTCCTTCCCTTATCTATATATAGCCCTTGGGAACTGGAGCCTTTCTTGGAGCTTCTAAATCAGTATGGTGTGTTTTCTCAGATGTTCACACTAAGTTTCCATCTCTCTGCTGGTTTCTGTTTTCCGGATTTCTAGTCGAATTGGAAAGCTTTAATCTACCGTGTTAGAACATTAGAGTTTGAGGAATTTTGTGTTCGTTAACACTTCGGGAATTTTAATGGCAACTTGGGTGATTTTATCCAGGAGCTTTTCCCATGAAAAATAATGCAGGTATTTTTGGAGATTGAAAAATACATGGGAAGTTAGAGCACCCTCTCCACACCAAGGAGAAATAGGTGTCTTTTTCCCTCCCTTGGGCCAGAGAGACCTGTAAGTGCATCGTGTCCCTCCGAAGACTTCTCTTTTCTTCTTCCGTTCTCCCTAGGCTAAGTGAAGCATGGATCTTGTCCAGATGCTTGAGATCAGCCTCTCAGCTTCCTTGAAAGCTGCCCCGTCTTTATCTCTGCACGTTTCTGGCAGCCAGGGGTCAGCCCTTTTGTCCACTTGCCATCCTCCATTCTTTCTCTGCTGATCTTTCCCCTTTCTTCTGACAACCCCCTTACTTTGCTCCTGTGCCTAGTTTTCCTTCAACATCAGTTTTCCTCTTCTTGGCAGAACCTCCTAATCTTGCTTCTCCTCTAGGACCGGAGGAATGAGAGCTTTGCTCAACCCCCCGCGCCTTCTCCTTTTCATGCTGTTTGGCCCCCTCCCTGCCTTCTCTATGGGTGTCAGGAACTGAGTCATTTTGGGACTTTCTCTCTGGACCCTTTCCTCCCTGAAAGCAGTAAAATTATTTTCTATAGAGACTATCTCAAATCTATTATTCTACAGGCCTTTCTTTGATGAGTTTCTGAAAACACAGATTGTCAGAAGCCTGTTCTCTCTCCTGACACAGCAGAAGCACCCAGCCGGCAACAAGTCACACTGCCCTCGTTGCAACATGTGTGCCCATGTTTGGGGACTCTGTGACTTGCTTGATAATTTTATCTTTTAAAAAATTTCTTTGAAGCCTTTGTGTGATCATCTGACGAATTCTGCCAGAATTGTCTCATGAGGGTGATATCCATTCTCTGTTTCTCTCCCAGGCAGTGTGTCCTCATGGGATGACCCATGGGTTAAGGCCAAGAGAAGACTCTGCGCTACTCAAGTTTGGCAAGGAAGGTGGGAGAGTCCCGGGGAATCCCTCCCTTTATGAGGCGTTGTCATCTTAAACTTGGGGATTGACTACTTTCCAACTCCATCTTGCTATTAACAAATAGTAGGGTGGTGGGGTTGCGTTCAGCCGTACTCCTACGACCTTCAGTAATACTGTTCCTTACCCACACTGGTCTCCTTTCTGGTTTTCCAATCTTCCACGCTCCTTCCTGCTTCCGGCCCCTTTGGACTCACCTTTCCTTCTCTCAGCTCTGTATGAAACTGGGTGAGCGTCCTTCAGCCTCACCTGAGGACATGCTAGCTTCTATTACCCGCTCTGGGAAGTAGCCCTCCCCTCATTTACCTCCTCTCTAGCCCTTACCTGAAATGATAGATGTTAGAGGCAAAGCTGTCACTTGATTTTCACATGCAGGGTAAAGCAAGTGGCAGAACAACCAACATTTGAGCAACACAAGTCCCTATACTTTTGTGGGGACACACTGTGGGGACAGATTAGGTGCCACCCACCCTGTGGTCGTTGTCGTTGAGGGTGATAGTGTATTAATGGGCTTAGCATCTCAGGCACTGGATCTTTAGGTACAAAATCCATTGCCTTCCAGAATCAAGGAAGTTATTGTTTTTTTCTTCTTGTCAATTTTCTTGAAGTCCCTTGAATCTAATTGCAAACAGACAAGGACAGGCAGCAATTTGTGTCCTGAGAGAGCCAGGAACAAGGGCTCCATTTATTTTGTAATTTGTAATTTCTTTGTCTCCAAGGAAAAGATCCTGGGTTAAAAAAAAAATCATAATTGGGAGTCCAGCAAAGGTTTTGTGCTTCCTTGTGAAGCTACATGATGTTACAAATTATTCCCCAGGGCCTTGGTAAGAGCAGGGGCAGAGAAGGAGGTTTTCAGTGGAGCGAGATCTCCAGATGGCTGGGCAGGCTGCGTGGGCGGTGCTGGGGGGCAGAAAGCCAGTCCTGGTAGGGGCTGGATTCTTGGGTATCTGGTCCTACTGATGCAAGTTACCCCATGACCTTGGACACTCTACCTCCCTGGGTTTCAATCCTTTATCTAAAAAATGAGGCAGTTCAATCAGGGCATTTTTTCTTAGCTCTGTCATACCCAATAACTTCCTTTTTATTTCAAAAGTTTTCTTATGGTACTAAAATGAAACTTTAACAAATAAGATATTCCTTTACTATCCTGAAATGAGATTGTGTAAACAAAATAAGCTGTCTGTACACATAATTTCAAAAAAGACAGTATATTGACTTAATTTTAACATAAAGAAGAAAACAAAGGAAAATATAGTAAAATGATATGTACGTTAATAAATCCATTCTAGGGTCTGATTCTGATGAAATAGTCTGGTGCTACACCTCCAGGTAGACCGACAGGTATGCTGTACTACACACAACTGCACTACCCTCCGCAGTGGGATAATCTGAGATGGCGTGTTAGAGTTCTCCAGGGAAACGAAACCAATGGGGGAGAGAGACAGAAATAAGAGGAGATTTATTATAGGAATCGGCTCATGTGGTTATGAGACCACGAAGTCCCACATTCTGCTGTCTGCAAGCTGGAGAACCAGGAAAGCTGGTGGTTTAACTCAGTTGGAGTCCAAAGACTTGAGAACTGGGAGGACTGATGGGGTAAGTCCCGATCTTGGTCCAAAGCCTGAGAACCAGGAGCCCTGATGTCCAAGGGCAGGAGAAAATGGATGTCGCAGCTCCAGCAGAGGGAACAGATTCTCCTTTGTCAGCCTTTTTGTTCTGTTCAGGCCCTCAACTGATTAGATGATGCCCATTGCTTTGGTGAGGGTGATCTTTACTCAGTCTACTGCTTCAAGTGCTAATCTCTTCCAGACACATGTTCATAAACACACTGAAAAATACTGTTTTACCAGCTCTCTGGGCATCCCTTCACCTAGTCAAGTTGGCACATAAAATGAACCATCACTTACGGTGAACAACTCATAGTAATACTTAAAATCAGTGTTGACTCTTCCCTCAATTTATACAGCAGTTGCATTCCTGGAAATTTCAGTGTATGTAAAAATGGTGCCCCTCAAAAGGGTAAACAAGAATTAGGTTCTAAGTTCAGATAAATCCGGACAGGTTTTCTGTACCCATGAATATCCAGCGGGATGTCTGAAAGTCTGCAGGAGGCAGGATGCTTCTTTAATGTGTTGACTGTCCTGTACATTGCAGGATATCAAGCATTTCTGTTCACAGCCAAACCACCTATTTCCTAAATGCTCTGTCAGGGCAACACTACCCTGTTGAGACTCTGTCTTCCATGAACCCAGGATATGCTGCTAAAACTTGGATGTGCACATGTTACCTGGAGGATCTCATTTAATACATATGATTCATATGTTCTGGGTTGGGCCCAGGATTCTGCATTCCCATCAGGCTTCCAGGTGCCACTGCTGCTGCTGGGCTGGGACCACACTTTGAGTAACAAGGACCTACAGGATTCCCATGGCACTAAGCTTCTTGCACTAAGCTTCTGTAGATTCAGGGCGTGGCTCTCCAAAGTGGGGTGTCTTTGAGAACCATCTGCTATCAAATCTCCTGGGGTGTTTTCAAAAATGTACGTCCCAGAGCCTCACCTGGACGTCTTGAATCAGGAACTCCCTGTTTCTGCATCTTAATAATTAATTCCCTGAGTGTGGCCTTAAAATCGCTAACGTTGAAAACCCCCAGGTACATATCTTGACATCTCTGGATCTTGAGGATCTTTGTGGAACAAAGCCCTGTTTCTCCAACAAAATCTCAGATGTGGCGCGAATCAAAAAACTGTCCTAAAATATCATATGATATCATCTTATATGCAGAATCTAAAAAATGATACAGCTGAACTTATTTACAAAACAGAAACAGACTCACAGGCTTAGAAAACAAACTTATGGTTACCAAAGGGGAAACATGGTTGGGGGGGGGATTAATTAGGAGGTTGGGATTAACATATACTACTACACTACTATGTATAAAATGGATAATCAACAAGGACCTACTGTATAGCACAGGGAACTCTTCTCAATACTCTGTAATAACCTATATGGAAAAGGAATCTGAAAAAGAATAGATATATGTATAACTCAATCACTTTGCTGTACACCTGAAACTAACACAACATTGTAAATCAACTATACTCCAATATGAAATAAAAATTAAAAAAAAAAACAACTGTCCTGGTTCATCAGATAGCAGTTGGAAAGTCAACCACTCATCTGAAGTTCTAGAAATCTTCTATTTCTTGACTGGGTGCTGGTTACACAGATGCTCAAGCCTTTTGCGCACTTACTCACTTTTTTCTGAATGTATGCCACATTTCACATACCGGTAAGACCTCTCCTCGGTGGCTTTCATAGATGTGGTCGCTTAGCCCAGGGAAAGCAGGAAGGGAATTGTTATTTACTATTCAAGCCTAGTTATCTTTTATTTCCCAGCTGTGCCCCTTTTCTGTTGGTTTCACTTATTCTAAGCTGCTGGTGGGAGAGGGCAGCGTGGGAGGCACAGTGAAATGTTTCCTTTTGTCCTGAGACCAAGCAGAGAGCTGTTGACCTGCTCTACTTTGGAAAAGGCCATCGGGGGCATCTGGAGAAGGGGTCGAGTCTTTCTCTTTCTGGATATAGAGAAAGACTCCTCTCCCTCCTCTCCCTCGATGCAGCATCTCTGCCCTGGTGGCTCAGCCACGATAAAGCCACTTTCCCTCTGTACTGGCAGGTGGTTACCACGAGAGTATTACAGCTAAACCTTCTGAGAACATTTTTACCTAAATAAGGCCTCTGATCTCCTCAGATGAATTACCCTCTCTGGTGATTTCCTGGCTGCAGCCCGTTGGTGCAGCCCTCGTAGGTGGGTCGCTGTGTCGTGTTACAGGTGCTGCAATAGACTCCACTCCTGTAGGGGTCTAAAGGGGGGAGGCCAGAAGTTCAGCAGCTTGGGGCTGGCCACGCCTCTGCCTTGGCCCATTTCTGGTGCCCGTGTCTCTGCCCCAAATCCTATTCTGCTTGTTCTGCTTTGCTCTTGTGCCTTGTCTTTTGTTGATCTTCTACGGCTGGCTGCACAGCCGACTGCCATCCCATGCAATTCCAAGAGTGCCATTTACACTGTGCCCTGTGGGCAAGGCAGTGCTGCTGGGGTACAGGCGTCAAAAAATCAAAGCCCCCTGCCGTTTTTTTTTTTAATGAGGCAGGTCATTTGACCCATTTGACCCCATTTGTTCTTGCTCTGCCAGACCATGCATGTGAAGTGAGCTCAAGCATCCAGAAGAACTGGATGGGCAATACAATAGATTACTTCTGGACAGTGGGGCATTCCTGGAATATCTGAGAAGAGCTGCTCAATTCTTCCGTGGCTTACCCAAAAGAATATGAATTATCTGTTTTTATCCAAGTTATCAGTAAATGTTATTAGTAGAAATATCCAATGCAAAATGAAACTGGCAACAGTTAACACTGAACATAATAAAATGTTACAAATGAGAAACTCATTTATTTGTTGGTAAGTTTGAAAAGTACAAAACAATTGAACTGGGAAAAAATAGGTATAATAGGAAACACCTACACAAAATAAAACCAACGGAAGGAAACATGCATGCACATTTAAAATTGATTTTTTTTCCCCTCAGTGGCATTTTTCACAGAAATAGAACAAACAATCCTAAAATCTATATGGAACTACCAAAGACCCTGAATAGCCAAAGCAATCTTGAGAAAGATTATATATAATATTATACAAATACTGAACCATTATGTTGTACACCTGAAAGTAATACAATGTATGTCAATTATACCTCAATTCAAAAAATAAAAATTGACTTTTTTAGTCAGAGGAATCAACCTTGGCACAATCTGGATATGCAGATTTTGACCCAGGAAAGTGCTGTTGATTGAAATGCGGTCATCAAAGCAAACTCAGATTGTCAGAAGCCATGATGGACAGCGTTCATACAGACAAAAGTAATTGAAGAACCATGTATTTTTGGTAATATTTTAGCAGGAAAAACTCCTGTTGAAAAGAATATTTTAAATGGGAAAAACATGGTAATAGTTTAACAGCACAGAATGGAAAAATTGTTGAGGGATTAAAATGGTTTATGATGGAATTCACTGAGGAAAATATAGTTTCTCAATGAAATTTCTTCAGGTTTGGTAAAATTCAGATTAAAATCTACATATTCTTAAAGACAGAACAAAAAAATGTTTATAAGGACAAAGCACCAACTGGGTCAAATAGAGTCTTCAAAAATGGTGGGTGGGGACAAATGAGACCTGATGACTAGATGACTAAATGCCATTTTAGATTGGATCCTGGGACAGAAAAAAAAAAAGGATGGTGGTGGAAAAATTGGTGAAATCCAAATGAAGTCTGGAGTTCAGTGAATAGTAATGTACCATTGTTGGTTTTTCAGGTTTGGCAAATGTATCATAGTAATATCAGATATTTATATTAGGAAAAACGAGGTGAAGAGCATACAGGAACTTTCTGTATTATCTCTGCAACTTTTCTGTAAGTCTAAAATTGCTCCCCAAATATGGTGGGCTCAAAATGGCCTGGACCAGAGGAAAAAACAACCCAAACTTCCCATTGCAGCTCTCCCATGAGCCTTGCGGCTCACTTCCCGGTGGAGCCCTGTGGTTGTGCTGCATTGATTTCTTTCTAGGGACTTGTACGTAATGCCACGCCTGCCCTCAGCACCCGTGAGCTCATGGCCAGCCTCTGGCCTCTCCGCACAATGCTCTCCTCCTCCTTCCAGACAGCCTTCTACTGCTCATCCTGGAACCAGCTCCCTTGGACCTCCCAGTGTGTAGACCTAGCACTCCAACTTGGCCAAATATTGCAATCATCTGAGAAGCTTTAACAATTTCTGGTCCTGGCTGCCACCCCCAGAGATTCTGATTTAAGTGGTCTGGGGCATGGCCTGGGCCTCTGGATTTTAAAAACCTCCCCAGGGGCTTCCCTGGTGGCACAGTAGTTAAGAATCCACCTGCCAATGCAGGGGACACGGGTTCAAGCCCTGGTCCAGGAAGATCCCACATGCCGCAGAGCAACAAAGCCCGTGCGCCACAACTACTGAGTCTGTGCTCTAGAGCCCGCGAACCACAACTGCTGAGCCAGCATGCCACAACTACTGAAGCCCGTGCGCCTAAAGCCCACGCGCCTAGAGCCCATGCTCTGCAACAAGAGAAGCCACTGCAATGAGAAGCCCGCGCACCGCAATGAAGAGTAGCCCCAGCTCGCCGCAACTGGAGAAAGCCCGTGCGCAGCAACAAAGACCCAATGCAGCCCAAAACAAATAAAAATAAAAATAAATTTATTAAAAAAAAAAAGACCTCCCCAGGTGATTCTAATTGCAGCCAAGTTTGAGAACCCTTGGCGTCACCTCACCAAATCCTATTAGTCCTTGAAAAGCCTAGTGAAGCCCTGACTTAATTACAGCAGCCCTTCCTTGTCCTCTGGACCATGGAGGTTAACATGCTCCTTCCAACATAGATGACTGCATATGTACATTGCGCCCACTCTGCTTTCATATATGTTAATTAGCACCCTGTGGGCAGTTTTGTTGCGTATTTCTTTGCATCTCTACCACCAGGAGGTTCGTGCTCCTGATTCTCAGGATGTTCTTGTGAGTCATCCTGAGAGTGAGGAATAAATTGCTGGTTTCTCTTCTGGAAGCAGATGGCCTTGACTGTCCTGAGGGACTTCATTGTTAGGTAAGCACCGGCCTCACCGTGTAGCAGCCCGCAGTGACTGTTTCCTCTTCTGCGGGTGGCCCTTATCCCTGATGCAGTTGCTGGTCCTTCTCTGATCACTTCCTTTGCAGAGCAGAGACTCTCGGGTGTCCTCCGAGCGTGGCCTGGGCAGAACCTACTCTCTTGTTTGCACTTAAAGCCAAAGTCAGGTCAAAATCACTTGACTCCCACTAATTCACTGCACACTCTGAGAGAGGTTGGGACCTGGGACCCTTTGCTGCAGTGCTGCAATGCTTGCACCTGGACAAACATCTCCTCGAGCTACAAATTACAGAGAAGCTATAAGGGACTAAAAATAATTTGTCGGGGCAAATTCTGGACAAAAGATACAAAAAGACCAAAAAAGAAAAACCCAACTGCCTCTTCTGAAGAACTGGGAGCAAAAACAGGGTGTCCAGAGCAAAAGCTGGGTAGTGCACATGCCCCCTGCACTCAACACCGCCAGAGGGGTGGGCAAAACACCTAAGCCACCGCTCCAGCCCAGCCCCTGGACACACCCCTACCCTCACCCCATGTAAGGAACCCGGCAGCCCCCTCACAGGGAGAGAGCAAGGGAACATGTTACTTGTTTCGCTCCCTCCTGCGGCCACAGGGGCCCCAATAAAGCCTTGCCTGAATTTCTTGTCTGGCCTCTAGTTAATTTCTATTGATTGCGGACGGCCAAGAACCCTGGTCAGTATCAATTCCAGTGTCCAGGTGGAATTATGCCTTTGAAATATTGGATCTGGGCTGGGATCTGGTCTCGTTTCAGCCCCTGAATGTCAGTATTCCCAAACACAGAGAGGAGTTGGGGGATTTTTTTGTTTGCTTCTTGATTTTTTAATAGCAGCAGTTGATGGACTCTACCCTAGACCTTCTGATTCGGAATTCAGAACCTGAAGGGTGACAGCTGGGACTCCGAGTCTTCCTAAGTTCCTCAGATGATGCTGGGGAGCCAGCCCACGGCTGCTGGTTTTGGGCTCCCCTGGGAACTGCATCAACCCAAAGCATCAAGGGACTGGTTCGGAACTCAGGGCTCCTCGTGAAAATCTCCTGGAATTTACAAAGACATCAGGCCCAAGCCCTATCCCTGAAGAGTTGGCTAGGGAAGGTTGCAGGTAGTGGTGAACATCTGAGTGGTTTGTAAACTCCCCGGGTGATTCGAATGCGCAGTCCTGATCTGATGCCGGGATCAGCAGACGTTTTCTGTAAAGGGCCAGTGAATAAATGTTTTAGTCTACATGGTCTCTGGTACAACTGCTCAACTTGGCCATTGTGGTGTGGAAGCAGCCAGGTACGTTATGTAAACGAATGCGCATGTGCAGGACTGTGTTTTAGTAACACTTTATTTGTAAAAACAGTCAGCAGGCTGATGCAGCTCTCGGGTCATAGCTTGTCCACCCCTGATAGAACCACCTGGGGAGCTACAAAATCATCTTGTACCCCAGGGCCAATTAAATCAGATTCTCCATTGGGGGTGCCCAGGCGTGGGTATTTATGAAAACCTCTTCGGGTGAGTTTTCAATCAGCCGGGATTAAGACCCACCGCTGTAATATACTATGATTGCACACATCATTCTAAAAGTCTTGCTCTGACACGATGTTTAGTCTGCTGCAGAAGATTTTTTCTCTCTTTGTATGTTTGTTTGCTTGATTTTTAAAATTTATTTAAATGGATGTATTCCAGGCATACTGTTCTCTGCTTGTCTCTCCCTGGACCACAGTTTTTTAACGAGATATGACATATATGCAGTCAAGTGTGCAAATCTTCAGTGTACAGCTTGATGAATGTAAAAACATTTATTGATTGTATCCTTCTTCACATATATTATAGCCATGTAACCACCACTCACATCAAAGTATAAGACACTCAGAGAAACCCTGTTCCCCTTCCCAGTCAGTACCCTCCTGATGTTTTTTTGAAGCCTGCTTTGAAATCTTTGTTCTCTCGGAATAGGTGTCACTAAGTCACGGGTATTTGGCGCTTGCTTTGCCCACAGATCTTCTTGGCATTACAGGGGTGAAAGCAAGCATAGGGTGTGCCTGGCATTTTCCACTGTACATTTCGTTTCTGTGGCACACGGCACCCTTGGAAGGCAAGCTCTGCAGGCCCCATTGGCCCATGATCATCAGGGAACAGGGAGGGCTTTCAAGCAGGCCTGGGCTAGGTGAGCTCACCACACTTGCATGGATTCTGCTGGGGAGGTAACAACAAGCCCGAGTAGACAGCTCATTTCAGCACAGCAGGCAGCTTGAGCTTCATGTTCACGTGGTCCCCTTGCCCCTCACATCCCAGGGAAGCCGTGTACAGCAGGCCCAGGTGAACGCTGCCCCCCCTGTGGGCCTGTGTTCCAACTGAGGAACCTGAACGCAGGAAATCCCTAGTCTTATAAGGGACTGCAAACAAATGTGCTCAACGTCTTTCCCACAGGGAGACATTAGCTTTATTTTTTTTTTAATTGCGATGAAATTCACATAGCATAAAATTTGCCTTTTTCAAACGTACAGTTCAGTGGCCTTTAATACATTCACAACGTTGTGCCACCACCACCTGTATCTAGTCCTGAAACATTTTCATCACCCTAAAAAACAACTCCATCCCACTGTCACCCCCAGTCAGCCCCTCCCCTCAGCCCCTGGCAACCACCAACCCGCTTGCTGCCTCTGTGGATGAATGTATTTAGGACAGTTCATGTAAAGGCTGTCATACAATATTGTGACCTTTGGGGTATGGCTGCTTTCATTAAACATAATGTTTTTGAGGTTCATCTGTATTGTGGTATATATCAGTGTTTCATAGTTGATGGACGTTTGGGTTGTTTCTACCTTTTGGCTATTATACATAGTGCTGCTATAAACTTTCATATATAAGTATTTGAGTACTTGTTTTCAATTTTTTAGGTATAAATTGAGGAGTGGAATTGCTGGGTCATGTGATAATTCTATGTTTAACTTTTTGAAGAACCTCCATGCTGTTTTCCACAGCAGCTGTAACATTTTATATCCCACCAGGAAAGTACCTGGGTTCTAGTTTCTCCATATCCTCACCAACACTTGTCATTTTCCATTTTATTATTGCCATCCTAGTGGGTATCTCACTGCAGTTTTAGTTTGCGTTTCCCTAATAACTAATGAGGTTGCATGTCTTTTCATGTGTTATTGGCCACTTGTATATCTTCTTTGTAGAAATATCTATTCAGGTCTTTTATGCATTTTTAAAATTGTGTTGTTTGTCTTTTTGTTATTGACTTGTAGGGTTCTTCATGTATTCTGGATACAAGACCCTTATCACTAGACCCCTATCAGATATATGATTTGCAAATATTTTCTCCCACTTTGCAGATTGTCCTTTGATAATGTCCTCTGACGCACCAAAGTTTCAAATTCTGATGGAGTTCAATATACCTATTTTTTTCTTACGATTTTTGTGTCATACCTAAGACACCATTGCCAGATCCTAGAATGTAAGCAAATCTGCTCCATGCGGGGACTTCCCTGGTGGTCCAGTGGTTAAGAATCCACCTTCCAATGCAGGGCACACGGGTTCAATCCCTGGTCAGGGAACATGCAGATCCCACATGCTGCAGGGCAACTAAACCCACGTGCTGCAACTACTGAGCCCATGCAGTCTGGAGCCCCCACGTCATAACTAGAGAGAAGCCTGCATGCCGCAACAAAGAGCCCATGCACTGCAACTGAGACCCGATGCACCCAAAAATAAATACATACATACATACATACATACATAAATTTTTTTTTTTTAAAGTCTGCTCCATGCCTCAGAGCGGTTTTGGAAACATCCTTGAACATAGCTGCTAATACTCAGCTTTGCTCAGAATATATGCAGAAACACTAGAATTATCTCCCAATAGGCCAACATGCAAAGGCTGAGATGAGAGACAGAGCTGAAAAAAGAATCTTCATACCAGTTTAGGGGCTGCAGCCAGCTGTCCCAGAGTGAAAGACTGCTTTCTCTTAATCTGGTCATATGAGCCAGTCTTCCTTTTCAGCTTAAACTAGCATAAACTGGGAGTTCATTTCTTACAAGTGATTGAGTCCTGAGCAATGTGGTGGTGTACAGTGGTGGTCTTCTGTTCTCCCAAGTTTTCATAAAATCAGTAACAGCAAACTGACTCATAACTGATGTCAGAGAGGCAGCAAAAATAACCCCTCAACAAACTCCCCTTGCCAGCTCAGTGCCAGACTTGAACTCCCGTCTTTGGGCAAGATGCTTTACAGGACATCTGAACTGCCTACCCCAGATGCCCTTCTGCCCTGGCCAGGTGGGTTTGGTCACCACAAGACACCCCTTAATGAGTGTTTTCTGTGTCCCTCTGCAGTGGGGCCCTACCCCTGGCTGTGCTTCTATGGCTGGGATATCTGAGGATTCCCCAGGAAAGCCCTTTGGAACGTGCCCATCTGGGCTGGGTGGTCAACCTTGAACTAGGAAGTGGCACAGTCCTTTGTTTCTATATCCCAAGGCCTAGACATTGATGAGAGCGCAGTGCTCAATAAATGTTCATCTTTAAGAAGAGCTAATAATAACCATTAACACTGACCTAAGTACTAGTTCATTCAGTCCTCACAATAGCCTTATGCAATGCCGTTCCTATTTTACATTTGGAGAAACTGAGGCATGAGGATATTAGGTTTTCATGTCCAAGGTCACAGAGCTCATAAATGATAGAGCTGAGATATAGGCCTAAACAGAATGGCTTAGTGCCCACGCCCTTTTTACAGCTGCCCAAACAAGTGATGAAGTCTACCTTTGCCTGGCAGTGTCCCATCTTCTTGCTTTATTCCATTTTATTCCTTCTGGTTTTCTTTAATTAAGTGTTGGTATATGTTTTCTGAGTCCACCAAGTATTCATTGTGTTACCACTGTGTGCTCAGAGCCGCTTGCTGGGGACACTTTGATCCTTGGTTTCCATTCTGCTCACTCTTCAAGTGGAAGTGTGTTGTGTCGCGCTATGCTGTGTGTGTGCTGTGTGTGTGCTCACGCCATTCCAGTGAAGACAGCCAACGAATCCCCTCCAAGAGTTTACTTTGAATTTTATTTATCTACTCCCGTTTACCCAAAATAATCACCATATATATATACGCTCATAAGAGTAGTCTCATAACAAGCTCTGAATATGGGTGCCTAGAGTCTTGCTTTTGTTTTTCTGATGGGGGAGTTGGCAATATCTGTATCTAGCCTGGTGGCAACTTCTGGTCAGAACTTAACATTTGGATCCATTAAGAGGCCTCTTCTTACCACCAAGCACTCTGTATTGGCAACCAGAGTGTGAGGTTCTCCGGCCTGATGAACTGCAGACAAGTATCTCTGGCTGGGCAGTGTAGGAAGGGAATGAGTGAGCTGGTGAATAGAGGAGTCTGGGTATTTTTCCTTGTTGTTATTTTGACGGAACTGGGACTAGCCATTGAGATACTTTATTAGTCCAAGAGCCCAAGGAAACTTCTCATCACTGTGGTTCAAGCAAAACCCCCTTGCCAGGGGCTGGACGGGGTGCTGCTCTCCTGACAAGCAGGCCCATCAGTAGTTGTCTTCAAACTTTTTGTTCATACGCTTCCTAAAAGAATTTTGGAAAACATACATTTTTAAGTCAGCATCTAGAATTTCATCATAAATGCAGATAGTAAAGATGGCTTTTTAGATACATTGTAAATATTGATATTTAAAACAAAACTATCATATCTTTCTTCTAAATGTACCCAATGGAATCTAAATACCATAGCAATTTGATACCCACCAACCACCACCCACTTAAAAAACATAAAAACAAGATTTTCTTTACCTGTCAGAAATTTCGTATTGTTTCATTTTCTTTTGGAACCTGTGTATCCATTCCACTTCCCCCACAGAAATTTATACTAATGCATTTTATACATAAATCTTTCTTTGATCACCTTTCTCCTACAACAAAAATATATACATATAAGTTTAAGTTTAAGTTTTTGAATTTCCTGTGATCATAAGGCTTAAATTTTTTTTAATTTCTTCCTGATTGAGTTATCCTTCACTTATTAGAAGTATATTATGCTCAAAACCACATGAATATGTAACAAATTTGGATAAACAAGAAACATAAAAAGTGAAATTTTACTGAAAATACATTTCTAAATGAGATGAATGGAGCTTTATAATTTTTTCCAATTAACTTATCATTGAATGAATGTTACTTATTGCTAGAAAGAATTCGGCTTAGAATTAGGAATTCTATTCCGATCTTTCAATTGAATGTAAGCATGCAAGCAGCCTTGTTTATATAAACAGGCAAATAAGAATGGAAGGAAATTTTGTTTAGCAATGCCACTCATTTTCTGAATGTCTTCTGAGTTTCATGCCCAAAATCACACATGCATTTTCATCAAAAATTATATTTAATGACTGTGGTAAGCTAAATGATGCCCCGCTCCCCCCCCACCCCCGCCCTGCCAATATCTCCACATCCTAATCTCTGGACCCTAGGAATATTACTTCGTATGGCAAACGAGGCTGTGCAGACATGATCAAGTTAAGGATCTTGAAATGGGAGAATAAGCCTGGATTATCCACGTGGGGCTGATGTAATCACAAACATCCAGAAAAGAGGGACACAGGCAGAGTTCTGTGCGGAGAAGGTGGTGATATGAAGACAGAAGGAGAAAGAGTTTCAAAGATGCTGTGCTGCTGCCTCTGAAGGAAGGGGCCGTGAGCCAGGGAATGTAAGGAATGCAGCACTAGAGGCCGAAAAATGCAAGGAAAAGTTTTCTCCCCTCAGATCCTCCAGATCCTTCAGAAGGAACCAGCCCTGCCCATACCTTCACGTTAGCTCCGTGAAACCGTTTTCAGACTTCTGACCTCCAGAACCATAAGAGAATAAATCTGTGTTGTTTTAAGTCACTAAGTTTGTGCTGAGTTGTAATAGCAGCTGAAGGGATCTAATACGTTATCAACCGACAGTTCCGTTACATCCCCCTAGTAAGTAAAGAATTGGAAGCCATGACCACCGCGTCTTCATTCCAGCCCATGGGAAGCGGCAGGGGAAGAGGACGATGCACATAATCCAGAAGTTGCCCCATCAGTCGCATGATCTCACCTAATTAAAGGAAACAGAGAACTGTAGTTTTGTTTTTTTTTTTTAAAGTATTTTTCTGGAACCAAGAAGGGACATGATTTTGTTTTTCAAGAGGCAACGTTTGTTTGTTTGTTTTTTAAGATTTATTTATTTTATTTATTTATTTATTGATTGATTGATTGCTATGTTGGGTCTTCGTTTCTGTGCTAGAGCTTTCTCTAGTTGAGGCAAGCGGGGGCCACTCTTCATCGCGGTGCGCGGGTCTGTCAGTATCGCGGCCTCTCTTGTTGCGGAGCACAGGCTCCAGACGCGCAGGCTCAGTAGTTGTGGCTCACGGGCCTAGTTGCTCCGCGGCATGTGGGATCCTCCCAGACCAGGGCTCGAACCCGTGTCCCCTGCATTGGCAGGCAGATTCTCAACCACTGCGCCACCAGGGAAGCCCAGAACTGTAGTTTTTTCCTAAGTGGCCATGTGCCAGCTCTTTTAGGAGGTTCTATTACTATAGAGGAACGGGAGGATGAATTTAGAAGGAAAGTAGTGTCTGGCTTAGAGTTGTTGAGGGAGAGACGGTGGTGGCATTAGCCATATGGAGAAGCGGAAGATGAGGGATTTGGAGTCCTTCAGCAACAGGACCTGAAGGGTCGGTGCAGTGAGAGAGGTGGGGAGGCAGTGACTCGGTGCCTGGATTTCTGGCTTAACTGAGTGGCTGGCTGTGTCGCGCGCGGAGGTTGGGACCGCTGTGTAGAGTCTGCTACAAAGCGTAGGAGTAATATACGTGCCTTATCACAACTGCAGGTTTGTGTAAATATTGACTCTCATCGCCAGGTTTCTGTTAACTTAATTAAGGAGAATGTTTTGTTAAAGGGATAGAAGAGAAGTTGCTGAAGCAGCACTTGGCAACTTCCTGCCCTCGCCTCTCTTTAAGCACTGTGACTTCCTTAGGATACGTTTTACACCCACACCAGGAAAATGTTCTGGTGGGGACGTCGCCACGCCAGAGCCGTGTCATTAGCTAAATGGCGTTCGATCATTTGTATGCATTGTAATGAGACAGCTGAATCCCCGACAAAATGGATCCCCTGGGTCCTGTTTTCTGTTGATTGTTGTTGGCTGTCTTATATTAACTCTATTTTTATTTTCCCTTATGATAAATGTAGTCTACTCTCCTTTTAGAAAAAAGTCAGAGGTAGAGAACAAATGTATGGATACCAAGGGGGAAAGGGGTGGGGTGGGAGGAATTGGGAGACGGGGATTGACGCATATACACTATTGATACTATGTGTAAAATGGACAACTGAGGGGCATGTACTGTACAGCACAGGGAACTCTACTTAATGCACTGCAGTGTCCTAAACGGGAGGGAAATCCAAGAGGGAGGGGATATATGTGTATGTATGGCTGAGTCATTTTGCTGTGCAGTAGAAGCTAGCACAACATTGTAAAGCAACTATACTCCAATAAAAATTAATTTTAAAAAACCATAATGAAATAGTAATACACTTTTAGTAGAGTAGCTAAAATTAAACAGGACTGATGATCCTAAGCATTGGTGAGGATGTAGAGAAACTGGCATTCTCACACATTTTTGATGGAAATTTCAAATAATACAGCCACTTTGAAGTAGTTTGGCATTAAAGAAAAAATAGTGAAATATACACCTACCATATGATCTAGTATTCCACTTCTAGATATTTTCACAATAGAAAATAAAGCATATATCTATACAAAAAAAAAAAAGTGAGAAACTTCAGAGAAGTAGAAGGAAGGAGGAAGATGATACATAATCCCACCAGCTGAGGTCCCCCCTTTATTAGCACCTTGTTGGATTTCCTTTCAACCTTATCTCTGTGCATTTTTTTAAATAAATTTATTATTTATTTATTTATGGCTGTGTTGGGTCTTCGTTTCTGTGCGAGGGCTTTCTCTAGTTGCGGCAAGTGGGGGCCACTCTTCATCGCGGTGCGCGGGCCTCTCACTGTCGCGGCCTCTCTTGTTGTGGAGCACAGGCTCCAGACGCGCAGGCTCAGTAGTTGTGGCTCACGGGCCTAGTTGCTCCGCGGCATGTGGGATCCTCCCAGACCAGGGCTCGAACCCGTGTCCCCTGCATTGGCAGGCAGATTCTCAACCACTGCGCCACCAGGGAAGCCCTATCTCTATGCATTTTTAACTTACGTATTCTGCGTCTTTTTCTTAAGTAAACACCATAATATAAGTATTTTTCATAATTTCGATAGTTTTACAATAGTCTGTGTTGAGCATGTACTATTTTATATTTTATTTGGGCATTTAGATTGTCGCTGATTTTTCACTGTTGCCTATAATGCTGTCAATACTAACAGTTATTTCTGTATTTAGCCTCTGTTCCTCAGAAATAACAGAAGTGAAATTTCTGGATAATAGAATATGAATATTTTAACGGCTTTTCACTCATAATTTGACATTACTTTTGCAAAGGGCTGTATCTATTTATATTTTAAGGATCCTATGTGAAAATGTTGGGTCTTATTTAGAATGTGATATTTATCAACTGGCCCAAGGCATTCAGTAAACAGCAAAATAAAGGAGAAGCTGCAACTGGGTGAGATCAACATTAGAACTAATTTTTTAAATTGCAGCTGAGCTGATAGAGGAAAAAGTTTGCATGGATTTGCTTTATGACACTCTATTCATTCATTCTTTCAATACGCACCCAGTAAGCCCTCCCATCAAAATCAAAATCACACAGGCTGAGGAAGGATCCTAGTAGATTTCCCGTCACACAGATTTTTCCATCACGCGTTATCTCAGCAGTCACGTGAGGTAGTGGCATTTTACAGATGAAGATATGAAGCTTAATGACTTAGCCAAGACCACATAGCCAACCTAGTGGTGGAGATGGGACATAAACCCAGGCTTGTGGCTGCTTTGATTGGATTTATTGAGCTACCGCTATATTCAAAACAGCATGATAAGCATCATGAGAAACAGGTGAGAAGGCCAGGCCCAACCTAAGAGCTTGCACTTATTGAGGGAGATCAGATATGCTTAAAAAGATATATTTGTCTGCTTGGGCTGCCATAACAAAGTACCACAGACCTGGAGGCTTAAACAACAGAACTTTATTTTCTTATAGTTCTGGAAGCTTTAAGTCCAAGATCAAGGTGTTGGCAGGGTTGGTTTCTTCTGGGACCTCTTTTCCTGGCTTTAAGATGGCTGTGTTCCCCCTGTGTCCTTACATGGTCATCTCTCTGTGCTTGTCTGTGTCCTGATCTCTTCTTAGAAGGATACCAGTCATACTAGATTAGGGCCCCATCCTAATGACCTCACTTTAGCTTAAGTAATTAATAAGGTAACTTAGTAAAGACCCTGTCTCCAAATATAATCACCTTCTGAGATCCTGGGGGTTAGGACTTCAACATATGGATTTGGGGGACACAATTACGCCCATAACAAAAGGTCATAGTGTCCAAAACGTTGTGAGTCCTCAGTTATGAAATTAGGCTAATTCTAGGCCAGTGTCTCTCAGCCTCAGCTGCACTTTAGAATCACCTAGGGAGTTCTTTTAACAAATAGCTGTGGACCCACAGAGTCTCACTTGACTGGTCTGTGGAGCACCTGACAAAGGTGTTTTTTAAAAGCTCCTTGGTGATTCGAATGCACACCCAGGACTGGGAGCCTTGTTGAATTGAAATACCAAAGAGACACCTGAGCTGGTTTTGTTGTCTGAAACTGTCCTGCTTTCTGTCCGGCCAACACTTAGCTGTATGCATAGAATACCTTAGCGTCAGCAAAATATCAGAGCAGCTGCTCAGTTTTGAGTCTCCACTTCATGCACACTCAGCTTTCTCTCTCAGTCATTAAAGGAGATAGTCGTTCGTTGAAGGCCTGTGATACACCTGACACTATGCTGATGTGAGAAGCTGAATAATGACCCCCACAGATGTTCATGCCCTAATCCTTGGAACCTTGAATAGGGGGATTATTCTGGATTATCTGCATGGGCTCAGTTTAATCATACTTCTCTTAAAAACAGAGAACCTTTCCTAGCAAACGTCAGAGAAATACGACCTAAGAAGAGCAGGAGAGTTTTGAAGCATGAGAGGGACTCCATCCACCACTGCTGCCTTTGAAGATGGAAAACGGGGGACAGTGGCAGGCAGCCTCAGTAACCTAGGAAACTGGGCAGCTGGGAACGGCCTTCAGCTCTCAACCAGCAAGGAAGTGGGCCCTCAGTCCTATAACCTCAAGTCACTGAATTCTGTCAACAACCTGAACGAGCAAGGGAAGCATTCTCCCCTAGCAGCTCCAGAAATGGACGTAAGGAGTGCGGCCCTGCAGACGCTTGGTTTTAGCGTGGTGAGACCCAAGTCA
Organism: Balaenoptera acutorostrata; assembly: GCF_949987535.1. NCBI lineage: Eukaryota > Metazoa > Chordata > Mammalia > Artiodactyla > Balaenopteridae > Balaenoptera > Balaenoptera acutorostrata. The sequence continues at coordinate 171,280,708 of NC_080066.1, forward strand.
GACTTCTGACCTCTGAAACTGTGAGATTATAAATTTGTGTTGTTCTAAGCCAATAAATTTGTGGTAACTTGTTACAGCAGCAGTAGGAAACTAATACAGCTTAAAAGTGAAAAATAAAATAATAACACATTCTCCCTGCTGTCATGGAGCTTAGCAACTTAAATTTGCAAAATTTATGAAAGGAGAAACAAATCAAGTTTCAACTCAAGTCTTAGGCTCAAGAAGTTTTTGAATTCAAGGGCCCTGGGTGTTAGGTGGTGTGTGAGGCCCAAATTATGCACTTTTTAAAAGTGTAAACGTAACTTTTATATGCACTGGGAAACCATATATATACATACATATACATTTTATTTATCCATTCATCCATCAGTGGACACTTGGGTTGCTTCCACATCTTGGCCATTGTAAATAATGCTGTGGTGAACATAGGGGTGCATACATTTTTTCAAATTAGTGTTTTGATTTTCTTTGCATATATACCCAGGAGAGGAATTGCTGGATCATATGGTAGTTCTATTTTTAGGTTTTTGAGGAACCTCCATACTGTTTTCCATAGTGGCTACACCAATATGTATTCCCACCAACCGTGCACAAGGGTTCGCTTTTCTCCACATCCTCACCAGCACTTGTCATCTCTTGTCTTTTTGATAATAGCCATTCTCACAGGTGTGAGGTGATATCTTATTATGTTTTTGATTTGCATTTCCCTGATGATTACGGATGTTGAGCATATTTTCATGTGCCTATTGACCATCTGTATTTATTCTATGGAAAAATGTCTATTCATTTCAGTAGGTCCTCTGCCTATTTTTTAATCAGTTGTTTGGTTTTTTTGGTATCGAGTTGTAGGAATTCTTTGTCTATTTGGATATTAACCCCTTATCAGACATATTGTTTGCAAATATCTTCTCTCATTCAGTAGGTGGCCTTTTCATTTTGTTGATAGTTTCCTTCACTGTGCAAAAGCTTTTTAGTTTGATGTTGTCCCATTAGTTTATTTTTGCTTTGGTTTCCCTTGCCTGAGGAGACATAACAAAACAATATATATATATTGCTAAGACTAATGTCAAAGAGCATACTGCCTGTGTTTTCTTCTAGAAGTTTTATGGGTTCAGGTCTTACATTTAAATTTTTAATCCATTTTGAGTTGATTTTAGTGTGCAGTGTGAGAAAGTAGTCCAGTTTGATTCTTTTCATCTAGCTGCCAGTTTTCCCAACACCATTTATTGATGAGGCTGTTTTTTCAGAATGTTGTATATTCTTACCCCCTTTGTCATAGATTAGTTGACTGTATAAGTGTGGGTTCGTTTCTGGGCTTTCTATTCTGTTCCATTGATGTATGTGTCTGGTTTTTGTACAAGTACGATGCTGTTTTGATTACTGTAGCTTTGTAGTGTAGTTTGAAATCAGGGAGTGTGATACTTCCAATTGTGCTGTTTCTCAAGATTCTTTTGGCTGTTCAGGATCTTTTGTGTTTCCATACAAATTTTAGAATTATTTTTTCTAGTTCTGTGAAAAAAGCCATTGGTATTTTAATAGGGATTGCATTGAATCCGTAGATTGCCTTAGATACTTGTAGATAGTATGTTCATTTTTACAATACTAATTCTTCTAATCCATGAGCACAATATGTCTTTCCATTTTTTTGTATCATTTTCAATTTCCTTCATCAATATTTTGTTTTCAGAGTATAGATCTTTCACCTCCTTGGTTAATTTTATTCCTAGGTATTTTCCTCTTTTTGATGTGATTGTAAACAGGATTGTTTTCTTGCCTTCTCTTTCTGATAGTTCATTTTTAGTGTATAGAAAAGCAACAGATTTCTGGACATTAATCTTGTATCTTACAACTTTACTGAATTCATTTATTAGTTCTCATAGGTTTTTGGTGGAGACTTTAGGGTCTTCTATATATAGCATCATGTCATCTGCAAAGAGTGACAGTTTTACTTCTTCTCTTCCAATTAGAATGCCTTTTATTTCTTTTTCTTGTCTGATTGTTGTGGCTAGGACTTCCAATACTGTGTTGAATAAAAGTGGCAAGAGCGGGCATCCTTGCTTGTTCGTGATTTTAGAGGAAATTTTTCAGTTTTTTTCACCATTGAGTATGATGTTAGCTGTGGGTTTGTCATAGATGGCCTTTATTATGTTGAGGTATGCTCCCTCTATACCTACTTTGTAGAGAGTTTTTTTATCATAAGTGGATGTTGAATTTTGTCAAAAGCTTTTTCTGTATCTATTAAGATGATCATATGATTTTTATTCTTCAATTTGTTGATGTGGTGTACCACATTGATTGATTTGTATATGTTGAATCATCCTTGCATCCCTGGGATAAGTCCCACTTGATCATGTTGTATGATCTTTTAATATATTATTGAATTTGGTTTGCTAATATTTTGTTGAGGGTTTTTGCAACCATGTCCATCAGTGATATCAGGCTGTAATTTTCTTTTTTGTGTGTGATGTCTTTGTCTGGTTTTGGGATCAGGGTAATGCTTGCCTTGTAGAATGAGTTTTGAAAATATTCCTTCCTCTGAATTTTTGGAATAGTTTGAAAAGAATAGATTTAAAAAAAAACTTTTAATAGATCTTTATTGGAGTATAATTACTTCACAATACTCTGTTAGTTTCGGTTGCACAACAAAGCGAATCAGCCATATGTATACACATGTCCCTATATCCCCTCCCACTTGAGCCTCCCTCCCATCCTCCCTATCCCACCCCTCTAGGTCATCGCAAAGCACCGAGCCGATCTCCCTGTGCTATGCTGCTGCTTCCCACCAGCCAACTATTTTACATTCGGTAGTGTATGTATGTTGATGCTACTCTCACTTTGCCCCAGCTTCACCCTCCCACCCCATGTCCTCAAGTCCATTTTCTATGTCTATCTCTTTATTCCTGTCCTGCAACTAGGTTCATCAGTACCATGAAAAGAATAGATTTTTAACTCTTTAAATATTTGGTAGAATTCACTGGGAAGCTGTCTGGTCCTGGACTTCTGTTTGTTTGCTTAGAGTTTTTTTCTTTTAATTACTGATTCAATTTCATTACTGGTAATTGGTCTGGTCCAGTCTTGGGAGATTGTACATTTCCAGGAATTTGTCCATTTCTTCTAGGTTTTTCATTTTATTGGCATATAATTGTTTGTAGTAATCTGTGATCCTTTGTATTTCTGTAGTGTCAGTTGTAACTTCTTTTTCATTTCTGATTTTATTGATTTGGGCCCTCTGTTTTTTTCTTGATGAGCCTGGCTAAATGTTTATCAATTTTGTTTATCTTTTCAAAAAACAAGCTCTTAGTTTCATTGATTTTTCTATTGCTTCTTTAGTCTCTATTTCATTTATTTCTGCTCTTATCTTTATGATTTCTTTCCTTCTACTATCTTTGGGTTTGTTTGTTCTTCTTTCTCTAGTCACTTTGGGTGTAAGGTTAGGTTGTTTATTTGAGATTTTTCTTGTTTCCTGAGGTAAGCTTGTATCGCTATAAACTTCCCTCTTAGAACTGCTTTTGCTGCATCCCATACATTTTGGATCATTGTGTTTTCATTTTCATTTGTCTCCAGGTATTTTTTGATTTCCTCTTTGATTTCTTCAGTGACACATTGGTTGTATAGTAGCATGTTGTTTAGCCTCCATGTGTTTGTGTTTTTGAAATTTCTTTTCTTGTAATTGATTTCTAGCCTCATAGTGTTGTGGTAGGAATAGATGCTTGATATGATTTCAGTCTTCTTAAATTTACTGAGACTTGTTTTGTGACCTAGTATATGATCTATCCTGGAGAATGTTCCATATGAGCTTGAGAAGAATGTGTATTCTGCTTTCAGATGAAATGTTCTATACATATTAAGTCCATTGGGTCTAATGTGTCATTTAAGGCCAGTGTTTTCTTATTGATTTTCCATTTGGATGATCTGTTTATTGATGTAGATGGGGTGTTAAAGTCCCCTATTCTTATTGTGTTACTGTCAGTTTCTCCCTTTACATCTGTTAATATTTGTTTTAAGTATTTGGGTGCTCCTATGTTACATGCATATGTATTTACAATTGTTACGTCTTCTTCTTGGATTGATCCCTTTACCATTACATAATGTGCTTCTTTGTCTCTTGTTACAGTCTTTGCTTTAAAGTCTATTTTGCCTAATATAAGTATTCCTACCCCAGTTTTCTTTTGATTTCCATTGGCATGAAATACCTTTTCCCATCCCCTCACTTTCGGTCTTGTGTGTCTTTAGATCTGAAGCAAGTCTCTTATTGGCATCATATACATGGGTATTTTTTTTTATCCATTCAGCCACTCTGTGTGTTTTGATTGGAACATTTAGTCCATTTACATTTAAAGTAATTATTGATAGCTATGTACTTAATTGCCATTTTGTTAATTGTTTTAGGATTGTTTTTGTAGTTCTTTTCTGTTCCTTCTTCTTTTGTTCTCTTCCCTTGTGATTTGTTGACTGTCTTTAGTCTTATGTTTGGATTCATTTCTTTTTTGTGTGTGTGTATCTGTTTAAACACATTTTAACAACCCTGCATTTTTACTCTCTGCCCCCCATCATTTAACGTTTTTTAAGTCATATATAACATTTTTGCTTTGTGTATCCCTTAACTACTCATTGTGGATTTAGATGATTTTTACTACTTTTATTGTTTAACTTTTCTCCTAGCTTTATAAGTGGTTGAGCTAGTGCCTTTACTGTATATTTGTCTTTACCAATGAGATTTTTCCCTTTGTAATTTTAATGCTTCCAGTTGTTGCCTTTCCTCTTCCACTTAGAGAATTCCCTTTAGCATTTTTGGTAAAGCTGGTTTCATGGTGCTTAACTCTTAGCTTTTGCTTGTCTGTAAAAATCTTTATCTCTTCTTGAAATTTGAATGATAGCCTTTTTGGGTAGAGTATTCTTGGTTGCAGGTTTTTCCCTTTCATCACTTTGAACTTTGAATATATTGTGCCACTCCCTTCTGGCCTGCAGAGTTTCTGGTGAAAAGTCAGCTGATAGCCTTATGTAACTTGTTGCTTTTCCCTTGCTGCTTTTAATACTCTCTCTTTATCTTTAATTTTTGCCATGTTAATTACAGTGTGTCTTGGTGTGATCTTCTTTGGGTTGGTCCTGTTTGGAACTCTCTGTGCTTCCTGGATCTGGATGTCTGTTTCCCTTCCCAGGTTGGGGAAGTTTTTAGCTATTATGTTTTCAAATATGTTCTCTGCCCCTTTCTCTCTCTAATATCCTTCTGGAACCCCTATAATGTGAATGTTATTGTGCTTGATGTTGTCCCAGATGTCGCTTAAACTGTGCTAATTTTTTTAAATTCTTTTTTCTTTTTTTCTGTTCAGCTTGAGTGATTTCCACTTCTCTGTCTTCTAGTTCACTGATCCATTCCTCTATATCATCTAATCTACTATTGATTCTTCTGAGTGTATTTTTTTATTTCAGTTATTGTATTCTTCAGCTCTGTTTGGTTCTTCTTTATATTTTCTAACTCTTTGTTAGAAATTTCCAGCTTCTTACTGTGTTCATCATTCTTCTCCCAAGTTCTTTGAGCATCTTTATGATTATTACCTTGAACTATTTATTGGGTAGGTTGCTTATGTCTCCTTTACTTAGTTCTTCTGGGATTTTGTCTTGTTCTTTCCTTTGGAACATATTCCTCTGTTGCCTCATTTTGCCTATTCTCTGTTTTTATTTCCATGTATTTGATAGGTTGATTATAGTTACTAATCTTGGAGAAGTGGCCTCATGTAGGAGACGTCCTATGGGGCCCACCAGCATACTCCCTTCTGTTCACCAGAGCTATATGCTTTAGCATGCACACTATGTGGACTGCATGGGCCCTTCTATTGTGGTTTGCTGACTACTGTGGTCATCTAGTAGGTGTGGCTGGCCCCTGGTCTGGTTAGTTGCCAGGCCCTGCCTATTGCAGATGCTGTTGGATGCTGGTAGGTGGGGCTGGGTCCTGTCACAGCTGGTTGCAAGGCCTGGGGAGTTTCAGTCCTGATGCTGGCTCACTGGTGGGTGGGGTTGGATTATGATGTGACTGGCTATGGAGTCCTGGGGTGGGTCACAGGGCTAGTGTTGGCCCACTGATGGGAGGAGCTGAGTCCTGGGATGGCTGGCTGCAGGACTGCGGGTCCTGGAGTACTAGTGTTGGCCTGCTGGTGTGTAGAGCTCAGGCCCAGGGGGTCCTGGGGCCGGTGTCAGCCCACTGGTGAGTGTGACTATGTTCTGGGCCATCTGTTGGGTGGGGCCGAATCCTGGGGTAGCTAGGGGCTCAGGGTCCTATGGCAGCGAGCCTGCTAGTGAGTGAGGCTGTGTCCCTACCCAGCTAGCTGCTTGGCCTGGGGCATCCCAGGACTGGTCCCAAGTGGCTGGTGGGTGGGGCAGGTCCCAGCACTAATAAGCTAGAGGGAGGATTACAAAATGGCACCTGCCAGCACTAGTGTCCTCGTGGTATAATGAGCTCCTAAAAACAGCTGCCACCATCATCAGTGTCCCTAGGATGAATCCCAGTTGCCTTCTGCCTGTCCAGAAGGCTCTCCAAGATCAGCAAGAGAGTCTGACTCAGGCTTCTTCAAATTACTGCTTCTGGCCTGAGTCTCACAGTGTGTAAGATTTTGTGTGGAGTCTCTATTTCCTACAGCCCTCTGCCTCTCCCAGGACTAAGCTGCACTGGCCTTCAAAGCCAAACGTTCTGGGGGCTCATCTTCCTGGGACAGGACCTCCAGGCTGGGGAACCCGATGTAGGGCTTGTACCCCTTGCTCGTTGGGGAGAACATCTGCAATTATAATTATCCTCCTGTCTGTGGGTCACCCACCCAGGGGTATGGGTCTTGACTATACTGTGTCTCCACCCCTCCTACCTGTCTCATTGTGGTTCCTTCTTTATATCTGTAGTTTTAGAAGATCTTTTCTTCTAGTCTTTGGGTCATCCTCATTGACAGTTGCTGTGTAAATAGTTGTAATTTTGGTGTGCCCATGGGAGGAGGTGAGCTCAGGGTCTTCCTACTCTGCCATCTTGGGCACTCTCCCAAATTCTGTGCTTTTGTTGGAAGTTTCTGGTAAAAGGAGAATGAGGACCCTGTTACTACAGACTGATGGAAAAGGGAAATTTTTGTAGCTAAATATAGGAAGGACTGATCATATAGAAAGGGTAGACTTTATATAAAGAAAATTACGTAATAATAGCTCCTCAGACTTCAGAGGAATACCTATCCTCTCCTACCCTCAGCCCCCAAATCTTCTTAATTTTAGTATGAAAGCTTATGGTAAAAAGCATACGCATCTAGTAAGGAAATGCTCAAAATTTAAAAAAGAAGAAGAAGAAAATCCCACAATGATGGGGCTATGTCAAACGGACATAGGGGCCAACTGAAGGAGCTCCAAGTGGCCAAAGCTGGAACAATTTGAGGAATAAAATAAAGTAGTATTGGATAATAACCAAAATATAAAGTAAATATCCATGAGTCCATGCTAATATAAGTAAATGATTCAATAAATAAGTGGGGAAGCAGAAACAAACCTCCCTTGAAGAAGAATTCCAAATAATTTATGTAGATGCTCCACCCTCAAGGAGGTGAATGGAGCACGGCTCTCCACCCCTTAGGTATGTGTGCACAGTGACCTCCTCCAAGAGCATGGGGTGAAGGCTAGGTGGGGACACAGATAACTTTATAGTGGAGAAACCTGTCAAACTCTCCCTTAGCCAGGTGATCAAGGTTTTAGCATCATCTGTGATAAGGCATGTGGATAGTAAGTTTCCTTGACATGGTGTGATGAGAAGAGCACTTCCCCTCTGTGGTCTTCCTCCCCAAGGATGTGATATTAGACATATCACCCAGTCTAATCATGAGAAAGCATCGGACAAGTCCCAGTTGAGGGACAGTCTACAAAATACCTAACCAGTACTCCTCAAAACTCTCAAGGTCACCCAAAACATGGAAAGTCTGAGAAAGTGTCACAGACCAGTGCCATCTATGGAGACATGATGACTAAATGTAACATGGTCTCCTGGATGGAATCCTGCAACAGTAAAAAGACATTAGATAAAACAAAGGAAATCTGAATAAAGAATGGACTTTAATAATAATGCATCAATATTGGTTCATTAATGGTAACAAATATACCATAGTCTTAAAAGCTGTTACTATAGGGGAAACTGGGTGTAGGGTATATGGGAACTCTCTGTACTATCTTGACAGTTTTTCTGTGACTCTAAAACTATTCTAAAATAAAACGTAATTTTTTAAGTAAAAAAGAAAAGCATATGCACCTTACAAATGTTTCTTCCACGGGCCACATATGTTCTGTAGAGTAAGAATAATCTTTCTGTATTTTCTGAAGGGGAAAAGGATCACTGAGTGTGTGGATTTGGGCACAGCCCCCAGAGCAGTTAAGAGGAGGGGGCATTTATTTTTCAAGTAGTTTAAAAGTAAAAGCACTCACCATACTTTATTATTTTTTTGTACACTACTTTCTCTGTCTCACATATGACTCACTCATCATACTACATTAAAGCTATTTGATGTTCCAAGAGTATGTTTCATTTAACAAAGTATATTCTGTGACCATTTTGAGTATACTTTTGGGAAATAAGGAGAAAATATGCATCATGGAAAACAGATGGAGATTTGGTACTTGCCTGAGTTGAAGGCAAACCTTGTTTGACCCTGGGCCTCTGGGAGCCCAGCTCTAGCCCGTGCCACATAGGAGAGCTTTCCACATTAGGATAGAGATGCAATTGTAAATCCATCTGCACATGGAAATAAAAGTGGGTGCATTACCCTGTAGTCCGTCAGAGGGAGCATAGGAATCGTGTATCTCATCTTAAACTTGGACTTGATGGCACAAACATTTAAGTACTTTGAGAGGTGGTTAAGTTCTCTGTCTTCAAATGAAACTAATTTATTCAATCAGGAAAAGATTGACAATTTTCCAAGCAGCAATTTATTTCCAGTCCCAGAAAAGATTCAACCAGTGGTAGGAAAAATATGTGTGTGTGTGTGTGTGTGTGTGTGTGTGTGTGTGTGTGTGTAGTAAGAGTGCCTGTATGTATTTAGTTGTTGACATTTCAGTAGGCCTGGGCCTCCTAGGCCAGCTGTTCCTCATGATTCCTCTCCTCACTGCCTTTCAGCTCATCCCTTGCCACTGACTTCTCACTGCTTGGCACATTGGCCGCTAAAGTGTTCAGTGAATGAATAACCCAGACAAGGCGGGTGGCAGAAAAAGAGCCAACACACAGCACTGTTACTGTCCTAGAGATGGAGGTTGACGAGGAGGAGGGAGAGGGCTTCTCTGTGTGTGTCTACTTCCTTCATCCTCTGCAGGATCCTCTGAGGGCGGCAGTCCTTCCAGTCTGGTTCCCCTTTGGAGACTTTTCTCATCCTTTCTCTTACAGAGTACTTTTCCTGAGCATGGTTCTCCTAATCAAGCAAGAATAGTGTGGTACTTGTCAGAATTCATCCCCTTACCCCCCTTTTTAAAAAAAATTATTTATTTATTTATTTATTTATTATTTATGGCTGTGTTGGGTCTTCGTTTCTGTTGCGAGGGCTTTCTCTAGTTGCGGCAAGTGGGGGCCACTCTTCACCGCGGTGCGCGGGCCTCTCACTATCGCGGCCTCTCTTGTTGCGGAGCACAGGCTCCAGACGCGCAGGCTCAGTAGTTGTGGCTCACGGGCCCAGCTGCTCCGCGGCATGTGGGATCTTCCCAGACCAGGGCTGGAACCCGTGTTCCCTGCATTAGCAGGCAGACTCTCAACCACTGCGCCACCAGGGAAGCCCCCTTCCCCCCCTTTTTTAACTTAATATTTGATACACACAGAAGAATGTGTGTAACACAAATGTAACTTACAAATCTTCCTAATAAGGTGAACCCACCACCTGCTCTAAGAACTGGGAGCGTTACCTACACCGCTGCATCTCCCCACCTGTTCCCACCTCCCCACCCCCAGAAGAGACCATTACCCCAAACTATGTGGTTATCATTTCCCGAGTTTTTAAAAATTTATACTTTCATTACATAAGTATATAGCCCTAAGGAATATACTGTTTCATTTTTGGCTTGAGGTTTACAAAAGATGCACCATACTGAATGTAGTCAACTGCAATGTTCTCCTCGGCCTCAAAATTATGTTCCTAAGATTCATGTATATTATGTGGAACTCTTAACTGTAGTTCATTTATTTTGGGGTCTATATAGTATGCTGTAATATGAATATTCCAGTTTACTTCTCCATTCTCCTGACTTGGGGCATTTGAGCTTTTTCCAGGTTTTGTGCCATTATGATTGAGGGCCCAGGGAACATTCTTGGTGGATGTCTCCTGGTGCATTTTCATATGAGCATTCATTAGTGTAGTAGTTCTCAGACATGAGCATGCATCAGAATTCTCCAGAGGACTTGTTGAAACACAGATTGCTGGGCCCCATGCCCAGAGTTTCTGATTCAGTGGGTCCCAGAGATTTTGCATTTCTAATAAGTTTGCAGGTGATGCTGCTTTTGCTGCTGGTCTGGGACCGCACTTTGGGGACCGCTGTCCTAGAGGAAACACCTTGGAGTTGGATGGCTGGGTTGCAGGGAATGTACCTGTTATAAGGTAATACCCAGTTGTTTTCCAGTTGTTGTATCATTTTATTTTCTCATGACAGTATAGAAGAGTTCCATTGAGCCATGTTTTCGCAAATTCTTGGTTTTATGTGTTCTTTCTCTACATTCAATGTGACTGACACTGTAGGAAGGGAAAGGATTTAAATACTGAGACAAGTATGTTTTACACTTTTTAAAATTGAAATATAACTGATTTACAATATTGTGTTAGTTTCAGGTGTATAGCAAAGTGATTCAGTTATATATTTATATTTTTTCAGATTATTTTCCATTATAGGTTATTACAAGATATTGAATATTGTTCCCTGTGTTCTTTGTTGCTTATCTATTTTATGCATAGTAGTCTGTATCTCTTAATCCCATACTCCTAATTTATCCCTTCCCCCTCCCTTTTCTTCTTTGGTAACCATAAGTTTGTTTTCTACGTCTGTGAGTCTGTTTCTGTTTTGTAAATAAATTAATTTGTATTATTTTTTAGATTCCACATGTGAGTGATATCATAAAATATTTGTCTTTCTCTGTCTGATTTACTGCACTAAGTCTGATGTTCTCTAGGTCCACCCATGTTGCTGCAAATGGCATTATTCCATTCTTTTTTATGGCTGAGTAATATTCCATTGTGTATATATACCACATCTTCTTTATCCATTCAACTTTTGATGGACACTTAGGTTGCTTTCATGTCTTGGCTACTGCGTTTTACACTTTTTAAAAAGAAGACAGAGATCTTTACACTATTTGAGTGTGTTTCTTTGGGCTTAACAAGCAAAAGAATGGACTCTTAACAGGTTTGCCAAGAGAAGTAAATAGTGAACAATTCATATAACTTTAACAGGACGTCATTTACCAGTGTCAGGGGGAGCTGGATGATTTAGTCATTTAGGTTCTTTCCAAGTAGCAATAACAAAACTGGAGATGGTCCTCACACACTAGCTGAAATGATTACAGACATTTTTATCTGTTCTCCCATCAGAGTACAATGCTGTTTAATCAAAAGGCACTTCTTTTTGAGAAGATGAAGACTCAGGAGGGATGTGTTTGAAATTTTTTGATATTGTGACAGATAAGATGATCTAGGACTGATGTATCACATGCCAGAACTGGAAGAAGATAAGAGATGGGTATTTAAAATAAATAAGAGGAGAGAGGAGATTGCCCTGTGCAGGACATGGAAGGATTAACTTGCCCACAAGGTGGCAAAACAGAACATGGTAGAAAGAGTATCAGCTTTCATCTGCCAGGCATGAGCTTGAGTTTTAGCTCCTCTAGCCAAGCTCTGGTGTGAGAACTGGTCCCAGTTGCTTGCTCTGTCCTGAGCCTCAGTTTCCTCTTCTGTGAATTGGAATCAGTCCCGTGTTGCAGAGGTTTACATGAAATAACACACACAGCGCCTGGCACATGGTAGGGCACCCAGTAAGCATTCCATGTCTTCTTTTCCTTTGGAACAGGTTTATAAGAATAGTAAGTATTGCCATTTTTACATTAGTTCACTGTTTGCAAAGCCCTTTCCCATATCTAATTCTCATAGCGCCCAAGAGGATGCCATTTCCATCATCCTCATTACGTGCTCATTCACCTCACCTGCCTCACCTGAGGCAGTCACCTCTGTAATTAATGTCACACCTTGCTCTCCGCGCACCGTTTTGAACTTTGAACAGCGGTGTGCATGCGCCATGGTTCCTCCCTCTCATCTGAGCGTACGGATGACGAGATCATTACGGACTGGACAGGTGTCTAACCTGATCCCCTCCTTGGCTCTGCAAAGAAACATCAGCATGAGGAGACCTAACTCTGAGTACTTCCTCTGCACCAGACGTTTGGCAGCCTTCTCATCTAAACCTCATAAAACATCTACATCTGAGGTAGATTCAATTATTACTTTCATTTGATACATGACTAAATAGCCACAGACCTCAAAAATATTTTGCTAAGTGAAAGAAGCCAGTCACAGAAGACCACATATTGTGTGATTTGATTTATCTGAAATGTCCAGAAAAGGCAGATCTATCGAGGCAGAGAGTAGGTCAGTGGTTGCCAGGAGCTAAGGGGATTGGAGGGAAATGGGGAATGGCTGTTAGTGGGTATATGGCGTTTCTTTAGGACGATGAAAGTGTTCCAAAATTGACGTGCAGGTAGTTGCACAACTCTGTGAATATCCTACATTGTCAATGAATTGTACTCTTTAAATGGGGGAGTTTTATGGTGTGTGAGTTATATCTCAGTAAAACTGATTTTTTTAAAGTCTTATTTAAAACAAAAACAAAACAGGCTCAGAGCAGTTTGGGAACTTGACCAAGATTATAAGCGCTAGCAAGTAGCAGGCAGATTGAGTTCAGAGTGCACACTTGAGGCTTCTGGGTTCCTCTCTCCCCATTTGTCTGCCTGACAAGCTCCAGCTGGTCCTTCAAGATTCAGCTCGATTCTTCCTCTTCCGAAAGGTTTTCTGCACTTTCAGGCAGCCTCCGTGCTCCCTCTCCGGGGCCCTCATTGTCCTAAGAAAACCTCCTCTGTAGAGCGCTTTCCACAGTGTCCTGTAAGGTGGGCTGCTTGTTTGCTTCTTCAGTATAACCATGTATGCTTCTAGAAAGCATATAAATCCAGGGCCTAGCTAGTGTCTGGCACCAATTACATGTGTTCAGTCCTGGCACTGTGGCTGAAATCATGGGGCAAGGGCCAGTCCCTTCCACAAAGTGTCCTGCGGCACCAGCATCAAAGAAGACTCCTGAGCGAAACGACCCCATGTGAGATACGTGTATGGACCCAGTTGGGCATGATGAGCTTGACTGATGCCTTCTTCACACTGATGAGGCCCAAGCGGCCAGTCTAATTTCCGTGCAGGTCACTGAGCATTGCTTTCTTTTCTGTGATTGCAATTTGGACCCTCACCCCAGACAGCCTTCTTGTAAAGCCCGTCCAATTGATAAGATAGGATACTAGAAATGACTGTGTATCATTGGGGAAAAATACAATATTGCCTCTGGAAAAATATTTGCAAGTTCATGTCCAAGTGGTGGGAATGAACCCTATTCCTTATACACAGAGCTGACACTTCTTAGTTTTTGACCCTCCATCTTTCCTCCTATAAGAGCTTTTAGAACATAGCCTTGGAAGATTAGTCAGAACCCAGCTGAAATGGAAAGGGATTTTAAGAAAAATTAAATTCCTCCGTAAGATCCAAGGTGTGTGAAATGTTGATGTTTGTACATACAAACACACACACACACACACACAGACTGCAAGGAAATTCATTAAGATGTTATCAGTAAAGCAGCTCACATTAATTATCTCTTGTGTTGTGCTGAGTTCTTTACACTATAAACTTACTTAAATCCTACTACTCTTGAACTATTATTTGTCCCTGTTTGGCCGTTGGGAAATCTGAACTGCAGAGAGCTGTGTTAACCCCCTTTTTCCAGACGGCAGGATTGTGAGGGGTTTTTAATTGCTTTTCTCTGCTGTTCTGCATGTTCTGAATGTTCTACAACGAACATGTGTCATTAGGAATAACACATATGAAATGTTATTGTAAACAAAATGTTGTTAAAAACAAACCAAAGAATGCAGCAACCGCTGAGGAGAAAACACTTTCCCAGATGATGGGCTGCCCCGCCGTGGGGCTGGTGGGGATCAAGATGGCCTATTAATCATGCACAGGACTGATTCGAGAGTTTCTGTCCTGGCTGCAAGGCTTACTAAAGCATGCCAGCTTACTTTTAAAGTCACGTGTGAATGCCTGACATTTCACATGTGAAATCGCAGAGGAATTGTGCTCAGAGGCTCATCTGTGGGACTTTCACCTCCACGCTGCCGGTGACCCAGGTCTTCTAAGAAAAACACACACATCTGTGCGTAATCCTTCAACTGGGACTCATTCAAAAAGAAAACAAAGATAAGGATGAAGTGGGTTTCATGAAAGAAAACCGACCATGCGCTTGATGACTTCTTGGCAAAGGCGGACGGGAAGTGTGCTGCTGGCCAGCATCTCCTCGGCCGCCCCGGGCCTGTCTCGCCTGCCACAGCGTGTGGTCAACGTTTATCTCACCGAGAGCCAAGGGAAGGGAGGTGCTGAGGTTCACCAATGGCTCGCACTGTTTCCAGGCTGATACGTGATTTTTCAGATTGTCAAAACATAACGATGTTGAGGTTCCATTGTTTTCTGTTTGGTGACCAGTGCCGTGTGTCAAGTCTGTGAAGACCTTTCCTGCCTTCATTGCTGTTCGGGGGTGATTTCTGGCTGATGTGGCTTCCACGTCACGGGTGGGCGTGAGAAGCATCTGGCCTGGTGGGGAAGGTGGGAGGGCACTTGGCTTGCCTTTCAGCTCTAGATCGTGCAGATGGCCTCTTCAAGAAAAGGAAGCTTTGGGACTTCCCTGGCGGTCTAGTGGTTCAGACTCCGTGCTTCCACTGCAGGGGGCGTTGGTTCTATCCCTGGTGGGGGAACTAAGATACCGCCTGTCCCCGTGGCCAAGTGTTGAGGTCTTTACTTATAATTGAGTTTAGGGGCATGAGCTGCTCACAGAGTTTTAAGAAGTTTCCCAAATTGGCTGAAAGGACTTATCAGAAGGAAGGGTCCACATTCACTGGGGCAGCGGGGGATGCGGATAAGCCACTTTCTTCCCCCAGGAGAAATAAGGAGAGGCCTCCAGCTGTCATCACTCACCTGACCTGAAGGGAACCATTCCCCAGGTGCTGCAGGCCCGCCACTGCCACCCACGCCACCTGCAGGATACACACACCTGGCCTGAGTAAGCCATGGCCAGGGCAGCGGTGGTATGGACTGACAGGCCAAATGGTATCGGGAAATTGAAACATGTTACTGAAGAGGGAGGCTGGTCTGAGGGTCATGAACAGTGACCAGAACGTGAGTGAGAGCTGATGAGATGGGACGGGGCAGACGGCTGAAGGTCAAGGAAGTCAGTGCCCGCTGGGTGTGTACTCTCTCTATCTCTGGTCTGAATGGCTCCTCCTTTCCTGCAAAACAGAGTAGATGGACTGATGGTCCCTGATCTATTTTGCAGGCCTCCTGTTTGCCCATCACAGAGCTTTGCTTCTGTTCTTGTGGTTCCCATGCAACAGTCACTTCTAAGAGGGAACAGGAAGCTGGGCATAGGTAGCTGCTGATTGAAGTGGGGAATCTGGGGACAAGGAATCTGGAGACTCCTTACCAAGTAAGTCCTGAACCCAGAAGGGGGTATTCTTTAACAAGGCCCCCACAGAAAGCATAACATAAGCCTCTCCCTTAGTGCAGGGACACAAGCTAACTAACTGATTATAGGGTTTGTTTGTTTTTAATTATAGTAACACCTGAATTATCTAAGGTTTTACTGAAAGTAAAATAGTTGATACTAATGGTCATCATTATAATAAAAACAGTACATAGCATCCTGTAATGAAATGGCCCCTCACTCTCCGTCTCTCCAGTTAAGTTTTTTGAGCTCCTTGAGGGTGGGAGTCTTTCACCTCCATCCTCAGAGTCTAGCCAAAATAGATGTTGAATGAAGGCTCCAGGATGGACTGGGGGGAGAGACTGGAGAGAGAGGGAAGGTCCTCCAGTCTCCCCTCCCCTCATTCCAGGCTGAACCGAGGGTGACTACAGACCCAGTCAGCTTTTACATACCACTTGGAGTGGTGAAAGTCTACCACCAGGTAGATTTTTTAAATTACAAGCCTACTTTCATGAGTAGCTCTACATGTATTACTCTGGCTAAAACAGACAATGAAAGAGAATTGAAAAGAAGAACAAAGAAAGAGTCACAAAATAGTCACCAGGCAGGGAAAGTAGTTTCTAGGACCAATTAATTACCCACAGGTCACGGGGCAGCTCAGTGAGTTTTTCTGATTCGTATTTCTTCCTTTTTTGTTTGTGCTCATTTAAAAAGAGCCAAAGAATTCTATCAAACATTTACAGAAGAGCTAACACCTATCCTTCTCAAACTCTCCCAAAATATAGCAAAGGGAGGAACACTCCCAAACTCATTCTACGAGGCCACCATCACCCTGATACCAAAACCAGACAAAGATGTCACAAAAAAAGAAAACTACAGGCCAGTATCACTGATGAACATAGATGCAAAAATCCTCAACAAAATACTAGCAAACAGAATCCAACAACACATTAAAAGGATCATACACGATGATCAAGTGGGGTTTATCCAAGGAATGCAAGGATTCTTCAATATATGGAAATCAATCAGTGTGATACACCATATTAACAAATTGAAGGATAAAAACCATATGATCATCTCAATAGATGCAGAAACAGCTTTCAACAAAATTCAACACCCATTTATGATAAAAACCCTCCAGAAAATAGGCATAGAGGGAACTTACCTCAACATAATAAAGGCCATATATGACAAACCCACAGCCAACATCATTCTCAATGGTGAAAAACTGAAAGCATTTCCTCTAAGATCAGGAAGAAGACAAGGTTGCCAACTCTCACCACTGTTATTCAACATAGTTTTGGAAGTTTTAGCCACAGCAATCAGAGAAGAAAAAGAAATCAAAGGAATCCAAATCAGAAAAGAAGAAGTAGAACTGTCACTGTTTGCAGATGACATGATACTATACATAGAGAATCCTAAAGATGCTACCAGAAAACTACTAGAGCTAATCAATGAATTTGGTAAAGTAGCAGGATACAAAATTAATGCACAGAAATGTCTTGCATTCCTATACACTAATGATGAAAAATCTGAAAGAGAAATTAAGGAAACACTCCCATTTACCATTGCAACAAAAAGAATAAAATATCTAGGAATAAACCTACCTAAGAAGACAACAGACCTGTATGCAGCAAACTATAAGACACTGATGAAAGAAATTAAAGATGATACAAACAGATGGAGAGATATACCATGTTCTTGGATTGGAAGAATCAACATTGTGAAAATGACTATACTACCCAAAGCAATCTACAGATTCAATGCAATCCCAATCAAACTACCAATGGCATTTTTCACAGAACGAGAACAAAAAATTTGTGTGGAAACACAAAAGACCCCAAATAACCAAAGCAATCTTGAGAAAGAACAATGGAGCTGGAGGAATCAGGCACCCTGACTTCAGACTATACTACAAAGCTACAGTAATCAAGACAGTATAGTACTGGCACAAAAACAGAAATATAGATCAATGGAACAGAATAGAAAGGCCGGAGATAAAACCATGCACATATGGTCACCTTATCTTTGATAAAGGAGGCAAGAATATACAATGGAGAAAAGACAACCTCTTCAATAAGTGGTGCTGGGAAAACTGGAGAGCTACATGTAAAAGAATGAAATTAGAACACTCCCTAACACCATACACAAAAATAAACTCAAAATGGATTAAAGACCTAAATGTAAGGCCAGACACTATCAAATTTTTAGAGGAAAATATAGGCAGAACACTCTATGACATAAATCACAGCAAGATCCTTTTTGACCCACCTACTAGAGAAATGGAAATAAAACCAAAAATAAACAAACGGCACCTAATGAAACGTAAAAGCTTTTGCACAGCAAAGGAAACCATAAACAAGACGAAAAGACAACCCTCAGAGTGGGAGAAAATATTTGCAAATGAAGCAAGTGACAAAGGGCTAATCTCCAAAATAGATAAGCAACTCATGCAGCTCAATATCAAAAAAAAAAAACAACCCAATCCAAAAATGGGCAGAAGACCTAAATAGACATTTCTCCAAAGAAGATATACAGATTGCCAACAAACACATGAAAGGATGCTCAACATCATTAATCATTAGAGAAATGCAAATCAAAACTACAATGAGGTATCACCTCACACTGGTCAGAATGGCCATCATCAAAAAATCTACAAACAATAAATGCTGGAGAGGGTGTGGAGAAAAGGGAACCCTCCTACACTGTTGGTGGGAATGTAAATTGATACAGCCACTATGGAGAACAGTATGGAGGTTCCTTAAAAAACTAAAAATAGAACTACCATATGACCCAGCAATCCCACTACTGAGCATGTACCCTGAGGAAACCATAACTCAGAAAGAGTCATGTACCACAATGTTCATTGCAACACTATTTACAATAGCCAGGACATGGAAGCAACCTAAGTGTCCATTGACAGATGAATGGATAAAGAAGATGTGGCACATATATACAATGGAATATTACTCAGCCATAAAAAGAAATGAAATTGAGTTATTGGTAGTGAGGTGGATGGACCTAGAATCTGTCATACAGAGTGAAGTAAGTCAGAAAGAGAAAAACAAATACCGTATGCTAACATGTATATATGGAATCAAAAAAAAAAAAAGGTTCTGAAGAACAGAGGGGCAGGACAGGAATAAAGATGCAGATGTAGAGAATGGACCTAAGGACACGGAGAGGGAGAAGGGTAAGCTGGGACGAAGTGAGAGAGTGACATGGACATATATACACTACCAAATGTAAAATAGATAGCTAGTGGGAAGCAGCTGCATAGCACAGGGAGATCAGCTCGGTGCTTTGTGACCACCTAGAGCAGTGGGATAGGGAGGGTGGGAGTAAGATGTGAGAGGGAGGGGATATGGGGATATAAGTATACGTATAGCTGATTCACCTTGTTATACAGCAGAAACTAACACAACAATGTAAAGCAATTATACTCCAATAAAGATGTTAAAAAAAAACAAACTATACAATTCCCACCCTCTCTCACCTCACTCTCCTCTCCAACCAAAATCCCCTGTGTGGGAACGCAGACAAGTTATTAACTATTGGACTGCATTCTGTTGGTTAAAACACTTGTTTACACATGAGCTTGCTAAACCTATGTACTACAAAGTAGGCTCATCTAAACAAGCACAGAAATCAGTTCTGATATTTCCTGCCACTGTACATCCTCTACATCATTTTTTTAAGTTAATTAGTCTGTACAATTCAGCATAAGTAGTTCCATTCCCTTTCAGGTTCAGAGGAAGTACGCAAGTATGGAGTAGTAGGAAGAACACTGAACTTGGAGTTCCCAGGAAGATACTGCTGTGAACTTGGGGAAATCTCTTAAATCTTTAGAGCCTCAGTTTCCTCATTTTTAGGGAGGTGATAATGTCACTTCCCTGACCACTCTCATTTGGCTGTTGTGAGGATCAAATGGGTCAGTGGCTGTGCTAGCAGTTTGAGAAGTGTAAAGCTCTGTTCCAACGCCATGTGTTATCATTATTACGAAGAATAACCAGCACAAGCTGTTAAACATTTCCCTTCTCATGAGCTTATGTCCTTTGATGCTATTGTTATCTTCTTGAGTAGAATCAGCTTTTGTGAGGCATGCCCAGAAAATTCATTGTGGACATGTTGTTTTTAGACTGCTAAGATTAATCCACATGAGTGAAATTTATCATCTTCCTTCAGCATCTTTCAGCATCACCCAAAAGTATATCTTATTTTTAAATTGACATATAACTGACATATAACATTGTGTGAGTTTAAGGTATACAACATGTTGATTTGATACATTTATATTACAATATGATCACCATCACAGTGTTAGCTAACACCTCCATCATGTCACATAGTTATCATTCCTTTTTTATGGTGAGAACATTTAAGATCTAATCTCTTAGCAACTTTGAAGTACATAATACAGTATGGTTAGCTGTAATCACAATACTATGCATTAGATTTCCAGAATTTTTTCACCTTTGTACCCCTTGAACAACATCTTCCCAATTCCCTCACACCAAGCCCCTGGTAACCACCATTCAATGCTCTGTTTCTCCGAGTTCAGCTTTTTCAGATTCCACATATAAGTGATATCATACAGTATTTGTCTTTCTCTTGTCTAACTTCTTTCATTTAGCATAATACTCTCAAATTCCATCCAGGTTGTCACAATGGCAGGATTTTGTCTTTCTCGTGACTGAATAATATTCCATTGTGTGTGTGTGTATACATTTATACCATACCTTCTTTATCCATTCATCTATTCATGGACACTTAGGTTGTTTCCATATCTTGACTACTATGAATAAAGCTGCAATAAACATGGGAGTGCACATTAAAAAAATAAATAAAAAGAGCCAAAGTAAACACACAAAAACGTGGCCAACCTTCTTCTGACTTCTTGACCTTTGGTTTCCTTTCTCCTTGCTGCACTGGGGTCGCTGGCTACTTAATTCCACTTGCATTTTCATGCCAGTAATAAGGTATACACTCAACGGTGTGACCTTTTCCCCCCCACTTTGCTGCTTTGTGGCCAGTGATCCTATTCTTGTTTTTTTTTTTTTTTTTTTTTTTTTTTATCAGATGAAGTTGGTCCCTACTGGGTGTCAGTTTTTTTTTTTTTTATTTATTATTATTTATTTTTGGCTGCATTGGGTCTTTGCTGCCAGGGGTGGGCTTTCTCTAGTTGCAGCGAGCGGGGGCCACTCTTCATTGCGGTGCACAGGCTTCTCATTGCCATGGCCTCCCTTACTGCAGAGCACAGGCTCCAAGCGCGTGGGCCTCACCAGCTGTGGCACATGGGCTCAGCAGTTGTGGCTCACGGGCTCAGCTGCGCCGCAGCATGTGGGATCCTCCCGGACCAGGGCTCGAACCCGTGTGCCCTGCATTGGCAGGCGGATTCCTAACCACTGCACCACCAGGGAAGCCCTGGGTGTCAGTTTTTAATGCAACACTTTTTTTTTTTTAAATTTATTTATTTATGGCTGCGTTGGGTCTTCGTTTCTGTGCGAGGGCTTTCTCTAGTTGCGGCGAGCGGGGGCCACTCTTCATCGCGGTGCGCGGGCCTCTCACTATCGCGGCCTCTCCTGTTGCAGAGCACAAGCTCCAGACGCGCAGGCTCAGTAGTTGTGGCTCACGGGCCCAGTTGCTCCGCGGCATGTGGGATCTTCCCAGACCAGGGCTCGAACCCGTGTCCCCTGCATTGGCAGGCAGACTCTCAACCACTGCGCCACCAGGGAAGCCCCCTATTCTTGTTTTAAAAGGACACATCAGGAACAAATGAAAGAAGGCTATTAATTGTGAAGTTATTCCTAAAAATGGAGGAAAGAAATGAGCTGTAAAAATGTGAACCATGTAACTGACTCTCAGCTGAGTGTTTACCGTATTAGAACTGCAAGTGCCAGAATTCATTTTCCCACCCAGTGGCTTGACACAATGGTAATGAGCGGCTTACACACACGATTGTGTGTTTTAAAAGCCTGTAGTTTCTTATAATTAGAGATTGATTTCACTGTTAGCCTGGCAAGCGGTTTAACTGTTAGCGTGAAGGCAGGATTGTTCCGCCTCTGAGTTGCTGTCATCGTGTGGAGTGGGGTGATGTCCCCTGCCTGATTATTCAGCCCTTGGGCAGAATCTCCTCCTCTGACCCGAGTCATTTGGGGTCATTTCCCTGCTTACCAGCACTCATAACAGGAAGTAAAATAAAAAAATTTTAAATTAAAGTGTAGTTGATTTACAATATTGTGTTAGTTTCAGGTGTACAGTAAAGTGATAGTTATACACATATATATTTTTTTCATATTATTTTCCATTATAGGTTATTATAAGATACTGAATATAGTTCCCTTTGCTATACAGTAAATCCTTGTTGCTTATCTGCTTTATGTATAATAGCGTGTATCTGTTAATCCCATACTCCTAACTTATCCTTCCTGCCCTTCCTCTCCCCTTTGGTAACCATAAGTTTGTTTTCTATGTCTGTGAGTCTGTTTCTGTTTTGTATATAGATTATTATTTTTTAGATTCCACATATGAGTGATATATAATATTTGTCTTTCTCTGTCTGACTTACTTCATTAAGTGTGATATTCTCTAGGTTCATCCATGTTGCTGCAAATGGCCATATTTCATTCTTTTTTATGACTAATATTCCTTTGTGTATATATACCACATATTCTTAAGCCAATAATCTGTTGATATTCACTTGGGTTGTTTGCATGTCTTGACAATTGTAAATAGTGCTGCTGTGAACATTGGGGTGCATGTATCTTTTTAAAAATTTTTAAATTTTATTTATATTTACTTTTTTATTTATGAAAGAAACTAAAATTCAAAGCAATTAATTTTACTTTTTACTTACAGTTTTTTAGTTCATGCTGTTTTTTCCAAAACAGCAATATTATTATTTTCTGTTTATAAAAGTAATGATAAGCTCATTTAAAAAAATTAGACCATTCAGAAATGTATCAACTATAAAGTCCCATTGCAAATCCTACTCCCCCAAATAACTACTACTATCTACGGTCCTGTCTATCCATACTTACATAATTCATTTTGATTTTCTAATGCGATCATGTATCTACTGAATTCTATAACTTATTTTTTCGTTTTACAAAGTGCTAATGTCATGTGGTTGATGAAATGTGACAATGTGCTTCAAGTGTCTAGCCCAGCACCTGGCACATAGTTAGGACTTGGTAAGTAGTGAGATTTACTAAAGTAAGGTTTGGGGGTTGCCTTTGGCTTTCAGATCTTCATTCTCTATTTATCATGGATAATTGAGAGTTCATATAAAATACCAGAAAACTGAGGCTTACCGTGAGGAAGCGAAAAATCTAGCCTATGGGGCTTGACCTGGTATCTCTGAGGTGACCACTCAGAGGTGCTGTGTACAGCTGGGTGATGTGTGCACTGCACAAGAGGAGTCGAGCGGAGAGCTCAAACCCAGCCTGCATGCACTCCACGCTCTGCACCCAGGGGGCTACATCTGCCCAGAGGGGAGCCTCTTTGATTTTCACACAAATTCCCACACCAGCTAAGTGGCACCCCTTTGACTACTAGTAAGAGGTTGCTTCTTATGGGGTAATTTTCTGTTACACCCTAAGACCTAGCACAGCATCACCCTGAAGAAGTTGGTCTGGAATATTGAGCTCCCCTTAATGGGCTGCTGCTGACTCCAGCAGGCCTCCCAGAGTGCACCGGGCAACATCTGCAAGGTGGACTTGCACAGGCAGCTGGTGTGACACTTGGAGGACCAGGGCTCCTGGATTCCAGACACGCCCCAGAAGCAGGGGAAGGAGGTAGGGAGGGCCTACCCTGCACATCCACGCACGTGGTGCTTAGAAGGCAATAGTGGGGCTCCAGACAAGGCCCAACAAGGTATAAAGGATTGGTTCTGTTAATCACACAGAGTGTGGCTCAGGGGACTCTGGAAGGAGAAAACCACATGGGAGCCAGTGTGGTCCAGGCATCTGCTTGGCCCTGGAGAGACAGCAGAGTAAGAGGATGAGGTCCACCGTCTCATGGAGCTTTCATTCTGTTATAACAAGTACATACGGAGGTGATTTGAGATAGGGGCAAGTGCCGTAAAAAAAATAAAGCAGACTGAGATTATAGCATGCAGCTGGGCAGAGGTGGCCAAGGGCCTGGGGATACTGAAGCTGAGGTCTGCAGTCAGCAGTGTGAATGAAGAGCTGGAGAAGAGCATCCCAGGCAGAGAGCATAGCAGGTACCAAGGCCCTGTGGCAGGCCAGCATGGCCAAAGCACGGTGAGCTAGGGGGACAAAATAACTAAATGAGATGGGAGACGAGGTGAGATGTAGAGCATGCGGGGCCCTGGAAGCCACGGGGAGAAACGGGCGCTGTGTACTTCCCTGCAGTGGGAGGCCACTGAAGGGTTTTAAGCACGAGTGTCAAGATCAGAGTTATATTTTCAAACAATCGTTCTCAGAATGAAAAATTAACTTAATGATTAACTCTGCGTGCTGGGAGGAGCCGGTGTTGTAGGTGAGCAGGAACAGAAGCGGAAATGTCCTTTAGGAGCATCTGCAGTGGTCCAGGCGAGCAGTGAGGTCTTCGACTGTGGGTGGCCATGCAGATGGGGAGTGGTCAGATTCGTGATGTCAGGGATACAGGAACCACGGTCTCAGGGGAGCCAGGATGGCTATCATGAGAGCCACTAGGATAGTAAAGGTTGAGACAGGCCCCCTGACTGGGGTGTGAGGTTAGAGGGTGGTTATAATAACCAGCAGGAAACCACACCCCAGAGCCTCTGAGCCATCATGTAGGCTCCTAAATAAAGGTTAGATTCTCCCAGTGCCTGGTCTCAACTACAGGATAAAAGACTTGAGAAATGTGTTCGTTTCTTCTGGTTCTTGAAGACCTCCCCCTCATTAAGAACATTCTGGTTCTTGAAGGCCCATTAAGAAGCAATGAACTTAAACATTTTAAACATACCATACGACAAAGCAGTCAATTAGATCTGGGGAAATGGAGACAAGGAATGGTGCTATTAATTGTTAAACATTGATGCAGGGCTGAGATCATGAGTCATCGCCCCTTCCATCCCAGTCCCCTCTCTCCAAAGAAATAAATCTGGTACTAAAGCTGGAAAAGCACAGAAATAATTTGAAACCCATTTCATGTTAATGTTGCTGCTTTGAAAATCCCACAGGATCCCCTGTAAGATCCCGATGTACCCTCTGAATTATCTGAGGAAGATGAATTATGTCCAGTAGAGTTTGAGGGTTAAGGGTAGTAGAAAGGAGCTGAAGATAAATGTGCCAGTGACTTTTGTAGGTTTTAGGTTCCGTGGTGAGAAATAAATTAGCAAAGGTTCATTCTCTCCCCGGGGCAGTGAATTTATTATGATCATTCCTCCAGCCACTTCTGGCAGAGCTCTCACATATCCTGGGGAATAAGCAAGTAACTTAAAAGCAGCATGTGGTGGAGGGGGCTTGAGCCTCAGCCACCTACCTCCTCCGTTAGGGGAAGTCATACTTTTCTCATCAGACCAATTTACGCTCTTACCAAGAGTGAATGAGAGGAAAGACTTCTCTCCACCACCCACCATCCCCTCCCCCAGAGATGGGGGTCCTCCTGCACGTCTTAGCTTCTCCAGGTCAAAACCAAGAGAGCTGGCCCCTGCTGGCAACCCAGCTGGGACCCTCCTTCCCAGTTCTTGGCTCTTCTCCAGGAAGAGACTCTAAAATTGACCACATTTCAAGGAGCATTTTCCCCAGTGCAAACACAAACAAGGATGTGGCATCGCTTCAAGGCTTAGTAGCATAACCAGAGAGCTATTTGCTTTAAACCATAGATTTTGTCTTTTACAACTTTATTGAAATATAATTGACATACAATAATCTGCGCCTATTTAAGGTGTGCAGTTTGATGAGTTTTGACATACGTATGCATCCAGGAAGCCAGCTAAAAAATTAAGATAATGGACACACCCATCATTTCCAGAAGTTTCCTGTGCCCTGTTGTAATCCATCCCTCCCTTCCCCATCCCCAGGTAACCACTGCTACTCTGTCACTATGAATTAGTTTGCATTTTCTAGAATTTGTATGTAATTGGGATTATACAGGTTTTAAACTGGCTTCTTTCACTTAGCATAATCACTCTGAGATTTATTCATCTTGTTGCATGTATCAATAATTCGTTCCTTATTATTGGCTGTCCATTATTTCTAGCATCATTTGTTTTGATGTTAAAAACATTTTCAATTCTCAGTTGAATTGCCTAGGCACCTTTGTAAAATATCAATTGACTGTGTGTGTGTGATGTGGGTCTATTTCTAGACTCTCTATTGAGTTTCATTCATCTGTGTGTCTATCTTTACACTAATACCTCATTGTCTAGATTGTTTTAACTATATAATAGCCTTGAAATCAGGTAGTATAAGTCTCTAGCATTGTGCTTTTTTAAGTTGCTTTGGCTATTTCAGGTCCTTTGCACTTCTATATAAATTTTAAAATTAACTTGTCGTTTGCTACCAAAAAAAATGCTGCTGGGATTTTGATTAGGATCACCTTGAGTGTATAGACCAATTTGGGGAGAATTGACATCTTAACAATATGAAGTCTTCTATTCATTTTGCTGTACAGTAGAAACCAACAACATTGTAAAGCAACTATACTCCAATAAAAATTAATTAAAAACAAACAAACAAAAAAACCAATATGAAGTCTTCTGATCCATAAGCATGGCATCTCTCTCCATTTACTTAGGTCTTTAATTTTTCTCAGTAATGTTTTATAGTTTTCAGTGTACAGGTCTTGCATGTCTTTTGTCAAATATTCCTTAAATATTCTCTACTTTTTTTCTTTTTTTTTTTTTAAACACCTTTATTGGAGTATAATTGCTTTACAATGGTGTGTTAGTTTCTGCTGTATAACAAAGTGAATCAGCTATACGTATACATATATCCCCATATCTCCCTCTTGCGTCTCCCTCCCACCCTCCCTATCCCACCCCTCTACATGGTCACAAAGCACCGAGTTGATTTCCCTGTGCTATGTGGCTTCTTCCTACTAGCTATCTATTTTACATTTGGTAGTGTATATATGTCCATACCACTCTCTCACTTCGTCCCAGCTTACCCTTCCCCCTCTCCGTGTCCTTAGGTCCATTCGCTACATCTGCATCTTTATTCCTGTCCTACCCCTAGGTTCTTCAGAACCTTTTTTTTTTTTTATTCCATATATACGTGTTAGCATACGGTATTTGTTTTTCTCTTTCTGACTTACTTCACTCTGTATGACAGATTCTGGGTCCATCCACCTCACTACAAATAACTCAATTTCGTTTCTTTTTATGGCTGTGTAATCTTCCATTGTATATATGTGCCACATCTTCTTTATCCATTCATCTGTCGATGGACACTTAGGTTGCTTCCATGTCCTGTCTATTGTAAATAGAGCTGCAATGAACATTGTGGTACATGACTCTTTGAATTATGGTTTTCTCAGGGTATATGCCCAGTAGTGGGACTGCTGGGTCGTATGGTAGTTCTATTTTTAGTTTTTTAAGGAACCTCCATACTGTTCTCCATAGTGGCTGTATCAATTTACATTCCCACCAACAGTGCAGGAGGGTTCCCTTTTCTCCACATCCTCTCCAGCATTTATTGTTTGTAGATTTTTTTGATGATGGCCATTCTGACTGGTGTGAGGTGATACCTCATTGTAGTTTTGATTTGCATTTCTCTAATGATTAGTGATGTTGAGCATCCTTTCATGTGTTTGTTGGCAATCTGTATATCTTCTTTGGAGAAATGTCTATTTAGGTCTTCTGCCCATTTCTCGATGGGGTTGTTTGTTTTTTGGATATTGAGCTGCATGAGCTGCTTGTCTATTTTGGAGATTAATCCTTTGTCAGTTGCTTCGTTTGCAAATATCTTCTCCCAAGTATTTTACAGTTTTGATGCTATTGTAAATGATATTTTAGTTCAATTTTTATTGTCGTATATACTGCTCGTATGTAGAAATACAATTGTATTTGTATCCTGCAATTTTGCTAAACATATGTTAGTTCTTAATTTTTTGTGAGATTCAGTTGGATTTTTTATATAGACAATCATGTCTCCTGTAAATGAAGACTTCTTTCTTTCCTTCTAAGAACTGTTTTAAATGCATCCATAACCTTTAATCTTTCATATTTTGATTTTCATTCCTTTCAAAGTACTTTCCAATTTCTATTTATTTCTTCTTTGACTCATGAGTTATTTAAGTGTGTTGTTTAATTTTCAAGTAATTGGGGATTTTGTGCCAATCTTTTTCTTATTATTTTCTAACTTAGGCCCATTGTGGTCCTCCACGTACTTATTATTTGAATGCTTTTAGATTTATTGAGTTTTGTCTTATGGCCGAGAATATTATCTATCTTGGTAAAGGTTCCATTGCACTTGAGAAGAATGTGTGTTCTGCTCTCGGTGGGTGGAGTTTTCTACAAGTTTAATGAGGTTTGGTTGGTCAACACTTTTGTTCGAGTCTTCCATATCCTTACTGATTTTCTATCTGCTCGTTCTGTCATTTATTGTGAGACGTGTTGAAATCTTCAGTGGTAATCATGGTTTTGTTTATTTCTACTTACCGTTCTAGCAGTTTTTGCTTCATATATTTCAAAGCTCTGTTATTAGTTGCTTAAACATTTAGGGTTTTTTTGTCCTCTGGATGAATTGGTCCCTTTATCCATGGTAGAAGATCCCCTTAGAAATGATCCTCTATCCTCCAGCAGTGTTCCTTGCTCTAACCTATGCTTTATCTTTAATGAATATAAACACTCCACCCTTCTTTTGCTTAGTGTTAATGTGGAATATATTTTCCATCCTTTTACTTCTAACCTCTCTGTGCCTTTATATTTAAAGTGGGTCTCTTGTAGACAGCATATAGTTGGATCTTGCTTTTTCTTCCCCCAGTCTGAAAATCAGTGCTGGCTAATTAGGTGTTTAAACATTTACAGTTAATGTGATTTGATGATTAGTATGATTGGGTTTAAATCTACTATTTTACTATTTTTTCTGTTTGTTCCATCTATTTTTGTTCTCTTTTTTTTTTTCATTTTCTGCCTTCTTTTGGAGTAACTGAGTATTTTTTATTATTCCATTTTATCTTCCCTGCTGGCTCATTAGCTAAAACTCTCTGATGTGTTATTTTAATGGTTGCTAAAGGTTTATAATATCCGTATTTAACCCAGTCTATATTCGAGCATTATTATGCCTCTTCACATATAGTATAAGTACCTTAAAATAGTGTATTTCTATTTCTCCCCTCCCGGCCTTTGTTCTATTGTTGTCATACATTTTACTTCAACATATGTGCTGCCTGCTGTTCAGTGTCTGAAAACTGTTATTTCATGTATTTTGTCCAATATTTTTAGTCATTTAAGGCAAGAGGGTAGATTTAGCTCTTGTTATTCCATGATATTCAGAAGAGAAATCCTGAGTTTTTTAGCCACATCTTTTTAATTTTTAAGTAAAAATTTTTCATCTCTGTTCATTACAAAAATTTTAGAAAATGTTAGGCAGTACTAAAAAGAAAATATTGCCCATAAGATTATCACCTAGAAATAACCCCTATTAATATTTTACCGTATTTCCCTTACCTTTTTTTTTTTTTACATGCTCACACAATTGAACCTATATATAGTCTTATAATTTAAGGGGAAGAAGGACATTTTCTTAAATAATGAAAAACTCTTCACCAACATCATGTTATTGGCTGTCTCCTGGTTCATCATCTGTTGGCTGTTTAGTGTGCCTACCCATCCCTGCCCTAGTACCATGCTACTAATCCATAAAACACAAATAAGTCTAGGACACCTGATCCATCATAGGTACTACTCAAGCCGTGAGGCCGTGAATGAGATCCTCTCCCTTCATCCCAGGGCCTTAAGACCCATCATGTCCAGGGAGGGAGGAATAACCTGTAAACAGATCATTTCACACAGATAACAAATGCTGCCAGAGGCAAGAAAGGAAAAGAAACTCTGTCAGGGAAGCTGAGCAAACCTTCACAAAGAAGGTGGCCTTTGAACTAGGTCTTGAATGGCAAGAAAAGGGGCACAGCAGGCCAAGGACACATACAGGTAGCACTCCAGAGGTGCAGAGTGGCATGGTGCCTTTGGAGAGCACCCAAGCTCTGCCATGTGCCAGGGAGGACAGGACGTGGCGGGAAAAGCTTCAGGAGGCCAGATTCTGGGGTCCTGCTAAGGAATTTATATTTTCTCCTATGAGCAACAGGAAGCTCATAGAGGTTTTTTCAAAAGGGAGCAATCCATAAATCATACTTGCTTTTGTAGCCATCACTCAGCGAAAGATGCTGGCGATGCACGAATGAACAAGTAACAACAGACAGTCCTTGCTCTCTGGGAGAAGACCACACTTTGCATTTAATTGTGAATACACTGTAAAAACTAATTGCGATGTGTTACAGCTGTGCCCCACTGAGAGACGAGGTCAGGAAAGGTTTTTTTGTTTGTTTGTTTTTAATTAATTAATTTATTTATGGCTGTGTTTGGGTCTTCATTTCTGTGCGAGGGCTTTCTCCAGTTGTGGCAAGTGGGGGCCACTCTTCATCACAGTGCGTGGGCCTCTCAGTATCGCGGCCTCTCTTGTTGCGGAGCACAGGCTCCAGACAAGCAGGCTCAGTAATTGTGGCTCACGGGCCCAGCTGCTCTGCGGCATGTGGGATCTTCTGGGACCAGGGCTCGAACCTGTGTCCCCTGCATTGGCAGGCGGATTCTTAACCACTGTGCCACCAGGGAAGCCCCAGGAAAGGTTTTGCAGGGTTTATTGCTCATCAGGAAGAAGAGCAATAAGGAGATCAGAACAGGCCTGGTAAGACTAGAGGAAGGCCTAAACTAAGGTCATGAGGACCATGGTGATGGAAAGAATTCAGGAGGCATTTCTGAGAAAGAACTTAGGTACACTTTGGATTCAGGGAGATGGAAGAGGACAAAGGATGACTGAGGTTTCTTTTTTTTTTTTTTTTTTTTCCACACACACACACTGTATTTTATTTTTACAAGAGATAAATAGACTGACACCAAGCATTGTACATGGATGACCACAACAAAAGCAACAATGATTGCAATTACCAAACATGAAACACAGTTATACTATGTCATAATATTGACATTCAGTCCAGTAATCCTCCACTGTAACAGCTCCTTTACTTTGCAGTGAAAATTGATTTGTATATTCTTTTCCTCTGAGTCCTTGTGGGATTTTTTCTTTTTTAATTCAGACAGAAAGTCACAAAAATTATACTCATCCTCATCAGTTCACTCAGTCCCATGTAATTAATTTCTTTTTTTTTTCATCTTGATCTTTTGTTAGCACTTTTATGAGTTCATCAGTTTTTCATTAGAGTTCTGAAAATGCTTATTCATTCAGTTCAGCAGTACAGTCAGTTACCAGAAACCTGTACTTGTCAGAGTCTTTTCCATGAATTTCTTGAAGATGAAACCCTTTTATAGGAACATATTTGCAAAATCATCAGAGTACACCCAGAACTGTCTGTAAATGACAAAAGACTTAAAAATGACCATGGTTAAAGATTTGATGAAAGTTCATAATAATGCAGTTGACAAGAAAATTAGTTATTTCTGAGATATACATTTTAAAGTAATAACTAGGATTATTACTTATAACATTATACCAGAACATATAAGATTTTTAGACGTTTCCTGTAATGTCTGAAACATTTATATTAACATATTTCCATACATATTTCCATACAAATACAAATATAAGATTTTTAGAAATTTCATGTAATGTCTGAAACATTTATATTAACATATTTCCATACATATTTCCATACAAATACAAATATAAGATTTTTAGAAATTTCATGTAATGTCTGAAACATTTATATTAACATATTTCCATACATATTTCCATACAAATACAAATATAAGATTTTTAGAAATTTCATGTAATGTCTGAAACATTTATATTAACATATTTCCATACATATTTCCATACAAATACAAATATAAGATTTTTAGAAATTTCATGTAATGTCTGAAACATTTATATTAACATATTTCCATACATATTTCCATACAAATACAAATATAAGATTTTTAGAAATTTCATGTAATGTCTGAAACATTTATATTAACATATTTCCATACAAATAACCCAATGAAAGTTTAGTATTAGTTGTTTTGTTTGTTTTTTTATACTGCAGGTTCTTATTAGGCATCAGTTTTATACACATCAGTGTATACATGTCAATCCCAATCGCCCAATTCAGCACACCACCATCCCCACCTCATCGCAGTTTTCCCCCCTTGGTGTCCATATGTCCATTCTCTACATCTGTGTCTCAACTTCTGCCCTGCAATCTGGCTCATCTGTACCATTTTTCTAGGTTCCACATACATGCATTAATATACGATATTTGTTTTTCTCTTTCTGACTTACTTCACTCTGTATGACAGTCTCTAGATCCATCCACTTCTCAACAAATGGCTCAATTTCGTTCCTTTTTATGGCTGAGTAATATTCCATTGTATATATGTACCACAACTTCTTTATCCATTCGTCTGTTGATGGGCATTTAGGTTGCTTCCATGACCTGGCTATTGTAAATAGTGCTGCAATGAACATTCGGGTGCACGTGTCTTTTTGAATTACGGTTTTCTCTGGGTATATGCCCAGTAGTGGGATTGCTGGGTCATATGGTAATTCTATTTTTAGTTTTTTAAGGAACCTCCATATTGTTCTCCATAGTGGCTGTATCAATTTACATTTACACCAACAGTGCAAGAGGGTTCCCTTTTCTCCACACCCTCTCCAGCATTTGTTGTTTGTAGATTTTCTGATGATGCCCATTCTAACAGGAGTGAGGTGATACCTCATTGTAGTTTTGATTTGCATTTCTCTAATAATTAGTGATGTTGAGCATCTTTTCATGTGCTTCGTGGCCGTCTGTATGTCTTCTTTGGAGAAATGTCTATTTAGGTCTTCTGCCCATTTTTGGATTGGGGTGTTTGTTTCTTTGATATTGAGCTGAATGAGCTGTTTATATATTTTGGAGATTAATCCTTTGTCCGTTGATTCATTTGCAAATATTTTCTCCCATTCTGAGGGTTGTCTTTTCGTCTTGTTTATGGTTTCCTTTGCTGTGCAAAAGCTTTTAAGTTTCATTAGGTCCCACTTGTTTATTTCTGTTTTTATTTCCATTACTCTAGGAGGTGGATCGAAAAAGATCTTGCTGTGATTTATGTCAAAGAGTGTTCTTCCTATGTTTTCCTCTAAGAGTTTTATAGTGTCCAGTCTTACATTTAGGTCTCTAATCCATTTTGAGTTTATTTTTGTGTATGGTGTTAGGGAGTATTCTAATTTCATTCTTTTACATGTGGCTGTCCAGTTTTCCCAGCACCACTTATTGAAGAGACTGTCTTTTCTCCATTGTATATCTTTGCCTCCTTTGTCATAGATTAGTTGACCATAGGTGCGTGGGTTAATCTCTGGGCTTTCTATCTTGTTCCATTGATCTATGTTTCTGTTTTTGTGCCAGTACCATATTGTCTTGATTACTGTAGCTTTGTAGTATAGTCTGAAGTCAGGGAGTCTGATTCCTCCAGCTCCATTTTTTTGCCTCAAGACTGCTTTGGCTATTCGGGGTCTTTTGTGTCTCCATACAAATTTTAAGATGATTTGTTCTAGCTCCGTAAAAAATGCCATTGGTAATTTGATAGGGATTGCGTTGAATCTGTAGATTGCTTTGGGTAGTATACTCATTTTCACAATGTTGATTCTTCCAATCCAAGAACATGGTATATCTCTCCATCTGTTGGTATCATCTTTAATTTCTTTCATCAGTGTCTTATAGTTTTCTGCATACAGGTCTTTTGTCTCCCTAGGTAGGTTTATTCCTAGATATTTTATTCTTTTTGTTGCAATGGTAAATGGGAGTGTTTCCATAATTTCTCTTTCAGATTTTTCATCATTAGTGTATAGGAATGCAAGAGATTTCTGTGCATTAATTTTGTAACCTGCAACTTTACCATATTCATTAATTAGCTCTAGCAGTTTTCTGGTGGCAGTTTTAGGATTCTCTATGTATAGTATCATGTCATCCGCAAACAGTGACAGTTTTACTTCTTCTTTTCCAATTTGTATTCCTTTTATTTCTTTTTCTTCTCTGATTGCCGTGGCTAGGACTTCCAGAACTATGTTGAATAATAGTGGTGAGAGTGGACATCCTTGTCTCGTTCCTGATCTTAGAGGAAATGCTTTCAGTTTTTCACCATTGAGAATGATGTTTGCTGTGGGTTTGTCATATATGGCCTTTATTATGTTGAGGTAGGTTCCCTCTATGCCCACTTTCTGGAGAGTTTTTATCAGAAATGGGTGTTGAATTTTGTCAAAAGCTTTTTCTGCATCTATTGAGATGATCATATGGTTTTTCTTCTTCAATTTGTTAATATGGTGTATCACATTGATTGATTTGCGTATATTGAAGAATCCTTGCATCCCTGGGATAAATCCCACTTGATCGTGGTGTATGATCCTTTTAATGTGTTGTTGGATTCTGTTTGCTAGTATTTTGTTGAGGATTTTTGCATCTATATTCATCAGTGATATTGGCCTGTAATTTTCTTTTTTTGTAGTGTCTTTGTCTGGTTTTGGTATCAGGGTGATGGTGGCCTCATAGATTGAGTTTGGGAGAGTTCCTTCCTCTGCAATTTTTTGGAAGAGTTTGAGAAGGATGGGTGTTAGCTCTTCTCTAAATGTTTGATAGAATTCACCTGTGAAGCCATCTGGTCCTGGACTTTTGTTTGTGGGAAGATTTTTAATCACAGTTTCAATTTCATTACTTGTGATTGGTCTGTTGATATTTTCTGTTTCTTCCTGATTCAGTCTTGGAAGGTTATACCTTTCTAAGAATTTGTCCATTTCTTCCAGGTTGTCCATTTTATTGGCATAAAGTTGCTTGTAGTAGTCTCTTAGGATGTTTTGTATTTCTGCGGTGTCTGTTGTAACTTCTCCTTTTTCATTTCTGATTTTATTGATTTGAGTCCTCTCCCTCTTTTTCTTGATGAGTCTGGCTAATGGCTTATCAATTTTGTTTATCTTCTCAAAGAACCAACTTTTAGTTTTATTGATCTTTGCTATTGTTTTCTTTGTTTCTATTTCATTTATTTCTGCTCTGATCTTTATGATTTCTTTCCTTCTGCTAACTTTGGGTTTTGTTTGTTCTTCTTTCTCTAGTTTCTTTAGGTGTAAGGTTAGATTGTTTACTTGAGATTTTTCTTGTTTCTTTAGGTAGGCTTGTATAGCTATAAACTTCCCTCTTAGAACCGCTTTTGCTGCATCCCATAGGTTTTGGGTCGTCGTGTTTTCATTGTCATTTGTCTCTAGGTATTTTTTTATTTCCTGTTTGATTTCTTCAGTGATCTCTTGGTTATTTAGTAACGTATTGTTTAGCCTCCATGTGTTTGTCTTTTTTACGTTTTTTTCCCTGTAATTCATTTCTAATCTCATAGCGTTGTGGTCAGAAAAGATGCTTGATATGATTTCAATTTTCTTAAATTTACTGAGGCTTGATTTGTGACCCAAGATGTGATCTATCCTGGAGAATGTTCCGTGTGCACTTGAGAAGAACGTGTAATCTGCCGTTTTTGGATGGAATGTCCTATATATATCAATTAAATCTATCTGGTCTATTGTGTCATTTAAAGCTTCTGTTTCCTTATTTATTTTCATTTTGGATGATCTGTCCATTGGCGTAAGTGAGGTGTTAAAGTCCCCCACTATTATTGTGTTACTGTCGATTTCCTCTTTTATAGCTGTTAGCAGTTGCCTTATGTATTGAGGTGCTCCTATGTTGGGTGCATATATATTTATAATTGTTATATCTTCTTCTTGGATTGATCCCTGGATCATTATGTAGTGTCCTTCCTTGTCTCTTGTAACATTCTTTATTTTAAAGTCTATTTTATCTGATATGAGTATAGCTACTCCAGCTTTCTTTTGATTTCCATTTGCATGGAATATCTTTTTCCATCCCCTCACTTTCAGTCTGTATGTGTCCCTAGGTCTGAAGTGGGTCTCTTGTAGACAGCATATATATGGGTCTTGTTTTTGTATCCATTCAGCCAGTCTATGTCTTTTGGTTGGGGCATTTAATCCATTCACGTTTAAGGTAATTATCGATATGTATGTTCCTATGACCATTTTCTTAATTGTTTTGGGTTTGTTTTTGTCGGTCCTTTTCTTCTCTTGTGTTTCCCACTTAGAGAAGTTCCTTTAGCATTTGTTGTAGAGCTGGTTTGGTGGTGCTGAATTCTCTTAGCTTTTGCTTGTCTGTAAAGCTTTTGATTTCTCCATCAAATCTAAATGAGATCCTTGCTGGGTAGAGTAATCTTGGTTGTAGGTTCTTCCCTTTCATCACTTTAAGTATATCATGCCACTCCCTTATGGCTTGCAGAGTTTCTGCTGAGAAATCAGCTGTTAACCTTATGGGGGTTCCCTTGTATGTTATTTGTCGTTTTTCCCTTGCTGCTTTCAGTAATTTTTCTTTGTCTTTAATTTTTGCCACTTTGATTACTATGTGTCTCGGCGTGTTTCTCCTTGGGTTTATTCTGTATGGGACTCTCTGCGCTTCCTGGACTTGGGTGGCTATTTCCTTTCCCATGTTAGGGAAGTTTTCGACTATAATCTCTTCAAATATTTTCTCTGGTCCTTTCTCTCTCTCTTCTCCTTCTGGGACCCCTATAATGCGAATGTTGTTGCGTTTAATGTTGTCCCAGAGGTCTCTTAGGCTGTCTTCATTTCTTTTCATTCTTTTTTCTTTAGTCTGTTCCGCAGCAGTGAATTCCACCATTCTGTCTTCCAGGTCACTTATCCGTTCTTCTGCCTCAGTTATTCTGCTATTGATTCCTTCTAGTGTAGTTTTCATTTCAGTTATTGTATTGGTCATCTCTGTTTGTTTGTTCTTTAATTCTTCTAGGTCTTTGTTAATCATTTCTTGCATCTTCTCAATCTTTGCCTCCATTCTTATTCCGAGGTCCTGGATCATCTTCACTATCATTATTCTGAATTCTTTTTCTGGAAGGTTGCCTATCTCCACTTCATTTAGTTGTTTTTCTGGGGTTTTTTCTTGTTCCTTCATCTGGTACATAGCCCTCTGCCTTTTCATCTTCTCTGTCTTTCTGTAACTGTGGTTTTTGGTCCACAGGCTGCAGGATTGTAGTTTTTCTTGCTTCTGTTGTCTGCCCTCTGGTGGTTGAGGCTAAGAGGGTTGATGGGAGGCTCTGGTGGTGGGTAGAGCTGACTGTTGCTGTGGCGGTCAGAGCTCAGTAAAACCTTAATCCACTTGACTGTTGATGGGTGGGGCTGGGTTCCCTCCCTGTTGGTTGTTTTGCCTGAGGCAACCCAACACTGGAGCCTACCCGTGCTCTTTGGTGGGATTAATGGCAGACTCTGGGAGGGCTCACGCCAAGGAGAACTTCCCAGGACCTCTGCTGCCAGTGTCCTTATCCCCACGGTGAAACAGAGCCACCACTTGTCTCTGCAGGAGACCCCCCAACACCAGCAGGTACGTCTGGTTCAGTCTCCCCCAGGGTCACTGCTCCTTCCCCTGGGTCCCGATGCACACATTACTTTGTGTGTGCCCTCCAAGAGTGGGGTCTCTGTTTCCCCCAGTCCTGTCACAGTCCTGCAATCAATTCCCACTAGACTTCAAAGTCTGATTCTCTAGGAATTCCTCCTCCCGTTGCCGGACCCCCAGGTTGGGAAGCCTGACGTGGGGCTCAGAACCTTCACTCCAGTGGGTGGACTTCTGTGGTATAAGTGTTCGCCAGTCTGTGAGTCACCCACCCAGCAGTTATGGGATTTGATTTTACTCTGATTGCGCCCCTCCTACCGTCTCACTGTGGCTTCTCCTCTGTCCTTGGACGTGGGGTATCCTCCTTGGTGAAGTCCAGGGTCTTCCTGTCAATGATTGTCCAGCAGCCAGTTGTGATTCTGGTGCTCTCGCAAGAGGGAGTGAGAGCACGTCCTTCTACTCCGCCATCTTGGTTAATCTCCCTGAGGTTTCTAACTGTATTCACAAATGCATACAGAGCAGCTACTGTGTGCCAGGCTTTGTGCTAGGCACTGGTGACATATCAGCAATCAAGTAATTCCCAGCCCTCCAACTGCTTGGAACCTAGAAGGTGAAACAGACAAGCAAACCAACAATTACAGCACTAAGTTAGGCCTACCATAGGGATATGTAATGTTGCTCACAGGAATGTACATAGGAGTTCACAGAAGGGACACACAACCTGGTCAGTCCTCAAAGATTTGGTGAACTCATGATGTCTAATCCAAAACTTGAGATACACTGTAGAAATTATCCAGCCAAAGAGGTGAGTGGATAATAAAAGAGAGTTCTAGGCTTAGGTCCAGAAGTTGGGGAGAACGTGGCAGGGGTGTAGTATGAGAGGGGTATAGCAAGAGATGATATTGGAGAAGCAGAGAGAGGCCAGCTTATCTGAGGAATTTGTACTTTATTCCAAGGAGTACTATAGGGTTTGAAGCAGGAATGTCAATTTTGCATTTTAACTGAAGTTCTAGTTGCAAAATGAAGAATGGGTAGGAGTGGGACAAGTCTGGTGGTACCCAGGCAAGAGAGATGATGGCCTGGACCAGGGATATGGCAGTGATGGATCAGATAACTATTCCAGTGCTGGAATCAATGGGACATGAAGTTTAACCAGATAAAAGATGTAGGGCAGTCAAGCTAACCCCAAGTGTTCTGCGTTGGGGTAATGGTGATACTCTTCACCCAAAAGGAAGGGAAAGATTTGGGGCTTAAGGATGATGACTTCAGTTTGGAGCAGGTTGAGTTTGAAGTGTTTATGGGACATGTAAATGCAGATGTCTGGCTTACTGGAGAAATCTGGGTTGAGATATAACTTTAATGACATCAGGATATAGATAGTAGTGAAAGCTCAGAGAATGTGTTAGCGCTGTCAGAGTGTGTTGAAAATGGGAAAAGGACAGAACACAGGGAGTCGTGAGGAAAACGGACATTGAAGGGGAGTACAACAAGAGACCATTCAGGAGAACAAGAAGGACCTACCAGAGGCCTGTGGAAAAGCAAAGGAGTGTGGTGTCATGGAAACTAAAGCTACAGCGAGTTCCAACAAAAGAGGGGTCAGTTGTGTCAAATGCTGCAGAGAGACCACGGAAGATGAGGACTAAAGCATATCCATTGGCCTTCCCAACAAGAAGTTTCAGTGACTTGTCTGAGAACAGTTTTCTGGAGGTGGGAAATTAAGCCCATATTCCAAAGGTTCCAGAGGAGTGAACTGGAGATACGGAATGGAAACAACTGATTCTCTCAGCTGTTTGAAGACATTTGGCAGGGAAGTAGAGGAGAAGGAAGAGAGGTAGTGATCATAGGAGGAAATAGGAGAGACCTGAAAAGTGTAAATGCTGATAGGATGGGTCTAGAGAAGGACAATGAAAGATATAGGATAAAGAGGAGGTAAGTAATGGAGCAGGACCCCTTGGGAGACAGGTGGGAGACAGGCACACATGGCAGGATTAACCTTAGTTGGGGGAGGGCCACCTCATCCGTGGTGCAGAAGAGAAAGCTAGAAGGGTGTGGAAGCAGGGATGTGTGTAGGTTTCTTGAGAAGTTCTGTGCTAATGGCTTCTATTTTCTCTGGGAGGTGGCTGGTTAGTTGAATTCACACAAAGACGAGAAGACAAAGAAAAGAGTGAAGTGTTGGCATTCCTTGGGGAGCATCAATTCTATGGGGTGGATGGAGAAGGAGGAACCAATGAAGGGATGACCAGAGAAACGGGAAGAACCAAGCAGTTCCCTAAAGCCAAGGGGAGAGTTTCAATAAGGAGGAAGCAGGTCAACATAGCAGAACAATTGAGAACTAAAATGAACTGCTGGATTAGGCAAATCCAAGAACAATGAGGCACAAGTCAAACTGACAGAACTATTAGGAAAGTCATCTGGAGACAGCAAGTGTAGACAACTCCTAAACTTTAAAAAGATTGAGTGGTAAATGGAAAGAGGTAAAAGAAATTCATCTAAGGGCAGTTCAGGGTAAGGTTGTTTTTCCCCTGTGGTCCTGCCATTCTCTCCCTGCGGGTGGCGTGGCTCTGTGGAGCAGATGTTCATCTAGTGTGATTTGGAGCTCGGGCTGGAGGCGGAGCTTGTCAGGGACACGGCTTGTTGGGGGCGGGGCTTGTCAGGGGCTAGTCTGCTCTCCTCACCGGCTGCTCTGGGTACAGTAGGCAGGTTGATAGATGGAACTTTTGTGGCTCTTCCATGGGAACGTTGAGGAACAGAGGTTAAGTAGCTTGCCCAAGTTTCCACAGCTAACACGTTGCAGAGCCAGGTTTTGAACCCAGGGAGTCTGGCCGTAGAGTCCATGCACTTAACTACTCTGATCTCCTGTTAAAGGTGGGATCCCCAATTCAACCCTCAAAAGCCTTCATGAACGAGACACTCCAACCCGCAAAGTCCAAAAAAATATTTGGAGCTAGCTACATCAGGGAAGGTCTGTCTCACGTACAAGGAAGCAGATTTCCACTTTCAAGTGTACATGCTAAGGAAACTTCTTTAAGGAAGCCTATGGCTAACAGAGCCCACAGGTAACCCATTTTAACTGACACAGGGACTCCTGTTCAGGGGGCTTCATTCTGGAGATTTCTGAGGCTTGAGAAATCTGTAGCTCATGGCCTTGCTGGACTACATCATCGTAAGGGCCTGATCTGGACCTTGACATTCTGTCTCCATCCCCATCCTGCTGGCACTTTCCTGGGCACACCATGCTCTTTCTGAGCCCCTTCCTAGGCACTGGAAGTTCCCTGGCCTGGAACATTGCTCCCATCATTCTTCACCTAG
Organism: Balaenoptera acutorostrata; assembly: GCF_949987535.1. Lineage (NCBI taxonomy): Eukaryota > Metazoa > Chordata > Mammalia > Artiodactyla > Balaenopteridae > Balaenoptera > Balaenoptera acutorostrata. Next base: position 171,321,343 of record NC_080066.1, read on the forward strand.
ACCGCTCAGCTCAGGCATCCTGCATCCGCCTCCCAGGGGAAGCCTTCTCTGATGTCCCCGACACTCCTCCCCCGGCCTTTCCCTAAACCCAGTCAGAGTTAGGGGTCTCCCCGCAGTACCACCTAGCACCCCAAAAGTCAGCAGGGTTTACTGATTAGGAAACAGCTTTGGAGTCCAAAAGACTGTATTTCTCTTACTGCTTCTGCGTCTTATCGGTTATGTGACTCTGGGCAATTTATTTTACCCCCCATAAGTCTCATGTGTAAAATGGGAATAATAATACCAGTAGTACCTACCTCATGGACTCCTAAAATAAAATAATCCATGTAAAGCTCAGAGCACAGAGCCTGGCACCCAGTAAACTGTTGCTATTATTATTATTATCATTCACTTATACTTGGTATGTTTCTGTCTTCACCACTGCACTTGCAGGTGGGAACTGGGTTTACTATTTCTTCATGATCTCAGTGCACAGCCCATAGTCTGGCATGCAGTGGGTAGTCCGTGAATATTGTGGTACGAATAGATTTCCTGTTTGCTCAAGGTCCTCCATCTGATGTCATGAGAACTGGAAGGGGAACTGTGGGAGGAAACACGGGCTGCAACCTGCAGGCCTCCTAGCCGTGAAGAAGATTCAGAGGCAGGGAGCCCTCTTCAGGTGTGGCAGCTGCAGCCACATGGCCTGTGCTCCCAGCCTTTCTCCCAAGAGCAGTGACACCTGGCAGGCTTTATGTACCCACCAAGAAAGGTGCTTAGAGCAAGGGCAAACAGCCTCTGTCCTGGGGGCTCCAGGTGATGGTGAGCGGGTCCTGGCATGGACCTGCCACCTCATGTGGTTAGTTCCATTTGGATTCTGACCTCTACCTGGTCCCTCATCTCTGATGTGTCCCTGTGCCTTGACCTCTGTCCGGATTCTTGTACTTTGCTTCTACCTGGCTATAATTAGGTAGCTCATGTTCTCTTTGGTTTGACCTGAAACCACTGGAATTTTCTGCCCTTGCCAACAATCCTGAGTGATCTCTACCAAGCCTGCAATGGGCTTTCCTACCACAGTGCTGTGTTCTCCTACCCCCAGTGCCTGCTCCCCTACCCATTTGAATAAAGCCCTGAAAAGAGGTGAAGGGGTGAATCTTGCAGCTATCCAGGGGAAAAGCAGAGAGAGTAAAAGGTGCATGAGTGGGCCTGGGATGTAGAAGAAGCAAGGAGGCCATTGGGGCTGGAAGAGTAGAGGGGCTGGAGAAGTCGGAGGTGAATTAAGGAGGGGGCAGATTGGGTCCACTTTGTAGGTTCTTGTAAGGACTTTGGTGAATGGGGGTCACTGGAGGGTTTGGGACCAAGGAGTGTGTGAGCTCACATATTTCAGAAGGGTACCTCTGGCTGCTGTAGGATGTTTCAAGGACAGCAGCAGGGAGACCAGTCAAGAGGCTACTGTAAGTATCCAGAGAAGACATAAGAAAATCTTGGGCCAGCATGGTGGCAGGGAAGGTGTTAGTAAGGAATTGGGTTCTGACTATATTTTGGAAACAGAGTCAACAGGATTTCTTGACAGATTGCCTGTGAAGTGTCAGAGAAAGAGGGGGATCCAGGATGACTGTTTTGGGCCTGAGTAACTGGAAGGATAGAGTTACTATTTATTGAAAGAGGAAAGACTGTGGGTGGATCAGGTTGGAAGGCACGGTCGGAAATTCGATTTGGGACCTCACTGGGGACATCACTATTACATGTCCAAGTGGAAAAGGAAAATAGGCAGCTGGATATATAAGTCTGGAGTTCAGGGAACAGGTTCAAACTAGAGGCGAAATCTAGGAGACATTAGCATTTAGATGGCATTCAAAATCAATGACACTGGATGAAATCATCAAGGGAATCAATATAGAGTAGGGAAGAAGCCCAAGGACCAAGGGCTGGGGCTCCCTGACACTTAAAAGACAGACAGATAAAGGAGAGCTAGCAAAGGAGATTGAAAAGGAGAAGCCAATGAGTTAGGAAGAAAACCAGAAGAGCCTTTTGTCATGGAAGGCAAATGAAGGGAGTGATTCAGTACGCCAAAGAAGGAGGTCCTAGAAGTGAGAGGCCGTGCCAGGGTGTTCATCTCTTCCATAGGTATACTGAAACCATCTATAATTGTGACAGGAGTAGTACTGAAAAGGTTGACAACTATAAGCCAGGGACTAAAATATTCAAGGAATATGGGGGAGGCACATGAGGATCTACAACAAGGGGAGAGGTGGGTGCATTATATATTCATTTCGCTTACACTGACCAACAGTCCTGTGGGGTATTATTATTATCATCCCATTTTACAGATGAAGAGACTGAGGCACAGAGAGGTTAAATGCCATGTCCAAGGTCACCCCGAGCATTAGTGGCAGAAGCAGAAGGCGAGTCCATGCTCTTCACCATGGCTCTCCACTGCCTCCCAGTGCGGGAGGTTTCCCCTCTCCTCTTCCCATGTGGGATCCTTTCAGTCCTGACTGTCTCTCAAGGGCATCTTTCCAGTTGACTGTATTTGGCCCCAGTCCAGTGGTTGTGCCTTTTCATGTTGCATAAATGTGTATATTTGGATTCTGGATAAACTAGATTTTATTCTACCTACAAATAAATGTAGGAAATGCATTTACTGGATATCGAGCAACAAGAAATCTCATATAATCAGACACTCCCATCAGTGCTGTTTCAAAAGAATTTATGATCGTTTTGACGATTCTGATTTACTGCAAGAATCTGAAATGCCATCTGAGCCATCGAAGATAGTTTTAAATATAATCTGGCAGAATTTGTGTGATAAACACATTTTGATGAACTTTGATAATTGCACGTGTGTCTGCTATCTATTGTAACCCTCAGTTAACCAAAATATTGATTGAACCAAGACTCATTCTGGATAAACAGTCTCCTTTACTTGTGCTTCTATCCCATTAAAGTTGTCCTGTTTTAGTAGTCAGGCATACTGTAACCAAGAAAAAATACCTTATTTATTTTGCTATGGATCAGATGGCAATGGCGATAGATACCCCCCATCCCTGGGAAATCGTTCTGATGAGGTTGGGTCCCATGCCCTTGACTGAGCTGAACAAGCCTTTGAATCGGAAGGGAGGTGACCACAGCCAGAGCAGACCTGTCATTGGCCCAGAGAGAAGGGTGCCCAGAGCACCAGGGACCTCCAATGAAAAGCTGTGGGAAGATACCAGAGCGAGGCTGGCCGTGTTCTGTCTGTCCCCACTAACGTGCCCTCCCAGCCTGTGTCCATCAGGGAAAGAGGTGGGAGAGCGAAGACTGTTTATTTTCTATCCCTGATAGAAGGGGGAAGGTGGGCTAAGTCAAAGTTCCTAAAAGAAAGCATTCACAATTTGACGTAACGCCTTGACCCGTGCATGTGGCCAGTGCTGGGCCAGCCCCTGGGGGCCAGAGGGACAAGGGTGTGACATAAAGATGGGCACAGGCCCAATTTTGAATAGTTCACACTCTTGCTTTCATGTCTGTTTTTCTTGGCTCCCAACAACTAGAGAAAAATGAGTAAGACCGACCACGGTAAAGAAAGGCTCCGTCCATGGAGAAGCTCAGGCTATTTGCTCTGTAGGGATATGGCAGCAGACCGAGCTGTGTGCAGTGGTAGTGCCGCTCTGGGAGCTGGAGAATCAGGGAAGGCTTCTTTTGTTGTTGTTGTTGTTTTGTTTTGTTTTGTTTTATTGAAGTATAGTTGATTTACAATGTTGTACCAATCTCTGCTGTACAGCAAAGTAGTCAGTTATGTACATATAGACATTCTTTTTTTATATATTATTTTCCATTGTGGTTTATCCCAGGATATTGAATATAGTTCCCTGTGCTCTACAGTAGGACCTTGTTGTTTATCCATCTTACATATAATAGTTTAGGGAAGGCGTCTTGGAGCACAGTGTTTGAGGCAGGAGTGGGTGAGTGGGTCGGGGGGGAGGAGGGAGGTTGTGATCTACCTGCCTTCTTTCCAAGTATTGGGCAAACATCTACCTCATGCCTGCTTGGTGCTGAGAATGGGTAAGGGAACATGACAGACAAGGTCCCAGCCCTCACAAAGCTTACGTTTTACTGGGGGAGATGTGTAAAGAGCCTAACATGCAAGATAACCACAGAGGGCACAGGCCATCCAAGGAAGGCCTCTCTGAGCACTTGACACTGGAGCCGTTCCAGCTGGGCTTGAGGGAGTCTTTGGGGCCCGGGTTGGAGGAGTGCACCTGTGAGAACTCCTGGACCCCTCAACCGGCACAGCCACAGCCTTTCTGCGCAGGTTAGAAATCAGAAATGGGGCCCACAGACTCAGCATCTGGCCCTCCTCTCCTTCCAGGTGCCCGCCGCTCTCAGGGCCATGTGCACGGCCAGTCAGCGGGCAGTGCGGCCACTGTACGCTGTCTGTTACTGGTGGCTGGCTCCAGTCAAATATGAGTGGAAATGCTATTCCAGGTGCCATGGTGAGGGCAGGATGGTGGGTGTCAAGTGTACCGTGGGATTAGGCCATTGGGATTATGTAAGGAGTTTTCCCAAGGCGCACGATGAACACTGAAGTTTACAGAAAGCATCACTTAGCAAACACTGTGCAAGGCACGATGCTTGGCCCCATATGTCAGTAACAGCGGCCCCTCTAGAGGACTAACTCTTCAAACTTGAGGGCACCACTCGAGCATTTTGCCTGTATTAGGTCATTTAATCCCCACAAAAACCCTATGAGGAAGGTGTTGTTACTACCTGCTTTTGCAGATGAAGGAACCAAGGCATAGTTTAAATAATTTGCTCAAGGTTAAGATAATGATCAAACCCTCTCTGCATCCCTTTCTAGCTGAGTGTCCTTGGGGAAGTGATGGGGCTCAGATCTGAGCCCAGACAGACTGACTTCAGGCTTCGTGTTCTTAGCCATTGTGTGTGTGTGTGGCGGGGTGGTCCCCGGAGTGGGAAGGCTGAAGGACAAGACTCTGCTTTTAAGGAGCTTAAAGTCTAACAGAATACAAAGAAGTGCTGATCAGGAACTCAATCCAGGCCTTCAGGCCACAGCAAAATAAGAACACCCAGATTAGCAAGAGAAATTGTGGGAGTTCCCTGGACGTCCAGTGGTTAGGGCTCAGTGCTTTCATTGCCAAGGCCTGGGTTTGATCCCTGGGCAGGGAACTAAGATCCCACAAGCTGCGCAGTGCAGCCAAAAGAAAAAAGAAAAAAAAAAGAAGAAGAAGAAAGAGAGAAATTGTTTGTGTGGAGAGCAGAAGAGAAGTATATTCCAAGGGAGCTATCAGGCAACCACAAAAATCTGGACGTTGATGGGACAAATTGCCCCTTCAGATAAATTCTGCTGCCTTTTGGGCCTCAAGTCACTTCAGCCAGGTTGAAGAAATCTCTCTGTTGAACCTACACCAACCATTCTCTTTTGCCTTTGCAGAGAAACTCATCCAGAAGATTCAAAAGCACAAAGAGAGAGCTGGTTTTTTAATTAAAAGTTAAACTTTAAAGCTTAGAGTATCTGGTCTGTGCTGAGCTCACAGACTAGGAATGGGCAAGAGTTCATCAATAACTAACACGGTGAGGTCAGGGCCTGAGAGAAGTAGGAAAGGCAGTTGGCAAGGGCCTTGAAGGATGAGGACATATGTTTTGGTTTTGTTTGGGGGTTTTTCTTGTGGAGGGGAGGGGGAGGCTCATAAAAAAATCTAGAAATAGAACTACCATATGATCCAGCAATTCCACTCCTGGGTATATATCCAAAGAAATGAAAATGCTAATTTGAAAAGATGCATGCATCCCCCTGTTCATAGCAGCACTATTTACAGTAGCCAAGATATGGAAGCAACCAAAGTGTCCATCAACAGATGAATGGATAAAGAAGATATGGTATATATACACAATGGAATAGTACTCAGCCTTAAAAAAGAATGAAATTTTGCCATATGCTGCAACATGGATGGACTTGGAGGGTCTTATGGTTAGTGACATAAGTCAGACAGAGAAAGACAAATACTGTATAATAGCACTTATATGTGGAATCTAAAAAATAAAACAAACTAGTGAATATAGCAAAAATAAAGGCTCACAGATATAGAGAGCAGACTAGTGGTTACCAGTTGGAAGGGCGGGGGAGAGGGGGAAGATAGGAGTAGGGGATTAAGAGGTACAAACTAATATGTATAAAATAAATAAGCTACACGGATATATTGTACAACACAGGGAATACAGCCAATATTTTATAATAACTTTAAATGGAGTATAATTTTTATAATAAGTATTGAATCAGGAAGTTGTATACCTGAAACTAATATAATATTGTAAATCAACTATGCGTCAATAAAAACAGTCAATAAGAAAACAGACAACCAAAAAAATATATATGGTAGAGGGAAAGACTCCATTCACATCACCTACAAAAGCTAAGAAACAGAATTCAGTGCGACAATATTTGTGATGGATTTATATGAGGAAATTACAAAATTCTACTAAGGCTTATTTTTTAAAGATTTCTATAAACGGATAGTTTTCCTGGTGGGAAAACTCAATTTAGTAAGGATGTCATTTCTCTACAAATGAATCTCTAAACATAAGGCAACTCTAATCAAAAATCCAAATATCTTTTCTGGAACTTAACCAAATAATTCTAAAGCTCATCAGGGAAATTGGACATGAAATAAGCTGGGCATTTTTGAAAAGAAAAAGGAGAAAGGAGGAAGAGAAGAGGGGACAAGGAAGAGGGAAGAGTCTTCACGGATATTAAAAAAGGAGAACTGTTTGGGTTTGGGGTACCAGTCCCAGCATAGACAGATCAATGGAACAAAATACATAATCCAGAAACAAATTTAAGAAAGGTGCCTCTGATAAAAATGAAATTTCAAGAGAGTGGAAAAAGAATGGACTATTTAAAAATGATGCTGAAGAGCCTACACATGTGACAAAGTTGTGTAGAACTAAGTACACATACACACACACACGAGTACAAGTAAAAAAGGCAACATGTAAATATAAGATGGTAGGTTATAGCAATGTTAATATCCTGGTCATGATATTACACTGTAGTTTTGCAAAGTGTTAGCAAAAAACTGGGTAAAGTATAAACACACTATTATTTCTTATGATTGCTTATCAGTTTGCAATATCTCAATAAAAATTTTAACTAAAAATAGTACTGAGAAAAACGAACTAGTATTTTTTAAATGTTAGATCCCTACAGATAAAGAGGAATGATTATCAAGTTTTAAAATTCAAACTGTAAGTGAATACCAGTATATTCTTGGGGTAAGGAAGGACTTCTCTCTCCAGGACTCCTAAAGCCAAATGCCACAAAAGAAGATTGATGGAAACTGATAGATCTTCCTACATAAAAGTTAAAGTTTGGCATAGCAACAAAACATGTAAAAATAAACGACAGACATAAATTGGGAAAACTATTTCAACATATGTAAAAGATGACAAGTTAATTTCTTAAAAATCTATGAAGTGCTCTCACAAATCAATAAGAAAAACAATAGATACCCTAATTGGAAAATGGACTAGGCATGAATAGGAATTCACAAAAGAAGAGAAACAAAAGGCCAATGAACATGAAAAATGTAGGCAATGAAGCAGAAATTGGTAGAGAAAGAAAGTATAAATTCTGGAAGAAATATAGTTGAAGGAAGCTGAGAGGTGATATCTTATTTACTGATACCAATTAGCTCAGTATCTGGCACATAGTACACACTCAGTAAATGTTTGTTGCATGGATGAGTAAGCAAAGAGAAGAACCCAGGTGACCTGTCAAGGAGAAGGAATACTTCACATGCACATGGGAGAGAAGAGAAAGGTAGAAGTGTAGCATAATTTTAAGGGAGAAATGGGCAAATTAGGTGGACTTTGATCGTAGAGCCTGTTTTGCCAGTTAAACCAGAAATGATGTCATCAGAAGAAAATCTCTTTGTGTCAACTCCAGAAAGCCTCCAGTGACAGTACACTCAGATAGGAGAGTCCCTGAAATCAAGTTTAGGGTTTAAATCATTCTCTTCAAGGCCTATTGTCTGAATGTGCAGCTGCTCACTCCTCTTCCCATCCCCCAGTGGGTAACCAGTGCCTTTGCCCTTTTCCAGCCCTATGATTTTGCCATCATATCTGACGCCGCTCAGCATAAACAGTGTGATTGACGAGATGCACATCAGATTCAGGGTGCACCTGAATTCTGGTTTGCACTGGGCACCTCAGACTTGTTCTCCAAGTTTTAAGTTCACATTTCCATTTTCTGAAGTAACTTACCAGAGACCCTCGCATTTGGGTTAATAGCCTGAGTTCACAGGAAGTGATTGTCTTCAGTGTTTTTTCCCTCAGTGGAAAAATCAGTCTTAATGAATTAGCCCTTTCTTTCCCCATGACTAGCTAAAATACCATTTTGTTATACTATTTTCAAACAGCTCCACTGGCAGTTATTATACCAATTCCATTTGTGCCACAAGTGTCATGGTGCTTTCTGAAATGGGTTCTCGACTGGCTTTGGGCAAAAGAAAGTTATAATTGCTTTCTGGAACTAATAATATCAAAATTAAATGTTTTTAAGAAAAGGCCCCAACAGAGCCCCTCAAAGCACAGTTTATTACAGAGCAGTGACTCATTTAGGTACAGCCCAGAAGGTGCCTCTACAAAGAATGAGGTTTGAGTCTCTAAAGACTTTTTCAAAGAAATGGAAGGTAGGAGACTAGAAGCAAAGGAAGGAAGGGGAAAAAAGGAGAAAAACACTTGATTTGCTGTAGGGAGCTTTGATTCCCTAGAGCTACTTTTCTTTGCAAACATGAGGATGTTTGCCAAATGTTTCTAGGAAATTGTAGGTAATGCAGGGTAGGTATGGGTACAGTAGTAACATACTGTCTTAGCTCAGGCTGCTATAACGAATACCATAGACTGGGTGACTAATAAACCACAGAGATTTCTTTCTCTCAGTTCTGGAGGCTGGAATTACAAGATCAGGGTGCCAGCTTGGTTGGGTTCTTGGGTGTGACAGCCCCCTTAGGTGTTTCAGACTGCTGTCTTCACCTTGTATCCTCACGTGGTAGAGAGCAGAGAAGAAGAAACTAGCTCTCTCTGGTGAATCTTATAAGGGCACTAATCCATCATGAGGGCTCCACCCTCATGACCTCATCTAATCCTGTTTACTTCCCAAAGGTTCCACCTCCTAATGCATCCCGTTGAGGGGGTAGGGTTTCAACATATAAATTTGCAGAGGACACAAACATTCAGTCCGTAACATGTAGGAAATTTCATGAGTCTCTAGGGAAGCGGTACAGACTGGGGAGGAACATATATTATGATAGTACAAATAACACATTGATTTCTTCAGTCTTATATGATTCTGTCATTTAGCTTGCCTGGGCCATGCTTCTTTCATCCTTGTTACATCATACATCTAAGTAAAACCCTAAAAGCGAGAGAAACATCAATATTCTGTAGGTCTTTGACTTTCACACCAGATTTCTAGAAGCACTAGGATCCCACAAAGGAGCTAAAAGGCTGCTGCTGTGGGAGGAGCGAGGTGTTGAGAAGGTGGGCTGGGAGTCATCCCAGGTCAAGCAGAACAGGTGGGCATCACTGTTGTGTACACCAGCTACCACCACTCCAGGAGAACCTTACATCCCTCTCCGCAGCAGCAAGAAATTCAAAAAGGCAGGTGGATTTGCTTGTGCTTTATCTGGATATCCATTAAAATAAAGGTATCATTTTCATAATGTCTTGCAGCCAGATCCTCTCACTCATGTTGAAGAAAAGGCACCTTTCATCAGTTGCCACCTGTGTTGTGCTAACATACTACTTAATTGAACCATTTCTTTGTAGTCTTGGGGAGGGCAATTTTGTTCAACAGAGAACATAATTACAGGCGCTTGTTTTTTTTTTTAAATAAATTTATTTATTTATTTATTTATTTTTGGCTGCATTGGGTCTTTGTTGCCATGCACGGGCTTTCTCTAGCTGCGGCGAGAGGGGGCTACTCTTCGTTGCAGTGCGCGCGCTTCTCAGTGCAGTGGCTTCTCTTGTTGCAGAGCACGGGCTCTAGGTGCACAGGCTTCAGTAGTTGTGGCTCGCGAGCTCAGTAGTTGTGGCTCACGGGCTCTAGAGTGCAGGCTCAGTAGTTGTGGCACACAGGCTTAGTTGATCTGCAGCATGTGGGATCTTCCCCGACCATGGCTCGAACCGGTGTCCCCTGCATTGGCATGCAGATTCTTAACCACTGCGCCAGCAGGGAAGTCCCTAGGTGCTTGGTTTTTGTTTGTTTGTTTGTTTTGTTTTATTTTTATTTTTGGCTGTGTTGGGACTTCGTTTCTGTGTGAGGGCTTTCTCTAGTTGCGGCAAGCGGGGGCCACTCTTCATTGCAGTACGTCGGCCTCTCATTATCTTGGTCTCTCTTGTTGCGGAGCACAGGCTCCAGACACGCAGGCTCAGTAGTTGTGGCTCACGGGCCTAGTTGCTCCGTGGCATGTGGGATCTTCCCAGACCAGAGCTCGAACCCGTGTCCCCTGCATTGGCAGGCAGACTCTCAACCACTGCGCCACCAGGGAAGCCCCTAGGTGCTTGTTTTTAAGGAGTAGTTTCGCTACTTAAAAATTAAGAAGCCCTGGAATTGGGACACCCACTTGAGATAAGTAAATCAAATGATTTTCCCCCTTGAAAATGAGGGTAAAGTCAGAAATAATGATAGCATTTATTCCAGCTGTCACACTAGCTAAATGTTTGTGAGGAGGCAGAGAGCTTGAGACAGCACTAAACACAGAGCTGACGCCCCCATGACTCCGTGGATCTCTCAGGGAAATGAAATTTGTAAAATTCCTCTTCGGGAGCTGACGTAGTCTGATTCCCACGAGGCCAATTTTGTTACCTTCTGAGTACAAAACTTACTGTGACTTAAAGTAATGCAAATGATTTAAAGAATCCTTTTTTGGTCACACCCCCGTTTTCTGCTTTTATAGTTAGGACATCAGTCAGTTATTTATTTATTTATTTATTTATTTATTTATAAATTTATTTATTTTATTTATTTATTTTTGGTTGTGTTGGGTCTTCGTTGCTGTGTGCGGGCTTTCTCTAGTTGCGGCGAGCAGGGGCTACTCTTCATTGCGGTGCGCAGGCTTCTCATTGCGGTGGCTTCTCTTGTTGTGGAGCACGGGCTCTAGGCGCATGGGCTTCAGTAGTTGTGGCACTTGGGCTCAGTAGTTGTGGCTCACAGGCTCTAGAGCGCAGGCTCAGTAGCTGTGGCGCACGAGCTTAGTTGCTCTGCGGCATGTGGGATCTTCCCGGACCAGGGCTCGAACCCGTGTCCCCTGCATTGGCAGGCGGATTCTTAACCACTGCGCCACCAGGGAAGCCCAGTCACTTATTTTTGACTTATAAACTACTTATTGCTAAAGAGTTTAGAAACATCCCTTAGTTCAGAGTTACCTGGAAAATAGTTTAATCTTTACTACATATGATATCATAATCTTTTGTCAAGGATGCTCTACTGTTAACAAAATGAGAGAGGTGTGTCATAATCCTAAAAAATAGCACATTCTAAAAATATCCTGGATTACTTTGGAAGTCATTTCAATCCAAAGGAAGGGGAGCAGCTGCCATCATGTCTGCAGCTGCCATGGTCCCACAGCTAATCCAGAACTTCTGAAGACAGCTCATTTTGATATAATGCACCATCTGCAGTGTTTTCTGCATTGTATATTAATATACAAAAGAAAATGGGTTGCTTTTGCCTTTAGGACCCCAGAGGTATCAGTCCTTTACTGGGTTTTGGCAGGGAAAATGGGGGGCCCTACTTTAGAATCTTCCCAGGCAGACATGACTTTTGTTTCCAACCCTCCTGCCCCCTGTGCTCTGAACCCAGCTGGTGGTGTTTTCCTGAGTGGGGTCTGCAGCCCTTTTATCAGAATCACTATGGGTGCTGGTTTAAACGTAGGTTTTCTGGCCCCATTCAACCTCCTGAATCAGAATCTCTGGGGGTGAGGCCTGGAAATCCCCAGTTTTTAACCAGTTCCTCAGGGAATTTTCATGTGTACTTAAGTTCAAGACTTCTGTCCTAAGTGACCGTAGTTTCCTTCTACCTTATTCACTTCTCGGTTATTTTTCAGACTGTAAATAAAGGTGTGATCAGACCTTCCATCCTTCCTGAAGCTTGACAGAAGTTTTCCATCCAGGTTTTATGTCGTCTGCAGGTGACTCGGTAAAGGAGTCTACTTGATACACAACCTGGTACAGGTTTCCTTCTTGTGTGTTGTTTCTAGTACTTGATCTCCTGGACCAGGTTTGATGTTCTATCCTCTAATTACCCCCCACCCTGCCCCTGCTCTTAGCACAGTGTTTGGAACCTAACAAATACTGAAATGTTGCCTCACTTGACTGTCACATCAACACTGACCTTGCAGTGCCTCTCTCCTCAACATCTAGAACCTATCCAAGAGGAAGTAACTTTTGACTGTGAACATTTGACCCTCATGTTTTAAACCTCTGTCTTTAAGCATGCTCTTTAGAAGATACGTAAAACTTTATCCACACTTTTTTTAAAAAATTAATTTATTTATTTTTGGCTGCATTGGGTCTTCGTTGCTGTGCACGGGCTTTCTCTAATTGCGGTGACTGGGGGCTACTCTTCGTTGCGGTGCACAGGCTTCTCATTGCTGTGGCTTCTCTTGTTGCGGAGCACGAGCTCCAGGCTTATGGGCTTCAGTAGTTGTGACATGTGGGCTTAGTTGCTCCACGGCATGTGCGATCTTCCCGGACCAGGGATTGAACCCGTGTCGCCTGCATCGGCAGGTGGATTCTCAACCACTGTGCCACCAGGGAAGCCCTATCCACACTTTCAAGAGCCTGGGAAGCACGGGTGACCTCTCCACCCCTTCATGTACCTGCACGCCTCTCCCCGCTCACCTCCTGTACTAGCGTCCTAAGGTATCCTCCCAGTTTCTCATTATCCCAAGTTTCTTTTAAGGGACCCTCATCACCATTCTGGCACTCCAGAGTGCTTTTTTTTTTTAAATTACTAACACACTCTACTTTCTTTCTCTGAAGGGACAGGGTCCGATCTTCTAAACATTTAATATAAGTAGCTAAGACAAGGTTTTACCCATCTAACTATTCAGTAAATAGCAGTTCACTTACTTAAACTTGTCACCCATCCCTCCAGCTCGTTTCCAAACGTGTGAGGGAAGAGACAGGGCTTGGACGCCAGGACCTGGGTGGAATTGAAGGGCCTGCGCCATCCCTCCTGGGGCGGCTCTTCCCCTGCAGGACCGAGGCTCTGCTGAGCAGCCCTGATTTATTATGCACATGGGAGCCACAGGGCACAATGCTGGACCAGGAAGGAAAACTGAAAGAGGCCAGAGAAAGCCAGTTTCGCACCCCATCGTTCCTTCTTGGTAATTTTCCAGTGTTTGGTTGTGAAGAAAGAACCGTGTCAAAGGAGAGACATTCTTAGCTTGATTTTACTAATTAATAGGGACTGTCTTTTTAGTTTGTATAAGGAAGATTAGGGTGACCACAAACATGGTGCCATGTGAAATCCCATCAAGCCAAAGAGCCAAAGGGATGTTCTGTTTATTGGCAGAATTCTTTCTTACAGAACTCAACAAAGTGTTTAGGATGGGAAAGGAGTGACTTTTTTAAAGTTTTAGAAGGTCTTCAAAAAGGATGAGTCATCCTCTTGTTCCTTTGCCTTAGTACAGGGGTGCCTCAAGTGTGAGGTGAACGAAAGTTGTTTCTCTCCTGCAGGGCGTGTCAACATTTGGTACACAACCACAGCTTTCCATTAGAGGGTTCAAACCCTGGCTTATCATATAAAAATCCTGACAGGGTGTTAACACAAGCAGTTTCTGGTGTTATTGTGTTGTTTGAGTGATCATGTACCATTAAACACTTCACTATAAACAGGGAAGTGTGTGTTGTGTACGTTAACTTCAGTTTATACCCTAGCAGCAGTTAGCCATCAATGGAAGCATCTCTTCTGGAATCCATTCTCAAGACGTGGCTGTTGGGACTTCCCTGGTGGTCCAGGGGTAAAGAATCCACCTGCCAATGCAGGGGGCGAGGCTTCAATCCCTGGTCCGGGAACTAGATCCCACATGCTGCGGGGCAATTAAGCCTGAGCGCCACAACTACTGAGCTCGCGCGCCGCGTGCCGCAAACTACAGAGCCAATGCACCCTGGAGCCTGCACGCCACAACTAGAGAGAGAGAACCCGTACGCCACAACTAGAGAAAAGCCCATGCACCATAACCAGGGAGAAGCCCGTGCGCTACAACGAAGAGCCCACGCTGCAACGAAAGATCCCATATGCCTCAACAAAGACCCTGCGTGCTGCAACTAAGACGCTATGTGGCCAAAAAATAGATCAATTAATTAATTAATTAATTAATTAAAATTTTAAAAAGAGGTGGCTGTTTAGCACTATGAATATTGTTATGAAAATCTATGCCATAGGGCTGGGGTCCCCAACCCCCGGGCCGAGGACGGGTACCGGTCCATGGCCTATTAGGAACCGGGCCGCACAGTGCGGCCAAAAAAAAAAAAAAAATGGAGGGAGGAGCTGGAGGGGCAGGGAAATAGAGAAGATGCCTGGTGAAAAAACTGCAAGTCCCAGAGAAAAGTCATTTCATTATCCATTGCTTGCTATGTAGCAAACTGCTCCAAAGTAGTGGCTTAAACAACAACCATGGACATTTCTCATAATTCTGTGGATCTGTTGGGCTCAGCTGGTGGTTCTTTGGTTCCATCAGGTATCAGCTGGTATAACTCATACAACTGCATTCAACTTGGAGTTCGACTGGGGCTGGAATGTCCAAGATGGCTTTACTCAATATCTGGGGAGGCTGGAATGGCTGGGGAGAGCCGGGCCTCTTTCTCCAGCTGAGGGGTCACGCTTCTTACACGGCAACTCATGGATCCAGAGACAGAAAGACAGAACTGCTGGGCTTCTTACCATTTAAGCCTGGAACTGGTACAGCCTCACTTCTACCACATTCTGGTGATCAGAGCAAGTCTCAAGGTCACCCAAGATTCACGGGGAAGCGAAGTAGGCTTCCCCTGTTGATGGGAGGACCAGTAAGTGCTTACAGGGATGGGAGCAGTTAGCTCAAAATCATCTCTGGAAATAGTTGACCACAGGCAACAAGAGTAAAGGAGGGCAGTCTGGATGGAGAACCTGGGTTCAGGCCAAGCACCACTCATGAAGGTTACCTGGCTTACTGGTGCCTCAGTTTCCTCACCTGTAACGCAAAAACTTGGACGTGAAGGCTGTGTAGAGATAGTGTGCCTGGTGAGACCCTTGACTCTTCCATCATTGGAACCCACTCCCCACCCCCCAACCTCCCCCCCAAGAATAATCCATGGGGTCTGCTCTTGCCCCCTTTTTCCTTCCCAATTGAAATTGGAGGGTCTTTTGAAAAAAACACCCACAAATCCCTATGAAACCTCTTTCATCCCACACAAAGAGGCTTAACATTTCTGAATCAAACACCAAAAAAAAGAACTTTACTGGTGGCGCAGTGGTTAAGAATCCACTTACCAATGCAGGGGACACGGGTTCGAGCCCTGGTCCAAGAAGATCCCACATGCTGCGGAGCAACTAATCCCGTGTGCTACAACTACTGAGCCTGTGCTCTAGAGCCTGTGAGTCACAACTACTGAGCCCGTGTGCCACAACTACTGAAGCGCGTGCTCCTAGAGCCCGTGCTCCGCAACAAAAGAAGCCATCGCAGTGAGAAGCCCACGCACCACAACGAAGAGTAGCCCCCGCTCGCTGCAACTAGAGAAAGCCCGCGTGCAGCAAGAGACCCAACACAGCCAAATAAATAAATAAATGTTTTTTAAAAAAACAACCCCCCCCCAAAAAAACAGAGTGGGTATATGTATATGTATAACTGATTCACTTTGCTGTACACCTGAAACTAACACAACATTGTAAATCAACTCTACTCCAATAAAAATTTTTAAAAAAGATTATGAAAACATTTATTCAAGTCAAAGTTTGATTTCTCGGTGTATTAAGGAGATGAATCAAGAGGAATGCTTCTTCTGGGCAGGTGTTTACCTGCAATCTAAGGAAACGTTCCAGAATATTATAACATATTTTTCTCAGTTTAAAGGTAATAAACGATATAAATCATTAAGAAAGAATTACATCACCCATATTATCACCACCCTGAAATAACCGATTAAGACTTTTGTGTCTTTCCCTTTATTTTGTTTTTTTCTGTGTATG
The DNA here is from genome assembly GCF_949987535.1 of Balaenoptera acutorostrata. NCBI lineage: Eukaryota > Metazoa > Chordata > Mammalia > Artiodactyla > Balaenopteridae > Balaenoptera > Balaenoptera acutorostrata. Next base: position 171,337,544 of record NC_080066.1, read on the forward strand.
TTTGTGGCAGACATTGCCTGTTTTGGGGTCCGTCTCTTCCTCAGGGGCGCTGGTAAACCCTGACCAGTCTAAGAGGAAATCCATTCCTCCTATAGATAACTGGTTTGAGAAGTGGATGTGTGACTTGGTGCTGCTTAATGGTATACAATGGGAATTTTGCCAGGGGGTTTCTGGAAAGGATTCTCTTCTCCAATAAAGACATAAACAAGGCAGGAACACAACATGTTCTGACTCTGGACACTGATGTGTGAGGAGGTAACTCCTGAAGCTTTTGGCGTGGAGGGGGAACTAGCCGACATGTTGATGGAGCCAGAGCCAGAAAGGTGAAATGATCTTGGTTCATAGATGATGTTCGAAAGCCACCTGATTAACCGTTCCTGGAGCTGCCCTATCTCCAAATTTCATGTTCTATGAGATAATATATCCCCTTCATGTTTAAGCCACCCCTACTTATGATTTGCTGTTACTGGCATCCAAAAGCACCCTAACTGCTACAATATATATAGCTGTATAAATATATTTTGTAAAGTTTATTCTTTCATCCAACAAATATTTAATGAGGATGTCCCAGGCTTGAGTCATTCTGCAGACACACTTTGGCTCTGCTTTTTTCCACTTAACATTTTCTCTAGTCATTAAAAATTATTTGTACATGTAATTTTTAAATTGAAGCATAGTTGATGTACAATATTATATAAGTTACAGGTGTACAATATAGTGATTCACAATTTTTAAAGGTTCTACTCCATTTATAGTTATGATAGAATATTAGCTATATTCCCTGTTTATATGTCCTTATAGCTTATTTTGTACATAATATATATATATCTTATGTATACAGAATTTTTAAAAATTTATTTTATTGAAGTATAGTTGATTTACAATGTTGTGTTAATTTCTGCTGTACAGCAAGGTGATTCAGTTATACATATATATGTATATGTATATATTCTTTTTCATATTCTTTTCCATTATGGTTTATTACAGGATATTGAATATAGTTACCTGTGCTATACAGTAGGTCATTGATGTTTATCCATTTTATATATAAAAGCTTACATCTGCTGACCCCAACCTCCCACTACATCCCTCCCACATCCCCCTCCCCCTTGGCAACCACAAGTCTGTTCTCTATTATCTGTGAGTCTGTTTCTGTTTTGTAGATAAATGCATTTGTGTCATATTTTAGGTTTCACATATAAGTGATATCATATGGTATTTGTCTTTCTCTTTCTGACTTACTTCACTTAGTATGATAATCTCTAAGTCCATCCACGTTGCTGCAAGTGGCATTATTTCATTCTTTCTGATGGCTGAGTAGTTTTCCATTATTTATATGGACCACATCTTCTTTATCCATTCGTCTGTCAGTGGACACTTAGGTTGTTTCCATGTCTTGGCTATTGTAAATAATGCTGCTATGAACATAGGGATGCAGGTATCTTTTCGAATTACAGTTTTGTCCAGATATATGCCCAAGAGTGGGATTGCTGGATCATATGGCACCTCTATTTTTAGTTTTCTGAGGAACCTCCATACTGTTTTCTGTAGTGGTTGCACCAATTTACATTACCACCAACAGTGCAGGAGGGTTCCTTTTTCTTCACACCCTCTCCAGCACTTATTACTTGTAGACTTTTAATGATGGCCATTCTGACTGGTGTGAGGTGGTACCTCATTGTAGTTTTGATTTGCATTTCTCTAATAATTAGCAACGATGAGCATCTTTTCATGTGTCTATTGGCGATCTGTATATCTTCTTTGGAGAAATGTCTATTTAGGTCTTCTCCCCATTTTTTCGACTGGGTTTTTTGGTTTTTTATTACTGAGTATGAGCTGCTACATTTTGGAAATTAAGCCCTTATTGGTCGCATCATTTGCAATATTTTCTCCCAGTCCGCAAGTTGTCTTTTCATTTTGTTTACCATTGCTGTGCAAAAGCTTATGAGTTTGATTAGGTCACATTTGTTTATTTTTGCTTTTATTTTTATTGCCTTGGGAGACTGACCTAAGAAAACATTGGTATGGTTTATGTCAGAGAATATTTTGCCTGTGTTCTCTTCTAAGAGTTTTATGGTGTCATGTCTTATATTTAAATCTTTAAGCCATTTTGAGTTTATTTTTGTGTAGGGTGTGAGAGTGTGTTCTAACTTCATTGATTTACATGTGGGTTTCCAACTTTCCCAGCACCACTTGCTGAACAGACTGTCTTTTCTTTATATTCTTGCCTCCTTTGCCAAAGATTAATTGACTGTAGGTGTGTGAGTTTATTTCTGGGCTCACTATTCTGTTCCATTGATCCCTATGTCTGTTTTTGTGCCAGTACCATGCTGTTTGATTACTGTAGCTTTGCAGTATTGTCTGAAGTCTGGGAGGGTTTTGCCTCCTGCTTTGTTCTTTTTCCTCAGGATTGCTTTGGCAATTCTGGGCCTCTTATGTTTCCATATAGATTTTAGGATTATTTGTTTTAGTTCTGTTATGTATGTGTAATTTTAATGGCTACTTTTATTTAGTCTTTGCCCTGTTATCTGACACTTAGGTTGCTAAAGATTTTCATTATTAAAAGTAAAGACAGGGTGACATCACTGTACATAATTAGTCACATTTCTAATACTTTGGAGGATATATTCCTAAAAACAAACAAAAAAAAAAACAGAGAGAAAGATATAAATATTTTTAAGATGTCTCATGCATATTCCCAAATTGCTTTCTAGACAGTTTATGCCAATTTGTATGTCCCCATGCAATGTTTGAGATTTGCTGCTGCATCTGAAGTCACTCTCATAATATACATTTTTCTCCAAATGTTTCTGGAAAAAATTATGATTTAAGTCTACAGGACACATTTGCCCAACAAGTCAATGGCATAAAAAAAAAATGGAAAGGGAGACTGTTAACAAATGAAAGAGACTTAAAAGATATACTGCGTGGACCTCGTTAGGATCCTGATTCATACAGATGGTCTGTAAAAATATATTTTTGAGAGACTGAAATGTGGACTGGGTCTGGGTATTGATGTTAAAGAGTTAGTGTTAATTTCGTTAGGTGTGATAACGACATAGTGGTTATACTGGGAAAAAAAAAGTCCTTATCAGTTACAGATGCATCATTATTAATGGATGAAATGGCATGCTGTCTGGGATTTACTTTAAAAAAATTCCAGCAAATAAAGGGGGTAGGGTGGGATAGGAGAAACATGATTGGCAAGATTTTGACAATTGCTGAAACTGGGAAATGAGGGCTTATTATAGTAGTCTCTCTACCTCTGTGTATATTTGAAAAATATAATGCAAAGCTTTTTGATTTTTCACCTTGACTAATTTTTTGAAAGAATATGTAGTTGACACTATACGCATAAAAGGGTGGGAGACGGCAGACCTATTCTCCTCTCTTCATGGTCTAAGTGAAGGGCTCTTTTGGGGTTGACCGGGACGCTGGCAGTGCCTAATTGCTTCATTCCTGGCCCCAAGGACACCAGGGAGCCTGGTTTGGTCCCAGGAGCACATTAAAACAGATCTGAGGGCTTCCCTGGTGGCGCAGCGGTTGAGAATCTGCCTGCCAATGCAGGGGATATGGGTTCGAGCCCTGGTCTGGGAAGATCCCACATGCCGCGGAGCAACTAGACCCGTGAGCCACAATTACTGAGCCTGTGCGTCTGGAGCCTGTGCTCCGCAACAAGAGAGGCCGCGATAGTGAGAGGCCTGCGCACCGCGATGAAGAGTGGCGCCTGCTTGCCACAACTAGAGAAAGCCCTCGCACAGAAACGAAGACCCAACACAGCCATAAATAAATAAATAAATAAATAAATAAATAGACTTGATCAATGCAGGGATGCCACAAACCTTCATTTAAAAAAAAAAAACAAAAAAACCCGATCTGAAATGGCCAAGGGAGCTCGGCCGAAGAAGACTGCCAGGCGAGCTCCCTTGGCCTCCAAACCAAACTCATGTGCCCTTGATCCCCAGTCAGCTAGCTCATCTGCTCCCAGACTCAGGGGCTGGACACAAATCGGATGACTTCAGGCTTGAAGCACAGGAAAGAAACTGTATATTGAAAAGCACCACCTGTGACAATCAGATTCATTTGTGTGCCTATGAAATACAAAGAGACCGAATGCATGGGATGTAACAAGTTTTTAAAACCGATTTAATGGCATCACTGGTCGGGAGAGGCACACGTACATTCAGAAATGTAAGTGAAGACTGTAGGGTTTCAGCTTCTGATTCAGCCGATCCCCTGATTTGGGTACCAGATCTGGCAGCTACTGCAGTCTGGGTGTCTAGGTAAAGCATGGAACTTAGCCGCTTGGTTAATTTCCCTCTCTCAGTTCTACTTACAGTGTGTACACCTGACAGTGGTTTCACTCACTTAGCTTAGGCAGGTGGAAAGATCACAGGCCTGGGAGACAAGATAAATCTCGGTTCTAACTCTGGCTTTACACCTGTACACCCGGGAGCGGGCCTGGGTATTAGGAGTCAGTGATACCTGGCAGAGGGCAGGCCTTTGATAATGCCTGTGTCCTTTTCCTCCACTAAGGAGGACCCTGAGGCTTATTATTCCCAGTCCAAGGGATCCGTAATGCTCAGTATTATGGGACTCAAAAAAGTGGGAGACTTTCTATGAAAAAGCCTGCATTATTAGCTGACACACTGTTAAGCTCTGAGAGTAGTAAAAGCTATGGCAACACCTCTAACTGCAAATATTAGGAAGCTGTCTCCCGTTGCTTCTATGAATAACACCACTTGTGCCATCTGTCATTTTTGCTGATTGAAAAGATGGTCGTGATCAAGCAAATAGTGTAGGTAATCAAAAGTCACAGGTTATCCTTTCTTTCATAAAATTGAATGTTTTAAAACCAAACAAACAAGATAGAATATAGAGATTTTAAATCCCTGGAACATGTTGCAAAATCACTAGAAGTCTCAGTCATTGGAAAAAAATCAGCTTATCAAGCTTGTCAGCTGGCTTCAGCAACAAACCTATATGGATCTCAGTCATTCATCCCAAGTGAGGCTGCATTCGGGACCCTGAAGCCAGGATAGCACTACTGTGCCTTTACTTTGGCCCTTGACTCACTCTGCCTTGTTTTGTAGACAGCAGTTTATCTGTCCCAGCCTGGATGATGGGCTCCTGGAGGCCAAGGACTTTGTCCAGGCCATCATTGTGTGGCCCAGACAACTAGTGCTGCCCCTGACCTTAACAGATGCTCAATAAATAATTGTTCTTACCTTTGACTGAGAGCTACTCATTACTCCTGCTTCTCTGCTGTCCAAGAGGAAAATCATTAAGTTCCTTCTGGGATCAGAGGAACATTTTGTAAAAGAAAACATTTGCCCACTTGAGTCTTGTGTTACACAAGAAAGCTCTCTGTTGGCAAATGCCTCCCCTCACTCCTCCACATATACACCTGTTGTTACCTCTGGGCCTTCCCTTTTTTTAATATATTTTTTTAATTTAACAAATACAGCTCAAAAAATGAGCTGCCCTGTTGAATTGTTTTTTGTTGTTATTGTTGTTTTTTATTGGGGTATAGTTCCTTTACAATGTTGTGTTAGTTTCCACTGCACAACAAAGTGAATCAGCTATACGTATACACATATCCCCTCCCTCTTGGACCTCCCTCCCACCCCACCCCCCATCCCACCCAACTAGGTCACTGCAGAGCACCCAGCTGAGCTCCCTGTGCTATATAGCAGGTTCCCACTAGCTACCTGTTTCACTCATGGTAGTGTATATATGTCAATCTCAATCTCCATCCCCTCTTCCCCACCGTGTCCACATGTTCATTCTCTATGTCTGTGTCTATTCCTGTCCTGCAAATAGGTTCATATGTACCATTTTCCTAGATTCCACATACATGCGTTAATATACGATATTTGTTTTTCTCTTTCTGACTTATGTCACTCTGTATGACAGACTCCAGGTCCATCCACGTCTCTACAAATGACCCAATTTCATTCCTTTTTATGGCTGAATAATATTCCATTGTATATATGTACCACATCTTCTTTATCCATTCCTCTGTTGATGGACATTTAGGTTGCTTCCATGTCCTGACTACTGTAAATAGTGCTGCAGTGAACATTGGGGTGCATGTGTCTTTTTGAATTATGGTTTTCTCAGGGTATCTTGGGCCTTCCCTATTTTCAATAACTTTATCCTTTTTTTGGAATGTTGTTGGGTCAGTAAATGGCTGCAGATAAACGTTTCTCCTTTTTCCTGCGTGTTGCCTCAGTTCTGTTTCAATGAAGAGAGCCGCAATACTCTGCTAGCCTTACAGCTTTGGGGCAAGGGCTCCAGCTTTCATTTTTATATCTTCTTAGTGCAGAAGCATTCACAAGCTTTACTGGTTTCAGGAATTCACTGAGCCAGAGGAGGTTCCCCCCGCAGCCCTAAGTAATCAGGAACTAATCACTCCACACCTTGGTCACGCCTCCATGTTCTTTAGACTGGGTAGAAGAAGACACTGCTCTCAGCTCAGTCCTTAAACTTACTAAGTTTTTTCTTAATTCTCCACTACTTCAACTGCCTCCTTGCAACTCAAGCTTGGGGATAAGAATTAAAGTTACTAACAAGAGAAAAGACAGCAAAGAGAGAATTTCCTTACATCATAATGAAGATATCTAATAAATGAAACCTACACTGCCAAGAGTCACTAAAGGCCTTTAATTTTCAGAACAAGAGTTCCCAGAGAAGAGATGGTGGTCTGACTTTCTCTCTACCATTAAGGGCCAGGGCTGTAACTCCCAGTGGAATTATTCCCTGTCCCTTGCTCCTTCCTTACCTGATCGCCCATTCCACTCCACGCCATCCCGCTAAAAAGCAATCAGTATCTTCCTGCAGGCTCTTGGCTATACATTGTTAATTTCCTACCCTAGATAGACCCTTGTATGCTGAGAAAGGAAAATTGAATTTACTTGGAAAACTAAATGGTAACACAGTTTGCACACCTAGGTGTTTGGGAAAGGTGGCCCGTTGGCTCCACAAGAGGGAGCAGGAGGTCATAATCCCAGAAGCTCACAAATCGCGAGGTCCGATCTGACCACGTCCCAGGATGCACTGGGAGGCAGCCACGGGCTGAGCTGTGGCAGCAAAGAAAAGTGTTGGCTAGATGATAGCAGGGTGTTATCAGGAAAGAGGATAATGGGTGAATCCTAGAGATCCCAATGATGTGGCCCCGGTTAGGAAACTGAGCTTGATAATAAAGAAAAAATACAGGGCTTCCCTGGTGGCGCAGTGGTTGAGAATCTGCCTGCTAATGCAGGGGACACGGGTTCGAGCCCTGCTCTGGGAAGATCCCACATGCCGCGGAGCAACTGGGCCCGTGAGCCACAACTACTGAGCCTGTGCGTCTGGAGCCTGTGCTCCGCAACAAGAGAGGCCGCGATAGTGAGAGGCCCGCACACCGCGATGAAGAGTGGGCCCCGCTTGCCACAACTAGAGAAAGCCCTGGCACAGAAACGAAGACCCGACACAGCCAAAAATAAATAAATTAATTAAAGTTATCCTTTAAAAAAAAAAAAAGAAAAAAGAAAAAATACAAACAAGGAGGTTTGACTTGAATAAAAAAACTGAACCCAGGGTGGCATGATGAGTACTTATTTTTCAGATGGTGTTTATTTTCAGAAGGACTTTGATGCCCATCCCCTCAAACAAATCAGACTGCTCATGTTTACTGAATCATTTGCTTGGAAGAAATTCGTGTCCCTCACAGTGGGCTGAAGATTAGTGCCCCTGAGTGAGAAATACTGAGTGTATTTTTCTTCCGTTTCTCCTTTTTCTCAGTGATGTCCACTGTCCTACAGTTGGTATTCTTACTAACATATCTGTGTGTAGGGGTAGAAAGGTCAAGGAAGTCAAAACTGTGAACAGTAAGAGACAAAGGCAAGAGAGACTTTTTATATGTTATCAAACTATAACAACTAACACCTCAGTTACCACTCCCAAAGCATGAGAGTTTTGTTTAAAGATCGGAAAATCTTGAGCAAATTGTTCATTTCCATATATGCTGGCATGTACTGTTTCTCTGCCTGAAACATCACCACCACCACGCACGCACACACACACACACAAATACACACGCACACACGCACACACACACATGCACCCTCCTTGCCTTGCCTAACTCCTCTTTAGCTTTAGGTTCTCCCTGTTTAGTCTTCCTAGACCCCAAGTCTGAGATGGGTTTCCCTCTTAATAGCTCCCATAAGACCCTGAACATTCTCCAGCACCACGCTTATCACAACACTTATCACAAAATATAGTAATCACTTCACTCCATTAGAGCTCCATGAAGGCAGGGGCCAGATCTATCTTTTTCCACAGTTCTAGTCCCCATTCCTGGAATGGCAGCCAATAAGTGTTTATAGAATAAATGAACTCTGTAAGACTTTTCTTTGTATGAGCCTTTGTTTATCTCTCTGAACAACGTCTGTTAAGTATGGTTGTTCAGGTCATCTACTGTATGAGGACATCTAGCAGAATCGGGAGGGGAGGCTGAAATCCAGCCCACGTTCTCATCACCAAGCCACTGTCACTGGTGGTATCCACTCAGAGGAAGAGGTACCTTTCTCTGATTTGCACTGTGGCACCATGTGCGCTTTGAGCAGCCCAGCTCTGAACAACGCTTAGTGTCTTCAACAGCAAGTCAGAATTCTCCCTCTCGTTCCTAGAAAGGCTAGGACAGAGTGCTTTTACCAAACTGTTTCTTCAGGTCCTTTGCCAGCCATCAAAGCCAAGACTGACCCCATTCACGGCAAAGATCTCCCTCACTCTCCTCTGATTTGTGTCTCCTGCAGGGTTTGGGATGACGACTCCAGCCACAGTAGAAGGAAAAATCTTTCTGATCTTCTATGGCCTCCTCGGGTGCTCCAGCACCATCCTGTTCTTCAACCTCTTCCTGGAGCGCCTGATCACCGTCATCGCCTGCATCATGAAATCGTGCCACCAGCGGCAGCTCCGGAGGCGGGGGGCCTCGCCCCAGCAGAGCCTGAATAACCCGGGGAAAGGTGAGGTGGACCGCTCGGCTGGCTGGAAGCCCTCCGTGTACTATGTCATGCTGATCCTGTGCATGGCCTCCCTCCTCATCTCCTGCTGCGTGTCCGCCATGTACACCTCCGTGGAAGGATGGAGCTACTTCGACGCACTCTACTTCTGCTTTGTGGCTTTCAGCACCATTGGCTTTGGGGACCTCGTCAGCAGCCAGAACGCCCGGTATGCCAGCCAGGGCCTCTACCGCTTCGCCAACTTCGTCTTCATCCTCATGGGCGTCTGCTGCATCTACTCCTTGTTCAATGTCATCTCCATCCTCATTAAACAGTCCATGAACTGGATCCTGAGGAAGATGGATGGCGGGTGCTGCCAACAATGCCAAAGACGACTCTTGCAGTCCCGGAGGAACGTGGTGATGCCAGGCACTGTCCAGAACCGGTGCAACATCTCCATAGAAACGGATGGAGTCAGAGAGAGTGACACGGATGGGCGGCGTCTCTCGGGTGAGATGATCTCCATGAAGGACTTCTTGGCGGCCAACAAGGTCTCACTAGCCATCCTCCAGAAGCAGCTGTCCGAAACGGCCAATGGCTGCCCCCACCAGACCAGCACTCTGTCACTGGACGATGAATTCTCAGGGGGGGTAGGAGCCTTTGCAATAATGAACAACAGGCTGGCAGAGACCAGCGGGGACAGGTAGGGGCAAGCAGAGAATGGACAACGAGGGTACTGTCACCCAGCTCAGCTCTGTGCCCTGGCTGGGTTCATTCTGCTCCTTCTAGCCTGGAGCCCAGCTTGAGAAATCTCATCTTCTTGTCTCCAGCAAACAGCCACTTCCCAGGGCTGCGGGAACCTGCAGCCTCCATGCCTTTCTCCTTATCTTTATTCTTTAAGTCTAAATTCAGTCTTTTAAAAATGAACCACAAAAGCAGTCTAAGACATCACGTTGTCTTCTTTACCCACCTTGCTGCAGGGTTTTAACTGCCTAAGAGAGGGAGGGCTTCCTTAAGCCTTGATATCCTGCTGCTCTATTTTTCATTTGGAAATAAAAATCCTGAAGATCCTGATTTTCCCCTGGAACTCTGAACAGCTGAATTAACTGCCTCTCTTAGTCCCTTCAACAAAGGGAGGGTGGGAACTGTTTGAGAATGTGACTGGGCTTTCTTTTTGCTGGGCTTCCTTCTGGGCAGATTCATCCATGGGGCCATGGCTAGGGAAAGCATCTGTTCCTCTTTATACCTGCCTCTCTATTTTTGTTTTTCCTTTCTTTTATTTTTAAGCTCTTAACGCTTGACTAAGGTGTCTGTGGGACCTCAGTGTGGTAAGAAAACAAAATTCAGCTTCAGGCCTTTAAACTGAGGCGTGGTGGTGGGAAGACTCACTCTTGTCACTAAGCTCTATTCTTAACACGTTAAGCTCTGTTCTTAACACGTTATGCTCTGTTCTTAACACGTTAAGCTCTACTGAATGGACCCTTTGAATGGTCCCAGAGACCACTTCATTTTTACCAGGGCTTGGGGCCCATTGCAAAGATAATGGCTGACTATTTATTAGAATCGAAAGTTTAATAAATCCTCATTTTATTAACGAAGATTACATGATTGCTCATTAAGGACATTGGGGGGAGGGTGCCTAATTAAACAGGCACTTACTGCACTCAGAGAAAAAGGAAATAGGAAGTTAATTTTAAGAATGTGAACATCATCTTGGATTCTTGGCTGGAGAAACATTCTAGACCACATAATGAAACTTGGCTTCTCTTGTCTAATCCATTTCATTTCTGCCTTGTGGTATTGTAACAAGTCTAATTACATAACCTCCCATGTTGTTAAAGCAGTCCATGCTAGGAACAAGAGCTGTTGATCTTCTTCATCTACGCAGGAGAGAAGATTTGGGGGGATGAGAGCAGAGTTCATAAGAGATAGCTGCAGTTTTTATAAGATGAGAATGGTGTCCAAAAGGCACTTTCAGAAATGAGGAAGAAAGATGGGCGCCATAAAGAAGATAAAGCAGAAAAGCTCTGCCCAGTGAAACTGAATTGTTGAGCAGAAAGCATCAGGCTGGGAGGACCCTTAGGAACCATCCCATCCAACCCCCTTGTTTTTGACACAAGGAAACAGAGGCACGCAGGGATTGCTCCTTGTCTGAATGCTCAGGGCTGATGGGGCGCAGCTAGGAGAAGCGCCCAGGTCTCTGATGAAGTCTGGGCTCTTCACCCATGCTCTACCCAGCCTCAGAACACCCCCAACAGCTCCCTCTCCAGACTGAGTTGACTTTTCTTCCAGCTGGCAAACCCAGATATTTTCTTTACGGTACCAGGAGTGCCCTAGAGCCAAAGTGTGATAAGCAGCAGTGCTGGGCTTTGAACTTAGGGCTGTGAAGCTCCAAAGTCAGAGATCTTCAACCATTACCTTGTATCACGCTTACAGGGCAGCAGCCTGGAGCTACTGCAAAACCCTTGTTAGGAACTTCTGATCATAAACTGAGCTCCCTGGGGGCTCTGCCCTGCACGAGGCACTGTGGGGATGGGGAGAGCATCTGGGTCCCTGTCCCTAGGGGATTTCTTGATCTCCACATTCCTGGTACAGGGACTGGCACGAAGCAAGGCCTTGCTTCTCTAACCTGGGTCCCTAGAGATCTCGCAGGTGTACCAAGAGGCCAAGAAGCATCAGTATAAGCAAGCCTCATCTTTCTGGAGGGTCAGTTTTACTAAATGATTTTTGCAGAGAGATGTTATGTCAAAACACATCTATTTAAGTAGGTCCCAAAATTGGCATAAACTTTTAAGCTAAACATGAAAAACATTTGTGATCTTATGATGAGCTTTCTAAGTCTTCTCAGAGTCTCAGAGGATGAGTTTGTTCTCCTCTAGGTTGGGGGTTCCCTGGTGGAAACACTTGAGAACCAGTGTAAGGAGAGAAAAGTGCAGTGCATTTAAGATGGATGGATAGATGGATGGGAGTAACATGCCAAAAAAATTACAAAACTAGGAAACTTCGTTTAGATAAACCTCTTTATACTTACCCTTAGGCGTGAGTTGGTCAATAAGAGAATTTCTAGATAGTAATATCAAAGCTGGAGTTCAAAACCTGGAGCCCACAAATCCCCTAATATTGTTATGTATGCGTACATGAACGTGAGCGGAAACACACATGTGCAATTTCCTAGGTAACGAGCTTCATGGTTTTCATCATGTTTCCAAAGGGGTCCTCACATCTTCACTAGAGTAAGAACGTTTACTGCTATTTTCTCTTGTTACCTTTGTCCCCACTCAGCATGTCTCTAGCCCTCCTGACCAGTTCTCTCTATTCTGTTCTCTCTGAACTGTCACTGTGTGACCTTTTGGTTGGCCCAGGTTCTTCTGTTTAGGAACCCAGAGACTCCCCGGAGTGATAAAGGACCTTTTGACTCAGCATCATGAGGTGGTCAGGCTTCATCCATGGCTGGGCTCACAGCTGGCCATCTTGAGCTCTCTGTGACGCTGTAAATGTGAACTGGCCTTGAATGCAGGGACCTCAAAGCTAAGACCCAAGTGACCATCAAGTTTCTCAAGTGACCATCATCCCACGCACTTGCACAAGTTTTGTTATATCTCCATCCTACCTGAAATAGTATCTTCTTGATATTTTAATCAGCTCAGTTTTAATCAGTTTTGTTTTAAAAAGAAACCTTTTCTCACTACCTAAACAGAAGACTCGTCACTTGCCATAAACAGAAAATAGAGTCATTGCAAACACCAATAAAATGAAGATAAAACTATGTTATAAAATTCTAACAAGATCCCGTATCCTAGTAAAGGCTTTAATCCCGAGATCTTTTCTCTCTCGGTTAAAAACGGAGATTGGCAAATGTGGGGGGGAGTTGTTATAAAGACTCATTAGCACCAAACAGAGACTCTCTTCATGATGTAATGAAAGGACTGGAAGAGAATTGGGAAGGGAGTAACTTTCTCACCGTACGATTCAGTGTTAATTCATTCCAAGCCTGCGGGCCCCGAAAATCATCTCATGTTCCACCCAAATCATTGGTGCACATCCCACATTGGGGGGGCTACATAAAAGTAACAAAATACAGCACAGTTTCTGAGGTCATGCCCACCACGTGGTAAAGAACAGTTCTTGGATTTGAACACCAGGCCCAGTAGTTCTAATGTGAGAGACAGTGGGCAGGTCTCTCAACCTCACTGTGTCCCATTCCCTCTGTACCTGTGATGTGGAAACAGTAGCAACACCAGATCAAATGAGGAGATGCTCAGGGCAGGGCTTTGTGGCCTCTGAGGAGCTGCAAATGCAGTGGGCGCTGGTGGTCCACGTGCTACGGGGGTGGGGGGACGTTATATCCAACAGGGAAAGATTTTGTTCTCTTCTTGCACCTGCCACCCAGCACTTGCCACACTGCACTTCATTAACTGTTCTCATTTATTAAATGGTGTCACTCTTGGTGATGGTTATATACTAAACCAAAAGACCCCAATGCCTTTGTTTCTGTTCCACTGAGTCCTTTTATTTTAGTATTAGCTGAGCCAATTGAAATGATTTGGCACAGTAGAATGTTCTGGGAAAGCTGTAATATCTTGGATATTGCTAGAATTTTATAGCTTTTAAGGCTTATCCATTCACAGTTGTAATATTTTGACTTTCATAACCACATTGCGAAGTAGGTAGGGTACTTATCTTCAAACTGCCTTTAATCTTTTCTGAAATAAGAGAGAGAAATAATCACACTTCACATAAAAATTAACTGGGGTTCAGATTGAAGTAAGTTAGAGAATAAGTAAGTTAAAATTATACAGACTGGGTTTGAAGTTTGGCTTTGTCACCTTCTGGCTATATGAACATGGGAAAATTACTTAATGTTTTAAAGCCTGGTTTCCTCATTGTTAATGTGGGAACAGTTGTATCTGCATTGCAGCATCACTGCACCAGGAAAATGAAGTGATCTGGGTCTAGGCTCTCATCATCAGGACTATGGTCCCTAAGCCCTTGGAAGTGAAGGATGATAAGTCACAGCATTTCAGAAGCCAAAGGAAAAACAAGACCAGCTTCTAGAAGAGCCCATTTTATTCCAAGATTTGGAAAGAAAGGAAGTTTCCTCCTTCTTATATGACATAATGTAATACATTCTTTTATGACCAAGTGAGATTTATCCCTAGGATGCAAGGATGGTTTAACATTCACAAAGCAATAAATGTGATACACCACCAATAGGCTGAAGATAAAAATCATAGAGTCATCTCAATAGATGTAGAAAAAGCATTTGACAAAATACAGCATCCTTTCATGATAAAAAAAAACTCTCAACAAATTGGGTATAGAAGGAATGTACCACAGCATAATAAAGGCCATAGATGACAAGCCCACAGCTAACATCATACTCAACAGTGAAAGGCTGAAATCTTTTAAGGTCAGGAACAAGACAAGGATGCCCACTCTCATCATTCCTATTGAACATAGTACTGGAAATCCTAGCCAGAGAAATTAGGCAAGAAAAAAAAATAAAAGGTATCTAAATCAGAAAGGAAGAAGTAAAAATTCTCTCTGCAGATGGTATGATCTTACATATGGAAAATCCAAAAGACTCCACAAAAAATGTTGTTAGAATTAATCAATGAATTCAGTAAAGTTGCAGGATACAAAATCAGTTGTATTTCTATACACTAACAATGAAATATCTGAAAAAGAAGTAAAAGAATCCCATTTATATTAACATCAAAAACAATAAAATATTTAGGAATAAATTTAACCAAGAAGTTGAAAGATCTGTACACTGAAAACTATAAGACTTTGATTAAAGAAATTAAAGACACAAATAAAAGATATCCCATGTTAATGAGTCAAAAAAATTAATATTGGTAAAATGGCCATAATACCCCAAACCATCTGTAAATTCAATGCAATCTCTATCAAAATTCCAATGGCATTTTTCACAGAAATAGAAAAATAACCCTACAATTTGTATGAAACCACAAAGACCCCAAATAGCCAAAACAATCCTTAGAAAGAAGAACAAAGCTGGAGGCATCACGCTTTCTGACTTCAAACTATATTACAAGGCTATAGTAATCAAAACAGTATGGTACTGGCATAAAACCAAACACATGGACCAATGGAACAGAATCAAAAGCCCAGAAATAAACCCAAGCATATGCAGTCAACTAATATTTGATTAGGGAGCCAAGAATACTCAATAGAGAGAAGACAGCCTCTTCAATAAATGGTTCTGGGAAAATTGGACATTCACTCATGCATTCAAGCAAAAGAATAAAAGCAATACATTCATTCGTTCAAGCAAAAGAATAAAACTAGACCCTTATCTTACACCACTCACAAAAATTAACTCAAAATGGATTAAATACATAAATACTGAAACCATAAAACTCCTAGAAGAAAACATAGGGGGAAATCTCCTTGACATTGGTCTTGGCAATGATTTTTTTAGATATGACACCAAAAGGACAAGCAATAAAGGCACAAATAAACAAGAGGGGCTACATCAAACTTAAAAGCTCTGCATAGCAAAAGAAATAACAAGATGAAAAGGCAACCTACAGAATGGGAGAAATTATTTGCAAACCATCTATCTGATAAGAGGTTAATATCTAAAATGTGTATGGAATTCATGCAACTCAACAGCAAAAAAATCAAACAATCTGATTTAAAAATGGGCAGAGGACCTGAATAAACATTTTTCCAAAGAAGACAAACAAACGGCCAATAGATACGTGAAAAAATTCTCAATGTCATACTCTCTGTGCCTCCAGAGGAATGGGGTTATCTATAGCCATGTACCACATGGGAAGCAATGAGGAAATTCCCACCCCTTACTTAAACAAAAAAGTGTACTGGAAGATTCAGTCTTCTGGTATGGAAAAAAGGTAGCCTAGTGGTTTGATAGATTGTCTTGTCATCTCATTTAAAAATTTAGCTACTGCTTCCTGGATATACAGTGGTGTGCTAATAATGTGGGATGGAAAGTACCAGATGAGGTGGGAATTCTCATGCCTGGCTGTGCATCAGCATCCTTTAAGGACTTTTGTTAACACGACAGACTCTCAGGTTCCATTCCTCACCTACTGAAAAATATTCTCTGATGCTGGAACCTCAGAAATATATTTTGCACAGTGTTCATTGGTGCTTTTGACGTGCAGTCAGGTTGAGAGCCCCTGTTGAGGAGGAGCTTGTTATCTTGGGTTCCAGAAATGACTGTATATAATTAGTAAGGATGATCTAACAAGAACAGTACCTTACCTGGCATAATCTTTATACTTTTTGAAGAGCTTCCATGTGTGCCATGTGCCACTTGATCCTGATGACAGTCCTGTGAAGAAGGCATCACCATTCCCACATTTCTGATGAGGAAACTGAGCCTCAGAAAAATGTAAGGACTTGATAAAACTTCTGGCCTCTACCCCTAGATGTGGAGAGCTGGAAGGAACATCACTCCAGCCAAACAATGAAAAAGAGCCAGATGAGCTTCAAATTCTCCACTTTGTGGGAAATCACTGGAGAGCTGAGGTCGCAGAGCAACTGGCCCAAAACAGGAGGAAAAACATAATCTGCCGAAGAAGAGGAAACGCAAGTGCTCACTTAGCTGGGGTAGAAGCATTTAGCCAGAATAATTGATGAACTGGTGAATGATGAGTCTAGCCTCGTGGGATGTGTGAAGCCCCAAGGTCCACAGAAACTGGAGGAGCCCACACCCTCTTGCAGATCTTTTCTCCATGAACCCCACTGAGCACTCACAGAAGAGACCCAAAAGAGCTCCAAGAAAGTGTCCATCATGGCACAAAGCCAGAGGAGGGGAGTGGCTGCCACGTGGGGAGAGAAACTCCACCAGGACCCTCTCTCTCCTGTCTCCCCTATGGGACAAAAGCCTTAATGTGGAGTGGAGGTGGGGCAACAAAATCTGCTCTCAGGGCAGAGTGAAAACTCACTGCAGTGGGGGCAAGGGGACAGAAAAGCATCTCTGCTTCAGGGAGAGAGGCAGGAATATGTGCTGCACCAAAAGGCACAGGCAGGGGACAAGCAGGAGGACTGGGACGAACACGCCCCGGATGCCCAAGGACAGGGCACCTCTCTGAAACTAAGGCTGAATCTGAACAACACAAACACTCCCAACCTCCTCCCCATCGAGCTCAGGAGCTTCCGATGACAGGTATCAGCGGCATACTGCTGGGAAGATGAGAGTGTGCAAAGAGACCCTATCTCAGAAGGGTGCAGGGAGAAGACCTAACATTCAAGATCAAACAGACCTCGCTCTGGCAAATCAAGTTTCATTCTAAACACAAGGATTGCTACAGGTATGTGAGGCCTGGGGAGCAGAGGGTAACCATAGCAACCACCAACCTCAAATCCAGGCCAACTGCTAACTGGATTAATTCAAACATCCACACTAAGCATCTATCAATAGGAAAGGCATGCTCGTGTCTAGGCACAAAAACTCTGCCTCAGTCTCTGCTGACATACACAAGATGCCCAGCTTTCAAGAAAAAAAATTATGAGACAGGCCAAAAACATCGAAAAAGAAAACTTCCCCCAGAGACAAAGCAATTGTCAGAACCAGACTCAGATTTGAAACAGATGTTAGACAATATCTGGCAGGGAATTTAAAATAACTATCATTAGTATGTTAAAGATTCAAGAGGAAAAAGTGGGCATCAGGCAACATCGGATGGATAATTTCAGTAGGGAGATGGAAACTATAAGACAGAATCAAGTAGAAATGCTAGAAATAAAAAACATAGCAACAGAGGTAAACAGTGCCCTTGACAGGCTCGTCAGTCGACTGACACAGCCAAGAAGAGAATCCACGAACTTGAAGATAGGCCAATAGAAATTGCTCAAACTAAACCACAAAGAGATGAAAGAATGAAAAAAAAATGACATCCAAGAGCTTTGGGACAATATCAAATGGGCTAGCACATGAATAATTGGAATCCCAGGAGAAAACAATGAGAACAGAGCAGAAGATATATTTGAAGAAATAATAGCTGAGAATTTTCCAAAATTAATGACAGAAACCAAGATCCAAGAAGCTCATAGAACACCTAGCAAGTTTTAGATATAAACACAAACACACACATATATAATACACAAATGCACACCACATACACCTAGGCATATCATTCAAATTGCAGAAGACAAAAGACAAAAAATCTTGAAGGCAGCTAGGAAAAAAAAGAACATTACATTCACAAGAACAAGATAAAAATTACAACAGATCTCTCATCAGAAACCATGGCTGTCATAAGACAGTAGTATGACATCTTTAAAATGCTGAAATTTTTTAAAGAACCCCTGTCAATCCAGAATTCTATATCCATCAAAAATCTTTCAAAAGGGGAGGAGAAATAAATACTTTCTCAAACTAAAACTTAGAGAATTCATTGCCAGCAAACCTACCCTTCAAGAAATGTTTTTTAAAGTTCTTCAA
This sequence comes from Balaenoptera acutorostrata, assembly GCF_949987535.1. Taxonomy (NCBI): domain Eukaryota; kingdom Metazoa; phylum Chordata; class Mammalia; order Artiodactyla; family Balaenopteridae; genus Balaenoptera; species Balaenoptera acutorostrata. Next base: position 171,355,967 of record NC_080066.1, read on the forward strand.
CATTTTAAAACAATGGGAGAGAAGGAACAACTCTTCCAAACAGAAGAATTCTAATTAGTAAATGTAGAGGAAATTAAGGAAATAGTGAATTACCATTAGAACACCAAAGTAATAATTGCTGCAGGTGAGACCCACAGATGGATGCTAAAATTAGTGATGTAAAAGTTTAAGAAGAACCAGGATATTTGCAGTCTCAAAGGATCTCCTCCAACCACCAAAATATTTAGTCATTACAAAAAGAAAAATAGTCACTTAACAGTGGACAATTCTGGTGGACACCACATTAATCAATTGAGTGGAGTTAATGTCACCAGTGACACCATGATGTCACAAATATCATGAGCCACCTAAAATGATGCATCGAGACGGGAGCAGCATCTAAAGCATCCTTTGCAATAACTTCGATCCAATCATGAGAAAGCATCAGACAGACCCAAACTGAGGGACATTCTACAAAATAACTGAAAAGTATTCTTCAAAAATTTCAAGCCAGTGAAAGACAAGACTAAAGAGGCATGACAACTAAATGCATGTGGGATGCTGCACTGAATTCTGGAATATAAAACAGACTTTAGTGGACAAACCGGGGTGACATTCAATAAATTCTATAGTCTACTTAATAGTATTATACCAAGGTTACAGTCTTAGTTTTGATGATGGTTCTATGGTTATGTAAGATGTTAAATAAGAAGCTGGATAAAAGGTATATAGAAACTCTCTGCACTATTTTTTTTTTTTTTAAAGGATTTTCTTATTTATTTATTTATTTATTTATTTTTGGCTGTGTTGGGTCTTCGGTTCGTGCGAGGGCTTTCTCCAGTTGCGGCAAGCGGGGGCCACTCTTCATCGCGGTGCGGGGACCGCTCTTCATCGCGGTGCGCGGGCCTTTCTCTATCGCGGCCCCTCCCGTCGCGGGGCACAGGCTCCAGACGCGCAGGCTCAGCAATTGTGGCTCACGGGCCCAGCTGCTCCGTGGCATGTGGGATCTTCCCAGACCAGGGCTCGAACCCGTGTCCCCTGCATTAGCAGGCAGATTCCCAACCACTGCGCCACCAGGGAAGCCCTGCACTATTTTTACAACTTGACTGTAAGTCTAAAATTATCTCAAAGTAAAAAGTTAAAAAGAAAAAACCCAAGACTTTTTCGAGTTTGCACACAGCCAGTCACAGCTCAGCGTGGGCTGTGACTTGAGCGTAGTACAGCCGTGATTCCAGACCAGTTCTCACATCCTAAGCAGGTCTTGGCCATTGCTCTAAAGCTGTAGTTCTAAGAGTATGGTCCTCAGATTGGCAGCCTTAACAGCAGCACCTGGGAAGTTTGAAGTGCAACTATCTCAGGCCCCAAACCTGACTTAAAAGAATCAGAAACTCTGAGGGTAGGGCCCAGCAATCTGTATTTTAACAAGTTTTTCAGGCAATCTTTTCCAGTAAAGAGTGCTTTCCTGAGCATGAGCTATAAAGGATGGGAAAGAGACCCTCCCTGGGACCCAGCCTGCATCCCCATCAGGCTATTCCACTGTTGCCAGATCCCAGTGGCTCTCAGAAATTAATTTCTTCTGTATCTCAGAGCCATTTCTAATCATTTTGAATTTCCCAGACACTAAAATAACTACTCTGGAAACTATGCTCCCTGCAAGTTATTAGATGAAGGTAATGATTCTGGATTTAGGCAGAAGATGGTGTTTTTCTGTTTGCAAGGGATTTTTTAAAAAATATCATCTCATAGTTGTCCTTGGGTAGATTTCTGTGTGTTCCTAGGGCATTTGTTGAGTGAATTTTGTTTAGTCTTCCCAGCAGCTGGCCTTGGAATTTAAGTCATTACAGAATTCCCTGCCAGTGGGAGCCACGCGTTCAGTATGTCCTACGTTCCTCAAAAATCACCATAATCCCCTAGGGAGATTGTTTTTAATGCAGATTTTCAGGACTTTCCCCAGACCTTCTCAATCAGAACCTCTATGGGTGGGACCAAGGAATCTGCATTTTTTATTTTAATATACATCCACCATCCCCGTAAAAATCAGTCCTTCAGCACATTAACATTCGAGAACCACTGCTTTGTGGGGTTAGGTGGGAGGAAGAAAGGACATCGCCTCAAAGAAGATGCAGGATCTGCCTCGGGTTTGCTGAGAAAGATTCATGGACACCTGAGATTGTAAATTGCAGCAGAGCTTTGTGCATTCAGCTTGGTTGGGCTGATGGCCACTGAGACGATCACCTGCATGGTGCACCCATTCCCATGATTTATTCCTGACTTTCTCTGACCTGTGTGGGAACTTGGGCACCACCCCATCCGCTTCTCCATGTGCAATGGAAATGTTCATCTCTGCTTTCTCGCAGGCTCTTGTAAGTCAGTTCAATATTTAGTAAGTATCAAGACCTGCCCTGTGTGAGCTGCTTTGAAGGTACAGAGCAAATCTCAGGCAGTCAGTCCCTGACTTTAGGGACACACTCAACACACTTTATATAACTAAGGGTTGAAAACAAAGTATCTGAAAAATTTCCAGGGTGACCAGGAAGGGGTGAGTGTCCGTGTGGACTGAGCAAGTCAGGGAGATCGCATGGAAGAGGTGGGCTGGGAGCTAGGACCGGGAGAATGGATACGAGCAGTAAAAAACTCTGCTGAAGGCATAGGTAGGTGAGAAAGGGAGAAGGAAGATCATGACTGCAAGGAAAGAGACTGTGTCCTGCAACCAACATTGAATATTTAAGAGCACCTCCCATGCGCAAGGGAAGTCAGGGGTGAGAACAAGTCTAGAGCTGAAGGAAACTGCTTGCTCATCTTTTTCTGGAATTATTTTTCTCCCTCCTCTAAGGAGAGTCTGCCCTGACTCTTCTCTTTCCTTTACTAGAATCTCTCTCCTTCTTGGTCACCCTGGGTCCTCCGGGATTTTACACTAACTGCAAGGACCCTTTAAACTCTCCGTGAGTCGCTTAAGCTCAGTCTAGTGGGAATGGAAGGTAGCAACCAGCATCAACACCTCATGCTCCTGGAGAAGAGACATGGGACAGAGGAGAGTGATGAGCTGAGCGGCACCACCTGGGGAAGACGCGCAGGCCACAGCCTGTTGTATCAGCCAGAGGTCTGCAGAGACACGGAACCCATAGGTTGTGTAGATACATAGAGATTTCTTTTAAGGAATTGGCTCATGCACATGTGGGGATCGGCAAGTCCAAAATCTGCAGGGCAGGCCAACAGTCTGGAGACCCAGGGAAGAGTTGATGTTGCAGCTCAAGATCAAAGGCAGTCCAGAGGCAGAACTCCCTCTTCCTCCGGGGACCTCAGTCTTTTTCTCTTGAGGTCTTCAACTGATTGGATGAGGCCCACCCACATTTTGTACAGTCATCTGCTCTACTCAAAATCTACCAATATAAAGGTTCATCTCATCTTAAAATAGCTCCACAGCAATATCCAGACTGGTGTTTGACCAAATATTTGGGTACCTTGCCCAAGCCAAGTTGACATAAAATTAACCATCATCACATCCATCAAACCCCTCAGAGCCTAAAGCAGAAAAAAATCAGAAACTATCCTAAGCCCTGAAATCCCCTCCAGTTGAGCTTCAGAGAGAATGCCCAAAATGGCACACTCTCGCCTCAAGGGTCTGGACCTCAGCTCTGAGGGAGGGGCGAGCACTCCTCTAAGTGTCCAGGGTCCCCCTCAGCCACTCTCCCTCTGCTCTAGGGGCGGTAGCTGCTTTCTGCAGTTGCTGCATCTGCACACTTAAGATCCTCCTTCCCCCTTTGAGTGGTTAACACCTTTCACCAGGTAACCATTCCTTCTGTTAAATTTTCCCTGTTCAGATTGTCGGTGTGGTTTCCGTCTCCAAATGGACTCTGATTAAATCAGAGGGAGAGCCCTGAGGAGAGCACCTTTGATCCTTCCCTTCCCTAATTCAGCTGGGAGACTGAAGAAGGGAGAGAAGAGAAAATTCTATCCTCTGCCGAAAGTGGAAGCTGCTGTCTGTAGTTTCTCCTCTAGCCTTTTTCCTTCAACAGGGCATCCTCTTCTCTCACTGTACACTTGAATCATTTGAGAGCTTTAAAAAATATATGATGCCCCATTCCTGTCTCCAGGGATTCTGGCTCAGTTGGTCTGGGATGGTGCTCAGTCATGAGTATAATTTAGTTGCTTCCATAGTTGTTACAAGAGAGAACTGCATGATGTACTAAATTTATGCTGTATAAATTGCTATATAAATTCTGTGTTTCTATGTATTTTTTTTATTTTCCCTGAGCTATATTTTGTAAGATTTGTTTTGAAATTTTTATCCTGGCTCAGGAGAGAGGTGGTTTGGTCCTCACTCAGCCTCAGGAGAAGAGCATGAGTAGGAAAGTCAGATTAGACATCCATGTCTTGCCTCCTGCAGGGAGGCCACAAAACATGCTCTTCTTTGTTGGATCCACGTGTCAAAACATAATTTTCAAAAAATTAATATCATAATTCTCATGCAAATATACAGTGAGCAAAAAGAGAAGATTTCTTTTTTTTTAATAGAAGATATCTTTAACTCAGTGAGGGAACAAAAAGGAAAGAAAAAATGAGAGATGACAAATCATTCAAAGGATGATAGGAGATACATAATTCATATGTATGTACACACACACAGTGAAAGAAAAGATGCTGGAATAAGATTGCTAAATTAGATACAAAGTGGGTAAAGCTAACAGATTTATACAGAACACTCCACCAAACAACAGCAGAACACACATTTTTTTCAAGGGCACATGGAACAGTCTCCAGGATACACCATATGTCAGGCCACAAAACAAGTCTTAACAGAAAGATTAAAATCATACAGAGTATCTTTTCCAATCACAACAGAATGAAACTAGAAATCAATAGCAGAAGGAAAACTGAAAAATTCACAAATATGTGGAAATTAAGTAACTCTTATGCAACCAATAAGTCAGAGAAGAAATCACAAGGGAAATTAGAAAATATCTTGAGACAAACGAAAATGAAAATACAACCTACCAAAACTTATGGAATGCAGCAGAAGCAGAGTTAAGAGGAAAATTTATAGCTATAAGTGATTACATTAAAAAGAAGCAAGGGGCTTCCCTGGTGGCGCAGTGGTTGGGAGTCTGCCTGCCAATGCAGGGGACACGGGTTCGAGCCCTGGTCTGGGAGGATCCCACATGCCGCGGAGCGACTGGGCCTGTGGGCCACAATTACTGAGCCTGCGCGTCTGGGGCCTGTGCTCCGCAACAAGAGAGGCCGCGATAGTGAGAGGCCTGCGCACCGCGATGAAGAGTGGTCCCCACTTGCCACAACTAGAGAGAGCCCTCGCACAGAAACGAAGACCCAACACAGTCATAAATAAATAAAAAATAAATAAATAAATAAAAATTAAAAAAAAAAAAGGAGAGGACTTGAAAAATTAAAAAAAAAAAAAAAAAAAAAAAGAAGCAAGATCTCAAATTCATGACCTAACTTTACACCTGAAGGAATTAGAAAATGAACAAAGTAAACCCAAAGCTAGCAGAGGAAGGGAATAATAACGTAGAGGTAAATAAAATAGACAATACGACAATAGAAAAAAAATAAACAAAACCAAGAACTGGTTCTTCAAAAACATCAACAAAATTTACAAAAGTTTAGCTAGATTGACTAAGGAAAAATGAGCGAAGACTCAAATGACTAAAATAAAAAAATGAAATTGGGAACATTACTATTGATTTTACAGAAATAAAAAGATTGTAAGAGAATACTGTGAGCACTTGTATAACAACAAATTGGATAACCTAGGTGAAATGCAGAAATATCTATAAACATACACTCTACCAAGACTGAATCACAAAGAAATAAAAAACCTGAATAGAGATTGAATCCATAATGAAAAACCTCCCAACAAGGAAAAGCCCTGGACCAGATGACTCCACTGGTGGAATCTACTAAACATTTTAAAATAATGCCAATTCTTCTCAAACTATTCCAAAAGTTGAAGGGGAGGTAACATTTTCTAACTCATTCTACAAGGCTGCATTACCCTGATACCAAAGCCAAACAAGAACATGACAAGAAAACTATAGAATGATATCCCTTATGAACATTAATGTGAAAATCCTCAAAAAAAAAAAAAAATACTAGCAAACTGAATTCAACAGCCTATTGAAAGGGCTATACACCATGACCAAGTGGGATTTGTTCCTGGAATGCAAGAATGATTCAACACATGAAAATCAATCAACGTAACACATCACATCAACAGAATGAAGGGATGAAAAACACATGATCATCTCAATTGATGCAGAAAAAGTATTTGACAAAATTCAACACCCTTTCATAATAAAAACATTCAACAAATGAGGAATAGAAGGAAGCTACCTCAACCTAATAAAGCCCAAATATGAAAAACCCACAGTTAGTATCATTCTCAATGATGAAAGACTAAATGCTTTTCCTCTAAAATCAAGAACAAGACAAGAATGCCCACTTCAGCCACTTCTATTCAACATAGTATTGGAAGCAGTAGCCAGAGCAATCAGACAAGACAAAGAACCTATGAGAGAAACATCTAGTTAAAAAAGAAAGAGGGGGCTTCCCTGGTGGCGCAGTGGTTGAGAATCTGCCTGCTAATGCAGGGGACACGGGTTCGAGCCCTGGTCTGGGAAGATCCCACATGCCGCGGAGCGGCTGGGCCCGTGAGCCACAGTTGCTGAGCCTGCGCGTCTGGAGCCTGTGCCCCGCGGCGGGAGGGGCCGCGGTGGAGAGGGGCCCGCGCACCGCGATGAAGAGCGGTCCCCGCGCCGCGATGAAGAGTGGCCCCCACTTGCCGCAACTGGAGAAAGCCCTCGCACGAACCGAAGACCCAATACAGACAAAAATAAATAAATTAAAAAAAAAAAAAAAAAAAAAAAAAAGAAAGAGGAAAGAGAGGGAGATGGGGGGAGGGAAGGAAGGAAGGAAGGGAGAGAGGGAGGGAGGGAAGGAAGGCAATTATTTCAACCTCAATATTTTTCATTACTTTACATGGATCGTTTCAGAAATATCTCTTAAAAAGAAGAAACATTTATTTGAAGTTTAATGATTTCCTCTATTTCTTGTCAGTTACTTCTATAAAGTTCAAGTAAGATTAAATGTAATTAGTCTTCTAAATGTCATATATAGATTCATCCCATTTTTGCAATAGCTTTTCTTTCTACAGCTATCTATTCACCCATTTACCCATCTATTTATTTATCCATATTCTGATGCCTAAAAAGATGTCTGAAATTTTTTTCAGGCATAAACCTGGAAACAAATATACTTAAGATGCTAACAATAATTAATTCTGAGTTTTAGTATGGCTGACTCTTAATTGCTTCTTTGTAGTTATCTATTGTTTTTACATATTCAAGAATTAAAATAAAAATACAAAATAAAATGAGTTCAGTAATATGTAGTGGGAAAATCAGATTTCTATTTGCGTATTGGCAACTTTGTTAATTTCTCTGACTTTCAGCTTCCCCATCAGTGAAACAGAATAATTATGCTCACCTTACTGCGGAGTTGCACAGCTGAAAAGATTTAATGTCTGCAAAATGACCAGAAGTTCCTGGCTCAGAGTAAGCTCTTAAAGGAACTAACTTTGACTCTGTTCTTGACATGTTACCGTCTCCCTCCTCTTTTAGGATCATCCTGGCAGCTGTCTCTTTTTCAGCTACCACTCTGCCTTTTGGACCAGCCACTCTTCACTGCCTCTCTTAGTTAGTGCTTCTAAAATAGACCCTTAAATGAGTTTTAAATTATTGATTAAATATGAGTTACTAAAGCTGAAAGAGAGTCTAAGCAAGAATGACTGGCTTTACTGTAGGGTTTATGGCATTTTAGGGCCAAATCTGTGTGCTGCTATGTTCATTCAATCAACCATTCATATAGCAAATATAGACTGAGCATCTACCATCTGCCAGATGCTACCCTGGGCATTAGAGGTAGAAAGATGAATAAGGCACAGTCCAGACTTAGGAGATCCACAGACTTCAGCCTTTATTCCACAATATGGAACTTGTCAAAAAACTGGTGTCTGATGCTTAGATGGGCGTTAAGGTGGATTTCCCTGTTCCCGAAGACCTAGATCAGTTCAGGGAATACCGTGGCGGTCCAGTGGTTAGGACTCCATGCTCTCACTGCCGAGGGCCCGGGTTTTATCCCTGGTTCGGGAACTAAAATCCCACAAGACGTGCAGCACAGCAAAAAAATAAAAATAGGTTAAAAAAAAACACATTAAAAAAAAAAAGTTCAAAGCCCTCCCCTCCCTACTCCCAAGACTGCTATGAATTCTAGGGGAGCCATTGCTTTTGTGGTCATTTCTGGCTCTGAGATTCTTAATAGTCTAAATTAGTGTTTTTTCTAAATAGGTCCTTAAATGCCCTCCTGTGTGAACACATGTGTGGTTCCTGTTGTGTGTGTCCCCACAAGCACACAGGCACCATTCTTCTGGCTTCTCTCTCCCTCTTCTCCTTTGTGATGATTAATTTCATGTGTCAACTTGACTGGGCCGCCAGATGCCCAGATATCTGGTCAAACATTATTTCTGGGTATGTCTGTGAGGGCGTTTCTAGAAGAGATTAACATTTGAATTCATAGACTGAGCAACGCAGATGGCCCTCCCCAATGTGGGGGGCACCATCCAATCTGTCAAGGGCCCCAATAGCACAAAAATGTTGAGGAAGGTTGGATTTGCTCTCTGCCTAACTGCTTGAACTGGGGAGTTGATCTTCTCCTGCCCTCGAAGCTCCTGGTGATCAGGCCTTTGAACTACACCACCAGCTTTCCTGGGTGTCCAACTTGCAGACAGCAAATTGTGGGACTTCTCAGCCTCCATAATCCCATGAGCCAATATCTCATAATAAATCTCTTTATCTGTATCTATATCTCTATATCTTCATATCTCTATCTACCTATCATCTATCTATTATCTGTCTATCAATCTATCTATCTATCATCTGTCTATCTCTTATTGGTCCTGTTTCTCTGGAGCACCCCAACTAATGCACTTTCCTGCCTCACCTTCTCATCCTCTCCTGGATTATTCTGGGAAACTCCCAGTTCTTCTCATCATTTATGAAGAATTATAATATTTCCTTCTCTTCATTGTCCTCCTCTTTTGAATTATGCCCCTTCAATGTGAAAAGGGTCTATCGTTGAATCTAATAAATATCTCTAATTAGCATCACAAAGGAGAAGAATTATTTTAAATTATTGCTGAGAAGGATGCCATTATATACTATAGGGAAAGATCCTTCTCTAATATGAAGTGGTTGGGGGTGGGAATAACCAGTTACAATTGGCTAATTGTTTTTGATCCAAAATATTTCCTGTTTCATTTGTTTTACTTTTTTTTCAGATTAGTGATGGGGGTTGGAGGATTGAATCATAACATGGTTTGAAGCCCCATGTGTGAGGCCAACAGATAGCTTCTTGTTGAACGTTTCAAGGATCTGTTCACTGGGATAAGAGTGCAAGTACAATTGTTCTTCATCTCCAGAAATGGCCTCTTACTCAGAGGCTCTCAGAAAAATTTAAGAAACATTCCTCCAATCAGTTCCATTTTCAAAGGCTTACTTAAACGGATCCTTAATTAGAACCTTCAGTATAATGGATGCCACTCACCAGACAGTCATAATTAAGTTACTTGATAAGTTTCTGAGTCTACGTTGTAGTGACAGGCCTATTTCAGGGCAGTTCCAGGGGTCCCTTTTAGTCCAGACACTTGGTTGCATTTCAGCCACTGAGCCATCTTTGGCTGTCACTTCTAAGTAGATGAAGAGATTGACCTGCAGATGTTACAACTTTTCCACCCTGGACTCTCCATTGTCTTATCTCAACTTAGCCCCTGTGATCCCCGACTTCTCCCATTCTCTTAATTTCCTGGTCCTCACTTCAAAAGCCCATTTCTAGTGCCTCCCCGTGGCCTGACCTGATCCAGTTTGGTCATTTACAATTCTTGTGTTTTCTGTGCTAGATGCTAGAGACCACCAAAAACTCTGAGAGGAAAAGGAGTTAAGTACCCCACCAAACCTTGCTGCCAGGAAATAATGAAAGCAAGTCTTAGACCAAATTCCACCCTACATATAGACATTTATTAAATAACTATTTATCAGCATGCCGGTCCCAAACCAGTTCCTACAGCCTGTTCCGTGAGCTTGATGGGGTCCCAGCCCCTGTCCTTCCACACCCTCTGACCACCCTCCACATAGAACATTCATCAGGGCAGAGGGACCAGTAGCCAGCATCAAAACAGATCTCTCGGTTCTGCGTTAGACAAGGGACACTTGGAGACTTGGCTGAGGGGCTGGGCTCAGTCATCACCCCTTCCCTTCTGCACAGTTGATCTATTAGCTCCCTCCACCAATAGAACAGCCAACACTTACTGAGTTCTTGCTGTGTGCCAGGCACTGTGCGAAGCGCCTTGTAGATGTTATTTTATGCAGTCCCCATAATAACCATGTGACCTAGGAAGTATTAGAAGCCCTGTTTTACAACTAAGAAAGTGGAGCTTGGAGAAGTGACTTGTCCTAGTTTACAGGAATTAAAGGTGCCCAAAGTTAGAGGAATAAAGAAGGATTCCTCGAAGGATTCTTAAGCACTGCATCACCAGGGAAGCCCCAGAGAATACATTTAATGTAGTGCTGTTATATGCATTTTTTGATATAGTTTTGTTTTAACTCATACATATTGTTGTGCAGCTGGCCTTTTTCTATTCTATAGGTCTTTCTCATTATTTTTAACTACTGTTTGGCATTCCATGGTTATCATACACCATATTTTATTTAGCCTTTTCTCATTTTACTAATATTCGTGTAGCTTAATGTTAAAAAAAAAGAAGTTTCCTGTTTTGGAGAAATCTCAACTGAAACTTCAGAGCTGAGAACAGGGGGGCACAAGGACCTTTACTTCCAAAGAGCGCTGCTGACCATGCCCCTTGGGGCTAACAGTTCTGTGACTATCAGCCCCTGGCACCTATATCCAGTCTATATGTGGGAGGGCTTGGGAATCATTGAAAAAGATGCTTTAAAAGCAATTCGTTCAACCAATATTTGCTGAATGCCCACTTGTGCTCTGAGTGCTGTGACACAGGGTTTAATGGGACAGAGACCTCTGTCCTCATGAGGCTTTGATGGGGGCCTGGAGGATGCTTTAGCTTTTCTTGGTCCGGATCTCAGAGCCCCAGCGGTATGCAGTATGAGATCTCTCACACATGCGACAGTTGGGTGCATCCAGGGCTGTCTACCCACAGAGAGTGGGCAGTGGAGGAGAGGTTGGACCACTGGAGCTTGGCAGTGTGAGGAAGCTGCGTTCCTGAGGGTCACATGGAGGCTTGGAGAGGCGATGGGGTTCGAGCCATCTTCAAAAGACTCAGCCAAGAGGGTGCCTGCCTAGGTGTGGAGACCCGGGAAGAAATGGATGCAGCAGCGGCAGGGGCAGGGGGCAGGGGGACGGGGAAAGAAAGAGAAAGGGTCCAGAGAACTCAGGTAAAGAGCAAAATGGGAGGGCCCCACGGGGAGTTGGCAAAGAACTCCCTGCATGACTCTTCAGCTCATCTGTAAAATGGGGATAATAGGACCTCTTCAGGGGGTTGTTGTGAGGATGAAAATACTTAATACCCGCAAGCACAGTGCTTGGCCCAGAGCAAGAGTCGGGCCCCAAAGTGTCCCCTTGTAGGAGAGCTCTGCGGATGCTGTGGCAATCTGTCTTTGGCGCCCTCTGGTGGGGAAGATTCAAAGTGCCAGCTCTCTGTAGGCTCTTGGACCCTCCGGTCAGCAGGGTTCACTCACCCACAGGGTCCTTGCCAAGGGGAAGCTTCCCCTGGCTGGACACCTCCAATTCTGTCTCTGGCCACCGCTCTCCAGCAATCCACCCATCCTGGGTTCCCCTCGACCTTCTGGGCTGTGTTTATGTCCGAGTTCTCAGCTCTTCCAGCTCTGCCTGCCTGATTCCACATTTGGGCCACGGGAAACAGTCAGGAGCTCTAAAGGAGCAGCTCCCCGCCCAGAGTGGTCCCCTTGCCCTCCGTTTGTTGCAGCAAAAATAGAAATAAAGTCTCCCCTCTCCTGAGAACAAGGAAAATAAAGGCAACAGTGAACAGGCTACTGAAGAAACATAACCTGGCCTGAAAGAGTTAATCACGCCTAGTTTTATTTTAACTGTTACTAAAACTAGATTTGTAATTCACAAAGCTAATCTATCACTCTTTAACACTATGTGAATTACATCCTGGCCTGCCTTGTAGCAAATCACCCCTTGTAGCATTTGCATTTCAAAAAGAAGTTCACCTGCCAATAACGCTGAGACAAAGGGACCCAATTACAGGGCTGTCTGATGCCAGTTGTGACTGTTTTGAAATAATGCAGGAAGAAGAAGAATGCAAGACCTTCACTGTTTTGATGCTTATCATATATCCTGGACTGCAAGCCCCACATATAAAATCTTCTCAGAGTCCTGAGGTGGTAGTGGGGGAGGGGTGGGGGAGGGGAGGGGTGGGGGAGGGGCGGGGTAGGGAGGGGTGGGGAGGGGGAGGGGCGGGGTAGGGAGGGGGGAGTTATGGGGAGGGGAGGCGAGGGGAGGGGAGGGGTGAGGGAGGGGTGGGGAGGGGTGATGGAGGTGTGGGGAGGGGTGAGGGAGGGGTGATGGAGGGGTGGGGAGGGGTGGAGAGGGGAGGGGTGGGGGAGGGGAGGGGAGGGGTGGGGGGAGGGAAGGGGAGGGGTGGGGAGGGGGGAGGGAAGGGGAGGGGTGGGGAGGGGGAGGGGAGGGGAGGGGGAGGGGTGGGGTGGGGTGGGGAGGGGAGGGGAGGGGTGGGGTGGGGAGGGGAGGGGAGGGGTAATGTGGCATGAGAGCTGACAACCCCTCCCTTCCCACGCCCACGGCACACACCACTAATCAAGAACAATCTTCTCCACTGAGCCCCAGTAAGGCTCCGTATCTTTTCCAATGCAGTGCTCCAAGCACGATCATCAGTGGTTCATAATGGTGCTGGAAATCATGCCATTCTTCACTTTCCTCTTCTAACATACACCCCCTTCTTCTCACTCCCTGTCAGCTGCCCACTTCCACATGTTTTCTCCTCCTTCCTTCTCTACCTCTACATGCCCAAATCCTCTCCATCCCTAAATGCCAAGCACCTTTTAGAAAGCACTTTCCAACCTCCTAACCTCCCAAACTAGCAGTTATCTCTCTCTCCGATTTTATTTTGCAACTTTCTAATATCTTCTGCCTTAAATTATGGGTATGGTCATCTCACGTCCTCTGGTGGATGTGATACTTCTTAGGGGCTAGAACGGTATTTTGTTCATCTGGATATTTCCTAGAGACTGACCCAGACTCTTTCCCAAAAAGAGGAAGAATAAAGATTTGCTAAACTGAATTGGCACCCTCAAAGATGGTTAAAAGCATGAAGGATTTAAAGGGGAAATAATCTTGCCAGAATAGCTCACATTTATTGAGTACTTACACTCGCTAGGCGATCCGTCAGCATTAGCTCGTTTAATTCGGTGATTACCCTATGGCGTAGCTAGCGTTATTACTCCCAATTTACAAATGATGACACTGAAACCAGACATACTAAGTAACATGCCGAAAGCTAACCCACTAAGCAGCAGCCAAGAAGCATTCAAACGCTCGAAGTGTGGTCCCGGAGCCCATAGGCCTAACCGCCACTCTATGCTAATCTTTACCAGGTACATGTGCTGATATTAATGTCAGGATCAACAGCAGCTAACATTTAGGAAGTGCCACCTGGCTTTCTAAACTCCTCACACGTAATAACTTATTTCACCTTAATAAGAACTTAAGAAGTCGATACTGTAATAACTGCCATTTAACAAATGAAAAAATTGAGGCACAAAGACACTAAATAACTTGCTCAAGGGTACACAGCTGGGATTTAAGCCCAGGCAGGACTTAATTACCACACTCTTTTATTTCTCTACAAGCAGGGTAATCATTTTACATGCTAAACTTATGATGCCCATTTCATGGAAGAAACTAAGACTCTAACCTGCCAATACTAAGTAGCCTGCCCAACTCAAAAAGAAAGGGGCTATCAGATATTTGACATCAGACAGTGTCAAGAGGTTTTGGAGAATAACTCTCACCACAGTGTTCCAAAAGTGGCAGCAGCCAGTTGGTCACTAGATGCTCGTGGTATTCTCTGTTGCGTGAGGCCTTGGGACCAACAATTCCTCCTCCCTCAACCCTTGCTTTAAAAATTCCCCACTCAATGCTGGGAGATGCCTACAAATTCCCTGATGTCCCTACCTGGTAATGGATGACATGCTGGACTTTAGGAATATCCAGGCCCCGAGCTGCCACATCTGTTGCCAGGAGAACACAACTGTGGTGGAGAGAGAAAGCTCATTAATAATAACTAACGGCTATCATTTATCAAATTCTTACCACTGAGTACTCTAAACACAACAATCCTTACAAACACTCTACGAGACAATACTATTACATATGTCCCTTTGACAGATAAAGAAGCTGAGGCTCAGAGAGATTAACTTCCCAAGGTATATATATGGCTGTTCAGTTGTGGAGCCAGGATCCAAACCTGGGTTTCACTGGCCGCAATCGACAAGCCACACGCTGCAATAATAAAGACTACCTCAAGTGCATTAAATGGGGCCATACTCTAGGTCGGTGACCTCATCTCCTATCACCCTCCCACTTAATTCCCTCCAGTCGCACAGGCGTCCTTGCTCTCCTCGCTCTTCCTCAAACATGCCAAACCTGCTCTTGCCTCCCAGCCTGTGCACTTAGTGCACCTTAGGCCATAAAGGTCTTCCTCAGATATTCACATTTCCTTACTTTCTTCTACTCTCTGCTCAAATCTCACCTTATGAGAAAAGCCTCCCAGACCACACACCCACAGTCTGCACAACTCCCTATACAACTTTACTTCTTAGCACTTAGCACCACTTGACGAACTGCATACTTACTTCTCAGTTTATTACCTCCCTCCCCTGGGATGTAAACTCTATGACAGCAGGGACTTTGTACTACTCACTATTCTATTACCAGCCCCTAGAACAGTGCCAGGTTCACAGCAAGCACTCAATAATATGTACTGGGTGATGTTTCTTAATGTATGTGTAGTTTAAGGGGAGTCAAAAGCACCTGACGTATGTCTTAAAAACTTAAGATTTTAGGCCCTTCAGGGTCCCCACTTCCTGTATCTCTGAGATAGGGCTGCGGAATATGATGCAAACTAAAGTTTGTAAAATATTAAACCACCGCTCTAAGTCAAGGTCAGCAAACTTTTTCTGTCAAGGGCCAGAGGGTAAACTATTTTTGGCTTCGTGGGTGATGTCTGTTGAAACTACTCAACTCTGCCATTATAGCACAAAAACAGCTATAGACAATACATAAATAGGCCTCGCTGTGTTCCGATAAAACTTTACTTATAAAAACAGGCAACAAGCCAGATCTGGCCCATGGGCTATCGTTTGCCAACTCCTGATCCAATGAACCACTAACTCTACTTACTAACATTCAGAGGGAAGTGAACCACTTGTTCTTTAAACTAATCTGTAACCGGTAACCTGACAAAACAATGTGGGCAGAAGCCAATTTAAAGCCCAGCTTCCCAGGCCCTCATTTTGACAATCTGCCCCGTGCTGCCTGCCTGACCATCACTCTGGCCCAAGAGCAGATGGACACGACAGCGTGAGCTCCGCAGTCTGACAGGCTGGTCTGAGGCCCAGCTCTACCACTTCCAAGCTGAGAAACCTTGGGCAAGCTTATGTGCTTTTCTAAACCTTACTTTTTTTAATCTATAAAATAAGAATAATGACAAGTGGTAAGTATTAAAGCTAACATTTAGCAAGCTCATACCATGTGCCAAGCACTGTTCCGAACACTTCAAATGCATAAGTTCACTTACTCCTCAGAGCAACCCTCTGCCATAACTTCTATTATTATACTGATTATGAGAAAACTGAAACACAAAGTAATCTGACCAGCTAGAAGTGACACAGCCAGGATTTGATCTCAAGCAGTCCGCTTCCAGTCTGTGCTCTTAACCATGACTCTATTCTTCTTCTCAAGGATGTTACAAGTGAATGAATGTAATAATGTATCTAAAATGCAAGCACAATACTTAATCTGTTGTTAAGTGTTCAATAATAATAGGTATTATTGTCACCATTACTCATTATTAAAGAAGTTTCTGTTGGGCATTCCCAGCAACCAAATGTACTAGATGAGAGTAAGCCTGCCTCACGCTGTGCAAAAAAAAAAGGCTACCTTCTACCGATAAGGCTCCCACGAGAGAAGGTAGCTTCCCACCATCCTGGTGACCTAGACCCAATGGCTAATCTGTGCGCAGGCCTGACTTACTCCTCCAGATGGGCAAACTGCTCCAGGTTTCTGAGCCTCTGCTTCTGGTGCATGCAGGCATGTAGGGTCAGTGGCATGATATCCAGGACTTTGAGGAGCCCAGAGAGGCGTTTGATGCAGGAGATACTGTTGGCAAACACTAAGGTGCGGCCTGCATACTGCATCAGGAAGTAGTGCAGATATAAGTCTTTCTCATCAGTCTCACAATGGATCTTGGTCTCTGTAAGTGTCTCTACCGTGGCCTCCTTTCTTGTAAGGTCGATGACCTTGGGCTTGCCCCTCATGCCAATCTTCTGCATGAGGAGGTCAAGTTTGGCAGTTTTGTCAATTTTCTTAGCGTGCTTCTTGTGAAGGATTCGAGCAGGAGCTTGATGTACCAGGGTCAGCGTGGCCGAAAAAACAAGTGTCTGTCTCTTTGGGTTGTACTGGGAATCACTGAGCATCTCTAGCAGCTTTGAGAGCTCAGCAAAGTGGCCTTTCTCAACCATGCGGTCAGCCTCATCGACCACCAGGCACCTACGGATCCAGACAGACCCACATCACCTGGTTAGCAGCAGGTAAGAGGAGTCATCCACAGCATACTCTACCACCCCACCACCCCCAGGGCCCTCAACCAATCTCCCTCACACATGCTCGGTTTTCTAAAGGCCCAAGTCTGGCTAGTACCACACCATGGCACTTTGTAACAGGGAGAAGGCACTGCACACTGTACCATGTCACCTCAGGTCCGCTTCAGAACAGGGGGTGGGGGCAAGGGGGAGGTACTGTTTCTCACCTGAGCTGCCGAAGGTTGCTCAAATGAGGGTGCTTTTCTTTAACTAGCTCCCACAGCCGGCCTGGAGTGGCAATCACAATCTCAGGCTGACGGTTCAGCATCCTCTGCTGTTTCTGTGTGGACATTCCACCAACCAAAATAGCAGTTTTAATGCCTATGGTACACAAAACAAAAGGGACACTGTTATTCAGACTAATTGCTCAGTTCTTCCAACGCTGACACAGGCGCCCCCAGATTAGTAAAGGCTGCCAGTCACCAGCACAGCTCCCCTCTCCAGGGGGGTGCTAAGAGCTGGCTTGCCCTGTTGATGCCATTGCTAGAGGGCTTACCAGGTCTTCTATATGATCTAGGCCCTGACTATTTCCCCAACCTCATTTTTTTCTACTCTTTCCCCTCCAACCACACCAGTAGGGCTGGATTTGAACCCAGGCATGGTGACATCCAAAGCTCTGGAAAAAATGAGCAGTGGTGCACCACAGTGCTGGGAAAGATGTAACTTGTAGCTGTGACACACCTCCCCTAGGAGTTCCTGCCCATGCCCCTCAATTAAAATTAAACTGAATCTCCTCTGATGGCTAGTGTTCTCTTCTCCTCTCTAGTGGAGGACTTCGCAAGGTAGCCAGTATGGAAGGAACACAAAGGATCATGCAAGCAAAGCGCTTAGTAAAGTGCCTTGTAATACACAGTCAGAGCTTGATAAGTAACTGCTCCTTTTACTATAAAATTGAAACCCCGACTCTGCAGCCTTCCCCAAAGAATTCCCTGAAAAAGTTAAGTTCTAATGCCCTAAGGCAGGAGTCAGCAAACCTTTCCAACAGTAAACATTTTTGGCCCTGTGGGCTAAATGGTCTCTGTACAATTACTACCTCTATTCCGCTCTGCATTGGTGATGCAAAAGTGACCATAGACATATGTAAATAAGTGGGTGTGGCAGCACTTTATTTACAAAAAAAAAAAAAAAAAAGAAACCCAAACAGTGGTTTGCCAAACGCTGCCCCAAGTATCTACTGTATCCAGTAAGTTAACCAATTTCCTATGCAGCTAGAATAGCATTAGCTATGTGTTATCCTTGGGAGAATAAAGAATGTGTCACTCAAACAGTTTTCTGTCGGGCTTAATTCTCTGGCAGAAGAGAAAGGTTCCCTCTAGAGGGCGGGCACAGCTGATTCACCTCTGCCACCCCAGCTACTGGAATCCTTTCAGGCAACATTTATTAAACGGAATTAAACCTCACCTGTAAACTTGGCCACAGCATCAATGTGTTGTTTGACTTGAACGGCTAGCTCTCGAGTGGGAGCCAGAACCAGTCCAAGCAGAGGACGCCTTGGATGTGCAATTCTGCCACCCAATTCTTGTTTGAACTTTCTAGTCTGCTCTTCATCAAGCCTGTCCTCCTTGTTTTCATCCTGTTTGGGAATGGGCGTCTCCCTGATCAGGGAAGAAGGTCCTTCACCGGCATCATCATCATCATCATCACAGGAGGGCAGCACCTGGTCTGAGACTGTAGCTCCAATCTTGGCTCTTGCCTGGCTGCGTGGTGCTCTAGCCTTCGCTCCAGCCTCCCTGGGCAGTGCTTCCAATCTCAGCAGGCAAAGCTCCAGACTCAGTTCCAGCCCTGCCTGGTGATCCTGTCTCAACGCCAGCCTCATTACTGGTCTCCCCAAGTGGTGCTCCTGTGTTACTTAGAGCTGGGATAGGCTTCTTCTTCACCTGCCACTGCAGCACCGCATGAATCATTGGAATGGCAAAGGCAAGAGTTTTCCCACTTCCTTAGAAGCAGAACAAAAAACAAACAAAAACAGTGTCAATCAACAGATGTACATACTTTTGCCTGAGGTTCTATCCTTTACACGGAATGAGGGACCCTGACATAGCCAAGTGCCACCCTGACCAATCCAAAGCTCCTTCTACCCTACACAGGTACAGCACCCCTACAGCTCTGCAACCAGAGGGCACCAGTAATTAGGAGTCTGAGGAAAAGTCTGACAGACTGGCATTGCGGGCTGAGGTCACCAATAAACTACAGACAAATGTCCAAACAATGAAACCCTAAAGAGATGGGCAAGTTGTGTGTGTGTGTGTGTGTGTGTGTGTGTCTGTTGCTGTTGTGAAGGAACACAAAATTGAAGGGTAAGGAATGAACATCTGTACAATACTTTCCCAAAACCTTTCTCTGGTGGGGAAGGAGGGAGTAAAAGAAAATTTTCTTAGTTTTCGAGAAAACTTTAAAACTTCTGTCTATGCTTGAACATTTTCAAACTAGCCTTTGAACGTATATGGAGCCCAAGTATTCACACCATCTGTGTGGACAAAAACAAACAAAACAAAACACTTCAAGCTGAGAATTTAAAGTGGTTCCAAAATTAAAATGCCTCAAGCAGAAGCAAATAAGTGATCTCTTTATGAAGAAACTTTTATCACAGAACTCAAAGAACTCTCAGAGGTAATTTTCAGAGGAAAATGAGCATCTCTCAGGAACGAGGTACTATAAGCAAGAACTATAACAACAACAAAAAAGAAAGCAAAAACAAACTCATAAAACTTCAGATAAGAAAAACAGCACTTTTCATCAGAAACAACAAATGCTACAAAACAGTGCAATGACATCTTTATCTGAAGACCTGGGGAAAAAAATCTGACAATCTACAACTCTACACTTAGCAAGAATCTCTTTCAAAACAAAATGCAAACTGAAGACTTTTGTAGGTATACAAAAGCTGAAAGAATTTATCATCAGCAGACCTAGTATACAAGAAATATTAAAGAAAGTCTTTCATGTAAAACAAAAGATGATATTCGCTGAAAATCTGGATCAACACGAAGGAATGAAGAGCACCAGAAACGGTGACATGGATAAATATTAAAAATGTCTTTTTCTTATTAAAACTTCTTTAAAAAATAATGGATTATTTAAAGCAAAAATAATAAAAATGTGTTTGGGGATTTCTAACACATAAAGTATAAAACAAAAAGCACAAAGCAAAGAAAAAATGGAATTATACTCTTGTTAACGTTCTTGTACTACATGTAAAGTAGTATATTATCACTTGAAGGCAGAGTATGATATACTAAAGACATCATCTGCGAACCCAAAAGCAACCTCCAAAAGGACATAACAAAGAGTTATAGCTAATAAGACAATAAAAAGATAAAATGGTATCACAAATATTCAATCCAAAAGAAGGTAGAAGAGTAACAAAGGAATAAACAATAGTTGGGAAAAATAGAAAACAAATAGCAAAACAGATTAAAACCCAACCATTATCAATAATCACATGAAATGTAAACGACCTCAACACAATTAAAAGACAGATAGTTGGATTAAACAGCAAGACCCAATTGTATGCTGCCTATAAGAAACTCGCTTTGAATAGAAAGATATAAATAGGACAAAAGTACAAGTATGGAAAAAGACACACCATGCTAACATTCATCAAAATAAAGCTGGAAAAGCTACATTAATAACCTGACAAAGGAGATTTTAGAACACAGAATACTTCAGGGAAAAAGAGGGCCTTTTCATAATGAAAAAACTGAATTCATTTAGAGGATACAATAGTCCTAAACATTTATGCATCTAATAACAGGGTTTCAACATTCACAAAACAAAAACTAACTGAACTGCAAGTAGTAAACTATCACTCAAGAAAAAATAAAAATATTTCTAATATGGTAAAGTAATTAAGTTCATAATTAAAAACCATCCTATACAGAAAAGTGCAAGCACAGATGAATTCTACCAAATATTTAAGGAAGGAAAATGCCAATTCTATACACACTCTTTCAGAAAATTGAAGGGAATACTTCAACTCACTCTGAGGCCTGCATTACTCTGATTCCAAAATCAGTCAAAGACATTACAAGAAGACAAAACTACAAACCAATATCCTATTAACAGAAATTCAAAAACCATTAACAAAATTTTAGCAAATCAAATCCAACAATGTACAAATAATACACTGCGACTAAGTTCAGTTTATCATCATTATCAACAAACTGAAAATAAAAAAAACATATATCTCAATATACGCAGAAAAGGCGTTTAAAAGAACACAGTAACCATTCCTGATAAAAATCTTTCTGCAAACTAGAAACAGAAGAGAATTTTCTCAACCTGACAGAGGACAAATAGGAAAAAACCTACTGCTAACATCACACTTAATGATGAAACACTGAATATCTTTCCCCAAAGATCAGGAACGAAGCAATGATGCCCACTATAGCACTTCAATTCCAGTTGTACTGGAGTTTTAGCCGGTGCAACACATAAGACAAAAATAAACAAAAGGCACCCAGACTGGATGAATAATCATCTTTGAAGAAAATCCTATATAATCTTCAAGAAACCAGTTGATGGTACCAAGTTGCAGGATACAAGATCAATATACAAAAATGCAGATTTCTATTTATTAGCATCAGAAATAGGAAATCTTAAATTACCATTTACAAAAGCATCGAAAATATGACGTACTTAAGGATAAATCTAATAGATGTGCATACACTGAAAACTACAAAGCGCTGCTAAGAAAAACTGAAGACCTAAAAAAAATGGAGAGCTATACCACATTCATGGACTGGAAGATTCTATATTGTCCAGATGTCATGTCCTCAGTTGGCTCTATAACCAATGCAATCCCAATCCGAATACCAGCTGACTTTTTTGTAGAAATTGAAAAACTGACTTTAAAATTCACCTTGAAACGCCAAGGGCCTAGAATAGCCAAAATAACTTTTAAAAAGAACAAAACTGGAGGACTTATGCTACCTGATTTTAAGACTTATTCTAAAGCTGCTGTATCCAACATAGTGACGTATTGGGAAAACAGTAAAGATAGACAAATAGATCAATGGCAAAGAAAAGACTCCAGAAATCGACCCACACCTATATGGTCACTGATTTTCAAAAAAGATGCAAAGGCAATTCAGTGGAGAAAGAGTAGTTTTTCAACAAACGGTGCTGGAATAATTAGGTAGCCACATGCAAAACAAAACCAAACCTTTGATCTGTATTTCTCCCCATAAAAGTTAACACAGGAAGGATCAGACTGAAACACAGAACCTAAAACTAGTAACACTTCTACAAGAAAATATAGGAGAAAATCTTTGTGATCTTGTGTTAGGCAAAGGATTCTTAGGTAAGCACATCTGTAAAAGAAAAAGTGATCACTTAAACTTCATCAAAATAAGTAACTCTTGCTCTTCGAAAGACACTGCAAGGAGAATGAAGAAATAAGCCACAGACTGGGAGAAAAAAAAGCACATCACATATCTGATAAAGGAGGTGTATCTAGAATATATTATGAATTCAATAATAGGAAAACCACAACCCAATTAAAACATGGGCAAAAGAACTAAACAGACACCACCAAAGAAGATAATATGGATACAATTAGGCACTGGAAAAGACGCTGCTCAACGAGTCACTAGGGAAATACCAATGAAAGCCACCAGGAAATATCACTAAAATTTTTAAAGTCTAAATCAAATTAAAGACTGACCACACCAAGTACTGGCAAGGACATGGACCAATCTGAACTCTCATAACCTGGTGATTATGTAAAATGGTACAATCACTTTGGAAAACTCCTAAAAAGTTACATTTACCATAAGACCTAGCCATTCCACACCTAGGTATTTACCCAACAGAAATCAAAGCATATATCCATACAAAGACTGATACACCAATATTTATGATAGTTTTACTTGTAAATGCCAAAAACTAGGAAGAACAGAACTATATCCATCAATAGACAGATAAACAAACTGTACTCTATCCATACAGTGGAATACTACTCATCCATAAAAAGAAACGAACCATTGGTATTTGCAGTAACATGGCTGAACCTCAAAGTATGCTGAGTTAAAGAGCAGACACTCTCCCTCCCCAAAATACATATTGTATGATTCCATTTTAAAATTCTGGAAAATGCAAACTAATTGATAGCGATAGAAAGACTATCAGAGGTTACCTGGGGATGAACAAGGAGGGGAGCCTAGGTAGGGAAGGAGGGATTATTAAGGGGCCCAAACATCTTTTGGGGGTGATGGATATATTCATTATCTGCATTGGCAGCAGTTTGCCCACAGCCCCAAAAGTCTTTGAGACTAGGACCTGTGGATTCACAGCATTCCATAGAAATAGCCTGATAGGAGCTGTGGTATAAATCCAAATGTCAATCTCTAGCCACAGTGGCTCACATCTCTCCTCTGCCTTCCGGAAACAGACTTCCAGGCCTCTCTGCACATACCAAAGTAGTGTAGCCGAATGCTTAACAGCACATAGACCTAGTCTAGAACTATTCAAGCACTACCGCTTTTCAGTGGGGCAGTTTTAGGGACACTGTCTACCCTCTATGAGGCCGAGTTTCCTCTTCAGTAAGATGGGAATAATAACGGAACCTACCTCAGGGTAGTTTTGAGAAACTGAGTTCATGCAGGTAACACAGGGCGTGACGTATTTTAAATGTTAAATAAATGTTCTAAGCTATTACTGTTACCTCCATCCCCCTTTCCTGGCTTTTTCTCCCTCTTCCATTTTTATGACTCTTATACAGGACCTCACCTCAAGTTTCCTGACCACACTTCCAGAAATCCAAGGCACAGAGTGTCTAGATCAGGGGTCCCCAACCCCCAGGCCATGGACCGGTAGCGGTCTGTGGCCTGTTAGGAACCAGGCCGCACAGCAGGAGGTGAGCGGCCGGCGAGTTAGCGAAGCTTCATCTGTATTTACAGCCGCTCCCCATTGCTCAAATTACTCCCTGAGCTCGGCCTCCCGTCAACATTATGGTGAACTGTATGATTATTTCGTTATATATTACAATGTAACTAACAGTAATAGAAATAAAGTGCACAATAAATGTAATGCACTTGAACCATCCTGAAACCACCACCCATCCCCTTCCGTGGAAAAACTGTCTTCCACAAAACCGGTCCCTGGTGCCAAAAAGGTTGGGGACCGCTGGTCTACATGGTCTAGCTCTGAAATGGAGCAGGACCCTATGGTCCTCACCTCCCATGTCCTCTGCCTGCCTTTGTCTGTGGAAAAACTTCAGCCAAAGAATAAGTTTAATCAGAGAAGTGAGAAAATGCAGAAGCAAAGGAAAGCAGTCCAACAAGACCAAATCATAAAAGTTTAGTCAATAAGCATAGCTAAGGACCTTTAGTTCCTTCTCAAGGGCTATAGATAATATTCTGAGCCATATCCTGTGAGCTGTCTTGTAGATACCTTCTGTGTATCTACAGATAAAACGCCCACCAGGTGGAAAAAGTTAACTACATGATGACCAGACTGTAGCCATGACATAACCTGCCATTCCGAGAACTGGCCTCAAGAAAATGGAAACAAACCGACCCTGGAACTGAAGATTGACTGTACTTAAAACAATGAAGACGATGCTGGTCAGACCACCAATGACCAATTTCAAGATCACCGTCAACAGCTGACTCTGCTGTTTCTGCATGCGGCCCCCTCCCCTCCATCTATAACAGCTCTTGTCCACTGGATGGGGGCGGGGGGTCGGCCTTCAGACAGGAGCACCCCCCACCCTGCCCCCCCACCGCCCCCGTTGCCGGCATCCAAAATAAAGCTAACTTTCCTTTCCACCAAGCTGGCCTCTTTATTGGCTTTTGAGCGGCGAGCAGCTGGACCCACTTTTGGTTACAGTTCTATGCCATACAATATAGTAGCCACTAGCCACACACAGCTGTCACATTCTTAAAAGGTGGTTACTCTAAACTGAGATGGGCGGCAAGTTGAAAATACACATCAGAGTCTGAAAACAGTATAAAAATAAGAATGTAAAATATCTCAATAATTTTACATTCATTGCGTACTGAAATATGCTATGTAGTTGGTTAAATATATTGTTAAAATTAATTTTCACTTTCTAAAAACCTTTTTTAATATGGCTCCTAGGAAATTTTAAGTTACATATGTGGCTCACATTACATATATATTTCTATTGGTTATTGCTGGTCAAGTTAGACTAATAGCTCCAGGCTTGTATTGCTCTTTCCCCCATCAGTAGTTGAGTCTCCCCAGGGTGAGTCAACCTGTCCTGGCTTCACAAAGTCTTAGATGGCCCAAGGAATGAGGGATCTTCAAACAATGCCTAGTCCCAACAGTCACCTCCTGCCCAAATCTGCCTACCAAATCCACCCAAAGGTTATCACAAACGCAAATCCTTCCAATGCCAATAAACCCACCAACTCCCAACGCAGCCCTTTTTATCTTTGGACAACTCTTGTGAATGAGACACTTCTTCCTTATACTAATGAAGATCTACCTCTCCAGAGGGCTGATCTTAGCCCTACTTTACCTCTGAGCCATTCAGAAAAGGCTCAAGACCTGGAAAAAAACTACCATTTACAGATCACTTACAATGCACTGTGTAAATTTTAGTTTACTATTGTTTTTTGTTACTCGTTTGCTATTGTGTAAATGTATAAATTTAGTAGGCACTTACATTTAACCCACATAGCAAAAGAAGCAGGTACTGTAGTTGTCCATCTCCATTTTATAATAGGGTCTACAGGGCGCAGAGAAATAAAGTGACCTGCCTAGGGCACCAATCAGGAAGTGGCCTCTTTCAACCCAGAGCTAGCCGACCTCTGAAAACCTTCACTCAACAGTGCTTTTGTGGTCATGCCCCCAACATTCCCGTCTCCCAGCCAACCAGCCTGTTAGCAGCCACAAGCTCAATCCAGAAGCAATCTTGCCCTGGCCAGATAAGGATGCCCTTACCTGTCTCAGCAGCCCCAAGGATGTCCAGTTTGTCACGAATGGCAGGTGCCAAGGTCAGAGCTTGGACTGGTGTGGGCGCAGAGAAGCCTAGGAAGCTGAGCGCTCGGAGAACTGGCTTGGGTACAAACAGATCCTTCCAAGCTGATACATCTGCCTTGCGATCACGCATTTCAGGCATCCACGTCTTTGCTCTTTTGGGCACCTTTGGAGTAGTACCCTGGGGAGGCTCTGATTTTTTTTTCCCTTTCTTGTTCTTCTTTTTTGGAACCGTCTGGGCCGGGCTTTCTGATGCCATCTCCCCTACCTCTGGATCAGGACAAACTGTGCCATCTCCCTGGGGCCCTGGCTCAGTATCTTTGCCCTCAAACACTTTCTGGGCACTGCTTCCTTCAGTTTCCACAGCTCTACTCTTCTTCAACTTCATCTTCTTCTTTGAGGAGGTAGACTCTCCTTCCTCCTCTCCTTCTGAAACAGCTTGTGACTTTCTCTTCTTGGGCTCCTCCTTTGAGAAGAGACTGGAGGAACCCTCCCCAGAGGAGACCAACTGATAATCCGTCAGTTCCTCAAAGCACACCAAGTCATCCATCTGTCCGTTTGCAAACATATTTGGGTCAATCTTCACCTGCTTCCATTTTCCCACAACTCTGATGCCCTTCCTCTGAATTCTGCCATAGTTTGGTGGCTCTGGCCTCGATTTTTTCTCTTTCAGCTTCATGGTTGCTGAAAAGGAGAGAAATGTTCCATTAGATTGGCAACTGAGAAGCACAGGGTTCTGAGGCAACAGATAGTTTCTAAGCAGCCTACAGAGTATCACGCCCTGCAAAGAAGTGAAGACACAAAGATGGCTCTAACGCTGATGCTGCCAGCTAGAGAAGATCAAAGAAGGAAAGAAATGTACCCGCAGAGCGGGCAGCTTGGCCTGCAACAGAGGGGACACAGGAGGTGTGGCAAAGACACATGAGCGAGATCTGGTGTGCATTCCAGATGCAATGACGACCGCTCGTGTGCCCTTGGCAGCTCCTGCTTAATCCTCTCTGAACCTCAGCGTTCTCATATTTTTAAAAGGGGGGAGGGGTTTACTAGCTAGGTCACAAAATGTTCTCTGCAATAAATAACATTCTCTAAAGCATGGTGGGTGAAGCCTGCCACTCCCAAGCCACTCTGAAGGTTGAATAAGAATCTGAGGGGGTCGCTGGAGGGTGGGTGAGGGGGACAGCTTTATTAAGAGTGCACAGAGCCTTCTTCCTTCTCAAGCCTTGCCCCAAGAGGGCAGATGCCTTTGCCACCACTCTGACCTTTGCCAGATGGCTTAAAACCCAACCAGCTTTTTCATTACCTTTTAAGTGATTTAAAAACAAGTGATCTATGCACAAGTCGTCAGACTGGAACTCGAGCCACGTTCTCCCTTTTCAGAAAGGCCGAGAAAAATAGATCCTGTGGAAAGACAAAGGGAAACCTTGGTTCAAATCTGGACCCGTCACTGGCCAGCTCTGGGTCTGGGGTGCACGTATTAATCACTGTGAGCCTCGTTCCTCGTCTGGAAAATGGGGATGATGAGGGTGTGTGTCTCCTTGGATCGTCACGCGAAGACAAAAAGGTGACGCACGCCCAGAACCGCTCAGCATGGCGCCCCGCCGGCAAAGCAACCCAGAGCGCAACGAAGGTTCACCCCCATCATGGGCTACGCCGCGATCACAAGCAACCCGGATCAACGATGGGGCGAAGGGAGGAGGCACATGGGGGCGAGGACGCGGACTGCGACCGAGAGAGCAAGCGGGGTGGGGGTGGGGGTGGGGTCCCTCCTCCTGGCGCCCGGCCAGGAGCCCGGCGCTGGCGCCTCGCGTCAGGCACGAACCGGCTCACGAAGCAGAGAAACCGAGGGGCCCCCGGCGCAGGGTCGACCAGGCCGCTTGACGAGGCCGGCGGCCGCCCTCTCTGGTCCCGAGAACACAACGGCCTGGAGAGCCCCGCGCTGGGAGGCCGCCTCCAGCTGCTCTCGGGTGCCGGCTCCGGCCCCGGCCCCACTACGGCTCCGGCCTCGGTACTCACCGTAGAGGGACGCCGACCAACCACCTCACACACTGCTGCACCAGCCCTCCTCGGCCGCGTCCACCGCAGTTCCGGGGAGGGGCTTGCGCTCACGCATGCCTTTGCGTTGGGAAGGAAGTCCCGCCCCCATTCTAGACCCCGCCCTTAATTCGCTGCGCGGGGCGGCTTTCGCAGTCCGGGTACCGAGAGCGCGGACGGTGGGTGCAATGGGTTGCGCGGGTAGGTCCTCCTCTCGGGCTTAGGGAGCGGGAGCAACAGGTGGAGCCCGCCGTACCTCCTCTGAAGGGGCTCTGTTCTAGCTCATGTATGGGAACGTAAGTTCTTGTATTCTTGCTTTGGTTTTAGCGCAGGGGCTGTTTACGTACTAGCTGTGTGCCTGAAGCCTCGCAAACGTTTTAGCATTTAATTTACAACTCAACCAGCCTGTATTGGAGGTGTTGTTTTCCGCAGGTTTTCATGCCTCGCCTGTTGCTCACTGATGGTTGGGGAAGGTCTGGCTGCCTCCAATAATCAAGCTAAACTGGGTCCTTTGTTATATGCAGAGAAATCAGCTTCACGGTAGTTAATCTTTTTTTCGATGTGGGGACCACCAGACCATCTGGGAAACCTTTCCCACGCACTGTCTCTATGTCCGGTGACTTTGGGAAGTCCTAAAGGACAACGGGGAAATTCACTAAGCTTAGGTCGAGTGAGCCTCCCCACCACCCCGGAGCCAGCATGGGACACAGCTGAACTCATTTCTTGGAGGAACTTGCCAGTGTGTCCCCAAGAGCCTGGGTGGCATAGTCTGTGCCCAACTGGTGCCTGAAGCCTACGGGTACTGCACTTCCTGTGCTCCGGACTTCCTCATAGGTACTTTAACATCTGGCTGTTCATTTGTATCCTTTAATATCCTTTGTAATAAATCAGTAATGGTGAGTAAACTGCTTTCGTGAGATCTGTGAGCCTTTTGGCAAATTATCAAACCCAAGGAAGAGGTCATGTTACGGAAGGCTAGTCTGTGTGCCTGACAAACAGTGAGGCCAAACAATACCAAAACGTCAGTTCGGAGCAGAGAAAGGTATGTTGCAGGGCCCTTCAAGGAGACGGGTGGCTCATGCCTTAAAAACCCAGAACTCCCCAAGCTTTCAGCAAAGCCCTTTTATAGGAAAGGTGAGGGAGGGGCGTGCTGAGTGGTTGCAGACTTCCTGGTGTCACATCCCTTGTTCTTGAGGTCAGGTCACGGTCGGGTCACCATGTTCCTGTTAGCCTCCACCAAACAAATGTTATTCTCTGTTCTGACAAGGAAGGGCAAGGTCCCAGGGCACAACTTTCACCCTTCGAGGTCCAGGCACTGCCTAAGAGGAGGGGTTCCCTGTGCAGACAGGTTACCCTGCCCGGGAGCCTTAGTCCAGCAGCCGGTCTGGGTCCTCCCGCCAGTGCCCAGGCCCCGCTAAGGAGGCAGATCTCAGCTGCTGGCGCCCGCAGGGCCAGGTCCCCAAACGCTGCCCAGCTGTCATCACTGAGGGACCCAGGCTCCCAGAACCCCAAGGGCCCTCAGGCTCCTCAGGCCGCCCAGACAGAGGCCAGTCCCATGGTCGGTGACCCATGGAGACCGCTGCACGACCAAAACAACCCAAAAAACCTGTTCTGCTTAAGTTACCTAGAGTGACTTCCGTTATCTGCAGCCAAACCCTGACTAATAGATGCATTGAACACATACACACACACACACACACACGCACGCACGCACAAAGTTATCTCTTAAAAATGATTTTTAGTATTAGCAAGATTGAACACGTTTTCAAATATTTATCGGCCATGTATAATTCTCTTTTTAGGAACCACGTCTTATAATCTGAGTTCCTGTTTAAAGACAGTTCTTTTGAAAAACTGTTTCATAAGAACTCTCTTTACATTGGGGATTCTAATGATGCAAAGAGTATTGCGTTTGTTTTTTTTTCCCCCTCAGTAGATTCCATGTCTCTTACCCTTGTTTGTGGTGTTTTTAATGTCACATGTGGTCTGATGGTACCAATCTCTACTGTTCCATAGGTTGTCTTTCTAGCTGTCTTCTAGTGACAGGAAATTCAGAGAAACCAACAGGCCTGTTTCTCCAGGAGGGGGATGTCCCTCATGCCCTGAATTCTGCCAGGAAAGTAGACTGGATACCAAGTGACGTGGAGGAGGGGCTCCTGCAACCTTGCTGTGAAAACCTCTCCCCTCTGTGTCCCATGGACGTGTCACCCAGTATCCCAGGGGAAACTGGAGCAGTTTTTGCTGAGCTGTTTGGGGCTGTTGTCCTAAAGCTAAGCAGGGGTGGGGGTGGGGGACAGACAGGTCCTAGGTCTGGTCCCTCATGTCCTTGTATTGCACAAGGGACAAAGCCTCATTTCCCAGGACATTCAAGCATATTCCAAGCAGAGGCCTCTTCCACCCCTGATTCTGCCCCTTCTTTCATTTCCTGCCCCTCCTTTTCCCCCCAGCTTCACACTGAGATTCTCACTTTCCCCTTTTTTCTCCTTATTCATTCTTTCATTCAAAACACATTTACTGGGACTTCCCTGGCGGTCCAGTGGATAGGACTTCGCCTTCCAATGCAGGGAGTGCAGGTTCGATCCCTGGTCGGGGAGATAAGATCCCACATGCCTCACGGTCAGAAAACCAAAACACAAAACAGAAGAAATAGTGTAATAAATTCATTAAAGACTTTAAAAATGGTCCACATCAAAAAAAATCTTAAAAAAAAATATTTACTGAGCTCCTGACCCAGGGGAAGACGACAGACAAATCTACACTTTTCATGAGACTTATTCCACTAGGGGTAAGGAACAGAAAGAAGTAAGTGTAATAATAGCACCTATTTTGTGAGTGCCTATGTGCGTCCAAACTAAGGCACATCAAGGGTAATTCACTTGCCAAAGGTCACAACTAAGGATTCCAACCCAGGCACTGGTCAGAGATCATGCTGTTAACCAGCAACCCATACTGCCTCCTTGGTGATTACAGATATGAGATTAGGGCTCTGTGCCATTTGTCAGCCAAGGTAAAATGTTTTGTGCTATAAATTTGTAAATCATGGCAGGCAGGGGAAGGACGATCTCATATAAAATAAAGTTCACAAGAATTGCAGTCGAGTTTTATGAAAAGGAGGACTATGGATTTCTCACATATCCAAGAAGGGATTTTGAAAGGGAAAATAATGCTCCCGCGGAAGACTCACCCACGCAGGCCTCACCCTTGCATTAGCGTGCAAAGGTGAGTTCTACCTGGCACCAAGCCTGGGAAGAGATAGATTCACTTCCTCCTTGGACTTTTGGGCTTAGACGTCATCCAGCATGGAGGGGATGGAAAAAGAGATGCCATGCAAATGGAAATCAGAAGAAAGCTGGAGTAGCAATTCTCATATCAGACAAAATAGACTTTAAAATAAAGACTCTTCCAAGAGACAAAGAAGAACACTGCATAATGACTGAGGGATCAGTCCTAGATGAAGATATAACAATTGTAAATATTTATGCCCCCAACATAGGGGCAACTCAATACATAAGGCAAATGCTAAGGGCCATGAAAGGGGAAGCTGACAGTAACACAGTCACAGTAGGGGACGTTAACACCCAGCTGGCGTCCTCGGCAGCCTCACTACCTGCAGAACTTCTGACACTGCTCTTCTTTCCCAGATAGTGACCTCGCAGGGTAGGCAGGGCCGTAGGAGGTGGGGGAGGGGAGAGAGCAACAGGACTCCACTCACTGTATCCCTCTCTGCTTCCATCCAGGGCTGCTGTCACTGTGACCAGAGGTGAGTGTGCTGGGAAGGGGCTTGAGCCCACCTTTACCAGGAGACTTTGGGAACCTCCAGTCTTGTATCAACCCAGGTCACTCTGAAGCCCTAAGACTTAGGCTGGGTGGGCAGTGGGCGGGGAAAGATGGATTATTAGAGGTGAACAGGATTCTGGAGATCAGGGAGCCAAGTAAAGTCATTATTAACTTTAAAAGCTGTGGTCTGTGCAGATTTGGGGGGCAGGCTGGAAGTGCCCGCAGGCTCCTATAGGACAGAGGACAAGTCTGGGGCAACAGAGAGGTGCCCCTGCCCTCCCCCCGCCAGTCCATCATAAATCAGGCAGAGCACTTCTGATTTTCACACTCTGTTTCTCAGAAAGATAGTGGTGTCCTTGGCTCTGCACCTAGTGTTCCCACACTGCCTCCAAGATGTCAGCTAAAGCCATAGAGAGCGGGGGAGGAGATGCCACTGACCCCTTCCGGCCGGAATCCCCCTCTGATGGTGAGTGCCCTAGGGAAGCTCCAGAGGGCGGGGTGGCCCAGGGCTTGGGGTGCCTGAACGAGGGCGGAGGGGGTCTGGGTTCTGGCCTGGAGCTGCCACCAGGTGCACTGTGCCCCATCAGGTCTCTAACCTCCTGGGCCTCACACTCCTGCTCTGTGAAGTCTGGAACCTGCCAGCTCCGCGTTGGTGCTGGGTCTCCCTCTCTCTGTCTTCTCCTTGGGTTCACCTCCAAGCATCTTTGTCACCTCTTAGCACAGCTGCCATTGAGGTCCCCTCCCAACATCAGAGTTCTTGGGAGTTTCGGGAGATGGTGGAGGGCGCCATGTGGGGCCTCTGGTCCCTCAGCTGCCCACCCTGCTGGGAGCTCCCCCACCTCTTTTTTTTGTTTTTCCAGAGGAGGATGAACCTTCCCAGTCATCCAACCAGGCCTCTGATGGTTCTCCTGGCAAGCCACCACAGGGGCCACCCCAGGGGCCAGATGGATCTGGCTCTGACCCCAGAGACCCACCCAAGGATGGAGGCAGCAATTTCTCCCGTAAAGCAGGTAACTGATCCCTGACCATCAATCCACGGGCCCTCACCCAACTCCCCACTGCTCAGTTCAGCCTTCTGAGTTGTCAGTGTCAGGCCCATGTTCCTGATAGAATCGCTCTGACACTCACATTGTCAGAAAAAGGGCACAGTATACATGAGAGATGAAAGAAATGACGCTCTAGAATCAGAGGAGCCACACTTCAGGACTTGGCTCTGCCTCTGACTTGCTGAGTGACCCAGAACCAGTCACTTGCCCTCTCTGGGCCTTGAATGGTTTCCTTTTAAGCACAGTGTAGGATGAGGTCCCTCTTAGGGCTTTCCCAGAGCCAGGTCATATTCTGTTAGGAGGGACAGAGGTGCTGCTCAGGCTCCAGGGCAGCCGGCAGGCGCAGGCTCAGGCTCAGGCACGGCTCCTTGCCGGTTAAGTCCACTGGCCGTGCCCGACCTTTTGGCCCCATAGCACCCAAGGCGGGTGAGTACCATTTCTCCATTTTCCCTCCTCCCGTGATGCCCCAGGGCCTGGTTGTTAAAGTCCACCCAGGACACACCCTCGCAGAGCAGTGTCACGTGTAAGGGTGGGGCTAGCCTGGGGCCAGGGCAGCAAAAGACACAGGCTTTTTGTTTTATTTTGGGGGGGGGCCCATAGAATACACACAGCATTAAATTTACCAAGGTAACCATTTGTCAGCGTGCAGTTCAGTACTGTTGACTATATTCGCATTACCATGCAGCCAACCTCCAGAACTCTCTTCATCTGCCCAAAGTGAAACTCTGTACACATTAAACATTAACTACCCATATCCTCCTGCCCCCAGCTCCTGGCAACCACAGTTCCTTCTGGCTCTAAAAATTTGACTAATCTAATCTAAATTCCACGGAGGTGGTATCATACCGTGTTTGTCTTTTTGTGACTAGTTTATTGTACTTAGCATAAGGTTCCCAAGGTTCACCTGTCTGTCAGAACTTGCTGTGTAAGGCTGAATGATATTCTATTGTGTGTATATACCACATGGTGATCATCCGTTCATCCGTTGATGGACACTTGGGTTGCTTCCGCCTCTTGGCAATTGTGATCAATGCTGCTGTGAACACGGGGGTGCAAATATCTCTTCAAGACCCCGCTTTCCATTTCTTTGGATATATATCCAGAAATGGGATTGCTGGATCATATGGTTTTCTACTTTTAATTTTCTCAGGAACTGCCGTACATTTTCCATAGAGGTGATGGTGACTAGGGTGGCAGTGGTGGAGCCAGAGACAGATTGGAGTCATGCAGCCACAAGCCAAGGATTGTTGGCAACCCCTAGACAATGATGCTAGAAAGAGGCATGGAAGGATCCTCCCCTAGAGCTTTCAGAGAGAGCCTGGCCCTGCCTACACCTTGATTTTAGATTTCTGACCTCCAGAACTGTGAGGGACCATGAGAGAATCAACACAGTTTGTGGTAGTTAATTACAGCAGCCTCAGGAAACTAATATGGGCAGACCTCATTTTATCGTACTTTGCAGATACTGCGTTTTTTACAAGTTGAAGGTTTGTAGCAACCTAGCCTTGGCAGATATTGGTTCACATTTTTAGCAATAAAGTATTTTAAAATTAAGGTATACTCCTTGTCTTTTTAAACAAAAGGCTATTGCACATTTAGTAGACTAGAGTATAGTATAAACATAACTTTTATATGCAGTGGAAACCAAAAACTTCACGTGATATTCGCTTTCTTGCGGTGGTCTGGAACCGACCCCTCAGTATCTCTGAGGTGTCCCTGGACAGAGCTTGAAAATCCCATTGTGGTTGAAGGCTGCATTAGAGTCAGAGTCTATACAAGGAGGAGGTGGGAGTCTCTAGGGGGGTGCTGGACATTGGTAATAGAAAGGGGGCAGTTTCTGTTAGTGACAGGGTCTAGGGCAGCACCGTCCAATACACCTTTCTGCGGTGGTAAGCATGCTCTCTGCGTGATCCAGTATGGTAGCCACTAGCCACATGTGACTATCGAGTCCCTGAAATGTGGGCCGTGGGACTGAGGAACTGAGTTTTAAATTTTATTTCATTTTAATTAACTAAGATTTAAATAGCACACATGGCTAGTGGTTCCTATAGTGGCCAGCATGGGCCTAGTATATGACCTTGGGTGTGTGTGGCAGAGAGTTCAAGATCTTTGGAAGTGAGGCATGAGAACTTCAAGGCCAGTTTGTTGGAAATATCATCTGTGCAGAAACGGAAACCCTCAAGACAGGTCAGGGGTACTGATGGAGAGAGAGGTGATGGTGAGCCATGAGCTGCAAACTTCAAAAAATGACTGCAGGTCTGAGCCTGATTTCGTACCTTCTCTCCCTTGCCTGGGACCAAGGCTCCTCTTTGTGGGGAGCTGGCTGAGCTCACTCCTGCAACTCCTGAAATCTCCGGAACTCCTGGTCCCAGCTGCCCCAGCACCCCAGTCCCTGCCCCTGTCATATGTCCCTGCCAGCCCCAAGAGCTCTCAGCAATTCAACATGGTCCAGGCATGCTCTGCCCCGTGGTGCCAGGGGCTTCAGCCACAAGGCAGGATACACACAAGGAGCAGGGTGACTTCTCTATTTTTTTTTTTTAATTTTTGTATTTTATTTTATTTATTTTTTTTATACAGCAGGTTCTTCGTAGTTATCCATTTTATACATATTAGTGTATACATGTCACTCCCAGTCTCCCAATTCATCCCACCAGAACACCCCCCCACCACTCTCCCCCCCTTGTTCTCTACACTTGTATCTCTATTTCTGCCCTGCAGACTGGTTTATCGAGGTTCCACATATATGCGTTAATATATATTTGTTTTTCTCTTTCTGACTTAATGTCACTCTGTATGACAGACTCTGTATGACGTAGATCCATCCACGTCACTACAAATGACCCAATTTCGTTCCTGTTTATGGTTGAGTAATATTCTATTGTATATATGTACCACATCTTCTTTATCCATTTGTCTGCTGATGGGTATTTAGGTTGCTTCCATATCTTGCCTATTGTAAATAGTGCTGCAGTGAACATTGGGGTGCATGTGTCTTTTTGAATTATGGTTTTCTGTGGGTATATGCCCAGTAGTGGGACTGCTGGGTCATGTGGTAATTCTATTTTTCGTTTTTTTAGGAACCTCCATACTGTTCTCCATAGCGGCTGTATCAATTTACATTCCCACCAACAGTGCAAGAGAGTTCTCTCTCCTCCACACCCTCTCCAGCATTTGTTGTTTGTAGATTTTCTGAGGATGCCCATTCTGACCGGCGTAAGGTGATACCTCAATGTAGTTTTGATTGCATGTCTCTAATAATTAGTGATGTTGAGCAGCTTTTCATGTGCTTCTTGGCCATCTGTATGTCTTCTTTGGAGAAATGTCTATTTAGGTCTTCTGCCCATTTTTTGATTGGGTTGTTTGTTTTTTGTTAATATTGAGCTGCATGAGCTGTTTATATATTTTGGGGATTAATCATTTGTCCGTTGATTCATTTGCAAATATTTTCTCCCATTCTGAGGGTTGTCTTTTCATCTTGTTTGTAGTTTCCTTTGCTGTGCAAAACTTTGAAGTTTCATTAGGTCCTATTTGTTTATTTTTGTTTTTATTTCCATTACTCTAGGAGGTGGACCAAAAAAGATCTTGCTGTGATTTATGTCAAAGAGTGTTCTTCCTATGTCTCCTCGAAGAGTTTTATAGTGTCCGGCGGTCTTACATTTAGGTCTCTAATCCATTTTGAGTTTATTTTTGTGTATGGTGTTAGGGAGTGTTCTAATTTCATTCTTTTACAAGTAGCTGTCCAGTTTTCCCAGCACCACTTATTGAAGAGACTGTCTTTTCTCCATTTTATATCCTTGCCTCCTTTGTCATAGATTAGTTGACCATAGGTGTGTGGGTTTATCTCTGGGCTTTCTATCCTGTTCCATTGATCTATATTTCTGGTTTTGTGCCAGTACCATATTGTCTTGATTACTGTAGCTTTGTAGTATAGTCTGAAGTAAGGGAGTCTGATTCCTCCAGCTCTGTTTTTTTCCCTCAAGACTGCTTTGGCTATTTGGGGTCTTTTGTGTCTCCTACAAGTTTTCAGGTTTTTTGTTCTAGTTCTGTAAATAATGCCACTGGTATTTTGATAGGGATTGCATTGAATCTGTAGATTGCTTTGGGTAGTATAGTCATTTTCACCATATTGATTCTTCCAATCCAAGAACATGGTATATCTCTCCATCTGTTTGTGTCATCTTTGATTTCTTTCATCAGTGTCTTATAGTTTTGTGAGTACAGGTCTTTTGTCTCCCTAGGTAGGTTTATTCCTAGGTATTTTACTCTTTTTGTTGCAATGGTGAATGGGATTGTTTCCTTAATTTCTCTTTCTGATCTTTCATTGTTAGTGTATAGGAATGCAAGAGATTTCTGTGCATTAATTTTGTATCCTGCAACTTTACCAAATTCATTGATTAGCTCTAGTAGTTTTCTGGTGGCATCATTAGGATTCTCTATGTATAGTGTCATGTCATCTAAAAACAATAAGTTTTATTTCTTCTTTTCCAATTTGGATTCCTTTTATTTTTCTTCTCTGACTGCTGTGGCTAGGACTTCCAAAACTGTGTTGAATAATAGTGGTGAGAGTGGACATCCTTTTCTTGTTCCTGGTCTTAGAGGAAATGCTTTCAGTTTTTCACCATTGAGAATGATGTTTTGCTTTGGGTTTGTCATATATGGCCTTTATTATGTTGAGGTAGGTTCCCTCTATGCCCACTTTCTGGAGAGTTTTTATCAGAAATGGGTGTTGAATTTTGTCAAAAGCTTTTTCTGCATCTATTGAGATGATTATATGGTTTTTCTTCTTCAGTTTCTTAATATGGTGTATCACATTGATTGATTTGCGTATATTGAAGAATCCTTGCATCCCTGGGATAGATCCCACTTGATCATGGTGTATGATCGTTTTCATGTGTTGTTGGATTCTGTTTGCTAGTATTTTGTTGAGGATTTTTGCATCTATATTCATCAGTGATATTGGTCTGTAGTTTTCTTTTTTTGAGGTATCTCTGTCTGGTTTTGGTATCAGGGTGATGGTGGCCTCATAGAATGAGTTTGGGAGTGTTCCTTCCTCTGCAGTTTTTTGGAAGAGTTTGAGAAGGATGGGTATTAGCTCTTCTCTAAATGTTTGATAGAATTCACCTGTGAAGCCATCTGGTCCTGGACTTTTGTTTGTTGGAAGATTTTTAATCACCATTTCCATTTCATTACTTGTGATTGGTCTGTTCATATTCTCTATTTCTTCCTGGTTCACTCTTGGAAGGTTATACCTAAGAATTTGTCCATTTCCTCCAGGTTGTCCGTTTTATTGGCATAGAGTTGCTTGTAGTAGTCTCTCATGATACTTTGTAATTCTGCGGTGTCCGTTGTAACTTCTCCTTTACATCTCTAA
The DNA here is from genome assembly GCF_949987535.1 of Balaenoptera acutorostrata. Taxonomy (NCBI): domain Eukaryota; kingdom Metazoa; phylum Chordata; class Mammalia; order Artiodactyla; family Balaenopteridae; genus Balaenoptera; species Balaenoptera acutorostrata. The sequence continues at coordinate 171,394,063 of NC_080066.1, forward strand.
TTTCATTGATTTGAGTCCTCTCCCTCTTTTTCTTGATGAGTCTGGCTAAAGGTTGATCAATTTTGTTTATCTTCTCAAAGAACCAGCTTTTAGTTTTATTGATCTTTGCTATTATTTTCTTTGTGTCCATTTCTTTCTGCTCTGATCTTTATGATTTCTTTCCTTCTACTAACTTTGGGTTTGTTTGTTCTTCTTTCTCTAGTTCCTTTAGGTGTAAGGTTAGCTTGGTTATTTGAGATTTTTCTTGTTTCTTGAGGTAGGCTTGTATTGCTATTAATTTCCCCCTTAGAACTGCTTTTGCTGCATCCCATAGGTTTTGGATCATCGTGTTTTCATTGTCATTTGTCTCTAGGTATTTTTTAATTTCCTCTTTGATTTCTTCACTGATCTCTTGGTGAAGAGATTTAGTAACGTATTGTTTAGCCTCCATGTGTTTGTGTTTTTTACGTTTTCTTTCCCTGTAATTGATTTCTAATCTTACAGCGCTGTGGTTGGAAAAGATGCTTGATATGATTTCAGTTTTCTTAAATTTACCAAGGCTTGATTTGTGACCCAAGATGGGATCTATCCTGGAGAATGTTCCATGTGCACTTGAGAAGAAAGTGGAATCTGCTGTTTTTGGATGGAATGTCCTATAGATATCAATTAAATCTCTCTGGTCTATTTTGTCATTTAAAGCTTGTATTTCCTTATTAATTTTCTGTCTGGATGATCTGTCCATGGGTGTAAGTGAGGTGTTAAAGTCTCCCACTATTATTGTGTCACTGTCGATTTCCTCTTTTATAGCTATTAGCAGTTGCCTTATGTATTGAGGTGCTTGTATGTTGGGTGCACGTATATTTATAATTGTTAGATCTTTTTCTTGGATTGATCCCTTGATCATTATGTAGTGTCCTTCCTTGTCTCTTGTAACATTCTTTATTTTAAAGTCTATTTTATCTGATATGAGTATAGCTACTCCAGCTTTCTTTTGATTTCCATTTGCATGGAATATCTTTTTCCATCCCCTCACTTTCAGTCTGTATGTGTCCCTAGGTCTAAAGTGGGTCTCTTGTAGACAGCATATATATGGGTCTTGTTTTTGTATCCATTCAGCCAGTCTATGTCTTTTGGTTGGGGCATTTAATCCATTCACGTTTAAGGTAATTATCGATATGTATGTTCCTATGACCATTTTCTTAATTGTTTTGGGTTTGTTTTTGTAGGTCCGTTTCTTCTCTTGTGTTTCCCACTTAGAGAAGTTCCTTTAGCATTTGTTGTAGAGCTGGTTTGGTGGTGCTGAATTCTCTTAGCTTTTGCTTGTCTCTAAAGCTTTTTTTTTTTTTTTTTTTTTTTTTTTTTTTTTTAATTTTTATTTATTTATTTATTTTTGGCTGTGTTGGGTCTTCGTTTGTGTGCCAGGGCTCCCCCTAGTTGCGGCGAGCGGGGGCCACTCTTCATCGCGGTGCGCAGACCTCTCACCGTCGCGGCCTCTCCCGTTGCGGAGCACAGGCTCCAGACGCGCAGGCTCAGCAATCGTGGCTCACGGGCCCAGTTGCTCTGCGGCATGTGGGATCCTCCCAGACCAGGGCTCGAACCCGTGTCTCCTGCATTGGCAGGCAGATTCTCAACCACTGCGCCACCAGGGAAGCCCCTCTAAAGCTTTTGATTTCCCCATCAAATCTAAATGAGATCCTTGCCGGGTAGAGTAATCTTGGTTGTAGGTTCTTCCCTTTCATCACTTGAAGTATATCATGCCACTCCCTTCTGGCTTGCAGAGTTTCTGCTGAGAAATCAGCTGTTAACCTTATGGGAGTTCCCTTGTATGTTATTTGTCGTTTTTCCCATGCTGCTTTCAATAATTTTTCTTTGTCTTTAATTTTTGCCACTTTGATTACTATGTGTCTCAGCGTGTTTCTCCTTGGGTTTATCCTGTATGGGACTCTCTGCGCTTCCTGGACTTGGGTGGCTATTTCCTTTCCCATGTTAGGGAAGTTTTCGACTATAATCTCTTCAAATATTTTCTCTGGTCCTTTCTCTCTCTCTCTTCTCCTTCTGGGACCCCTATAATGTGAATGTTGTTGCGTTTAATGTTGTCCCAGAGGTCTCTTAGGCTGTCTTCACTTCTTTTCATTCTTTTTTCTTTAGTCTGTTCCACAGCAGTGAATTCCACCATTCTGTCTTCCAGGTCACTTATCCGTTCTTCTGCCTCAGTTATTTCTGCTATTGATTCCTTGTAGTGTAGTTTTCATTTCAGTTATTGTATTGGTCATCTCTGTTTGTTTGTTCTTTAATTCTTCTAGGTCTTTGTTAATCATTTCTTGCATCTTCTCAATCTTTGCCTCCATTCTTATTCCGAGGTCCTGGATCATCTTCACTATCATTATTCTGAATTCTTTTTCTGGAAGGTTGCCTATCTCCACTTCATTTAGTTGTTTTTCTGGGGTTTTTTCTTGTTCCTTCATCTGGTACATAGCCCTCTGCCTTTTCATCTTCTCTGTCTTTCTAAAAACTGAGGAAAGAGGAAGGAACTTGGCCCAGGGCTAGGAAGGCCAACAGAGAGGTATGGATTTAGGAAAGGAAGCAGGAGTGAGGATGAAATGGCAGAAGTAAAAAGCAGGGTCAGAGGTCTGGGTTGAAAGAACACAATTTGAGTAGAGTTGAAGGTGACAGAAGATGAGTCTAGGTTTACTAGGAGAAATAGAAAAAGTCTCTTGGGGACGTTGGCCTTAAGTCTCACAACCACCAGATAGGTATTTCAGAAAACAAGAGGTTCAGGACACATCTCTGAAAGGTTTGAGTTGCCTTATTCAGGTATGATTATAGTGGGGGAATAAGGAAATCTACCAGAGAAGTGGCTAGGGCTCACAGTTATCCTAGGGGCAGCTGACGACAGGGGCAGAGCCAAGGGAACTGCTGGATCAGGAGGCCCACGAACAAATCAGGGGCATAGCCGCCTGTCACTTCCCTACCAGGAAGGAAGCCAGGTATATTACTATAACCAAGGCACACTGGGGTCTTTACTGTATGGAGAACTTGGCTCCTGCCCGCAATCCTATGGCTCTGCGTCATACACAGGAAGTAGGGCCTCTGTGCAACCAGAAATGGGAATGGGACTGAAGGAGATTCAGCCCACAAATATCCGACCACCAGCTTCCACCTCTGCAATCAGCCACCCTGTGTCTGCTCAACGCATCACAGAAACAAGTTTTCAAGGTGAGTATACAAACAGCAGAGAAAATTGAAGAATGAGGTCAGCGTTCAAAAATGGGGTCAAATCGACAGCTGGGAAGTGGTGTAGAGACAGGTAGAATTTAGATCCTGAGCCTTTAATAACCACTACCTTCTCTCAGTGCTCTCTGTTTTTAGACTCTATATAAGAACACCTAGGGCTTCCCTGGTGGCGCCTGCCAATGCAGGGGACACGGGTTCGAGCCCTGGTCTGGGAAGATCCCACATGCTGTGCAGCAACTAAGCGCATGTGCCACAACGACTGAGCCTGCATTCTAGAGCCCGTGAGCCTCAACTACCGAAGCCCACGTGCCTACAGCCCATGCTCCGCTACAAGAGAAGCCACCGCGATGAGAAGCCCGCACACCGCAACCAAGAGTAGCCCCCGCTAGCCGTAACTAGAGAAAGCCCGTGCACAGCAATGAAGACCCAGTGCAGCCAAAAGAATAAATACGTAGAATAAATAAGTTCAAACAATAAATAAATAAATAAACCTAAATTTTAAAAAAAAAGAACATCTAATGCAGGAGGGAAGGTGGGAGGGCCACTGTAAAGGTCATCTATGCTACATGTACAAGAACCCCGAGAGCACACCAATAGGTACCACATTTTTCACTGCTGTAGCCGATCATTCCCCCTGTACTATACCACACTGTAGCACTCCCTTCCCTCATCTACTGCTATAGTCTCTTTGGAAGGTGTTTCAGAACTCTTGTTATGAGAGTGCCAGTTGAACTGTCCTCACTTCCTTAATTTATACCAGGATTTAAGACCTTGTGGTCTGAGATCCTGTCCAGAGAGCAAGCAGGCTAAGACTCTGTCTTTGTTGATATATTTCATCAGAAAGGGCTCTACCCCCTCTCCTAGTTCATGGTGTGAAGTGTTCTTAGCCTCTCAGGAAAGTGGGGAGAATTGAAAGGACTCTATATGAGAATGCTAGGCTTTGTAAAACATTTCAGTTTTTTAAAAATAAGACTCATTTTGTATTGGACTTACAACAGTCCTATGAAATACAAAGAAAGCCAAGAATCAGTGACATGAAACGATCACCAGTAAGAATTACAACAGTCACCGCTTACCTCGTAGCATAGGGCACTGTCCATGATCCTTAAGAAGAGTTAGCAGAAATGCCTTGCCCATCTTGCCCCTGAACCCCTTGAAAGGTACACGACTGCTGTGTTGGTGTTTAGGGGGAGCATCTCACTTACCAGGGACTGACTTCTCCCTTGATTCCTCTGTAGTGATGGAGACTTACCCGCTGATGAAAAATTCCCTGGGATTGCAACCTCCAAGCCAGACAGCTTTCCTATGGACTGACAGAGAACTTGTCAAGATGAAACACCAGTCTGCGGGAGAAAGGGAAGAAGAGAATGATGGAAATCGTTTCTGGGAAACTATTTTTACATTATGTTTTGTTTGTTCCTGGTAAATAAACTGTAATCTTCTTAACATTAAAACAAAATCTAAACCACTAAATTCAATAATACAGGAATATAACTTTCGAAAAACATTTCTTTGGCTGCGCAGCATGTGGGATCTTCGCTCCCCAGCCAGGGATTGAAGCCACGCCTGCTGCATTGGAAGCGCAGAGTCTTCACCACTGGACCACCAGGGAAGTCCCAGGAATATCACTTTTAAAGGAGAAGTTATAAACCCCTTGGTTACATGAACTGGAGATTTTTAGTAAGAAGTCAATATATTTGTTGTTAGGCACATTTTATGTTAGGCTGTCTCCCTGCACAGGATGCAGGCGCCTTGAAAATGGAAATCATATCCCTCTAGAGTACGTCCCTCTTCTTTCTGCTTGGCAGTTTGCTGCTCCACTTGTTCAACCCCACCTAGTAATAACCTATACTTCCCTTGTTCCTGTTTTCCCATCTGGAAAACAGACAAAAGGCAACCAAACAACGCAAAGGTCTCAACAAATAAGGGATATCCAAAACCAGAGATGGCCAGAACTTCTGTATCCCTCATGAAACCTAGCCCGGTGTTCAATACGTAGGTATCATTAATACATGCGTGTTGACTGAAACAGTTGAAACTCAATTCTTCCACTTCCCAGTTTAGTTTTAGTCCTCATACAAAACCTGATAATCAAATTCCTTAATGCGAGGAATCACAGTGAAAAATAATATCTGAACTGACTTCTGTCAGATGAGTGAGAACTAAGGTTAATTCAGTGTATCTGAAGCATAGAAAGTGAGGGCAAAAGTGGCACAAGATGGGGCTAGAGGAGCAGAGAGGATTCTAGACCACGCAGAGTCTTCAAGGCCAACACTGTGTTTTCTATTCTCCAAACAATGTTTGTGAGCGATGTTTATGAGCAATGTTCCAACTTGCTTTGAAGCTTTCTTGTGTGAAGAATGGATTGGAAGGAAACAAGATATATGGACACTAGTTAGGACCTAGTCGCAACAGACAGGCAAGTTCAGTATTAGGATGTTGAGGAAGAGCTGACAGATTCCAAAGAAATGCAGGAGATAAACTGAAGCGGGCTTAATGGGGTATGAGATGGAGGAAAGGAAGGTCGTAGGGAATTCAAGGGTTTACTGCACACATGAGCAAAGTCTCAAAATTAATCATTTGAACGTACAGAGGTAGATCTCCCAAATGACACCGGTTAGGAAGCAACGGTACGCCCTTTAGAATTCCTGGAGACAACACAAATCAACTGTTTCGATGGAAAATTCGGCGGGACCGGTGCGTTTTTTCACTCCAACTTAGTTCCAGTTCCTATTACTCACATTTTCTGTGCCAAAACAACACAGCTGGAGGAACTGAAGGGGATTCCGTTTTGTTAATTAAGGAGTGTCGCCAACACTGACAGTCCCATCTTAAAAAGCACTCCCTCTGCATTTTACCCGAGGAGCAATGGCCAGAGCCTCCCTTTGAAAACGATGGGCAGAAATCAGAACATCACACACTGTCCCTTTCAGCTACTGTGATCTGAGCCGCAAGACGACCAATACCCCCTGGCACAGCGCGGACGGGCCAGCGCGCGGGGGCAACAGGGACAGGAGACAGCACAAGAGACGAAGCCCAGGCCCAGGGGCCAAGGCCTATTACCTTTCCGGCATGTGCAAAACATTAAACAGAAGCAATATTGTAATAAATTCATTAAAGACTTAAGAAAAAAAAAATCAGATGCTAAAGTGTATACTATAACCACTATACTATATTGCTTCTATAAAACAAGCACTAAGCCTCAGATACAGAAAAAAACCCTTTTCGTGTCCTCACACCTAGGTCAAAATTACAAAGCGTTAATTCAGGAGACAGAAAGAGAAGGAATAAATCTGAATGATTCTGAGTCAGAACACAGTGCTATAACCTTAGGCAAATTCCACAATACCCATGCCTCAACCTCCCTATCTATAAAGGAGTTAACCACACCAGCGCTAACCATTACTTGCCTCCTGGTAGCTTGTGAGTGTTAATTATTATTTGTAATAAATACACAGATCATCAGTTGAAAGAAACAAGGAAAACTACAGCGTTATTATTATTGCCTTGTTGCTAGAGCTAAACACCAGAAATCAACATAAATAACTTATGTACACCAAGAATGTAGGGTTTGAATATGTACTTTGAAAGGCAATCATATAATTAGTTGTTTTACCTCTAATCGCTTTTCCTTTTTTTTATTTTTTAATTTAAAAAAGCAATACAGGGACTTCCCTGGTGGTTCAGTGGTAAAGAATCCGTCCTGCAATGCAGGGGACGCGGGTTCGATTCCCAGTCGGGGAACTAAGATCCCACATGCCGCGGGGCAACTAAGCCCTCGCGCCAAACTACTGAGCTCGCACACCTCAATGAGGTAGCCCACGTGCAGCAAACTACAGAGCCCACGCGCTCTGGAGCCTGCACGCCACAACTACAGAGCCCACGTGCCACAACTAGAGAGAGAAAACCCGCACGCCATAACTAGAGAGACACTCTCATGCTGCAACGAAGAGCCCGTGCGCCACAACGACAAAAAAGATCCCACATGCCTTAACGAAGGTCCCGCGTGCCGCAACTAAGACCCAATACAGCCAATCAACCAATCAATCAATCAATCAATAAAGTGGGGCGGGGGGAGCAATACAGGAATTTCCCTGGCAGTCAAGTGGTTAAGACTCCAAGCTCCCAATGCAGGGGACACGGGTTCGAGCCCTGATCTGGGAGGATCCCGTATGCCGCGGAGCAACTGGGCCCTTGAGCCACAATTACTGAGCCTGCGCGTCTGGAGCCTGTGCTCCGCAATAAGAGAGGCCGCGATAGTGAGAGGCCCGCGCACCGCGATGAAGAGTGGCCCCCGCTTGCCACAACTAGAGAAAGCCCTCACCGAAAAGAAGACCCATACAGTCAAAAATAAATAAATAAATAATTAAAAAAAAAAAAAAGATGGGAGGGAGAGGGAGAGAAAGAAGGAGAGACATACTTGCAGTGATAAGGAACTTTAGAACTTTGTTTAAAGGATCTTCTTGAACTTGTCCCCTGCTTCACGGTCACTGTAGTGCACATGGTTGGCCCCTCTTTGGGCTGTGATTTTTTTTTTTTATGTGGCATGCTCAGGATGATCGCATTCTGCTTATTGGATACACCTTGCAGGGAGGTGTTAGAACCACAGGTCTGTGCCTGATGGCACCTGCCAGTAGGGCTACTCTAACCCAGTGTCTTGGCTATGGAGTCATTTCCTACACGTTGAACAAGATTCTGAGGACATTGTGACAAGAGACAAAAAGCCTGTGACATATAGAAAGGCCAGTTCTGCATTTATCATTTGTGTGTACCATATTTCTCAGACTTTGAGAGACTTCATTTTTTAAGTTTTGCCATGGTTGGGAAATGAAACAATTATGAATGAAGTTTTCACTTTTAAACTTTTGCAGCTGTTGTAGGCCCTGATTGGGGTGCTCACAGGGACGGCATGGGTACCAATAGCCATATCAGGGCATGAGTGGCATCTTTTTTCTCTTGTGGGGCCCACTGTTCGCTCCCCCAACATGATATTGCAACATAATATTACAAATGAGAGGTGCCAACTTTTTACAGGAGCTCCCTGGCCTCTGCGATTGGTTGAGAGATAGGCACATGACCCAGCCCAGGCCAGAGTTCTACCCTGGTCTTTCTTCTGTTGGGTATGGGAGCTCTAAAGGATGTGCTGTCATCACAAGGCCTTCCATGTATCAATAGAACTGACCAGTGTACAAGAAATGGCACCAGCGCAAAGAAGCAGAGACAAGGGACCACTCTACTACTGTCCTTCCTGTGGTTCGATTAGATGAGCTCATAAATTCTCCTTTTTACTTAACCCAGCTTGACGTGGGTGTTTTTGTCTGTGTATGTATGTGTACATCCAAGAGTCCTGACTAATAAAGAATCTCTAAGTGAATAGCATCCATTCAGCTAAATATATATCACTGATGATTTCTGTGTGTCAGTGAAATTCCAACCTCCCCATTGTCCTAGGATGCCCACTTAGTGGTTTGGCTGTCATTTGAAAGAAGATGAGCTTGGAGAGCTTTCCAGAGATGGTGAGTTGAGTTAAACAGACAAAGTCGGATCATGGTAATAATAATACCTATTCTCTCTGTTCCCCCAACTCAGCTTTGCCTTTGGTGGGAATAGGCTCGGAGAGGGTCAGATTGAATTTACAGAGGGGCTGCCTGCAGCCTCTTGGGCTACAAACTTTGACTCTAGCGTTTTCCCAGTGTTCCCAGAAGAAGTTACGAGCAGCACTGTAATGAGACCAGCTTGCATCACGTGACCATCTGGAACCAGGACCGTAATCAGAGGAATGGGAGGCGCCGGTTGGTTTACATGGGGGGTGGAAGCGTCACTTGGAAGCACATGGACGGATGGGGAGATGGAAGGGTCTCCAGATTGCAAGTCAGGGTCAGTTCCCAAAGAGGGGGAAAGGAACTGTCCGTGACAACAGCACAACCATTTAAAAAAACGAGGCAATGGACAAGAAAATGTTAGGTTACATATGCAAGTATTCGTGGCCATCAAGTGGGAGGTCGAAGGCTGAGTGCACATCTTCCCCTCTGAGACTCTTCTTTGCCCAAGAAGGGCCATCATCCATGAGGGTACAGGTGCCAAGGTCTCAGGGCATATGGTGGTGTCGGTCAAGCTAAGTAATTTCCCAGAGGCCCAGGATCTTAGGCAATGATGACATTCACCTTCCCTGGCAAAGTGGGGGTCGGTGAAATGCATTACCTTAACTAGACTTGCCTCATTGGTGACAAAGGACAGAGAGAAGATGGGATACAGCTTCCCTTTGTTGAGGATTAACCTTGAGCAACCAACCTCGGGATGTTCAAGAAGTTCTCTCAGCAGCCAGAGTTGGTCCCCAGGGTCCTCACTTCAGAATACAGGATGCTTGGGCAGTTAATGTATTAATCAGCTAGGGCGGCCATGACAAAATACCTCAGACCGAGGGGCTTCTGCAACACAGATTCATTTTCTCACCGTTCTGGAGGCTAGGAGTCGGCAGGCTTGATTTTTCCCGGGCCTCTCCCTGGCTTGCAGGTGGCCACCCTCTCTCTGTGTCCTCACATGGCCTCTTCTTTGTACGTGTGCTTCCTCTGGTCTCTCCCTCTTCTTAGAAGGACACCAGTCCTATCGGATTAGGGCCCTGTTAGGGTCCTGTTGCATTAGAGCCTCACCCTTACTTCTCGTTTAATCTTAATTACCTCTTTAAAGGCTCTGTATCCAAATTCAGTCATATGGGGGGTTAGTGTTTCAACATATGAATTTGGAGAGGGGAACACAATTCAGCCCATAACAGTGAATTACATGCATACATTTCACGAACATTCCTTAATTTCCTACAATGTGCCAGGTACCCTAGCTGCGACATCGCAGTCTAGCTGGGAGACAGAATCACTAAGAAGCCTGGGTGGTTTGTGCCACTGTAGAAGGGCTCAGATTCTGTGGGGAGGAAGTCAGGAGTCAGGGAACACTTCGCTGAGGGGTGCTGCTTGTGTAGGGCAAGGCTCTTGGCCCTGCAGCTCCTAAATCTGCCCATATGGACTCCTTGACACGGTTAACTGTGCCCTTCTCCATCACAGTGTCGCTCCGGGCCTCAGTACCAAAGATGCGTCATATTACATCAATGGCAGAAACGCTCACTTAGCCAAGCTTACAAAGTCATGATACCCACCCCAAAGGCACAGGTCATTAACAAGTGCACAGACAGTCATATGTGACGTACGTGCCTTCGAAAGCAGTGGCGAGATACGATGATCCAGGATGGAGATGGGAAAGTCACCATGTCCGTTTCAGGTAGCTTCCCTAATTCCTTGCAGGAAAGAAGATGGGGAGATGAAAGAAAAGTGTTCCGGGCAGAATTGTGGGGAGATTCTGAGAAAGGTAGTAGAAGATCGGTTTGACTCTGAAGAGAAGGGAGTGGCTAGGTAGTGGTGTTATAGTTTTCATGGACTTTCAAAAGCTATTCACGTTTATAAAAATGCACTGCTCTTACACACTCATCCTCTGAATCAAAATTTCAGTATATTCGACAAAACCTTGTACACAGAGCTACAGAACTTTTTGCACATCTAATTCCTCTACTTGTTCAGAAGCTTCTTAGAACCTTGAAATAGATCCCCTGCCTGAGGGCCAGTTCCTCTCTTGTTTTTCAAATGAGGAACTTTTCTGATCACCTTGACCTCTTCCCTCAGTTAACATGTCTTCCCAGAAAGTACATAGATTATTCTGCTGCCTTAGGTCATTGTGCCTAATTTGGGTTTTTCCTCTTCCTTTTTTTTTTTTTTTTTTTTGTGGAGGAGTGTAAAGATGATGCAGAATGTATCTAAAAGTTGTGGGATGATGTGGTTGAAGTGATTTAATTCTTCCTGTTAAAACAACTATTTTTCATTTTGGCAACATACAAACCTAAAAAGAACAACCAATTTACTTTAAAAAAAAAAAAAAAAGACAGTTAAGACAAAGGATACTAAGCCAAGGAGAGGCAATACAGGTAATGCATTTGGAGGTCTAGGTCCAGGCCAACTCTCAGAGCTGCCTGTGTTTTCAGCCTCTGTTCTCACCGCTGCTCTCCCCCTCCCTTCCCTCAAAGATGAAGCCCACCTGCTTCCCTCAAGTCTTACCTCAGCCACCCCTCCCGCTACCCAGGGCAGAGAAGCCCATCTATTTATGGTCGCCCCCTATTTCCATCTCATATGCTGTTTTCTTCTGATTTTTATTTTTATTAGGCAAACAATCCATACTCGTGAAAACAATTATAAAATGGAAGGTTGTGGGGTGGTTTAGCAGCTTCTTCACAGCCAGCTCTGTGATTTTAGTGAGGATTTAAGGCCCAGTTTAGTTTCACATGTACAGCTTTTGGGCTGTCCCTTTCGTGGTTCAATTGTAAGCAACGTCTCCCATCACAGATTAGGGGGTAAAGATTTAGAAGGAACTAATAGGTAACCTCTCAGTAAATCAGTTGATAAGACTTAGGAAGTCATTTTAATTTCTATTATTAACCTCACACTTTGAAGTTGTCTAAATTGGCTGAAAATAAGTATTCTTGGTGCCTTATTGGTTTATCCTTGCAAACCTTTGTCATGTTTTCTCGTAGTCGTTTCCAGAGATAAGCCTGTGTGTGTGTTGTGTGTAATTGTGAGCAATGTACAAGCTTAAATAACGTGCTGACACCACTGTTTCCAAGTTGGTATTCATTAGGCCGTTTCCTCCTGGGCTAGGGCTGCACTAATCCTGACAGCGGCTGCCAGGAGAAAACCCCATGGATCCCACACCGCACCTTAATAACAGCATCCGTGACCTGCAGTCTCAAGTACAGAATGGGAACCCCAGAGCTAGGAAATGTAGTTGTACATTTTAATGAACTGCTGCCCCTGCTAAAGAGGCTTCTTTCACTTTTGTGCTCTACAGAAAGACCAAGGGGGGTAGGAGGGACAAAGCTTTGAATAACTGCTTTCTAACACCGAATGTGGCCAACAGGACAGAGAACATCACAAATCTAGGCAGGTGTGAGGTACAGTGGCTGAGGATTTCCTGCTCCCCCTGCATGCCCTTTCTTGCCTCCAAAGTCCAATCAAGTGATCCTGGGAAAGAAATACGCCTGGGTTGAGGAGGGTGGTTTTGAAAGAAAAAGCTACCAAGACATTAAAGCAGGGTGAATGAAGGGTAGGCAGGATGAAAGTAACTAAGTAACCTGGCTCAGAACTCTCAAAAGCTTCTAGCAGCTTGATGACAATTACAGGATTTATTTCAGTCTGTGGTACATCATTTGAAGACAATATTACTTCATGTTGTTACAAACTGTATGTATAGTGTGTATGTGTTGTGGGTGTGTACATAAATAATATATATTATATATATGAGAGATTTAGTGACTTTTGATACGGGTTTGGTGCAGGTGAATTTATTACTGAGCCAAGTGAGGCACATACTGAGTCAGTAGTTCGAGTCCAGGGCATTCAGTACTTTTTCTGATTTCCATGTGTGTATAGTGCCTGTCCCATGCGGTATTGTCAGTGTCATGTCAAATCCAGAACTCACAAAGCAGAGTCAGCGATATTTTATTTGTAGACAATCAACTAGAATCTATAAAATTATTACTGGCAGGTGATTATAATTCCAGATCCCTAACACTAGCAAAAGGAAACCCAGAGCATCTTGATAAGAAGTTTTCTGTTTTTGTTTTGTTCCTGGAAGTCAGTAGAATAGCAGTTGTATGTGGTTATATTAGTGTCAAGATACTTAATTTGCTGACCTTATTATTTCAGAAAAAAAAAATTGTATGTATTATATTTGTGGGAAGTTAAAATAATGCTTTGAGATTTTTATCAAATATGGAGAGTAGTTATTTATGAAAAACAAAGAAATGTCTATTTTTGTTTCTTTGTTCCCAATTAATGTAGATAAATTTTAAAGTGCATTAAAGCAATGGTAAAGCAAATAAGATGCTGTACAAGTATTTTTCTCATGCTTTCATGGAGAGACACTGTTTTCTAAGAGTATCTGAAGGAGGTATGTGCATTCTAACTTCATGATCAGATTTCTCGGATGTACTTTGAATATAAGTGGCAACGTTTTTATTGATAATAAAATCAAAGAAATTCCAATCACCAGAAGGAGAACTAATGAAAACATGTTTTACCTGAATATACTTCATAGGTTTCTCCTGCTGATCCTGTGATTGTTTCATGATTCACTTGAAGAAATGAAGGAAAATACACATAAGAACAGAGACATTACCTGAGACTGTGTTCTATTTTATCAACCCTCCATCTATACTCTGTACTGAAGCAATTTGGATAGAAGTGCTGCTGTTGTTGTGTGTGTCTGGTTTGCAGTCAGAAACTCCCAAAACTTCATCATTCAGCAGTTAGATCCACAACTTTGTATTAAGGTCTAAATACAAGTCAGGGAACCCAGATAAGGTAAGAGGCTATATGGTTCTCCCTCTGTATTTGTGGGTAATTGGTTCCAGTCGTCTCCCTCCCCCCCCGTGCCACCCCATACCAAAATCCATGGATGCTCAAGTCCCTTATATAAAACGGTGCAGTATTTACATATAACCTACGCACAATCCTCCCATCTTCCCCCGCACCCTCCTTTATACTTTAAGTCATGTCTAGATTACTTATAACACCAAATACAAATCCTAAGTAAGTAGTTGTAAATATAATGCAAATGGTTGGTGGTGTGCAGCAAATTCAAGTTTTGCTTTCTGTAACTTTCTGAAATTTTTTTCCCTAAATATTTTCAGTCCATGGTTGGTTGAATCCACTGATGCAGAACCTGTGGATACGGAGGGCCAACTGTAAATTGATTTAGAGTTGGCACTTCCCTGACAATCTGGACAGATGCTTAGTAAACCTGAGATAGTTAATTTAGCATCAAAGTGAGTACTATGAGCATTATTAGATTGGTACATGTTAGGGCATTTGGGAGAACAGAAAATACAGCAGTTGAGCTGGATCCTGGTGCAAGAGCCGCTGTGCCTGACCCGGACAGGTCTCTAGTGGGCACGTCTTCCCAATGCTTTCTCATTGTTCATTCCCCCCAGTGGAAAAGGGGGGCACTGCTGGACTTAGGAAGTTGGAGAAATAGGTAATAATGCTTCTTTTCGTGATTTAGTCACAGAGCTCTTACGTGCAACAGAATGAGAGGAAGTAGAATGGTTCTGTGCATAGATTTGGGAGCTAGACTGATTAGGGATTCAACTCCCAGCTCCATCATTCATGGGCTGTTGATCCTGAACAAATTACTTAGCTCTTAGTACTTCATTTGTGTACTGCATCTTAGTACTTTCTCATCTGTGAAAGGGGGATAATGATAGTACTTATATTTTAGGGTTGAGAGGATCTAAAAGATTCAATCAGGTTAAGGTAAGTAAAACAAGGAGGAAGCAGCCATTCAGGCATGGAATGGAAAGGGAATTGAAAGACTAGTTTTCAAATTTGTGTCTGCATAAGAATCATTTGGGGTTCCTATTAGAAATGTAGATTCCCAGGCTTCAGCTCCAGGAATTGAGATTAATTTGGGATCCAAGAATTAGGTCTTTTGGTTCTGTTTTAGTAAACTTTTAGAATTATTTTAGGTTTACAGAAAAGTTGCAAAGATATATCCATTTTGCCTTAATAGTAACATATTATCATAGCACATTTGTTAAACTAAGAAGTCAACATTAACGCACTACTGTTAACTCCAGACTTCATTTGGATTTCACCAGATTTTCCACTGATGTTCTTTATCTGTTCTAGGATTCCACATTGCATTTAGAGAAGCTTCATTTCTTACAGGGACTTTCAGCCCATGAGAGGCAGGTGGTCTGGAGACCACATCTTGAGAAACACTAGGACATGTCAAGGGCTGAGGAAGGTCAAATTGCCCCATCCTCACCACCATCCTGGTGGTGGGGGTGTTGGATATAGAAATTTGATTTGAAGAGTTGGGATGGAATCCTCTCCCTTAGATGAGAGGGGTTACCTTAAGAAGTGAGGCATCTATTCCTAATGCCAGATGAAATGAGTTTTGGAGTTTGGAAGGTGGGGTTGCTGCCTAGCCTGAGGAGATACATCTAGGGTTGTGGGCAGATCAGGGGAGTGAGTGCAGCAAATTGGGAACAACTACTTTGTGGGAACACAGGAGGGCTCAAGTAGTTGATTAAAGGGGATTACAAGGGGCCAGTTAGCCCGTGAGCCATATAAATCCTGTATTTCCTGGAACCTGGTGATAGTGTTTTAGAAATGGGTCACAGTAGTAACCAACATCAAGCACTGCCACATTGGACACGAGCAGAGAGTCAAAGGGTGAAGCTGAGATGACCTTGTTGAGAGAGGGCAGTGGGAGGTGGACAAAACACTGATGCCCTGCGTTTGGAAGAGTCGGTTCCCACAGTGAGGAGGAGATCAAGGGCCGCCATCTGGGGAGCTAGAAGTAAAGGTCAGTAGAATTGAGAACGGTAAGATGAAGGAATAGATGTAAGAAAAAGCTAGCAGAGTAATTTGAGGTCTTGAAGTAGAGATCGACATATTCTTGAGGACCTTAGGTTCTGAGGCTGTCACTGACTTTCTCTAATCACATTCAAATTATTTAGCTGCCCTCACAGCAGTTAAGTAATCACCTAACCTGTTCCTTTTTTTTTTTTTTAAAGAACATTAACCTCTTTTCATTTGACTCTGGATTTCTCTTAATTTCTATACTACTTCACTTTCCTGGTTCTTTCTGCATGTTAGAGATCCTAAACCATAAACTGGTATTCATAACATTTCTTTCACATGAAGTACATGTTATCTCATCTGCCAAACCCATTTAAAATGGACTAGTGGAAATTGCCTAAGAAGCCAAACAGATTGCACCTGTGTACAAGGGACCAGGTGTCTCTGAAGGGCTCCTAGATCTTTTGTATTCTTGCTGGCACGGTGTCAGGCTGGCCAGGCTGGTGAGTGGCTAACAGTTCAGATTTTAGGTGATCTAATCCTTAACTTGATAGATGCTGGGTGTAATCTACAGATTCTGCATAGAAATTAGCACTTACCCCTGGGAGAGCCCCTACCAGCTGTCAAGTGCTTTACCAAATAGCTCTATACTCAAGAATGCGGCTTCTGGGTGAGGGAACAGTCGTAGTCATTTTACATGTGGTTAGAGAGAAGTCTTGGGTGATGAAAGATTTTAGCTAACCTACACGCTATAGGTAAACATTTCCAAAAACATTGCATAACCTGAATACAGAGTGAATTGTTTTCCAGTAAATACCGGCTTCAGCATTTTTCAAAAATCAAGGAATGGTATATTTTATAGAATGGGAAAACTAAGAAATGAAATTTGACCTGTTGTAAAACTAGGATTTAGTGCTGTTGAATTTCAATAATGGGCATACAGGGTACATTAGGAGTAAATGTGAAAGAATAGGGTCATGATGGACTCTGATACAGGGTGGAAAACATTTCTCTTAACCAGAAACACTGGGCCCTAAGAAGTTGTCTTAGGGTCAACCACATGAATTTAACATACAAAAATGGCAATTTAATTTGGTTCAAACATACATTTCAAACTTTTGTCTTTTCCTTGTAAAGAATAAAGTTCAGTTCACGGTATACCAGAGTTAAAATTGCACAGATGTCAGTATTCCAATAGAGAAAAATCATTTTTTTTTTTAAAGCGAAAAAATAAAATTTGAGTTCAGGTAGTCAGATATTCTTTTATAGTCTTACTACTTTAGGGAACAAACCCTTCCTAGGTATAAAAATCTGGAAAAAAATGCCATAGTTGCCACCCTATTAATAACTAGTTTCCATGCCCCATATTTGTTGGAGAACCTACTTTGTGATGTTTAAATTTTTACCTTAAGTTGCCTCAATTTCCCATTTATTAAAATGGCTGTATTGCCTCTAGAATTAAAGCTGAAGGGGAAAAGCAATTTTTAGCGATTCCCCTTATTCTACCAACTTGTTCTTGAAGCTACAGTCATGCCCAATGTTCCTACCCCCAATTTTTTTTTTTTTTTTTAAACCTTCGACCGGGCTTCCCTGGTGGCGCAGTGGTTGAGAATCTGCCTGCTAATGCAGGGGGACACGGGTTCGAGCCCTGGTCTGGGAAGATCCCACATGCCGCGGAGCAACTAAGCCCGTGAGCCACAACTACTGAGCCTGCGCGTCTGGAGCCTGTGCTCCGCAATAAGAGAGGCCGTGATAGTGAGAGGCCCGCGCACCGTGATGAAGAGTGGCCCCCGCTCGCCGCAACTAGAGAAAGCCCTCGCACAGAAACGAAGACCCAACACAGCAAAAATAAATAAATAAATAAATTTAAACCTTCGACCACTCGAGATAGGTCAGCATTTCTGCTTAGTAACTGGCATATTACTACGCGGTGCAAACTATTGATATAAACAGTGACTTGTGATAGATTTTTCTCCCCTTCTGTACTAAATCAGATCATTTCTCCTCATCAGCAACTTCACAAGAACAAAGTTAAAGATGTGACCTTAGGAAGGTAACTAAGGTGGATGAAATACTACGGCAATACTATCAGGACTGATGGAATATTGCTCAAGTGCGGTGGCTAGGGTCTAAAAGAAACTTTCGCGATCTGGTGTATTTCCAGCTGAATGCTAAGTGAAGTAGCAGGTTAACGTCAAATGACGTGGCTTGTGTAAAAGTCACCCTCCTAACAGCAACCACAATTCTACTGCTTCCTGTTCTTCCATTTTCTTTCCTGTTCAATTGCTTGAAACCCTCACACAACAAGTTCTGATTCTACAGTATTCCTGTAATTCCTTTCTCTGTGTATTTACCTACTTTTATCTTTCAATGTGCATTTCCATCTTGGCACCATAACAAACAATTCAAAAATGCCATCTAATGCATTATGCCACTGAGCACTGTAGCCAGTGATTTTAAGTGTACTAGATTATCTTCAGGTTGAAAAGAGCGTAAGCTGAAGAAATAAATGTCTACATCTTAACTAAAGGCAGGGGTCAAAACAACTTATGAATGGTTAGTTTGAAAATGCTTTAAGGCCCGACTATCAGAGCTGACTGAAAACATTTGAGTTAGGCAGAGTTGTAATGTTATGTGAATAGTGAGAAGTGTTACAAACACAGTAGCCATATATTTGAATTAAAATAGTTTATTAGCTTTTCTTTTAATATAAACATGAGGAAGAAAAACCACGTAAGTTGTAGCATTCTTTTCAAAATAAAACTGCAATCAGTACTTGAATTTCCAAGCTCCAAACTCCATAAACAATATTTTTTGAGGTGGTAGATTGTAGTATTTTATATACCATAATTTATCATTTATGTCTCTGTCCCTTAAAAATGATGGAACCTGCAGCACTCAGTAGAATGTGAAGCCTTGCTATAAAGAGAGAAAGTACTTCTGGCCCAGAAATGCTTTGTTTACAGGCAAAATTCCTAGGATTACATCTGAGAAGGTAGGAGGAGAAAGATTTCACATAGTTGAGAACACTTTTTTTTTTTTTTTTAATATTTCAAGTTTAGGTGACATCGTTACCAATCTCCAAAAAGACTGATTACTGGACCTCCTGCCTTTTAAAGCCTGAGGTAAGGGTTCCTAAGGTTTATATGTTTCCTCTTAAATAGAAATTGAAGTGAGACACCTACAGCCAGGTTAACACACAGGATAGAAAAGCTGTTTCGTATCACTTACTCTCCTGTCCCTACTATTAGGGTCCAGTTCCTTTCAATTTATTACATGTGAATTAACACTGTTGTTCATAATTCCTTTACCAAATCTAGAAAAAAGAAACTTAGGTGATCAAGCAGGTAAGCAGCCCAGCCTTGCAAAGGACTATTTTAAAAAGAGGAGGGGAGGTATCCCCTCAAGTCTTAGTGCAATTTTAAGCTTTGATACTTGTAGAAGTATAAATGCCACAAACTTACAAAACATCATTTGAAAGTTTAATCGAATTTCTTCTAAACTCATTTAGTTTTGTAAATTTTAAACGTTAAGCGTTTATTGTTTTATTTTTTATTTTTTACAATTTATGTATTTATTTATTTATGGCTGTGTTGGGTCTTCGTTTCTGTGCGAGGGCTTTCTCTAGTTGTGGCAAGTGGGGGCCACTCTTCATCGCGGTGCGCGGGCCTCTCATTATCGCGGCCTCTCTTGTTGCGGAGCGCAGGCTCAGTAATTGTGGCTCACGGGCCTTCCCAAGCCAGGGCTCGAACCTGTGTCCCCAACAAGAGAGCCTGCGACAGTGAGAGGCCCGCGCACCGCGATGAAGAGTGGCCCCCGCTTGCCACAACTAGAGAAAGCCCTCACACAGAAACGACCCAACACGCCATTAAATAAATTCATTAATTTAAAAATATAAAAAATTAAAAAATAAAAGCTTAATGTTTAAAATGTACAAAAGTAAATGAGTTTAGAAGAAATTCGATTAAAGTTTCAAGTGATGTTTTGCCAGTCTAGCATTTATACTTCTGCGACAGTGTTCTGGAGTATCCAAGCACACTATATTAAAGCTTAAAATTGTTGTAAGACTTTTGGGACACCTTCTATTTCATCACCGGCTTGTTAATTACTGGACCACCATGTTGGCTGGAATTATGAAAATATCCTTTAATACAAGTATAGAACAAAGAGGAAAATCATCACAAAATCAGAAGCACCATTATAGTTAACAAGAAATGCAGCATGGACCCAATAGAAGGAAATAACCTACTTTCTCTGTTTATGATCGCAAGCATGCTAATATGCTAATAAGTACTGCCTGCAAAGAATTTGGATGACATGTGTTATTCAGCAGCTTTTTGGTTTAAATTGATTGCCAATAATGACTAGCAGCTTCAATGATCTAGTAGGGAGGAAGAACCCTGCAAAACCTAACGATGCTACAACAGTCTGTTCCGAAGTTTGGCTTTATGAGTTGTTAGGAGTCCCATGTTTTTTTAGTGTGTGTTTTTTTTGTTTGTTTGTTTGTTTGTTTGTTTTTGTTTGTTTTTTTCTTTTTTTGTTTCTTTTTTGTTTGTTTTTTTGTTTTTTTCTTTTTTTTGTTTTGTTTTTTCTTTTGTTTTTTTGTTTTTTCTTTTGTTTTTTTGTTTTTTTCTTTTTTTTTCTTTTTTTGTTTTTTTTTGATTTTTGTTTGTTTGTTTTCGTTTTTCTTTGTTTTTTTCTTTTGTTCGTTTTTTTTGTTTTTTCTTTTTGTTTTTTTTTGTTTTTTCTTTTTTTTGTTTTTTTTTTTGTTTTTTTTTGTTTGTTTGTTTTCGTTTTTCTTTGTTTTTTTCTTTTGTTCGTTTTTTTGTTTTTTTCTTTTGTTCGTTTTTTTTGTTTTTTTCTTTTTGTTTTTTTTTGTTTTTTTGTTTTTTTTGTTTTTTTTTTTTTGTTTTTTTCTTTTTTTGTTTTTTTTTGTTTTTTCTTTTTTTTGTTTTTTTTGTTTTTTTCTTTTTTTGTTTTTTTTCTTTTTTTGTTTTTTTTTGTTTTTTCTTTTTTTTGTTTTTTTTTGTTTTTTCTTTTTTTTGTTTTTTTTGTTTTTTCTTTTTTTTGTTTTTTTCTTTTTTTTGTTTTTTTTGTTTTTTTCTTTTTTTTGTTTTTTTTTGTTTTTTTCTTTTTTTTGTTTTTTTTTTGTTTTTTTTTGGAGTCCCATTTTTTGATGGTAATACTGCACTGATTCTAAAGGAATATGCAGCAGTATGGGACAGTGAGGCAAGAAAAACATAGAAGTTATATAGTTAAAGTCTAAAGTCTTTAAATAGTTAAAAGTCTTTATATAGTTAAAGTCTAAAGTCTTTAAATAGTTAAAAGTCTTTATATAGTTAAAGTCTAAAGTCTTTAAATAGTTAAAAGTCTTTATATAGTTAAAGTCTAAAGTCTTTAAAGTCTAAAAATTTAAGCTATTAATTAAAAAACCTCACATAGTTCTCAGCTATCAGATATCTGTGTGTCGATTGGGAGCAGATATCTGTGCATGGATTGGGAGCTTTTAGCTTTGGAGTGGTTTTTGTAACTCTGTTTACAATAAAAAGGACAGAAGAGCGTGTTACATTGACGAGGTCCCGTTCTTTCCTATGAGCATAATCTTCGCTTGTCCATGAGTCTCTTGAATTCAATGTCTTTCTTTAAGGTGAAAATACTAACTTTGCTGGTTTCTGAGCAGGAGAGGTGCTATTTCTCCAGTCCTTGTTTTGAGGGGTTTATGATGTTACAACCCCTCACTTCTCCCTTAAGAGAGGATGGCATTGGAGCGCCGAATACCAATGAAATTATCAGCGCTGAAAGACCTTCTCATAGCAGCTCTACACACGTCTTTGTATTCGTCGTCACACAATCTGGAAATGGCCTAGGAAAGTCAATCAGGTAGAACATAGGTATAATTAGGGGGGGGAAAAATGTTCGGACCTTAAAAAAACAAAAAAAGCATCATTGATAAGCCACACATCTACATTCGTTTAGATAGTTCATAGTTACTGCTACTTTGGATAGCTGATATCTACACTAACTGACAATTCCCTAAGGTAATAACCTTTAAGGGCTATGATTAGATTGCTGGGGCAAGGGGTAACTTGCCCTAATAACTTAGAGTTACTTAAAAATTGGGTTCCTAATGATAGGCTCCTAATAGCAATATCATCTGTTACCTACACACGTGATCCTTAAACGTAATGGACATACACTTGGGCAAAATCAGTGTTTACTCAGCTATTCAACTTCTATTCAGTTTTCATTAGTTATTACATACTCTAAGAAAATTTTAATCAGGTAGGTATGTGCTGAAGGTAGGAGAGGTCTAATGACAAGCTCTGAAAGGTGCTATTTCACTTGCACATAAATTATGGTAGAAAAACATCTTATTCTAAAGTACCACCAAGGTACCACAGAAAGTATCCATTTTAAATGTGTTCATTTCAGTTGTGAATTTTGCTGTATACCCACCAAAAATCATAAGCCATAAGTATTACTTTGTTCCATGTACGTTACCATTTATATTAAAAACTCATGTACTTTCTACAGCCAGTATCTGAATCCACATTATACCTTCCAAGTATAGGTCTCTCAGGTTAGCCACGGATGCTTTGTCTAATAAACTCATGGGACTGAACTGTGATACACATACACACACACACACACACACACACACACACACACACACACACACGAACTGCAAGCTGAGTAAAAAACAGTTAAGAGGGAATTCCCTGGTGGCGCAGTGGTTAAGAATCCGCCTGCCAATGCAGGGGACACGGGTTTGAGCCCTGGTCCGGGAAGATCCCACATGCCGAGGAGCAACTAAGCCTGTGCGCCACAACTACTGACCCTGCGCTCTAGAGCCCGTGCTCTGCAACAAGGGCAGCCACTGCAATGAGAAGCCTGCGCACCGCAATGAAGAGCAGCCCCCGCCCGCCGCAGCTAGAGAAAGCTCGCGTGCAGCAGCGAAGACCCAATGCAGCCATAAATAAATAAATACATTTATTTATTTATTCAAAATATCAAGACAGTAGAAATAGTCCAAAACATCAATTATTAAAAAAAAAAAAAGACAGTTAAGAGTGGTAAGTAGATTATGTAGGTACATATGATTAGGGATACAATTTTAAGAAATTATTCATGTATGGTTATATGTAAGTGTAGAGGTTCAAATGGAAAACCATTAAGAACAGATTAAATATGATTTAAAGTATTCTGAATTATGGTTACAGAAGAGACAATTTTTTTTTTTATAATGTGGGATCCCTGTATAAACCACAAAAGACACAGGAAATATGATGCCAACGGGTCAATAAGCTCTTCAAACTGTTAACAGCTTTCCATTTTCCTAATCACTGCTTAATATAATTTAACTACAGATGTGGCTTCAGTGGCTGACAGAAAACCCCAGTTAGTGACTTCACAGCCTTACCTTTAAGTTCTGTGCTCTTTCTTCGCTAAGAGGAGTGAATAGAACATTCAGGTTGTTGTCATCTGCTAAGGAGCGAAGGTCAAAGTAGTATTTGGCATACACACTGAAAGGAACATTAATATTAAAATGAAGTAGCTCCAGGCAGTGCCTTTCCATCTCATTCCTGGGGGAGGAGGAGAAGACAAAACCAACACAGGACAATTTCAGTCAAATGGGCTATCTTCAAAAATACCATTCTGAGCTACTAGGATGGCTCTAAATACTGTTCTGAAACAAATAATGGCTACCCAGCTGGATTAATACCCTAATGTTCAAACAAGGTACAGCTATTTGTGGTCCTTTCTGCGTCCCAGCACTTTGAGTCTGGGACAAGGGGGAAGAGGTTATGGCCCTCTTATGCACTCATGCTGCTGACTCAGGGGCTCATTCTTCAGAGTTCCATTAGTGCAGCTGTACGAGTCATGCTCCACACTCACTCACAAGGCCCCGCTATAGTGATCAGATGAAAGGAATGATGGATGCTGTTTATTAGCTCTGAAGAGCTTGCAGACATTTGCACGGGGCTGAGGACAGGAAGGGGCTCACTGAGGTGGAGACGAGCCAACACAAGGCGTGGGCACATCACCACGGCAACCAAGGGATCCCTCGAGAGCCACTGCTATTATCTCTGAGGGGGGAAAACTCTTGAGGCAACAAGGATTCATCTCAAGTAAATAAATAAATAAGCTACATTCGATGGGAAAGGGAATCCCCCCACCCCCACCCCGTGCATGGGGCTGTGTCAAAGGGCATAACGCAAGTTTCTGTTCACCTTAAAACCTTACTAGGGTGAGTTGTCGTCACCATGACAGGACAGGATGCACTTTTGAAGCTTAGGAAGGCAGTAAGATTATGTCTCAGCTAGACTAAACCCACTTTACGACACGACCTCTGATAGAGCAGTTGTTTCCCCCGGTGTTAGGAGAGCAGCCCAGAATGTTCAGACCTACCGCCCCTTGCCAGGACAGACTGCACACGCCCACAGAGGACGAATTCAATGAAGTGGGAAAGTAGAGTGCTGGGAGCAGGCTTCTGCTATATGACCATATCCAGCCATTTGCTTGCCAAATGTTTAAGTAAATAAATATAAAATTAGAGTAAATCTTACCACTTTCCACAGCAATCACTTTAGAGAGTTGATTATATAAAAATGATAAATACCCAAACAAACATGCAAGTGGCTTATTTTACAATACATTTGGTTTCTTGGTTTTAAAGTGTTAATATTTTATCCATTGGATAAATCAACAAATGCTCCATGTTCTCCTGTATGGAGAGCAGAGTATGAGCAGAAATGAGGTTTCTCATTTGTTGAACTTTAAACCTAACTGAACCTACTTCCAAAATTCATTTCCTGTTCATACGGCCAGAAGTCGATAGCAATGTAAATCAGATAATGTTTTGATAATCAGCTAATCAGGACTTAATTTACTACAGGAATAAATGCACTTCACGATCCCTTTTATATTTTCTCCACTAATACATTTTAATTGTGTGGAAATACAGTACTTCATAGGATTAACATGTCTATTAATAGAGCTTTCATCACTGAAGAAAAGCATTATGCCTACAGAATATGCATCTTCTGTGTTTTCTGCTGTTCTTAAATGGCTAGGTGGCTGAAGAGCCTACCACTTACAGGCGCAGCAAACTGTCTGAACGGCAGCTGCTCAGTTTAACTTACTCTTTTGAAGGGAAATATATATTTAACAAGACACAGAGATGTTAGAAAGTTTTAAGGAAAAGCTGATAGACAGCAATTTTTCAATTCAGACTCAAAATGAGACCATTACAAATAGTAGTCAACAGCAGAGGGATGAAACAAATGTGTATTAGACACTTTGTTGTAATGCTTCCCAACTCCCAAAGATCATAAACAAAAGCAGCCTATTATAAACATAACTCCTGGTGATTCTCCGTTCTACACAGAAAAGCGTTGTTTAGAATTAGTTTCTTCATAGCTGGACAGTGCCGCCAATGCTCCTGGGCTCAATGTCTGTGAACACCCACACGTTTCCCTGCATGTTCTCGGATGTTGTACCTGGAGAACCAGAGCCCCAGTCAGCTCAGTTGCAGATTCTGGGAAAATTTCAGCTGCCATCATGGCAGGGATGGTGTTCACGATTACAAATTTTCCTTCCTTCAAGGGACCAGTTTAAAGACTGATGATAGTGTTGGTCAACGTCACTTTAGTTTCTGCAACTTCCAAAAGTACTTCTGTTCATTTCAAATTCATTATCTGCTGTTACACTGTTCGCTAAGATCGCTACCAGCAATATCACCATGACCACCTGGTTTACATGATCACCAAAGTGGGCATTTTCACCAAAAGCCACTTTGACAGCTACTGACAGTCACCGGTCCCTTCTCTTAGTCACAACTTTCCTCGCTTCAGCTGTAAATATGCACTTTGGTAATTGTGAATTATCCAGAGTAAGGGGCAAAGGTAACAAAAACAAACTCTTGCCCCTGCCTGCCATCTTGATCGGCCTCTGCTGTCCAATATAATCAAGAGGTGTCCTTTCCCATTTTCCTGAATGCCACCCACAAAGACAGGTTCACTGTCAAGCGGGCACTTCGAGAGTCTGCTGGAATTACCTCTCTGGCTCATCCTGCTTCCCACCCTTGGGGCCCTTCACCAGAGCCAGATTGGAAGCCTGGCGTTTCATGCCCATGTGAGCGTGCCATCCGTGAGGAGAACCTGCCTAGTTAACTCAAGGCCCCACAAAGTGCCGCTGTGTTTGCTGAGTGCCCTGGGTGAGGCCCCAGGGATGCTTCCCGGACTACCTGAGAGGTAGGTGTTTCCTAACTCAGCAGACTTTAGGGGAGGAGACAGGAACACAGGGATCTGAAACCTTTATATGTGGCTACCTGTACATCCTAGTTTCTGTAACAACAGAACCTCAGATCAAAAGGAGAAAAAGACCAGCAAAAGCAAATACACAATGGGTGACTCAGGTTGAAATTAGAACCTGTCAGTAGTCTAGAGGCCCTAAGACCTTAACAGTGGCCACTTGCTGCAAAGACCAGGCATGTGCCCCTTAAAAATGGACTGGACCTGGTAGACAGCTTTAAGAAAGCTGTCAAGTTACTGACTGTACCATGTTGTTCTGGTAGTGAGCTTGTAAAATGTTTGGCAAAAACCACCAGAAAAATAATTTCAATTTATCAAGCAGAATATTACAACAATAACACATCAAGACCTACCAATTAATGAGGGGAAATACAAATTGTTATACTACAGCTAGATAGAAAGAAGTCTGTAATTTTATGTCTATTTCAGCTCTCTGCACAAGGTAACCTTTCTTAAAATGTAACATTTCTTAAAAATGTAAACTTTATGAGAGCAAATGAGGTATTGGAAAATGGTTAGAAAGTTCACGGTAACCTTACAAACTCACATGTCCTCAACTGTAACGTCCTCGAGGATCTGGCAGTAGTCCACATCCCATACAGCCTGATCGTCCCAAAGCTTGGAGGCAAGAAGAATGGCTCCCAAAACAATTCTTTTCCAGTTAGTGGGGCACATGTCGATCTCAGCATAAGTTAAAAGCCTTTCTAAGTAAACCTGCAAAAGTAGAGCACTGATCTTTGATTTTAGTTCAGTTTAAGTGCCGTGATAAGAATTGTTAGGAATGACAGATTTCATCTCTTTTTGACACCCCTTTTATTCCTAGGTTCTACAAAGACTTTGCTCAGCCAAGCCAAGGCCAGAGGCCAGGTCACAGTTGTAAGTCAGATATTTCTGTTAGTCTGATATTTCTACTCTGCCCGTGTGAATTTCCAACCCAATTTTGGTCACAGGAATGAAAGGACATCTCAGCAAAGGGCATTCTAAAGACACGCATTGTGTTATTACCTTCCCACTTGTCAAGGGCAGCACATACAGCCCAGTGTCGACTTCAACTGTTCAGTAAATGCTTGAGTGCCTATCACGTGCAATGTTAACTACAAGACTGGTGGTGGTTGCATGGCGATTTTACATAACGCTTGAGTGTGTAAAATTCTGGTCAGACTGAGCACATCTTTACCTTCTCTTCAGAGTCACCAGTCCTTTTGTGGCATGAACTTGAAGATAAAAACTGGTGGTCAAGAGAGCCTCCCAGTGGCTGCTGCGTGGCACAGCAGGACAGGCAGTCCAAAGGGGCTTGACAGCTAGCTGGCAAGTATTCCCATATTTTAGTGCCTTTTTAAGGAACACACATGCATACAAAGGGTAGTCCTTTTCAGATCCCCAATTTTTCACATCTCCATTATCATTTCATTATTCATTTCTGTCTTACATAATCTGCAGCTTAGTCAATTCTTTTGGTTTTAAGGTGGGAAGACCTGCCTGTGTCTGTATCCCTGGGGCTCCTCTAAACCTGCCGGTTTGTGAGATGATTTCATGGTTTCTTTTACATGTATCAAATGTCTACCCTACAAAGAACTGGATGGAGTTAACAGCTGAGCAAAGATTAGAGAGGTAAGCTGTGATTTGTTGTTACCTCTGTAGAAGAGTGTATATGCCATTTGACAAAAAGAAAAATGTCCAGTTTTTAAAGAGTCTGTTTCCTCTCTGAAGGGTTATCAGATTGACAGCTCAGATTCGCCCATGCCCTCCAAACTCTACTGTGTTTTCAAACACGGGTATTGAGATTATATGTTCTTAGTGAAATTCGGCTCCCATTCCCCAAAGAACTCAGCACTCTCTAGTACCCTAAGAACGACTCTCCCCGCAAGGTTCAACTCTCTACTTTATGGGACTAATCAGAGGCACTGAAACGACACTGGCAATCTCTCAACTTCCTCTCACCTTTGTACTGGCAAACTTGGTACACGTGCCGATATTCATTTATCCCACTTGCCCTCCTGTCTCGGAGGAAGCGAGATTTCTTTCTTTTCACTGAAGCTAACTCTCCTATGAATGCAGTTGATCCCACCTCACTTCTGCAGAGCACTGTGCCCACAGTTAGTCTCTTTTTGAACAACTTCTCCCTCTCTGTCAGAGGCTTCCTCCAGTGGGAATGCTTCCATGTCCCCAGCCTGTCCCCCACTGCCCCTAGACGGCGTCCTCAGGGCTGAGGCCAGCTCCTCATCTCCCATCCTCTCCTTAACCCACTTCAGTCAGCCTCCTGCTGCTACCACTCTACAGAGACTACTCTTGCTGTGGTCACCGGTGCCTTCACACAAACAACCCAGAGCTCTTCGTCCCAGAGCTCCACTCCCCAGGCCTTCCCTCATAAATGAAAGAGCACTGCCACACGCCCAGTCGCTGAGACCAAAAACCTGCACTTGAGTGTATCCTGCTCCAATCTGTTAGAACTTCTTGTTATCTCTACCTTCACTGGTACCCTGACCGCTTTTCTGTCTGTCACTTCTGACTTGTATCGCTGCCACTGCCTAACTTCTCTGCCTCCCAACAGACTACAGTCTGTTCTCCCCAAAGCAGCCAGGAGAGCCTCTTAAATTAAGAGTACTTTATGCGCCTGCTCCAGATCTGCCAGAGGTTTCCCATCAAACAAATACCTTCTTCCCGTGGCCTGCAAGTTACGAGGCCCTGTGCGGTAAGGCCTTGTCCTTCCGTGACCTCATCACCTATGCTCTTTCCCTCATTCCCCGCTCGGATCACAATGGCCACCTTGCTTTTCCTTGAACACACAGAACAAGTTCCTGTCTCAGAGCCTTGCACTTGTCCCCTCTGCCCGTAATGCCAGCGTACCTGATCTTCCTCAGTTCAGCCAGGTCCTGGGTTCAAACATTACCTCTTTAAAGAGGCTCTTCCTGAGCTTTCTAGTACGCCCCTCTAATCACTTTATCCCTTTACCTTGCTTTCTCTTCATGGTTTTGACCACTACTTGAAATAGTCATCTCTTAAAAAACACTCATTAAAAAAAAACACTTATACTTTGCTATACACCTGAAACTAACACAACACTGTAAATCAACTGTACTCCGATAAAAAAAAAAAAAAAAAAAAATTACGTCTTCCACACTTGCTCCATAAAGGCAAGAACTTTATTTATCCAACTTGTTCTCTCCTCCACCCCCCACATGTAGAAAAGTGACACAGAGTAGGTATTCAGTGACATGGTATTTATGACATGAGCAACTTCTTGGTAGCATTTAGCGTTTGGACCATACTCTCCTTCTTGAACCTCTCCTGGTGCCTCTTAGGGTTCTCTGCTGGGTTTCCTACCACTGTAGCCACTCCTCTGGGGATCTGTCCCTTAAGTGCTGACAGTCCCTACAGATCTATCTTCTACCCACTTTTTATTTTACATACTTTCTCTGCATTTGAACAGCTACACTTAATTCCCTCCCTCTAGCTCAGATTCATGCTCCAATCCCATATATTCAAATGATTACTAGACACTGCCATTCTGCTGTCTCGCAGGTACATCAAGCTTAACTTGTCTACAAAGAAATGCCCCTCTTCCAACCCAAATACTCTCCTTCCTGCATTTCCTAGCTCTCCATATGCAAGCACCATTCCTGCCTCTCTCAAGCATGTGCTAAGCACTCCAAGTGGCCTGTAGCTCCAAGAAAAGGCCTGTGTCTGATCCAGTACCCACTGAGGGGTCTCTTTTCAAAAGGACAAGCTTCCTGTCCTAAATTCTGCCTTGATAGGAGCAGGCAGTGAGTGGCCTAAGTATTCCTTCCCTGCAGACCACGCAGCTGACTTTCCCCCCTACAGGTTTGCTATAGGGAGGAGTAAAACAATCCCAACTACCTCTCACTTGAATATGATTTATTATTCAAATGATAAAATCTTACCATAGGAATTAGGAATGGATGACAAAAAGGTCCTTACACAGCTGTAGCTTAGCAGGCTAACTAGAGTAAAGCCTTCTGAAGTCCTACTGGCACCCTAGTCCTGGGCAACTTCACATGCAGGCAATAAGAGGACAGCAGGGATGGTTAACACCATTATCCATTACCCAAGGAACAGAGAACTGAGGGCAGTAGTTCTCAATCAGGACACACATCAGAACTGCCTAGGTAGTACAGTCTGGGACTCAGCTTCAAACTACCCGGAACCTGTTTCTGCCTGTGGACCAGAGCGTTCAGTTATTGCCCCGCCCTACCACCACAACATGCGTCGTCTGTGTGTGCGTGTGTGCACTGTGCGTGCATGTGTCCCCTCAGGTGTGGAAGGAGAAACCAGAAATCTCTCCTGCTGCCTTTAATAGCAATTGTTTTGTGATGAGAAAAGCAATGGCAACATTTTAAATCATAATGATTATTAAAGCTCAAATGTGTATACTTTATTTTCTTTTGATAGCTTTCTCTTAATAAAGTTCTAATGATCATTTCAGGAACCTACTTTCATTTGGGAAAAACAGGACCATACCATGTGTACAAGACAGAAATTTCTACAGATGCTTTATGAAAGAAAAAATATCTTACCAAAGTTACTACTGCACATTCAGCAGTTAGCAGTGCGGCACTAAAAAGAGTACGAACAAATCTGTAAATGAATTCGTGTTCAGGATCATGCTCGAAGTATTCCTCTGGAATCTTTTCTCGCTGAAAGGAGAAAAAATGCAATTTAAGTATCCATGGAAGAAAAATACTTAAAAGTACCCTTAAGATAGCAGTCTTCACACTTGGGCCCACGTGCCCCTTAAAATAATTTTGATTGGGTGACATGTCTTGTAGTCTTTTAAATATAAACAATGGGATCCTAAAATACCACAGTGATCCAGTATTCACCACCATTCATTAAAGAAAAATACAGGCACAACCGCAGAGAATTTATGTATTTCCACGTTCCTCCCCACAGAATTCTAACCAAATGTAAACTATTGGGTTGGCCAAAAAGTTCATTTGGTTTTAAGTACAAATAAAAGACACAGTTTTCATTTTCACCAAGCATTTTATTGAACAATATATTCACTAACCAAACAAACTTTTTGGCCAACCCAATATTTTTAGGCTCAGAAGTCTTGCTGATCACCATATGTCATACTTTTCTGTCATCAACTTTGAAAACACATTCCCAGTGTCCTGTAACCATAGGGCTCTAAGAATGCGCTGTCCTGTACAGCAGTCGCCAGCCACGTGTGGCTACAGAGCACCCGAAGAAGTGAATTTTAAAACTTTGTCATTTTAATTCGTTTAAAATTTAAACAGTTTTCTAATTTTCTTCTTACAGGCCTTATCATATTAGGTTTATTTACAAATATTTATATTGTTTGATGCTAGGGAAAATCATCCTTTAAAAAGATACATTTTCTGTTACTTGGGTATGTTTACTTACCTGCTCACTATTCATACAAAGTGCAACTCGGTTCATATCCATCAACCCCTTATCCAACACGCCTTCGGGAAAATGACTAGACACAACATGGCGTGGGGAAGAAGACTTAAAGGAAGATGAATTTGACTTCGAGCTGGAGGAAGTAATTTTCTTCTAGTAATTAATTTCAAAGCAAATCAGCGTGAAATAAACACAACTGTATAAGAGAAAAATACAACTTCAATAAAACTGACACTTACTGTGAGTGGATGTAATCTCTCATCAAAAATATCCAAGGATCTATCTGCAGCTCTATAAAATAAGAATGTGTATTTAAAAAATTAATTCAGGAGTTACTATCTTAGTAAAATATCTGCTAGGAGTAGAGAGAGGGGTAGAGGAAGCTTAACCTTCAACAAAGCAAACAGTTTTATCAATTCTTCTCCTGGATTCCACCCTTCGAAAGGTTTCCTGACCTGTTTTTACTCAGCACATCAAGTTCTGTGAAATCTTTTCTACAACAACCAGCCAGAGTTGCCTCTATAAGCACTGACCCTCCCTAACAGGCAATGCTAGTAAACCAATATATTTTCACTCCTCTAACCTCACACTGGAATATGCAAGAACATTTTATAAAGCAGTGGTGGTGGGCAATAAATTCTTCTAACTTCAATGAATGTGAATATGAGATTCATGGTTTTTTCCCGTTTTTTTCTCTTTAGTTCTGTATATTCTTATTGTGCATTTCTTCTTGTCTCTTTTAAATAGTTTGAGTTAAAAATGTAATTGTCTTTTTATTTTAAAAGAAACCAGGCTTTTTAATTTAAAATTTCACCACACTAATACACTGCGCTCATTTGAACAGTGGTTCTCTAAATGTGGTCTGCAGGCCTCTGGGATTCTCCCCTATCCCCTCCTTCAGGAGGCCCAAGAGGTCAAAACTGCTTTTATAAGAATACTAAGACACTACCTGCCCTTCACATTGTGTGACATTTGCTATGGATGTATAAAAGCAAAAGTGGGTAAAACTGCTGGTTTCTGAGCATGAATCAAGGCAGTGGTACCAAACTGAATTAGAAGTCATTCAATTATTCACTGCCACTTGCAGTTAAAAATCTGCTTTAAGAACATCCTTGATAAAAGAGTAAAAATTAATAGTGTTCTTAAACCTTGGTCCTTCTTTTTAATATTCTGAATAAGTGGAAAGTATGCATTAAGCACTTTTACATACTGAAATATGGCTGTGTTAAGGAAAAGCACTTGTGACTTGGCGGTAAGTCATTTTTTTCATAGAACACCATCTTTATTTGAAACACTTTTTTCATCGAACACCATCGTTATCTGAATGTACAACTGACACAGTCATTCTTTCAAAAATGAACAAAGTGAGCCTGTCACTTCAAGGAAAATAACTCTAAAGTTATTTGTTGCCAATGATAAAATTCAAGCCATCAAGCTAAAAATATCAGGATTTTTGGAAAACTTCTACCTTCTATTGTGAACTTGACAACTTCTCAACACTTAAAAGACTTTTCTGGTAAGACTGGTGGTGATACCAATAACAAAAGTGAGTTTTTGACACTGTCTAAAGAAATGTGAACCAATACTTTCCAAATGACCAACGTATAATATTATAAAGTCAGGTACAGGTAAAAAGATCTACTCAGTATGCATGACAGATCAACGGGTATTAATTTAACATAGTATTTATTACAAGTTCATTGATATGATTTAGAATTCCATTTTAACTAATTTAAGAAACTAGCACATGCAGACTTTTGGTACAGTATCAAAGAATATACCAAATTATCTGAAGGCTTTAAAAATACATCTTTTTCCAACTATGTATCTGCAAGCGGCTGGATCTTCTTCATATTGTTTCTTCAAAACAAATGACTGAAGACAGAATAGATATGAGAATCAGCTGCCTTCTATTAAGGAGATACTTTTCTCTCAATATTTTTTGTTGTGGAAAATAGTTATTATTCATTAAAAAAAAATGACTTATGTTAAACACTGGGGCTCCCAATCAGGGGTGATTTCGTCCCCCAGGGGACTTCTGGCCATGGCTGGAGACAGTTTTGGTTGTCGTAATGTGGAGGGAAGAAGGTGCTACTGGCATCTAGTGAGTAGAGGCCAAGGGTGCTGCTATATATCCTATAACACACAGGACGACACCCCACAACAAAGCATTATCTAGCTCAAAATTTCAATAGTGCTAAGGCAAACCCTGTTTTAACATACAATGGATTTAAGTTTTTAAATTCTCAATTTCAATTTCTAATACAGTAAATTATCAATATAACCCATATAAACAAATACTCTTTGGGATGCTCAGTAACCTAAGAATTAAGGGTCCTAAGATAAAAATAAATGATTCACTTCTATATTGTAATAAAAGCACTCTAATAATAAAAGCTTATGCCAGTAACATCTATAGTTATTACCTAACACTAAACTTGATACCTTGTAAATTAATTAGCTGGAATAACAAGATAGGTTTTAAAAGAGCTCACCTGTTCTTTATGTGGTAATATATTGCTAAGGTCATACTGTGGAGGAAAAAAAAATACATTGTAATAACTGATTTTTATCATATCAGGCCTGAAGACAGTTTTAAAAAGGGGTTAGCAAGGAGGGAAGACCTTCCAGAGGCCCAGTGGCCCCGAAATCCTCGAATTCAGAACAGTACCACATGGGTGCTTTCCCCCTTGTTTTAGGTTCTTCAGCTTTTAGCAAAATTAGGAGACCCAAAATGCTAGATATGCTGTTAGAAGGCATGTTTTGGTTGATTATTATAATATATAAATTATTACATATTTCCCCTGTCATTTGTCCTTCTACCCACAAAACCTTCTGTCCTGTACAAGTTATATCTATCTATACACATGCTTAAATTTAAGCCATATAGTAGTTGTTTGTGTGTGTGTGTGTGTGTGTGTGTGTGTGTGGTTTTTTTGTTAGCCCCTGCATTTCAGTTGATTTAGTTCGCTATCCACCTACCCATCCGTTTTCCATTATTTCCCTAAAAGTAAATAATAAAAGTGCTCTATACCAAAATGATTTAAAATCACTTTTACATAATTACTAGAAAATTTAATAGCAAAATTTTATAGCCACAAAACTGATGATAGGTCTAGCTATCCTGAAATAAGCAGTGCTAATAATACAGCATAATACTACACAGTATACTATTAATGACAGGTATTTCCAAATTATTTTAAATAAAGTATTAATGAACAGATAGATACAAGTCCTTAGGTAGTCTTTTTTTCTTTTTTTAAAGACAATTTTTTTTAAAGCAGATATTCATTTTAAATTATTTATTTATTTTTTGGCTGTGTTGGGTCTTCGTTTCTGTGCGAGGGCTTTCTCCAGTTGCGGCGAGCGGGGGCCACTCTTCATCGCGGTGCGCGGGCCTCTCACTATCGCGGCCTCTCTTGTTGCGGAGCACAGGCTCCAGACGCGCAGGCTCAGTAGTTGTGGCTCACGGGCCCAGTTGCTCTGCGGCATGTGGGATCTTCCCAGACCAGGGCTGGAACCCGTGTCCCCTGCATCAGCAGGCAGACTCTCAACCACTGCGCCACCAGGGAAGCCCGGTAGTCTTTTTTAAGTTACTATATTCCTAAGTTATTCACAGATGTTGTATATTAGGCAACAAAGGGGTTCTCTGGTTAAGTTATATGCTCCCCTTTGTTCTCAGTGTCTAAAATGAAACTCAAAATAATTGAGGGAAGGCAAATCTGAATTTTATAATAGGTCTATAGAATCTTAGCACTTGTATAAAGGCCTGTAACACCGTTAGCATCAGAGATGGATACTTCTATAGCGCTTCAAAGTTTCATCTTCAAATGGATTTTAAAATCACAGCATTAGAAGTTTTATGATGGAAAGGACCACTGAACCGTAGATGACATTTAATTAAACAACCCATTTTACAGATAAGGGAACCAAGGTTTAAAACTGACTTACCTAAGGTCCCACTAATTATCAGAAGCAGTTCTCTTTCTCCTGCCCTCTAACCAAATAGTGGCTCCCAAGCTCAGCTGCACACTGGGATCATCTGAGAAGCTTTAAAAACTGCCTGGCTTCTGCTTCAAGATGTTCTGATTTAACCGGCACTGGGTATGACTTGGGCATCAGGACTGTTTTTAAAGATCCCCAGATGACTGCAGCGTGCAGCAAAGTTTAGGGATGAATGAGTTAGGGTTAAGATCGGAGAATCACTCGGGATGCTTTTGTCCATATAATCATGCTTCACATCATTCCCCATCTTGTCAGAAGGTGTGTGTCCGTGGGTGAGAGAGAGAGAGACAGACAGACAGACACACAGACACTGTGTCTTGGAGGCGGGGGCAGGCGGGTGGACTTTGTGCATCCAGAAACATATATCTTGAAAAGTTGCATAAGTGATACTAATAAGGTTCACCTACCCCACTGAGAACAACTACCCCACTGAAAACTAAGCCCATGATAAACATTTTCAAAATCATTCCTAAAAGCCAATTGGCCCTATTAATTTTCTCAGTAAACCTTTATTTCACCAATAATGAATGTGATGAATGATCATTTTTAAAACTTAATGAGAGCAAATTAAAATTTACTGTACTTCCAAAAA
Source organism: Balaenoptera acutorostrata (assembly GCF_949987535.1). NCBI lineage: Eukaryota > Metazoa > Chordata > Mammalia > Artiodactyla > Balaenopteridae > Balaenoptera > Balaenoptera acutorostrata. The sequence goes on from NC_080066.1 coordinate 171,429,975, forward strand.
TTAGACTAGGTCGGGAAAAAAAAGGATGAAACCTACTTGTCTGAGCAAGGTTAATCTTTTTTTTTTTTTTAATTTTATTTAATTTTACTTATTTTTGGCTGCATGGGGGTCTTTGTTACTGTGCGCGGGCTTTCTCTAGTTGCCAAGAGCGGGGGCTGCTCTTTGTCGTGGTGCGCGGCCTTCTCACTGTGGTGGCTTCTCTTGTTGCACAGCACGGGCTCTAGGTGCGTGGGCTTCAGTAGTTGTGGCACACGGGCTCAGTAGTTGTGGCTCGCGGGCTCTACGGCACAGGCTCAGTAGTTGTGGCGCACGGGTTTAATTGCTCTGCGGCATGTGGGATCTTCCCAGACCAGGGCTCGAACCTGTGTCCCCTGCGTTGGCAGGCAGATTCTTAACCACTACACCACCAGGGAAGTCCCTGAGCAAGGTTAGCCTTCAAAGTACTTTTGAATTATATACTGGACATCAGACTCTTTTGAATTCAAAAGAAGCTGCAACTCTAGCCAAAGTAGAGTGGTTTTGGTACCCACAGATTCAGTGTCTTGGCTGAATAAAAACATTCAGTGATTCTGTGATAAGTGCCCAAACTCAGGACTTTAGAGATGGGGCTCAGTTTTTGCTGAAACATGATTTGACTGCAACTATTATTGTAAGCAAGAGAGGAAAGTTACCTTATTATGACTGTGAACTTGCTGTCTTTAATTAAAGTAGAAGTTACTGATCATTTAAATAGCTAAAAAAAAAGCTGGCACATTAAAAACCAATTAAAAATATAATTAGCTTATAAAATTAAGACAACAAATAAAATTAAGGATAAGGACATTAATATTTTCAAATAGCATTTCCCAAACTGTGTTCTGGAAAATCAACATTCATATCCTAAGGAGATGTTAATGTTTCGTGGACAACCGCGAGGGAGGAGGCAAGAAGCTCTGCATCCCGTTTGGTTTTTTTCTCCTAAATAAGCTTGAAAGGTTCATCATTAGGGTGTTTTGAAAGTGCATCTCCAATTGTGGACTATGAGGTGCTCCCAGAAATTAAAGAACAGTTTCCATCATCATGACACTGTTCGTGTCTCCTTAAGTATAAGCCTGACCACAGCCATGTTTCCGAAACCTCACCTCTTTTCTTGTTCTCTGCTGTGATTGATACAGTGTGTTGGAGATATATTTATATATATAAACAAAAATTAAATGTGTCTATTAAGTTAAAACCTCAGTTGAACAAATTTCATCTACAAAGAAATTAAGCTTGAGTGTGTATTTCTTAAGACTGGTTTGATATATTCTCCCCCTCTCTGGGGGACAGGAAGGAGAAGTAAAATTTCATACAGAAATAGTGCAGGAAAAAAAAAAAATGCACAGTGGGATAAATCTGACAAAATCCAATTAAATTTAAATGCAGATTCGCTTTGGTGCCAGTAGGGGACAAGCTGTTCCTTCTTCTAAGAGTAGCTTCCAAAGTAGTATACATTGTTTGAGGACTACAACTCATAAAGAAATAATTTTTTCTAGAAATAGCCAATAAAAAGTACCTCTCTTTCTCATTATGTTCAACAATGGCTTAACAACAGAGATGCGTCAAATAAAGATTTATACTTTTTCTGGGATTTCTTATTTGCTAACTGGCTTTCCCTTCTATCATGCGCTCTAAGATTAAAATGGAAACTGAAAATTCATATTTAGGTCCTTGAAATCAATATATAGTTGACACCAGTTTTTTAACCTGATCACTGAAAAGGACAATTCAAATGAATGAAATTATGTATGGCTAGGATGCTTTTAGCGATAAGGGGGTCTGTCACTCAGCCCTTGGCAACCTAGTTGTACTCACCGTTTTATTGTGGTTCTAAGATTAGGCTGGCTGACTATGCTGTCATCTAGAAATATTGTTGAGCATGAGTTATACTTTTTAGTAAGCTGCCCTGGAGATACCTGAAGGGGAAGGGAAATAGAAGAAAATGTCACAGTAAGTTAAACCTATAAAGTGTTTTTTCCTTGGTTAAAATGTCAAACGATAAAGCATTAAGATTTTTCTTACACTCCATGAACTGCCTGAGTGTGATGTCATGTGCAGCTCTATGGGAAACCTCTATACTCTGACTTCCACAGACGAGCTTTGAGAAATGGGTTATAAAATGCTGCCTTGATATAGTACCTATAATCAAACCTGGCAAGCACCTATTATAAATTACCTGTATAATAATGTAAAAAGTTTAGAATAAGATTTCAGGGTTTTTTCCTTAAGCAATGAAATGCAGCTGAGATTTCCTATTTCTATTCATTTACTACAATAAAACGTAATGCTTTCTATAATACCGATGTAGGAGCATTTCACTGCAGTAGATGAACACCAATAATAAATGTATTAGTTCAGGAGACAGTGTGACGAAACAAACGTTTTCGAATCAGAGGCTGGGCATGCCAGGGCTGCTCTATCACTAAAAAGCTGGGGGCCATAAGTCTCTCTGGGCCTCAATTTCCTTATCTGGAGGACAAAAAGGTACTGCTTAAAGATTCTCTCGCATCCAAAAAAAACGGATAAAACAACTCTGAGAATTTAACTTCTCACTTCATGTTTAAGTAAGACTGCCATTACATTACTCAAGTGAGAACCTCAGAGAATACTTGCCATTCATTGCAAACTTGTACTAATTCGGTTCTACGTGTTATTTGACACTCCTGCCTCACCCATGCTGCTCTCTGCCTGCAGTGCCTTTTTCTTCCTCCTGTCCCAGCAAGCTTGACCCCATCTTCCTCTAGGATCCCTCTGCCAGCAGGCACACCACAACACTTCTCACTTTCTGCACACTCACACGTCTAATTTACCAACTGTTCCATGGTCTCAGCTGCTTGCATAGTACCACCCTCTTTAGTAAACAAGCTTCTCCAGGTTAGGAAGATTCTTCTCCTACCTCCAGCTACTGAGCACAGAATCTGGGACAAATTAGGATTCAACAAGTGTTTGAGAAATTATTTAAGATCAGTTACAACTGGAGGTAAATCTTACTAAAGATACAAATTCGTGAGAATTTATCTACAGTGGTGTTGGATAGGTGACAAAGAACTTTTTGAGACCCTCTAGAGAATGAACTATCTTTAAAACACTTTAGAAGTATCCATTTATTTGTGAAGAGCCCATGAACACGGCAATAGTCAAATACTAACATGGCCTAAACTATGTTAGGACAACTCTCTTCCTTAAAGTAAGGCCAATAACCAAATCCCAATCACTGAAAGCCACTGGAAGGAAGAGTAGCATTCTTTAATACCACAGAATACAAACAATTTTAAAGCTGGGTTTTGTTTTTGGTTTTTGTTTGTTTACTAATTCAGATGAGCCTTCCTTCCTCCCATTAATATAAAATAGTTTTCACCATGCTGTCACACTCTCCCATCAATGTCCTCCACAAATACATGAAAGGTGAGGCAGGGAGAAAATCTAGTTGATGCTTTTTAAAATACAGAGCATTTAAATAAAAATTGCCAGTATCCAATCATCAGAAATATCCAAAGGGCATATATAAAACACCATTTTGCTTGTTTCAGATGCTTTATGCAAAGCCACTTATTCCTTATTAACAAAAAGTTCTAGATGTAACATATTTGAAAAGTATCACTATTTGGAAGACTAAGTTCTCCTTCAAGCTAGAAATGTTTTAAACTAAAACTCTGATATGGTCCTTAAGCTATTTGGTTAATGTGTAATTTTAGAATCTCAAAAAACAGATACAGCATGAAAAATGAAAATTCACTCATTCAAATACTTTGATTCTAAACGAAGCAGGTTATCTTTTAAGGTCACTACTATTAGGGTATAATATGACATACACTACACGTAATAAAAGTCAATTCTGACCAAAAATCTAAATATATGAGGGGAATAAAAATAGTAAGGAAATGTACCAAAATATAGACTAGTTGGTAGAGCTTTGGGTGCTATTTATCCTGTTTTCCTCTATTAAAAACTTTTTTTTCTATTATGAATGTATATTGATTTGTCTTTGGAAATATTACTGCTAAAACATTTAAAATTTTTAATTAGATGTGGTCTATAGTCCTATGGGGGCTCATTTAATGTATCAGCAACTTACAGTCTACTGGCTCGATCCTACAAGAGAAACACTTCCACAGGCCTACTCCTGAAACTATTCAAACTTTCCAGCATCTAGTGTTCACTAAAGGATGGCAGAATTGAAGCCTCTGAGCAAAGCCTAGCTATGTTAGCTGCCAGCAGATTACTTTCCTCTCATCTTGCTTGAAAATTTAAGATAACTGTCCTTTATGATTAAAGCCTTACCATTGCTGGCTCACAACCTCAATAAACTGCACTGACACACATAAGGGTATAAAATGCAAATACAAAAAAAAAAAAAACAAGTAGCAAAAAACACTACTGACAGTTTAATGTTCATAGGTATTATTTCAATTGGTCACTGAAGAAGAGTATTTATCTTCATTCAGCACTAAGGACAAAATACATGGACTTTTACAATCTTTATAAGGGGAAAGGTTGCTTAGTAGACTTCAGGTTTAATGGTGAAGACTAGAAAATAATCATACCTAGGAGGCTAGTAAGTAACAACCCTCAAAGCTTATCATTAAAGGTCAAGTACCTGTTGAAATCCTGCCCCCACCCAATGACTCTTCCCACTGTGCCTACTGCCTCTGATTTTAACCCATTAAAAGAATAAAGCTGGAGAGAGCGAGAGTACGAAGCGCGGCAACCCGAGTCATGGCAGGACAGGCATTTAGAAAGTTTCTTCCCCTCTTTGACCGAGTATTAGTTGAAAGAAGTGCACCCGAAGTTGTAACCAAAGGAGGCATTATGCTTCCAGAAAAATCGCAAGGAAAAGTATTGCAAGCAATGGTAGTAGCTGTTGGATCAGGCTCTAAAGGAAAGGCTGGAGAGATTCAACCAGTTAGTGTGAAAGTTGGAGATAAAGTTCTTCTCCCAGAATACGGAGGCACCAAAGTAGTTCTAGATGACAAGGATTATTTCCTATTTAGAGATGGTGACATTCTTGGAAAATATGTCGACTAAAATAAGTCACTATTGAAATGGCATCACGTGAAGCTGCCCGTTCCCCCAATGGCATCACGTGAAGCTGCCACTGAAGTTCTGATATCTTTCATCCTGTAAATAATTTCCGTGTTTTTTTTATAATAAAGTAATGATATCCAAACTAATGATATTCAGTGTCTCTGAAATTTAGTTTTCTCTGTATTGATTTAAACATTCCCAAATAAAAGTATATAAATGAAAAAAAAAAAAAAAAGAGAATAAAGCTGAAGTTCACTTTTTTCTTCCCCCTTTTCACAAGTTTTGGATACGTTTATTAAGAATCAATGACTTTAACTGAAAAGTCTGTAATACTCCATCTATGTTGCACATTAATGGACAATATGGTAGGGTGAGTGGTTTGAATAGAATTCATACTCCAGGCCTTAGTAGAAAAGTATAATATTCTAATTATAGGTATAATCAAAAATATTGTCTGAATTAATATCGTTAATTATATTGAATTAAACCTCAAACTCAGAACCTATATTCAAAGAATAAATCTAAGTTTGAGTAGACTGACCACAAATCTATTTCCTCTTCCCCTTCTTTCAGATATCATCTCAGTAGAATTAAAGGCATTTTTTAAAAAAGCTATACATAAGACAGGATAAACAGCAGATGATTTTTAATGTTTGAAAGGTGAAAAGACTAGATAAAGGAGTGGTAACTGACATGGCAGAAAGGAGGAAGCACAACCTTGGTACCTACGGAGAGTGACTAGGACAGGAACAAGAAAACCAGTTCGTCTTACAGAACCCAAGGCAGGCTCAGGGTTCAGAGGCGTGGTCCCCAAATCCTTGCAGTGAGGCCCATCAGTTAACGAGTTGTCCAAGTGATGCTTCCAATTAGATCTTAACAGACAGCCAAGGACCATCACACGTTTGAGGGAAGCCCCCAACAAGTAAGAGATCAAAACAGGAAGAAGGAATGGGACTTCCCTGGTGGCGCAGTGGTTAAGAATCCGCCTGCCAATGCAGGGGACACGGGTTCGAGCCCTGGCCCAGAAAGATCCCACATACCACAGAGCAACTGAGCCCATGCGCCACAACTACTGAGCCTGCGCTCTAGAGCCCATGAGCCACAACTACTGAAGCCCACACGCCCTAGAGCCTGTGCTCCGCAACAAGAGAAGCCACTGCAATGAGAAGCCCACGCACCCAACAAAGAGTAGGCCCAGCTCACCGCAACCAGAGAAAGCCCACGTGCAGAAACCAAGACCCAATGCAGCCAAAAAATAAATAAATAAAATAAAATATAAGGATGCTTTAAAAAAACACAAAACAAAACAGGAAGAAGGAATTGATGGGAGTGATAAAAACTCAGGAGCAAATGAAAACTTGAAATTGCACCAGTGAAAAAAAGAATGACAGGATATAAGAGAACTCTATAAATTGAAAATAAGGTAGACAAAACAATATATTCAATAGAAGGATTAGAGCACAGTCAAGGAAATCTCCAGGAAGCAGGACAAAAAGACAAAATGCAAAGCAGGAGGGGAAAAAAGTTAGCGATCTGGTAAGTCTAAGACTTCCAACATCCGAATAATAGGAACCTGGAAGAAAAAAACAGAATGTCAAAGAAACACACAAAAAAGGTCTATACCAAACCAAATTATGAAATTTCAAAATCCCAGGGAGAGGGAAGGTACTAAAAGGTTCCCGAGAAGGAAGGGATGGGGGGAAATGACTACAATCGGTAATGTACAATGTACCATACAATGTCAACAGGTTTAAGAGCAACAGTGTAAATGAGAAGATGAGAGGGAAGTGTCTTTAGAACTGCAAAAATTAGTTTCAACTGAGAATTCTATACTTTATCAAATAGAAGGAGTTTCAGAGAGGCTAGATCTCTATAAACTTTCTGCCCATGTGCCCTTTTCCCACGAAAATGTGCTCCAGTAAAACAAGGAAGTATAACAAGACAAGAGGGAAACAGAATCTAGGACATAGGGGATCCAACATAAGAGAGCAGAGTTATGTGAGATCCCAGATGACTTCACACAGATATCCCAGGAAAAGAGGCATAGAGCAGGCCTAGGGGAACACCAGTCTATATGGGAGTAGGAAGACAAAAGATTGGGGAAAAGTGTCTCCAAGAAAAAAATGGAACAGATGTGGCTTAGTAGACGGAAAATATTTTTGATAGGCATGTGACAAATGTTAAAACATTTGGGGAAAAAAATAGCTGTTAGAAAACAGGCAAGTGAATATAGTCAGGAAATTAATTCCACAGAAAAAATGAAGAATGTGAAAGCAGGGAGACCGGGCAGGGAGCTACTTACTGCATGTGGCTGTGTGAGATCACGTTGGCTAGGAAAAGGGGGGGTTGGGTTATCCTAGAGAAGTGCAGAAGGGCTCCAATTTCATTAATATTGAAGAAGAAGAATGAAGGGCGTACAAGGAGGAGGCACAGTCAGAGAACTATATGGCTCAGCAGTGCACAATATTTGCAGAGTCGTAGTAATGTAAACATTGATTCTGATTTCATAAAAACTGATACACGTTGAGGGAACACAGGGAGGGAAATAACGTCACGGTGGACCGAAGAAGCTAAGCTTTCACCTGCTATGACAAGAAGTCAATGGACAGTGCTAAAAATTAACTTACCTGTTATACTTTTATTCCTTTGGTTAAAAAATAAGATCAAAAAAATAAGGCAAAAGAATTTAAGGCAGATCTTTATACTACAACCATATTAGTGAAATTTAACTTAAATGTCAGAACCCTTAAAAAATGGGCACTACTAAGTCAAAGACTTTCCTGAATACATTTGATAATTAGGAAAAGAGAGATTTAGAAAATCTACCAAAAAGAGGTCCATGCTAACAGTATTGGATCCATCATATTTTTAGGAATCATGGCAGACATATTTTTAATTCAAACTATTAATTTCTTAACTTTTCAACTGTTTACTTACATGGTTTAAAGGGCTGCTCGTCCTCTTTTCCCGCACTAAGAATAAAAAAAATTAACTGATGAATTCTGATACAAATGCCATAGAAAAATAAAAGTAGTCACTAATTATTTGATGGATTACCAATAACACAATGAGATAAAATTCCATTCTATTTTTTAAAATAATTTCCAACAAAATATATAATTTAAATCACCCAGCAAGATGAGTCCTATAAATAAAATCTAAAAACTTAGTTTCACTTTTTTGACCTAATAGATATTCTGTATTAGGTACAAATGAAAGACTCCCCATTTACAAAAGAAAAGGACAAAGCAAATTAGGCCAGGTGAGAAACTTAGCTAATAAAAAAATTTACCTGCTGCATAGCTGAACTACTAGCCAGGAGTATTTTCTAATTCTTCATTTACACACAGCTTACTTTAATTACCACAACCTACAGATGACAACTCTAAGAACCAGTTTCTGGCCAGGCACTCATCTCCGAACGCACCAGTAGCTCTGGAAGCATCCTGAACCACTTAATGGTAACCTACTCAAATACCTTACTGAAAAAATACACAACTGGAAAGTAACCTATGTTAAACGTAAATTTTAAAATGAGTGTGCTGACCTAAATGAACATATCTACAGCACACAAAACTGTTTTGCTCCAACAAAGGCCAGAAGAATAAAAGCCTGAAGAGGGTCTTAGGCCACACTCTTGCTCACATTGCCTCCTTTAACTCCAGACAGGCATCACAGGCACGGATTCCTTAAGGCTGAAGAGAGAGACAAGCATGGGACAGCTTTTCTTTTCCTGTCTCCAGAGCCCCTCTACATGTGAGCAGCTCATGGCTCTGGAAGAAACTGAGAAATAGAGCAATCCTAACCAGAAATGAGTGGCTCAAGTACACACACTAGAAAAATGCAAGTTAGAAACCCCAGGAGCTTCCAGGTTGGTGAACACGTAGTACCCTTGCAGAGGGCATCAAAGCTCTGTGCCCTGTCCCCATGCCTGGCCCTATGCATCTCTTCCATCTGGCTGTTCCTGAGTTATATCCTTTTATAAAAACCAGTGATCTAACGGAAAAAAACAAAAAGCAAAACAACAACAACAAAAAACCAAACCTCCGTTTTTTATTGTGCTGCTTCACTTTAAATATGATGGAATGTTCACTTCTTGTATTCCTGCTCTCGTAATCAACTGAAAAACTTGGTCACGTATGGCTTTTTAGCAAATAAACTAGGATTTAACATAACATTAAGGAAGACAAGCAGGCAAGCAGGAGTGCAAAAAATTCTACGGTTCTGATTCTCATCTTAAAACAAGGAGGACACAGGAAATTTATATGAGTTTCACATGCTGAGGATAATCTTCTGGAAAACCCCATATGGCATGTTGCTCTTATTACCCTGGCACAGCACTACATTAGGATGAGAACGTTTTGAATAGCTTAAAAGTTCTGAGTAGCATAAATCTGGATGTGAGATAGGCTCGTCTGGTTGAACACTGTGTAAAACAGGGCCAAAATCACAAGGCTCAATTCCCATATATAACAACTGATTTTTCTGATTTGATCAAATGAAAACCTAACTGTGACCTAAACCCTATCATTTGTCTTTAACATATGCGCTCTTCGGAGCAAGGGGAAAAGGACAAAGTAGCATGGAGAAATAGACCACATCTAAATCATGTGGCCAGTTGACTATGTTGATAAAGAGGTGGCAAAATGTATAAACAGGTAGTCTAAGTGTTCTCCTCCCTAAAACACTGACAACTAAAGGAAACTGTATCATCAACATATTAAAATAAGACAAGTGAATACATAAAAAAAGTGAAACATTTAAACCACTGTAAGAGTTTTTCTAAATACCTCCTATAATACACAAAACAAAAACAGTTTTCACTCTTTTTCTCAGGGAAAAAAAAGCATTGCCTTACCCTCTGTTTGAGATTTGCTCCGAAAAACTGTGCTTGGCCTTGGGTGGTCAGAAGGGTTTGGTTCCAAAGCTAAGTCTGTATAGGAAGAAGAGAAAAAGGTGTGGTGATTTAGTTGAGTAGAAAAATACATGATTTTAAAGATAGCTACACATTGATTGAAACCACTTTTAATAGTCTTGAGAAGAGCTTTTAGTAATGACAAAAAGGCAATTTTAGTAAAGGCACAATATAAAAATCCTATTGGGAAACAGCAAAATTGTAGAATCTCTCCATACATGTGGAATAAAACCATGGCTATGTCTTAGACTTCTTTAACTTGCACCTAAATAATCTATGCCATTTTTAGATGAATCATATATGTGACTCCCCTCCTATTTATCAATTAAAAATTCAGTCACCCTCTTTTAAAGCTGATATTACTAGCACATTCCAGGAACAGTCTCAAGAAGCAAGTTATGCTGTGGCCAACTACTGTCAGATACCAGCTCAATATATCAAATATGCCAAAACGAAGTGAGTTGCTTTTGGCAAATGTTCTTCAGACAATCAAATGGCTAATTCTAACTCCATTCAACAAATGAACTCATCTAATTGGCTGTGGTTTATCTGGGGGCTATTCATCATGGCAGATTTAAGAGGACTACATAAAAGTTCAATGTTCTAATCTATAGGAACACTTCCATGATAGTGATTTTTAACTTTGCCCTCTATTTCCAAAGCTAACCTCACTTCTTCATTCCACGCTGCGTGATTAATTTGGGGCTTCAATAAGAGTACTTTCTGGAGCAGATCATAGGGCTACTAGAAAAAAATTTTGGCCATACCTACACGAAAAGGTGGGTCTGCCTGTAGCCCACCTTGCACCAAGGTGGGATAGCGTCTTCTATTTAGGCAGAAATACAAAACAAGCACAAGCTACCACACAGGATAGTAAGGTTGTTGTTTAAAACAAACAAACAAACATAAAAGCCCTATGACACGTCCTCAGCAAAGTCCATCTCAAACCATTTAACCAATCTTTTAAGAAACTGGACCAAGATTCAGATAAAGAGTAATGGTTAAGGCAATTATTTCCCAAACCACATAATAACTGATCTGTTTTTGAAAGATAGCTTTGATGGTCAAAGTGAAATACAAATATATCCCTGCCTCTTAGAGAATCCAAAGAATACACACATTGATATATTAAAAACTAATTAGTCTAGTAGTGAATTCTGTCTAACCCAGCATTCCACAAATGTATCTACCTAGAATCCCCTTCTCCCACCCAGAAAGAATTTTGCACGAACAGTAATTTTGGACTTCCCGTTTTAACAGGAATCTGAGCCATCCATTTTAATGTCATTGCCAGCACTAGTAATTTACAGAGCTAAACCAACTGCTTTGTTCTTCATGAAAATTCCTTCACTGAATTTGAAGTTTATCAAGCTGCTTTTGGAGAAAATATTCTATTCAACATTTTTATGTAAAAGACCCATAGAATTATTTTAAAGTTTTTTTCTCCTACATATTTGAAAAACTAAGACAATGGGAAAATAAATTATTTCAGCTGTACACAAAATGGCAGGCAGAGACTTTCACAGCTGCCTCTAACCTATAGCTTCCGAAAGAATTCATGACTACTTACCTATACCAAAAAGAAAGTAAATAGACTACATTTGAATCTAAAAAATAAGCAGAAATGTTTGCAAAGTAGCTGTATTATTTATCAGTGTCTATGGCATGGTAAAACTTAACAATTTTCAATGGAAGTCCAGGAAAATTAAGTGCCAGAATCAAAGAGAAGCAAGCTTTAACACACACACACACACACACACACACACACACCCGCCAAACCAAGATGTGCTACTACAGATCTAAATACAAAAATCAAGAAGGCTGGGATAAAAGAAATGACAACATGCAAAAAAAAAAAAGTAAACTTAGCCCAAGTGACCAGAAAAAAGCTGGCACTCTCCCTACTCTATCCTAGGGGGTTCAAAGGTAGGCACAGGACCCAGGACCGGCCAATCAATCACAGCTGTCCTGGGACTTCCCAAGAAAAGAGAAAGGCAGAACTGTACTCTAGGATCCTTAGCTAGTCTTGAGCTGCTGGACACTCCCCTTGCTATCATGAGGGGAAAGGCTTTTCAGGAGACATCAACAGAAGAGAGCAGAACTGAGGAGATCATTTAACTCCTGGGTCAAGTAGTGCTTAACTCTGTGATGTTCTTTTAACTTGCAACTGAAGGAGACCTGGTTAATCAGCAGTACTGATGATCACACTAAAGGTGGGGAAAGGTAAAAGTCACTTGCTCATTCCTTTAACAAATATCATGAGCAAAAATCTGCATGAGACAAAACGATGCTCTTTTTAAAAATTACACACAACCATTCACAATCATTAACACACAATGATTCACAACCGTTACTTTTAGTTGCTTTTCTTATACGTTAAAAAAAGCTCTAATTAGTGTACAATTTATGTCTTCTTGTTACTAACAAGCGCTCTCCACCCCACTGTTGCATATTTATTGTCTAATGAATACACACTGGCCCATCAAGTGTTATTCCTATACTGGACTTAGCCAATCCCCTATTGCTGGGGATTGGTGCTTACAAAGTTCTCTTCTTAAAATATTATGAGGAAAATCTTCATGTACATAGTTTTTTAAAATAATGGTTTTATCTCCTTAGCAAAGATCTTCGGAAGTGGAATGACTAAGCCAAAAGGTTAGATCACTTTCACGGCTCCATGTACAATGCTAAATTGCTTCCTAAAGAAGGTGGGGGGCACATTAGGGTATAATGCTACCAATCATGACATTTTGAGTTCCTACCCTTGCTTTGGATACTTGAAAAAAAAAAAAATTCCTACTGATATGAATGAGGACCCTCACTGTAGATCTAATTTGTATTTCTTTTGATTACACAGTTTGACCATTTTCCCACAGTTATCAGTGTCATTTCCACTTTGGTGAGTTGGCCTATCATTTGAATGTACTGTAAACAACACTGCTGTCAGTTTGCATGAGGTTTTCAGAAAATATTAATCTTTTGTTTATAGCCTATATAACTAACAATTTTCTATATAACTTGCACTTTTTGCTAATGAAAAATACCACATCACTATCTTATAGAATGGACATGTGAGCCATTAGACAGTAAACTCATACATACACACAATATTTCTGCACTTCCCATTAACTATCTTCCCAAGAGCCTAAGGAGACTATGATAAAACCTACCACACTCTTCACTATCACAAAGGTAAGACTGCCGACTATTAAGCAAAGCTTTACCACCCACCATCCCTCTCATCCCTCTCCCCACCACATGCACACACAGTAATTTAGAGACTTCAGGAAATTACTGTGCATTCAGGAAATTACATGGATTCTTCCGAAAGTTATTTCTTTAGAAACCTCTAAGAATGTTTTACCCAGGAGAACTATTCTTGAGCTCATGATTAGGGGTTATGATTAAAACTGTATTTTAAGACCCATCATTTTTGTATTATCAATTTAAATTGCAACTTATTTGACAGCATGATAGGTCGATGTAGAAAAAGTATGATTAAAAAAAAATTAAACTCGGTCTTAATGTAAACATTCCTCAGAGGAAACCTGTAAAACACCACCGACACTGAATACTGTTTTTCCTCCAATCTAAGATTCTACCAGTTGTTAAGATCCATCTCAATTGCAGTTGTTAAAAGTGTGAAAACATAGGCAACTTAGAACAAATGAAATGCGTTACTGAAGGCTAAAAGTGTTAAAAACTATGCTATCAAACTGTCGATAAATGATTTTTCCTTGTTAAAATATTAGAGGGAGAGGGAAGTGACCAAGAAAGCATCTGACAGAAGCAGCATATTTCAGAAAGCGATTAATATCAACATATTGGTTTCAATATCTTCCAAAGAAACAGGCGACGTCAGCAGTTTCTGGGCAGCTGCTGAGCACCAGTTTACTTAACGGTAACCACTGCGCTTACTGACCTGCCCGAGCATCCCTACACTGGACAGTGTAGTAGTTTTATGGCTCATAATACAAACATTACAATCTTCACAATTACCATGTAAACTGATGACTTCATCTCTTTGAGTCCACACTTGCCACCGCAGTCAGGGAGTTCCTGCCAGCCAGCCCTGAGCTGGGCTGCCTCACCAGAGGGGACACAGCAGGCTCCTGCACCTGCCAGGCTCCGGCTCACCCACGCCTTGACCCTGCTTCCCTAGCTTCTGACAATCCTGGCTTCCCAACTTCCCAGCTCTGGTTTCCAACTGCTTCTGTACCTGCCTCTACCCTGGTTCTCAGTTTTGCCTTATTTTAATCCTCAATCAGTGGTACAGTGATCATGACTGAGAGGTGACACATAGGTAAGTACACCTGGCTTTATATATTTCTGAAGAGTACTTTACTCAGTTTCTTGGACTTTTAAGAACCTTTCTGGGTTGCAAGTTACCTTCATTTCATTTCACATTATGCAGTGTTACTGTTTTAACTCTTAAGTTTTATTACTTTAATACACTAAAACAACAACAACAAAAAAGGGTGAGAAAAAAGGTAGTATTCCAAAGAAGCTCACATAATGTCAACAATAAATCCTCTTCCTATATGCCATGCATTTGGAACTTACAGTCCTACTCTCTATCAATACTCATTTTTAAAACCTTGGACAACTCAATTTATACCTAAGAGAAGAATTCCTACACTACCTAACTCAGAACACGGTGAGAATCAAATGAAATGCAAGAGCAATCTATATACTACAGCCTATTTTAGACCCTTATTAATATCGCTTTTTTGTTCAAGCCACTGCTGGCTCTCACCTGAGCTACCGCACCAGCCTCCTAACTGGTCTCCCTCTCTGCTTCCTTCCACCCTTACAGTCTATTCTCACACAGTAGCTGGTCTGATCTCCCTCCACCCTCTCTACCCCCCTTCCCTTTTTCTAAGAATTAACATCATTCCCCTGCATATAATCCTTCAATGGTTTCCCATTACAATGAGACTAAAATTCATATTTTTTTGTCAAGGCCCACTAGGCATACAAGGTCTTAATCCCCCATATTCCTCCTGGCATTCATTCACTCAGCTGCAGCCACCCATCTTTCTGTCCTTGGCACGCATCAAGCATATTCCCTTCTTAGGAACTGCACAGAAGCCTCTTCTCCCACAGCCTCACATGGCTCTCTTAGGACTGCTCATGGGTCGCTTAAGGAGAGAAGCTGTCTTTAACCACCCCTTGTAAAACTGTCCTCCTCCCCAGCCCATTACACCTTCATTTTCTTTCTTAGTGTTCTCACTACCTGATGTTATTCTTGTGTCGTCAGCCCCCAGGCACCTCTAGAAAGTAAGGACCTGAGTTAGGATACGGGTTTTGTCTTGTCTAACCACTGTTTGTCCTGCCTCTGGAATGGTGCCTAATAATCACGTTTCAGTGTACCCAAAACCAGTTAAGTTTCTCCCAATTTTCCCACATCATCTAAGATTTCTTCTAATGCTGTCTTTTGATGTGTCTGTCACCTAAGACCAGAGTTAATTTCAGATCTCTTAGAGTAGTAGTTTAGTGACTCAGAATCAAAGACACAAGACAGGTTACCAAGAACCACGAAAACCTAAAAGAGGAAATCTAATGTTCAGTGAAAAATCAATGGTAACTTTAATTTGGGAAAAGAACATTTAATGTTAAAATACCTTTAGTACACTCAAAATGGATTAGAGACCTAAGTATAAGACTGGACACTATAAAACTCTTAGAGGAAAACATAGGAAGAACACTCTTTGACATAAATCACAGCAAGATCTTTTTTGATCCACCTCCTAGAGTAATGGAAATAAAAACAAAAATAAACAAGTGGGACCTAATGAAACTTCAAAGCTTTTGCACAGCAAAGGAAACCATAAACAAGACGAAAAGACAACCCTCAGAATGGGAGAAAATATTTGCAAATGAATCAACGGACAAAGGATTAATCTCCAAAATATATACACAGCTCATTCAGCTCAGTATCAAAGAAACAAACACCCCAATCCAAAAATGGGCAGAAGACCTAAATAGACATTTCTCCAAAGAAGACATACAGACGGCCACGAAGCACATGAAAAGATGCTCAACATCACTAATTATTAGAGAAATGCAAATCAAAACTACAATGAGGTATCACCTCACTCCTGTTAGAATGGGCATCATCAGAAAATCTACAAACAACAAATGCTGGAGAGGGTGTGGAGAAAAGGGAACCCTCTTGCACTGTTGGTGGGAATGTAAATTGATACAGCCACTATGGAGAACAATATGGAGGTTCCTTAAAAAACTAAAAATAGAATTACCATATGACCCAGCAATCCCACTACTGGGCATATACCCAGAGAAAACCGTAATTCAAAAAGACACATGCACCCGAATGTTCATTGCAGCACTATTTACAATAGCCAGGTCATGGAAGCAACCTAAATGCCCATCAACAGACGAATGGATAAAGAAGTTGTGGTACATATATACAATGGAATATTACTCAGCCATAAAAAGGAACGAAATTGAGTCATTTGTTGAGACGTGGATGGATCTAGAGACTGTCATACAGAGTGAAGTAAGTCAGAAAGAGAAAAACAAATATCGTATATTAATGCATGTATGTGGAACCTAGAAAAATGGTACAGATGAGCCAGTTTGCAGGGCAGAAGTTGAGACACAGATGTAGAGAATGGACATATGGACACCAAGTGGGGGAAACTGCGGTGAGGTGGGGATGGTGGTGTGCTGAATTGGGCGATTGGGATTGACATGTATACACTGATGTGTATAAAACTGATGCCTAATAAGAACCTGCAGTATAAAAAAACAAACAAAACAACTAATACTAAACTTTCATTGGGTTATTTGTATGGAAATATGTTAATATAAATGTTTCAGACATTACATGAAATTTCTAAAAATCTTATATTTGTATTTGTATGGAAATATGTATGGAAATATGTTAATATAAATGTTTCAGACATTAAAAAAAAATACCTTTACTACAAAATGACTCACCCTATGAATTTAATTAAGTCGTAAGACAAAGTGTACAATCAGAATGCTATAGGGAAGTATCAATACAATGCATCCGTTTTTATCTGTGTCCCCTGAATAAAGCATTAGAATGGGATTATAAAAGATGCTCAACCATAAAGGCTGGGTAAATGAATTATGCTCCAACCATTCGATGGCACAGTAAACAGTTGGTAAAAGGCAGGCTGTAGAGCTGTGCGCAGTTGCATGGAAATACATCACCCTGGAGCACTCTCTAGGTGTCAGCACAGTTCCAGGAGCTTCATGTCGTTACTTTTGTTTATAACAAAAAGTTACAAAGTGGCACATAAAGAACAATCCCATCTTTGTAAAATAAACACAGTGCTATGTTTATATGCATACAAAAGGTTCAGAAAGAATCAACACCAAAATATTAATAAAAATTCTGGATATTCTGAGTGTGAGTGAAGGACTTTTCTGTGTTTTCTAAATCTTTTACATCAAACGTTTATTAATACTGTCACCAAAAAAAGGAAAGATCTGTTGCTCAGAGGTTTTTCCACATCATATTGCCAATTCCTTCCCTACCCACTCTTCAGGGGGATGGGAGGTAGGGGTCACTTGAGAGAGCACCTTTCACCAGAAAATTAGCAAAGCTCCTAAGGTCAGAACATAAAGGCTGTATGAAAAGTTGATGAATAAACATAAAATCAGATAACAGGACCGTAGCATCTTATTTTCTATTATGACACTACCATCAGTTATATTAGATATACTGTTAAAGACAAAGTAGTAAAAAATTCTTTTGAGTCTATCTGAAATCTATACTACGTTCTTAGGAGTTACTTTTTTGAGATGGCTTGAAGAAATCATGTTCTTCTCCAATGTTTCTGAAGAACAAGACAGAGCATCATTTATGTACGATTTTCTCTAAGTAACCAAATAATTCTTCCCTGTAGAAAAGCCAAAATGTTTTATATCTGAGTAGGTATTTCTCAGTTTCCAGGGAAACTGATACAAAATTGTCTGAAATAAAGACATTAAGAGCAAACTTCCAATGTGCCTGTACTTTATATTTGGTGTTCTGACCTTGTTTCTATGGAAACTTAATTAATAGGCAAATGCTGAAATTGAGGTTTCTCTTATCACTTTATTGAATGCCCCCCCAAAAAAGACAAATTGAAATGAAATTTTAACAATCATGTTAAACATAAAAAAGTAAATTCTGTACTCATGAACTCTATTTTTCCAGGTCCTGATTTAGCACTCCTTCCTTATCATACATAGTCGTATGCTAAATGCTTAGTACCTTACCTGCCCGCTTACCAGCTTCCCCTAATGTCCCTCTGTCCAGGGCATTCTCGGCTTCAATTGGATTTCACCAGAACAAACTCTTTAAATTATATCAACGTGTTTACCTGACTGATAAATTTAGGCTATTTCATGACTTCTACTTTTATTCATATCCATTGCAATGTATGTACAGACAGAGAATGGAGAGGTAAATGTTGCTTCTGAGTTGTGTACAATAAACTGGAATGGCAATAATCAAAACTGGAGTATGCTGAGATAGGCCTAACTTATGGATAAATTATAAAATATAAGGTGCACTCTAAACAGTTTCTTAAGCATCCCAAGAACTGAATTTGGCATATCTACCACCTCCCAAGTCTGTCTCTTCTGTTCAGTAGCTGTGTTACACAGTCATTTCAGATCTCCAAGTCTTGGCTTCTTCATCGGCAACAGAGGGAGAATATATACGGGCCTTATTTGTAGATGGAAGGGCCAAGTGAAATACACAAGAAAATGCATTGTAAATCTGAAAAGAATTCTATAAAGGTCCAATTTTCGTCTCTCATCCTACACTAGCCAACTACTAACTGTTTTTAAAAATCATTTAGAGGCTTACCTTATACCAACAAGCAGAGCAGTTTTCACAAGTACTTACATGCTTTGTGTTTAAAGCTACAATTAATTCACATAATGTGTTCATTCTTTCACAATATCTAACTATTCTGAAAAGGGAGTACTTTCCACTTACAAAGCCACGTCCATCATAAGGGTGAATCCACAGGCTTAATTATTCTAACTTTTAAAGAAATTAAATAAACCCAACTAAAATTTAAATAGAAGAGCTGTAAGACATTTCGTCTATGAAATAATGAAATAATCTCTGGCATTTCAATGAAACAAATGGGCCAGTGGGGCTTTAACATCTTTATGATACAATGTTTTATACTTCCAAGAACAGTCTTTATTAAAGTGCCACTATGCTACCCAGAATTTTTTTTTTTAACCTAGAGCCATCCCTTTCCAAAATTCTAGAGGCAAAAATCAAACATTTCCTCTCTTCTCTCTCTCCTCTCCTCCCCGACAACACCCACCCCCAGCCACTTAGTCTTCAGAACTTTTACCTGAACATTCTTAAAGTTGAATAGTATTCTACTGGGCGGGGGGGGGGGGGGGGGGGCGGAGGAGGGAGCCATGGAGACATTTTTCTGCAGGATGGATGTGGTGTGTTAACTCCCAAACCTTTATATCACAAATGACAATCTGAATCTGTTTTTTCTCCTTTGAAACTTCTGTCCAGCAGTCTCAGGAACCACCTCACCCCTCCCTTACAACAGGCAACGTGCAAAAGAAGTCGGTTAAGGCTGTGCAGCTGAAGACATACTTGTGTCAAAGTGGGAATTTAAAAGTAATCAGAACTCCATGGGGTCTCCTTTGGTAAAGAAAAAAAACCCAACAACTATTCTCTGCAGCCGTGGCAGTAACGTTTCACACCGTTCCCAGTTATTTTAAGCCCCTCTCCCACCATTTTCTTTCCTATCGTGTTCAAATTATAGTTAGAAGGGATAAAGTAGCTTCTATCAGGGCGACTGAAAACATTAAAATCCAAAGAATTTTAGTTAAGAACACCACACTGACTCTGTCCATCTCTATTTTGAATTTAAATGACAAATCCTCTAATGTTTGTCTTAATTGTCTCGAGTATCAACTACCTTAACGAACAGAAGTCTATCATCAGGCCCTTACCTAGTTCCTTCGCTTAGGTACCATCTGGATAGGGAGACGGGATGGATACGCCGAAGTTAGAGTATTTAAGTTTTCATTAAGAAAAGAGAGAATACACCAGAAAGTCTCTGCTAAGTCCCACGAGATGTTAAATAGAACCACGAACAGGAAGGGCTGCGGATTGGAGGGTCTCAGGCCGGGCTGGGAAATGGGAACGGGGGAAAGAATTGGGCATTCGGGTAGGGAAGAGGGAAGGAGACTGGCCGGACGCGACTGGTAAAGAATAAGGGGTGGGGACGCCAAGCAGAGCCAGCCTTCGTTCCCGGTGCCCAGCCCTGGGAGAGCCAACTCCGGGCAAGAAGGAACCCTAGGCGGCGTCTCCCTCCCGGGGGACCCTGGGGGCGGCGGAGGCCAGAGGTAAGCCCGAGAGCAGATGGCGCCTACCCCGCGAGGGGTGAGGCGCGCCAGCCGCTTCTTACCTTCGGGCATCTCCCGGTCGCTGATGTGCTGCAGGTGGTGGCCTTCGCCACCTGCGAAATCCAACTCGGCGGGTTCCACGGTAGCCGCCGCCGGAGCTACTGCCACCGCGTTCCCAGCCGCCGCCTTGTAGACCTCAGACTCACAGTCCGGCTCCGCTGACCCCCTGCGCCGGCCCAACTTGGGGCTGGCATTGGGGGACAGGCAACAAGACAGAGAGTTCCCCATGGGGCGCCTTCACTCCTCGCCGCCGCTGCCTCCGCTCGTCCCCCGACTCCGCCGAGCTCAGAAGCCGCCCCCTCCCCCAACAATGGCGCGGCGGGCACTGGCAGCCCCGGGCTATGCCGGGGCTGTGCCGCACATGCAGACGCGACTTCGCCCGCCGCTCTCCTGTCCGCCCAGCCGCCGGGCCCCGGGCAGGGGCGGCCGGCAGGGGCGGCCGCACCCCCGCCGCCGCCGCCGCCGCCTCCCCGGAGCCAACTAGTCTGTGAGGGCTGTGACCAGACCGGCTTATTTAAAATGGGTGGGAACCAGACAAGCGCTGTGACGCGCAGCCACTGCAGGGAGAGAGCGCAGCCGGAACTCCTCCTCCTTCCGCCACCGCCTGCCCGACTGAAAGTAGCTAGCCCGGCCGGCCCTTGCCTACCGGAATGTGTCCTTCGGTCACCTGGTTACGACGGACCAATCACGACCAGAGTTCCCTCAGAGCGCAGGCATGTGACTCACAATGCCCCGCCCCCGCCCGCGGCTGCCCCGCCCCCCGAGCGGCACGCCCCGGACTCTGGTTTCCATTCATCTCTCGCACTCCAAGCTTTCCGGTCCTGCGGGAAGCGCCGTGGGAGTTTGTTAATCGAAGCCGTCCTGAGTCAGTGGGCTCTGTAGAAAGCCCCTATTCCTAAAATGCCAGTTCAGTTAGCAACTCGGTTTCACCGGGTCGACAGTTGACTCATTTGATGTATTGCTCAACGAACTTAGTTTCACCCCAATTTTTGACCGTTTTTTATAACTGAATGCTCCTCCGGTCTTGCCTTCCAAAGAGTGTTAGTTTCCGCCTACAGTTTAACCATAGCAACCCCCGGGGCCCTGGTCCTACTCTCAATAAAGAGCTGTGGCTGTGTCTTGAATGAGACTCGAGGACACGTCACCCCTCCACTTCCTCATCAGTAAATTAGGTACCGAACTCCTCCCTCCCACCTCTGAGGCGCTGGGATTCAGCAACTCGCTTTTCTCGCCTGTTTCTCTCTTCCACGGCAGGAGTTTCCAGGTTTCCCTACTTTAGCCAACAACAACGCATAAAGCACGATTTTCTCATACAAACTTGAGAGTCACAAAGTGAAGTACCACGGTCTTGATTTGATGAAGATGATAACGATAGTTAACATTTGGCAAACACTATGCGCCCGCCCCCGTTCCAAGTGAGGTACTCATTTAACCCTCGGGAACAAAATCCTCAGAAACCTTCATTTTACAGATTTTACAGAAGCTAAGTAACATTCCCAAGGTCACATGATTGCTCAGGGGTGTGGCCAGGATTTGATCCCTGATTGTGTGGATCCCCAAAGGCACCTTATTGTGATCATCAGAAAATAAAGGTAGAAGTCAAATTTGGTTGGAAGTGGCATAGTGTATCAGGATTTTCTTTTTTTAAGGAGGAACAATTTTTTGATGTGGATTTTAAAATACTTTCCCTTCATGCAACATTGATTAGTCCCTCCTACATGCCAGGCACCCGTGTGTGAAAAATAGTCCTGCCCTCAGTGACCTCAGGCACGGTGAGAAAACAAAGGCTTAGAAAGCCCAATAGTCTGAGGTCACACTGCTGCAAAGTACTTAAACCTGAAATTCAAACCTAGATCTATTAACCCCAAGTAGATGCTGGGGTAAAGAGCTTGGTTTTCTTCCCAGAAACCTGAGAGCCATTGAATGTTGTGAAGTTAAGGAGTCACTATCAGGTGGTTTGTAGTGAGGTCACGCTTGAGAATAAGTAGGACTGATGGAAGCAACAAAACCCATTAAGAGACTTTATATTCATCTAAGAGAGGAGTGAGGGTTCAAACTAAAGGCAGTGGCAGAGATTGGAGTGGAGGGAAAGGATCTGAGGTCATTTGGGAGGTAGAATAGAAGTGCTCAGTGACTAGATATGGAGCAGGAAGGGGAAAAGAGAAGCAAAAATGGCTGCTAGGGTTCTGGCTTAGGGAACTATGTAGAGTGTGGTTACTTTTTCTTAGATAGTGCAGGAAAAGGAAGAGGTTTGGGAAGGAAGATCATTTTGGGTTCTCTTAAGCGGAACACGGAAATGGAGCTCTCTGGTTGAAAGTAAGCCTCTGCAGGCTAAGTCCATTTTGTGATATCCCAACTTATGTTTTCAAAAATAACACATTAAATCAATTTAAAAATGTGATTGGGGAAATTCCCTAATGTTGACAGCTAAGAATATCACATTTTTCATGGAGCAACTTGGAATCTATGGTTTTAGTAAATGAGGCATCCTATGTAAAATAAAACTGGTAAATGAGAGCTCTACCCACCACCAGAGCCTCCCATCAAGCCTCTTAGATAGCCTCAACCACCAGAGGGCAGACAACAGAAGCAAGAAAAACTACAATCCTGCAGCCTGTGGACCAAAAACCACAGTTACAGAAAGACAGAGAAGATGAAAAGGCAGAGGGCTATGTACCAGATGAAGGAACAAGAAAAAACCCCAGAAAAACAACTAAATGAAGTGGAGATAGGCAACCTTCCAGAAAAAGAATTCAGAATAATGATAGTGAAGATGATCCAGGACCTCGGAATAAGAATGGAGGCAAAGATTGAGAAGATGCAAGAAATGATTAACAAAGACCTAGAAGAATTAAAGAACAAACAAACAGAGATGACCAATACAATAACTGAAATGAAAACTACACTACAAGGAATCAATAGCAGAATAACTGAGGCAGAAGAACGCATAAGTGACCTGGAAGACAGAATGGTGGAATTCACTGCTGCGGAACAGACTAAAGAAAAAAGAATGAAAAGAAATGAAGACAGCTTAAGAGACCTCTGGGACAACATTAAACGCAACAACATTCGCATTATAGGGGTCCCAGAAGGAGAAGAGAGAGAGAAAGGACCAGAGAAAATATTTGAAGAGATTATAGTCGAAAACTTCCCTAACATGGGAAAGGAAATAGCCACCCAAGTCCAGGAAGCGCAGAGAGTCCCATACAGAATAAACCCAAGGAGAAACACGCCGAGACACATAGTAATCAAAGTGGCAAAAATTAAAGACAAAGAAAAATTACTGAAAGCAGCAAGGGAAAAACGACAAATAACATACAAGGGAACTCCCATAAGGTTAACAGCTGATTTCTCAGCAGAAACTCTGCAAGCCAGAAGGGAGTGGCATGATATACTTCAAGTGATGAAAGGGAAGAACCTACAACCAAGATTACTCTACCCGGCAAGGATCTCATTTAGATTTGATGGAGAAATCAAAAGCTTTACAGACAAGCAAAAGCTAAGAGAATTCAGCACCACCAAACCAGCTCTACAACAAATGCTAAAGGAACTTCTCTAAGTGGGAAACACAAGAGAAGAAAAGGACCTACAAAAACAAACCCAAAACAATTAAGAAAATGGTCATAGGAACATACATATCGATAATTACCTTAAACGTGAATGGATTAAATGCCCCAACCAAAAGACATAGACTGGCTGAATGGATACAAAAACAAGACCCATATATATGCTGTCTACAAGAGACCCACTTCAGACCTAGGGACACACACAGACTGAAAGTGAGGGGATGGAAAAAGATATTCCATGCAAATGGAAATCAAAAGAAAGCTGGAGTAGCTATACTCATATCAGATAAAATAGACTTTAAAATAAAGAATGTTACAAGAGACAAGGAAGGACACTACATAATGATCCAGGGATCAATCCAAGAAGAAGATATAACAATTATAAATATATATGCACCCAACATAGGAGCACATCAATACATAAGGCAACTGCTAACAGCTATAAAAGAGGAAATCGACAGTAACACAATAATAGTGGGGGACTTTAACACCTCACTTACACCAATGGACAGATCATCCAAAATGAAAATAAATAAGGAAACAGAAGCTTTAAATGACACAATAGACCAGATAGATTTAATTGATATATATAGGACATTCCATCCAAAAACAGCAGATTACACGTTCTTCTCAAGTGCGCACGGAACATTCTCCAGGATAGATCACATCTTGGGTCACAAATCAAGCCTCAGTAAATTTAAGAAAATTGAAATCATATCAAGCATCTTTTCTGACCACAACGCTATGAGATTAGAAATGAATTACAGGGAAAAAAACATAAAAAAGACAAACACATGGAGGCTAAACAATACGTTACTAAATAACCAAGAGATCACTGAAGAAATCAAACAGGAAATAAAAAAATACCTAGAGACAAATGACAATGAAAACACGACGACCCAAAACCTATGGGATGCAGCAAAAGCGGTTCTAAGAGGGAAGTTTATAGCTATACAAGCCTACCTAAAGAAACAAGAAAAATCTCAAGTAAACAATCTAACCTTACACCTAAAGAAACTAGAGAAAGAAGAACAAACAAAACCCAAAGTTAGCAGAAGGAAAGAAATCATAAAGATCAGAGCAGAAATAAATGAAATAGAAACAAAGAAAACAATAGCAAAGATCAATAAAACTAAAAGTTGGTTCTTGGAGAAGATAAACAAAATTGATAAGCCATTAGCCAGACTCATCAAGAAAAAGAGGGAGAGGACTCAAATCAATAAAATCAGAAATGAAAAAGGAGAAGTTACAACAGACACTGCAGAAATACAAAACATCCTAAGAGACTACTACAGGCAACTTTATGCCAATAAAATGGACAACCTGGAAGAAATGGACAAATTCTTAGAAAGGTATAACCTTCCAAGACTGAATCAGGAAGAAACAGAAAATATGAACAGACCAATCACAAGTAATGAAATTGAAACTGTGATTAAAAATCGTCCAACAAACAAAAGTCCAGGACCAGATGGCTTCACAGGTGAATTCTATCAAACATTTAGAGAAGAGCTAACACCCATCCTTCTCAAACTCTTCCAAAAAATTGCAGAGGAAGGAACACTCCCAAACTCATTCTATGAGGCCACCATCACCCTGATACCAAAACCAGACAAAGACACTACAAAAAAAGAAAATTACAGACCAATATCACTGATGAATATAGATGCAAAAATCCTCAACAAAATACTAGCAAACAGAATCCAACAACACATTAAAAGGATCATACACCACGATCAAGTGGGACTTATCCCAGGGATGCAAGGATTCTTCAATATACGCAAATCAGTCAATGTGATACACCATATTAACAAATTGAAGAATAAAAACCATATGATCATCTCAATAGATGCAGAAAAAGCTTTTGACAAAATTCAACACCCATTTATGATAAAAACTCTCCAGAAAGTGGGCATAGAGGGAACCTACCTCAACATAATAAAGGCCATATATGAAAAACCCACAGCAAACATCATTCTCAATGGTGAAAAGCTGAAAGCATTTCCTCTAAGATCAGGAACGAGACAAGGATGTCCACTCTCACCACTATTATTCAACATAGTTCTGGAAGTCCTAGCCACGGCAATCAGAGAAGAAAAAGAAATAAAAGGAATACAAATTGGAAAAGAAGAAGTAAAACTGTCACTGTTTGCGGATGACATGATGCTATACATAGAGAATCCTAAAACTGCCACCAGAAAACTGCTAGAGCTAATCAATGAATTTGGTAAAGTTGCAGGATACAAAATTAATGCACAGAAATCTCTTGCATTCCTATACACTAACAATGAAAGATCAGAAAGAGAAATTAAGGAAACAATCCCATTCACCATTGCAACAAAAAGAGTAAAATACCTAGGAATAAACCTACCTAGGGAGACAAAAGACCTGTACTCACAAAACTATAAGACACTGATGAAAGAAATCAAAGATGACACAAACAGATGGAGAGATATACCATGTTCTTGGATTGGAAGAATCAATATGGTGAAAATGACTATACTACCCAAAGCAATCTACAGATTCAATGCAATCCCTATCAAAATACCAGTGGCATTATTTACAGAACTAGAACAAAAAACCTGAAAACTTGTAGGAGACACAAAAGACCCCAAATAGCCAAAGCAGTCTTGAGGGAAAAAAACAGAGCTGGAGGAATCAGACTCCCTTACTTCAGACTATACTACAAAGCTACAGTAATCAAGACAATATGGTACTGGCACAAAACCAGAAATATAGATCAATGGAACAGGATAGAAAGCCCAGAGATAAACCCACACACCTATGGTCAACTAATCTATGACAAAGGAGGCAAGGATATAAAATGGAGAAAAGACAGTCTCTTCAATAAGTGGTGCTGGGAAAACTGGACAGCTACTTGTAAAAGAATGAAATTAGAACACTCCCTAACACCATACACAAAAATAAACTCAAAATGGATTAGAGACCTAAATGTAAGACCGCCGGACACTGTAAAACTCTTCGAGGAGACATAGGAAGAACACTCTTTGACATAAATCACAGCAAGATCTTTTTTGGTCCACCTCCTAGAGTAATGGAAATAAAAACAAAAATAAACAAATAGGACCTAATGAAACTTCAAAGTTTTGCACAGCAAAGGAAACTACAAACAAGATGAAAAGACAACCCTCAGAATGGGAGAAAATATTTGCAAATGAATCAACGGACAAATGATTAATCCCCAAAATATATAAACAGCTCATGCAGCTCAATATTAACAAAAAACAAACAACCCAATCAAAAAATGGGCAGAAGACCTAAATAGACATTTCTCCAAAGAAGACATACAGATGGCCAAGAAGCACATGAAAAGCTGCTCAACATCACTAATTATTAGAGACATGCAATCAAAACTACATTGAGGTATCACCTTACGCCGGTCAGAATGGGCATCCTCAGAAAATCTACAAACAACAAATGCTGGAGAGGGTGTGGAGGAGAGAGAACTCTCTTGCACTGTTGGTGGGAATGTAAATTGATACAGCCGCTATGGAGAACAGTATGGAGGTTCCTAAAAAAACGAAAAATAGAATTACCACATGACCCAGCAGTCCCACTACTGGGCATATACCCACAGAAAACCGTAATTCAAAAAGACACATGCACCCCAATGTTCACTGCAGCACTATTTACAATAGGCAGGATATGGAAGCAACCTAAATACCCATCAGCAGACGAATGGATAAAGAAGATGTGGTACATATATACAATAGAATATTACTCAACCATAAACAGGAACGAAATTGGGTCATTTGTAGTGACGTGGATGGATCTACGTCATACAGAGTCTGTCATACAGAGTGACATTAAGTCAGAAAGAGAAAAACAAATATCGTATATTAACGCATATATGTGGAACCTCGAAAAACCAGTTTGCAGGGCAGAAATAGAGATACAAGTGTAGAGAACAAGGGGGGGAGAGTGGTGGGGGGGTGTTCTGGTGGGATGAATTGGGAGACTGGGAGTGACATGTATACACTAATATGTATAAAATGGATAACTAAGAAGAACCTGCTGTATAAAAAAAATAAATAAAATAAAATACAAAAATAAAAAAAAAAAAATAGAGAAGTCACCCTGCTCCTTGTGTGTATCCTGCCTTGTGGCTGAAGCCCCTGGCACCACGGGGCAGAGCATGCCTGGACCATGTTGAATTGCTGAGAGCTCTTGGGGCTGGCAGGGACATATGACAGGGGCAGGGACTGGGGTGCTGGGGCAGCTGGGACCAGGAGTTCTGGAGATTTCAGGAGTTGCAGGAGTGAGCTCAGCCAGCTCCCCACAAAGAGGAGCCTTGGTCCCAGGCAAGGGAGAGAAGGTACGAAATCAGGCTCAGACCTGCAGTCATTTCTTGAAGTTTGCAGCTCATGGCTCACCATCACCTCTCTCTCCATCAGTACCCCTGACCTGTCTTGAGGGTTTCCGTTTCTGCACAGATGATATTTCCGACAAACTGGCCTTGAAGTTCTCATGCCTCACTTCCAAAGATCTTGAACTCTCTGCCACACACACCCAAGGTCATACACTAGGCCCATGCTGGCCACTATAGGAACCACTAGCCATGTGTGCTATTTAAATCTTAGTTAATTAAAATGAAATAAAATTTAAAACTCAGGTCCTCAGTCCCACGGCCCACATTTCAGGGACTCGATAGTCACATGTGGCTAGTGGCTACCATACTGGATCACGCAGAGAGCATGCTTACCACCGCAGAAAGGTGTATTGGACGGTGCTGCCCTAGACCCTGTCACTAACAGAAACTGCCCCCTTTCTATTACCAATGTCCAGCACCCCCCTAGAGACTCCCACCTCCTCCTTGTATAGACTCTGACTCTAATGCAGCCTTCAACCACAATGGGATTTTCAAGCTCTGTCCAGGGACACCTCAGAGATACTGAGGGGTCGGTTCCAGACCACCGCAAGAAAGCGAATATCACGTGAAGTTTTTGGTTTCCACTGCATATAAAAGTTATGTTTATACTATACTCTAGTCTACTAAATGTGCAATAGCCTTTTGTTTAAAAAGACAAGGAGTATACCTTAATTTAAAAATACTTTATTGCTAAAAATGTGAACCAATATCTGCCAAGGCTAGGTTGCTACAAACCTTCAACTTGTAAAAAACGCAGTATCTGCAAAGTACGATAAAATGAGGTCTGCCCATATTAGTTTCCTGAGGCTGCTGTAACCAACTACCACAAACTGTGTTGATTCTCTCATGGTCCCTCACAGTTCTGGAGGTCAGAAGTCCAAAATCAAGGTGTAGGCAGGGCCAGGCTCTCTCTGAAAGCTCTAGGGGAGGATCCTTCCTTGCCTCTTTCTAGCATCATTGTCTAGGGGTTGCCAACAATCCTTGGCTTGTGGCTGCATGACTCCAATCTGTCTCTGGCTCCACCACTGCCACCCTAGTCACCATCACCTCTATGGAAAATGTACGGCAGTTCCTGAGAAAATTAAAAATAGAAAACCATATGATCCAGCAATCCCATTTCTGGATATATATCCAAAGAAATGGAAAGCGGGGTCTTGAAGAGATATTTGCACCCCCGTGTTCACAGCAGCATTGATCACAATTGCCAAGAGGCGGAAGCAACCCAAGTGTCCATCAACGGATGAACGGATGATCACCATGTGGTATATACACACAATAGAATATCATTCAGCCTTACACAGCAAGTTCTGACAGACAGGTGAACCTTGGGAACGTTATGCTAAGTACAATAAACTAGTCACAAAAAGACAAACACGGTATGATACCACCTCCGTGGAATTTAGATTAGATTAGTCAAATTTTTAGAGCCAGAAGGAACTGTGGTTGCCAGGAGCTGGGGGCAGGAGGACATGGGTAGTTAATGTTTAATGTGTACAGAGTTTCACTTTGGGCAGATGAAGAGAGTTCTGGAGGTTGGCTGCATGGTAATGCGAATATAGTCAACAGTACTAACTGCACGCTGACAAATGGTTACCTTGGTAAATTTAATGCTGTGTGTATTCTATGGGCTACCCCCCCAAAATAAAACAAAAAGCCTGTGTCTTTTGCTGCCCTGGCCCCAGGCTAGCCCCACCCTTACACGTGACACTGCTCTGCGAGGGTGCGTCCTGGGTGGACTTTAACAACCAGGCCCTGGGGCATCACGGGAGGAGGGAAAATGGAGAAATGGTACTCACCCGCCTTGAGTGCTATGGGACCAAAAGGTCGGGCACGGCCAGTGGACTTAACCGGCAAGGAGCCGTGCCTGAGCCTGAGCCTGCGCCTGCCGGCTGCCCTGGAGCCTGAGCAGCACCTCCGTCCCTCCTAACAGAATATGACCTGGCTCTGGGAAGCCCTAAGAGGGACCTCATCCTACACTGTGCTTAAAAGGAAACCATTCAAGGTCCAGAGAGGGCAAGTGACTGGTTCTGGGTCACTCAGCAAGTCAGAGGCAGAGCCAAGTCCTGAAGTGTGGCTCCTCTGATTCTAGAGCGTCATTTATTTCATCTCTCATGTATACTGTGCCCTTTTTCTGACAATGTGAGTGTCAGAGCGATTCTATCAGGAACGTGGGCCTGACACTGACAACTCAGAAGGCTGAACTAAGCAGTGGGGAGTTGGGTGAGGGCCCGTGGATTGATGGTCAGGGATCAGTTACCTGCTTTACGGGAGAAATTGCTGCCTCCATCCTTGGGTGGGTCTCTGGGGTCAGAGCCAGATCCATCTGGCCCCTGGGGTGGCCCCTGTGGTGGCTTGCCAGGAGAACCATCAGAGGCCTGGTTGGATGACTGGGAAGGTTCATCCTCCTCTGGAAAAACAAAAAAAAGAGGTGGGGGAGCTCCCAGCAGGGTGGGCAGCTGAGGGACCAGAGGCCCCACACGGTGCCCTCCACCATCTCCCGAAACTCCCAAGAACTCTGATGTTGGGAGGGGACCTCAATGGCAGCTGTGCTAAGAGGTGACAAAGATGCTTGGAGGTGAACCCAAGGAGAAGACAGAGAGAGGGAGACCCAGCACCAACGCGGAGCTGGCAGGTTCCAGACTTCACAGAGCAGGAGTGTGAGGCCCAGGAGGTTAGAGACCTGATGGGGCACAGTGCACCTGGTGGCAGCTCCAGGCCAGAACCCAGATCCCCTCCGCCCTGGTTCAGGTACCCCAAGCCCTGGGCCACCCCGCCCTCTGGAGCTTCCCTAGGGCACTCACCATCAGAGGGGGATTCCGGCCGGAAGGGGTCAATGGCATCTCCTCCCCCGCTCTCTATGGCTTTAGCTGACATCTTGGAGGCAGTGTGGGAACACTAGGTGCAGAGCCAAGGACACCACTATCTTTCCGAGAAACAGAGTGTGAAAATCAGAAGTGCTCTGCCTGATTTATGATGGACTGGCGGGGGGAGGGCAGGGGCACCTCTCTGTTGCCCCAGACTTGTCCTCTGTCCTACAGGAGCCTGCGGGCACTTCCAGCCTGCCCCCCAAATCTGCACAGACCACAGCTTTTAAAGTTAATAATGACTTTACTTGGCTCCCTGATCTCCAGAATCCTGTTCACGTCTAATAATCCATCTCTGCCCCGCCCACTGCCCACCCAGCCTAAGTCTTAGGGCTTCAGAGTGACCTGGGTTGATACAAGACTGGAGGTTCCCAAAGTCTCCTGGTAAAGGTGGGCTCAAGCCCCTTCCCAGCACACTCACCTCTGGTCACAGTGACAGCAGCCCTGGATGGAAGCAGAGAGGGATACAGTGAGTGGAGTCCTGTTGCTCTCTCCCCTCCCCCACCTCCTACGGCCCTGCCTACCCTGCGAGGTCACTGTCTGGGAAGGAAGAGCAGTGTCAGAAGTTCTGCAGGTAGTGAGGCTGCCGAGGACGCCAGCTGGGTGTTAACGTCCCCTACTGTGACTGTGTTACTGTCAGCTTCCCCTTTCATGGCCCTTAGCATTTGCCTTATGTAGTGAGTTGCCCCTATGTTGGGGGCATAAATATTTACAATTGTTATATCTTCGTCTAGGATTGATCCCTCGGTCATTATGCAGTGAAGAGTCTTTATTTTACTTTATTTATTTATGCGATCCGTCAGCATTAGCTCGTTTAATTCGGTGATTACCCTATGGCGTAGGTAGCGTTATTACTCCCAATTTACAAATGATGACACTGAAACCAGACATACTAAGTCACATGCCGAAAGCTCACCCACTAAGCAGCAGCCAAGAAGCATTCAAACACTGGAAGTGTGGTCCCGGAGCCCATATGCCTAACCACCACTCTATGCTAATCTTTACCAGGTACATGTGCTGATATTAATGTCAGGATCAACAGCAGCTAACATTTAGGAAGTGCCACCTGGCTTTCTAAACTCCTCACACGTAATAACTTATTTCACCTTAATAAGAACTTAAGAAGTCGATACTGTAATAACTGCCATTTAACAAATGAAAAAATTGAGGCACAAAGACACTAAATAACTTGCTCAAGGGTACACAGCTGGGATTTAAGCCCAGGCAGGACTTAATTACCACACTCTTTTATTTCTCTACAAGCAGGGTAATCATTTTACATGCTAAACTTATGATGCCCATTTCATGGAAGAAACTAAGACTCTAACCTGCCAATACTAAGTAGCCTGCCCAACTCAAAAAGAAAGGGGCTATCAGATATTTGACATCAGACAGTGTCAAGAGGTTTTGGAGAATAACTCTCACCACAGTGTTCCAAAAGTGGCAGCAGCCAGTTGGTCACTAGATGCTCGTGGTATTCTCTGTTGCGTGAGGCCTTGGGACCAACAATTCCTCCTCCCTCAACCCTTGCTTTAAAAATTCCCCACTCAATGCTGGGAGATGCCTACAAATTCCCTGATGTCCCTACCTGGTAATGGATGACATGCTGGACTTTAGGAATATCCAGGCCCCGAGCTGCCACATCTGTTGCCAGGAGAACACAACTGTGGTGGAGAGAGAAAGCTCATTAATAATAACTAACGGCTATCATTTATCAAATTCTTACCACTGAGTACTCTAAACACAACAATCCTTACAAACACTCTACGAGACAATACTATTACATATGTCCCTTTGACAGATAAAGAAGCTGAGGCTCAGAGAGATTAACTTCCCAAGGTATATATATGGCTGTTCAGTTGTGGAGCCAGGATCCAAACCTGGGTTTCACTGGCCGCAATCGACAAGCCACACGCTGCAATAATAAAGACTACCTCAAGTGCATTAAATGGGGCCATACTCTAGGTCGGTGACCTCATCTCCTATCACCCTCCCACTTAATTCCCTCCAGTCGCACAGGCGTCCTTGCTCTCCTCGCTCTTCCTCAAACATGCCAAACCTGCTCTTGCCTCCCAGCCTGTGCACTTAGTGCACCTTAGGCCATAAAGGTCTTCCTCAGATATTCACATTTCCTTACTTTCTTCTACTCTCTGCTCAAATCTCACCTTATGAGAAAAGCCTCCCAGACCACACACCCACAGTCTGCACAACTCCCTATACAACTTTACTTCTTAGCACTTAGCACCACTTGACGAACTGCATACTTACTTCTCAGTTTATTACCTCCCTCCCCTGGGATGTAAACTCTATGACAGCAGGGACTTTGTACTACTCACTATTCTATTACCAGCCCCTAGAACAGTGCCAGGTTCACAGCAAGCACTCAATAATATGTACTGGGTGATGTTTCTTAATGTATGTGTAGTTTAAGGGGAGTCAAAAGCACCTGACGTATGTCTTAAAAACTTAAGATTTTAGGCCCTTCAGGGTCCCCACTTCCTGTATCTCTGAGATAGGGCTGCGGAATATGATGCAAACTAAAGTTTGTAAAATATTAAACCACCGCTCTAAGTCAAGGTCAGCAAACTTTTTCTGTCAAGGGCCAGAGGGTAAACTATTTTTGGCTTCGTGGGTGATGTCTGTTGAAACTACTCAACTCTGCCATTATAGCACAAAAACAGCTATAGACAATACATAAATAGGCCTCGCTGTGTTCCGATAAAACTTTACTTATAAAAACAGGCAACAAGCCAGATCTGGCCCATGGGCTATCGTTTGCCAACTCCTGATCCAATGAACCACTAACTCTACTTACTAACATTCAGAGGGAAGTGAACCACTTGTTCTTTAAACTAATCTGTAACCGGTAACCTGACAAAACAATGTGGGCAGAAGCCAATTTAAAGCCCAGCTTCCCAGGCCCTCATTTTGACAATCTGCCCCGTGCTGCCTGCCTGACCATCACTCTGGCCCAAGAGCAGATGGACACGACAGCGTGAGCTCCGCAGTCTGACAGGCTGGTCTGAGGCCCAGCTCTACCACTTCCAAGCTGAGAAACCTTGGGCAAGCTTATGTGCTTTTCTAAACCTTACTTTTTTTAATCTATAAAATAAGAATAATGACAAGTGGTAAGTATTAAAGCTAACATTTAGCAAGCTCATACCATGTGCCAAGCACTGTTCCGAACACTTCAAATGCATAAGTTCACTTACTCCTCAGAGCAACCCTCTGCCATAACTTCTATTATTATACTGATTATGAGAAAACTGAAACACAAAGTAATCTGACCAGCTAGAAGTGACACAGCCAGGATTTGATCTCAAGCAGTCCGCTTCCAGTCTGTGCTCTTAACCATGACTCTATTCTTCTTCTCAAGGATGTTACAAGTGAATGAATGTAATAATGTATCTAAAATGCAAGCACAATACTTAATCTGTTGTTAAGTGTTCAATAATAATAGGTATTATTGTCACCATTACTCATTATTAAAGAAGTTTCTGTTGGGCATTCCCAGCAACCAAATGTACTAGATGAGAGTAAGCCTGCCTCACGCTGTGCAAAAAAAAAAGGCTACCTTCTACCGATAAGGCTCCCACGAGAGAAGGTAGCTTCCCACCATCCTGGTGACCTAGACCCAATGGCTAATCTGTGCGCAGGCCTGACTTACTCCTCCAGATGGGCAAACTGCTCCAGGTTTCTGAGCCTCTGCTTCTGGTGCATGCAGGCATGTAGGGTCAGTGGCATGATATCCAGGACTTTGAGGAGCCCAGAGAGGCGTTTGATGCAGGAGATACTGTTGGCAAACACTAAGGTGCGGCCTGCATACTGCATCAGGAAGTAGTGCAGATATAAGTCTTTCTCATCAGTCTCACAATGGATCTTGGTCTCTGTAAGTGTCTCTACCGTGGCCTCCTTTCTTGTAAGGTCGATGACCTTGGGCTTGCCCCTCATGCCAATCTTCTGCATGAGGAGGTCAAGTTTGGCAGTTTTGTCAATTTTCTTAGCGTGCTTCTTGTGAAGGATTCGAGCAGGAGCTTGATGTACCAGGGTCAGCGTGGCCGAAAAAACAAGTGTCTGTCTCTTTGGGTTGTACTGGGAATCACTGAGCATCTCTAGCAGCTTTGAGAGCTCAGCAAAGTGGCCTTTCTCAACCATGCGGTCAGCCTCATCGCCCACCAGGCACCTACGGATCCAGACAGACCCACATCACCTGGTTAGCAGCAGGTAAGAGGAGTCATCCACAGCATACTCTACCACCCCACCACCCCCAGGGCCCTCAACCAATCTCCCTCACACATGCTCGGTTTTCTAAAGGCCCAAGTCTGGCTAGTACCACACCATGGCACTTTGTAACAGGGAGAAGGCACTGCACACTGTACCATGTCACCTCAGGTCCGCTTCAGAACAGGGGGTGGGGGCAAGGGGGAGGTACTGTTTCTCACCTGAGCTGCCGAAGGTTGCTCAAATGAGGGTGCTTTTCTTTAACTAGCTCCCACAGCCGGCCTGGAGTGGCAATCACAATCTCAGGCTGACGGTTCAGCATCCTCTGCTGTTTCTGTGTGGACATTCCACCAACCAAAATAGCAGTTTTAATGCCTATGGTACACAAAAC
Organism: Balaenoptera acutorostrata; assembly: GCF_949987535.1. NCBI lineage: Eukaryota > Metazoa > Chordata > Mammalia > Artiodactyla > Balaenopteridae > Balaenoptera > Balaenoptera acutorostrata. The sequence goes on from NC_080066.1 coordinate 171,465,796, forward strand.
AAAAGGGACACTGTTATTCAGACTAATTGCTCAGTTCTTCCAACGCTGACACAGGCGCCCCCAGATTAGTAAAGGCTGCCAGTCACCAGCACAGCTCCCCTCTCCAGGGGGGTGCTAAGAGCTGGCTTGCCCTGTTGATGCCATTGCTAGAGGGCTTACCAGGTCTTCTATATGATCTAGGCCCTGACTATTTCCCCAACCTCATTTTTTTCTACTCTTTCCCCTCCAACCACACCAGTAGGGCTGGATTTGAACCCAGGCATGGTGACATCCAAAGCTCTGGAAAAAATGAGCAGTGGTGCACCACAGTGCTGGGAAAGATGTAACTTGTAGCTGTGACACACCTCCCCTAGGAGTTCCTGCCCATGCCCCTCAATTAAAATTAAACTGAATCTCCTCTGATGGCTAGTGTTCTCTTCTCCTCTCTAGTGGAGGACTTCGCAAGGTAGCCAGTATGGAAGGAACACAAAGGATCATGCAAGCAAAGCGCTTAGTAAAGTGCCTTGTAATACACAGTCAGAGCTTGATAAGTAACTGCTCCTTTTACTATAAAATTGAAACCCCGACTCTGCAGCCTTCCCCAAAGAATTCCCTGAAAAAGTTAAGTTCTAATGCCCTAAGGCAGGAGTCAGCAAACCTTTCCAACAGTAAACATTTTTGGCCCTGTGGGCTAAATGGTCTCTGTACAATTACTACCTCTATTCCGCTCTGCATTGGTGATGCAAAAGTGACCATAGACATATGTAAATAAGTGGGTGTGGCAGCACTTTATTTACAAAAAAAAAAAAAAAGAAACCCAAACAGTGGTTTGCCAAACGCTGCCCCAAGTATCTACTGTATCCAGTAAGTTAACCAATTTCCTATGCAGCTAGAATAGCATTAGCTATGTGTTATCCTTGGGAGAATAAAGAATGTGTCACTCAAACAGTTTTCTGTCGGGCTTAATTCTCTGGCAGGAGAGAAAGATTCCCCCTAGAGGGCGGGCACAGCTGATTCACCTCTGCCACCCCAGCTACTGGAATCCTTTCAGGCAACATTTATTAAACGGAATTAAACCTCACCTGTAAACTTGGCCACAGCATCAATGTGTTGTTTGACTTGAACGGCTAGCTCTCGAGTGGGAGCCAGAACCAGTCCAAGCAGA